>NC_133804.1:1852500-2555000 GCF_043250625.1 Sebastes fasciatus
CCTAATTCTGTGATGATAATGATGATAGAGAACGTAATGATGAGAGTGACATTCAGCTTTCTGTTTGTTCATTTCTTTATTGAGACTGATGGGCGCCTCAGGTTGCAGCGATGATTGATGGGGAGAGGGATTGTGGAAGGTTTCCACCTGAGACCAGGTGGGTACGTGTTGTCAGAGCGCCGCTCCACAACACGTTTGTCAAGTCGATCACAGGCCACCGAGGAGCATGTGTGTGTTAGTGTGACAGAGACGGAGTAGAGGAAACACAATAAACAATCACATCAGCATTTTTTAAGTTGATATAAATCGTTATTTCATGAATATATAAATATAAAACACAAGTACTTTTAAAACTTAGTCACAGCAGCCTTTCAAACACTAACATTCATTTCAATAGAACCTCTGTGATTAGTGGATCTGCTCACGGGACGCAAAATAAACCCAAACAGATCTTTCACATCAATTTCAACTTTGGTGAAAATGAATTCTCCCTGTTCTTTACTGGAGCAGTCGGTCTTCACAATGTTGACCTTTGTGAAAATGGGGAGGAAAACAGAGGAAGCTATTCTGCCACCTGATTTATGTGAGTGAATAGAGATGAGTGCATGTTCACTGATGTTTGCGTTCATGACTGCCCCCCCCCCCCTCGGACCAGTGCTGATAACCTGTTAGCAGGCAGCAGGGAAACGTGAGCCGAGGACTGTTACTGAGTCCCCCGCGTTGCATGACTTAGGTTATTATGAGTTCATTAAAGCTAGGGTCAGTAATCATGAGAAACTATCAAGAGTACACTAGATTTCAAAATGATCCAACCTAGAAACCAGTCCAGTGTTGCCAACTCTTCTCCAATGAAAATAGCTCACAGCACTAGCTCCAAAAGTCCCTAAATCTAGACAGAAAGTCTCCAAGTCGTCAACATTGTCCGTCCCTTCAGGCCTCCCTCCAGAGACACTCCCCCAACATTATCATTAGGTAGTAAGACAGGTAGGTAGACAGGTAAGTAGGCAGACAGGTAGGTACACAAGTAAGTAGGTAGACAGGTAGGTAGACATGTAGACAGTCTGTCCCTTCAGGCTTCCCTCCAAAGACACGCCCCCAACATTATCATTAGGTAGGTAGACAGGTAGACAGTCTGTCCCTTCAGGCTTCCCTCCAAAGACACGCCCCCAACATTATCATTAGGTAGTAAGACAGGTAGGAAGACAGGTAGGTAGATAGGTAGACAGTCCGTCCCTTCAGGCCTCCGTCCAAAGACACTCTCCCAACATTATCATTATGAACTTAAACAACCAACATGGCTACTGTTAGAACTCACAGCTGTCAAGCTAGCAGCTGGTGGAAGATTCTGGTGGAATGCAGTGAGTGCACACAGGTAGACAGGTAGGTAGGCAGACACATAGGTAGGTAGACAGGTAGGTAGGCAGACACATAGGTAGGTAGACAGGTAGGTAGGCAGACACATAGGTAGGTAGACAGGTAGGTAGGCAGACACATACGTAGGTAGACAGGTAGGTAGGCAGACACATAGGTAGGTAGACAGGTAGGTAGGCAGACACATACGTAGGTAGACAGGTAGGTAGGCAGACACATAGGTAGGTAGACAGGTAGGAAGGCAGACACATACGTAGGTAGACAGGTAGGTAGGCAGACACATACGTAGGTAGACAGGTAGGTAGGCAGACACATAGGTAGGTAGACAGGTAGGAAGGCAGACACATACGTAGGTAGACAGGTAGGTAGGCAGACACATACGTAGGTAGACAGGTAGGTAGGCAGACACATAGGTAGGTAGACAGGTAGGTAGGCAGACACATAGGTAGGTAGACAGGTAGGTAGGCAGACACATAGGTAGGTAGACAGGTAGGTAGGCAGACACATACGTAGGTAGACAGGTAGGTAGGCAGACACATAGGTAGGTAGACAGGTAGGAAGGCAGACACATACGTAGGTAGACAGGTAGGTAGGCAGACACATAGGTAGGTAGACAGGTAGGTAGGCAGACACATAGGTAGGTAGACAGGTAGGTTACCCGTCCAATCATTACATTCGTGCTGAATGAAATGATTGGACGGGTTATGTTTTTTTTTTGTCAGAGCATTTGATTCATTGATAGCTGACGGGATGTAAAGAGAATTTCAACTACTAGAACAAAAATGTTTTTGAAGAAGATTACCAACTCTAGCTTTAAATGCTAATCCATTTAACTTCATTGATTTAGGGTCCAAAACCTCAATTCCACCATTCTCTGGCTTGAGATGTTTTGATAATTGAATTGACTTCTGTGGATTTCCAATGGGTCCTTTTATAAAAACAAATAGTCCCCAGGTCCCTCCCAACAATCCCAGAAAGATCCACTGGGGCCATCTTGAAAAACTAACTCTTGAACCAGAGCACATAGAATCATGTATAAAGACACTTTTTTGTGTAAGTCGACCATAACAATTCTGATTTTTTACATCACTTTGACGTTATGCCATAATTTTGACCCAGAAATCCAAGATGGCTGCCATCCAGTAGAGTGAAAACACAACTTTTAAATGGAAAGATGTGTATCAGAGAAAATTGTCTATAAAAGACAACTTCTAAAGTACATTTTACTTTTTAAACAATATTTGATCATTTAGTCTGGTAGATCATGACATTACATTAGTAGAAGACAACCAGATCTGGGTCCAATCAGACCAGATCTGGCTAGGATAAGACCAGATCTGGGTAGGATAAGACCAGATCTGGCTAGGATAAGACCAGATCTGGCTAGGATAAGACCAGATCTGGGTAGGATAAGACCAGATCTGGGTAGGATGAGACCAGATCTGGGTAGGATGAGACCAGATCTGGGTAGGATAAGACCAGATCTGGGTAGGATAAGACCAGATCTGGCTAGGATAAGACCAGAGCTGGCTAGGATAAGACCAGATCTGGGTAGGATGAGACCAGATCTGGCTAGGATAAGACCAGATCTGGCTAGGATGAGACCAGATCTGGCTAGGATAAGACCAGATCTGGGTAGGATAAGACCAGAGCTGGCTAGGATAAGACCAGATCTGGGTAGGATGAGACCAGATCTGGCTAAGATAAGACCAGATCTGGCTAGGATGAGACCAGATCTGGCTAAGATGAGACCAGATCTGGCTAGGATAAGACCAGATCTGGGTAGAATATATTAGGACCAGATCTGGGTAGAATTTATTAGCGCGTGCATGAACGTAAGACAAACTTAAGGGTCCTGGTTTCTGGAAACATGGTCACCCTGTGTTACCAGACACATTAGAGAGCTGTAATTTATATAGAAAAGGATCATAAATAAACACCATTAAGTTTTATCATTATTTTCTGCTCATATGTAATTGACCTTTTTTCAGATTGGTGTCTGATTGCCTGAATGATCAGCTACAGCTCTCCTCTTTCTTTCATTTAACACTCCATCACTGACTATATAATCCTCTGTGTGTGTTTTGGAGGGACACGGGGGGGGGGGTGTGGGTCAAATGGAGGGAATGAAGAAGTGATAAAATGAGAATTTGGAGAGAAAGATGGAAAATTCTCTCAAAGAGAGATTGAAGGATTGCTGTTTTAATGCTCCTGACGTATGTCTGTGAGTTTAGCCGCCGGGGTTCACTGTGACTGTCACCGAGGATGAGGTTTCATAAATGTCTCAAAAGAATGAAAATCCACCATGAAACAGAATTTACATGTGTTGTTTACTAATCATCATGTCATGTCAAGCACATTACAAATCCAAAATATGAACTATTGAAGTAACCCACTCTACACTTCTGTTATGGAGGTTTGAGATTTGTCTTGGAAAAGACAAATCTGGGTCATTGCTGCAACATATTGGTATATGTTTTAATAGCATATACTTATAATTACATAATTAAGGTTATGACAAAAGTCAAAGAACTGAATATAATGTAGAAAGTAATCGCACCAGCTGAACATACTGAAATAAGCGTGGCAAAAAAAAACAACATCTTGCAAATGTGCACTAGCTATTCACATTATGAGTAATTATTCAGGTTAAGAACAACGCATCAAAAATAATAGTATTTGTGTGTTTGCTATTATCTATATACAGCATAATTTGACTTAGTCACCATCTCTCATCGTCCCTGCTCTGTGTGCACTCTGGTTTAGCTGCACACTCCGTTAGCCTGACAGAGACTAACAGTTTGCCATGAAACCAACCAATGAGAAAACTGGAGTGGGATTATCGGTCACAAGGGAAGACTGGAAGCACTATAGGAAAGAAGATGTTAACTATTTCTGTGGGATCCACAGTGTGTCTACTCCAGAGGGTTACCATAGCTCTTTCCTCATGGACGGACTCATCCCTGCCTAACACATGAGCATTATGGGATGTGCTCTGTTTTCCCCCTGGAAATGAATGAGGTAGAAGGCAGTATGTACATGCTTTATTTATTCTTTTTTTTTTCAGTTCAAGTTAGCTTACTTTGATACTAGCATCTGTGAAAACTGTTAACACGTGAATGCATCGACGTTGGTGAGACCAGACTGACTTATGCATGCCGTTTCCCCAACCTGATCTCATGGGAGGCGTATAAAAAGCACACCATTTTAAGGACATCTCGCGTGTCAAGATAACGCATTTTTGGCTTTTCACGTGTCATTCAATGACACATTGTTATCGTGAAACAGTCACTTTTATGTAAAACTACTTAGTTAGGTTTAGTAAAAACAGCATGGTCGATCTTCAAGTAAGTACGTAAACTAAGTAAAGTACGTACGTAAATAATAGGGATGCACCGATACCACTTTATTTCAGACTGAGTACGAGTTCAAGTACTTACATTTGGGTGCTCGCCGATACCAAGTACCGATACGAGTACTTCTCTCTGCCAAAAGACCCTCCTTAACAGCCAGCTGGAGGGTGTGAGCGACACACGGCAGGCTGGGGAGTCCCGCATACGAGGCGGTGCGCCGCGACCGGCTCTAGGTCGGCTTGGAAAGGCTCGGGGCGAAGGTGGCTCGCAGCCGCAGCTTTGCAGTGCTCCCCGCCTGGACCTCACCGCACCGTGACGGGGAGGTGGAGCGTGAGGACCGGAAAGATGATGACGAGAGATTAACGTTGTGCTGCTGTAAAGTGGTATCGATGCCGTTTTGCGAGTACGAGTACATGAGCACAGTATCGGTGCATCCCTAGTAAATGACGTAACAGAAGTACAGAAAACTCCTCACAAACATCACTAATGTCACTGACGTAACTTCAAAATACACAAAGACCGGTCTCCTGGTTGAAAGTCCTGTGTTTGTTGGATCCATCCACCATAAGCAGTCTCTGTCACTATTTATTCAATGTCACTAGCCCTGATGACATCACTCGCTCTGAGCGTAGCATGTTTACACGGCATGAGGTCATTCAACCCATTGATCCATCCTCACAGAGTTTAATCATGGGAGTAAGGTATATTCTGTTTTTAGATGAGAGTGCTGCTGTACAATTCAAATGCATTTGCTTCAAACTCCCCCTCACCTGCTGCTTCGCCTATAAATCCAGTAATTGTCTGTCTAAGCTGGAGTTTCTGCTGGGCTCCCTCATGACAAGGGAACTAATATGTTGTAATGAGACTGAGCGCTGGGGCGACAGAATCAAATTTTCATTTTGGTCCCAGGCTGAATTTCATCTGTATCCCAGGCTAGGAAGTGTTTAAGAGCCCCCGTGTTGAGTGCTACTCCAGCTTGATAGAACGCTCAGAGATAAGAAAGCTTACTCCTGACTTTGATTAAAACTGTACTTTTGAACAGACATGTCAGGCTGGCTTTCAAATTGCACTTTAGGTGATATTAAGCTGAATTTATTATTGTCACAACATGGTGAAGATGACATGTGTCACAGGCTCTTTTCATCTCTTCATTTTTTACACGATTGTACATCAGCACGCTCGGTGTGGCAGAGCAAACAGTGTGTGTGATCTGAAGACAGATGAGCACAAAGCTAAAAATATGCCAAAATATGCAGAGTGTGTTGACACAGACATAAAGATGAAATGTCAGAATCGGGAGAGAGAGAATCAGAGCAGAAATGGTGAAGAAAGAGAAAAAGACAGACGGATTAAAGAAAAGTCCAATAATGAATTAGAAAGGTTTCTAATTCAATTGGGAATATAGTCGCTTTATTAAAAAAAAAACATTTGTACCGGGACTCTTTTACAGATGCAGCACTGTATTACTCCAAATAAATATTCTAAATATGATTTATCAATAATTAAACAATCACTAGTATGTCTTTCAGAGGCTGTACCAGGCTCAGTTTTCAAGCTATAGTGAAGATACTTGTATCACTATTTGATTCCATCGGTACCGACCATGTTATGTTAGCTTATCTGGAGGAATGGTGAAAAGCGCTACCATTTTACGCAAAATTTTGGAAAAACTGGCAAGTCGATTTTCAAAGGGGTCAGTTTACCAAACTGACGAAGAAGACCAACGCTGCAACAGAGACTTTGTTTAGTGGCGCACATCCTAACAAAACAAAAGGGCATCCACCTATGGACGAATTGTAATAAAGATGATGGTGGCTGAAATGTTATTAAAGGACCATAAAAGTAAGACAGAAATGATGTTTGCTATTGGCAATGTACAACTTGGTGCTTTGAGTATCTCTCAGCCACTTTCATTTTGTCAAATTAGCTCTCATAGGGAAAAAGGTTGGATACCCCTATTTACAGGCACAAGCTAGAGACCTAGAGCATCCAGAGGATGGATGGATCAAACTAGAGACCTAGAGCATTCAGAGGATGGATGGATCAAACTAGAGACCTAGAGCATTCAGAGGATGGATGGCTTTCCTATCTAGATTGTCAATGAGGGGGTTTCTGAACAGTTTACACAACATAAGTGCTGGCCATCGAATCGGAGAAAAATCCAATTCTTGCAGAAATCTCCAAATGTCAAAAGTTTTTGATTCCAAATCACAGCATTGGCTTTTTCTATGGTGTTCCTCAAGGTCTTACTGTCTTAATTTGGTATTTTGGAAGGATTATTGATACTTTTTTATCAATTCTCCAGTGTAAATAAAATGGTTAAATTTAGCACCAAATCTGTGTAACAAATGCTATCAAGCCAAACATTACTACAAAGAACTTATGAGACATAATAGAGCATGAGGATGATCATCATATACTTCTATCATCATTTTCTAAACCATCATGCACTTTATTTATCAAATTTACTTTATCAAATTTATTTTAATGAATTAATTAATTAATTCATGTTTATTTCTGATTAATGATTAGAACAACTTGACACACAGTGCTGAGCTGCATCTCACATTAATCTCAGGTTCCAGCTTTCAGATGATGTAGACCACTTCTATGTGATATCTACTGTTGGCCTGCTATCTCCCCCTAAAGACCCCCTGGAACCCCCTAAACACCCCCTGTACCCCCCCCCCCCCCCCCCCCCCCCTAAAGACCTCCTGTACCCCCCCTAAAAAAAGACAAAAATGGGTCTATGAAAAATGGAGAGGGTTAATAATAAACGTCTTAAAAGAGGGTCTCATGGAAGAACTCTTACTCTTACTTTTACTAACCACACTTCAACATCCTTTCCTCTAGTTTCAAAAAGTCATTTATTTTTTACAACAAGGATCTCGGTTACTTGACATGAGAACACCAGCGTGTTTCACACTCTGTGCCAACAGATTGTGTTTGGCTCTTTCCTGGATCAACATGACCCATGATGCCCAGTCTGCTGAGGGAGAACTTGATTGGCCTGCACAGAGCCCTCACAACCCCATCCAACACATCAAGGATGTCATGAATGCCAATTTAGCCTAACTTGTGTAATTTGTGTTGACATTGGAAGTGTCTGTGTTTGCCTCTGGCCTCAGACGCCGAAACGTACAAAAAGCAACGGCTCGCTGTCTCACTGGAAAAGAAAACGTGATCACGTATCACTAGGAGAAATAAATGCACAAACTTTCAGAGCTTTCATCTAGCTGTTTAGTCTCAAATTACCTTTTGTTACATTCATACTATGTCTATCTTTATTGTAAAGCACTTTGTGCTGCATTTCTTGTATGGAAGGGGCAATGCAAATAATGTTTATTATTAATAATAAAATGGACTGCCATTTTATTTTACCTTCAGTTCATGCTAGCTGATGTGTTATTGTGATTTTGCCCTAACCAATCGGTAGTGTGTGAAGTACCTGGCCTTCGACACAGAAGGCAGCATGGTAGCAAACACTTATTTGCAAAGAAATATGCTGACTTGTTATTTTTGTAAGTTGACTTACGACAACCGACAGCTGTTTCAATGTTACCCACGCTTGTCTCCATTTTTGTTTTCTTGTAGCTATGTACCTAGCTAGCTATGAAAGAAGATGACTCCACAACTCTTAATCCCACTTACAAAGCTATTAGATATATAGTTTCTCACTTTGGTAGTAATAGTCTCTCTGCCTCTCTGGTGGTGCCAGAGAGCATCTGATTGGTCGAACTCAGTGCTCTAACTGGAGTATGGAGGTGCAATACTTCCGATAGATAAGGTGGTGCCAGCCCATTTAAAACCTTAAAAACAAACAACACAATCTTAAAATCAATCCGGAAACAGACAGGAAGCTGGCGGAGGGAAGCCAGAACTGGTGATACGTGATCACGTTTTCTTTTCCAGTGAGACAGCGAGCCGTTGCTTTTTGTACTAACTGCAGACGGTGAAGAGACGACTGTTCTACACCCACATACAAAGAATTACAGTAGTCTAACCGAGAGGTAATGAAAGCATGGGTAACTCTCTGGAGATCCCAATAGGAGACAGATAGTCCTTCACCGAGGCTACGACTCTTAACTGGAAAGAGTTGTTTCTCACAGCTGAGCTAATTTGTTTCTCAAATGTGAAGGAGCTGTCAGAAATCACACCAAGATTTATAACAAAAGGTCGATTATGAGAAACCAAAGGGCCGAGAATACCAACAGAGACATCTAATAGGTCAGGTCGTCCAAACGCAATGATCTCAGTCTTTATTGTCATTAAGACTGAGGAAGTTTAGATCCATCCAAGTTCTGATATCACTTAAACGGTTCATCAAAAGCTGCGATGAAAGAATTTAATTTAGAAAATGGGGACGTGTTCGGATATTTACAGCTGAGACATTTCTATAATACAGAAATTACAAGTGCATACAAACAAACTCCCTCAAAGATTGTTTCTAAACTGTACAGTGGTTTACAAAAACTAAATGGAAGAAATTCACTATACGTAAAATTTAAATGGGAACTACAATTGAACATTAAACTGTCAAAAAGTGAGTGGCATTCCATGTGTATTACGCAGCAAACCTCCACTAGCTCTAAAAGATGGAGAGAATTCGGATGGAAAAATGTAATTTGCTTTTTTATTACACCCCGCATTCAAAATAAACAATTGGGTGAACAACAGCAATGCTGGAGACAGTGTGGACATATGAATGCCGATCACTCACATGTTTTCTGGTCATGTATGAAAATACAAACATTCTTGAATGGGGTCATTCAAACCCTTGAGGAGGTTTTTTGTTACAAGATCCCTTGGGACCCCCGGATAGTGTACCTGGCATTAATACCCAGTGACATAATTCAAAAGAGGGACATCTAACTCTTTAAAATCCTGATACTTGCATGTGAAAAGGCCATCACAAGGAGCTGGTTGAAATGTGATCCTCCAAGTCCAGGTAGAGGAAATATACTCTATGGAAAAGCTCCATTAGGAGATATATGGGAAGATATTCGGTCCTGTGTCTGTTAGATCAAACTAATGCCCTCCCTGTATGTACACAGGAAGCCGTAATCCCCACACTGAGCAGACTGCAAATCTAAACCTTGAGAGTCATTGTAGATGGGTGGCTGCGCTTTGCCGGCTCTTCACTGTCAATTTATCAGTCTGCGCGAACATGAAGGAGGGTGTCGATGCATCCCAGCGTCTCCGTCATCCCACCCCAACAGACACAAGGTCAAATGTGTGATTTTCTTCTTCTGTCCTGTCACGTTAAACTGAAGAGGTGCAACCAGTGGGGATGTGTGACTGTGTGCTATCTGAGGCATGGCTAGTAATAAATCACCATTAATCCTGTCTGGTTTCATATGTTACCGTGGAAGGGAAGGATGCAAGATACATGGAGGGCCTGTAAAGTAGACACAATGTGAACACAATGCTCTCTGAACTGTTAGTGGAGGATTTAAGGGGACTGTTTGTAACTTCTTACATGTATAAATCATTGCGGGTCGGTGTCCCATGCGCGCTCGCGTGTGTCTACGCTGTTCAGACTCAGACTCCAACACAAACTACAGTGAAGCTGAAATATAGAGTGATATTGTGCTTTTAGCTGACGTGTGTCACCTCACTGTTTTGAGCGATGCTTGTTCATGTCTATGTAGAGTGAGCACAAGCGCGAGCAACAGGACGCTGACTTTAGTTGACTTAACGGCCACAGGTGTCGCTGTTAACAAGACATTTCTGATTAGTCCCTTTAAGATCTGCACTAATGGAGCATGTTTTATTCTCTTTGAGACTTTGAGAGCTTTAGGGTTTATGTAACACTAATCAGTTACATTTTCAATCTAACAAATAAAAAATAAAATTGGAAAATGGATTTGAATTTCCTAAAATTGTATTTGCAGTTGGAGTAATTTTTCAAATGTTCCCTTTGTGGAATGTTGACTAGGAAAATGGAAAATTTAAAAATAGGAAATCTGAGTATTTATTTCTATTTGTGTTGGCCTGCCTGAGAGGGCGGGTCTAAGCGCCCAACTCAACTTACATCTGATTGGCTGGCCGGGGCTGCTCTTCTCATCTATCGCCATGCCTGGTTTCAAGGATTACATCATGGTCCCACAGGTCCCACTGTTATAGATGAGTCTCGTTGCTCTTTCCCTCCCGCCATCTCCCAGGGAAGGAAGGGGAGAAGGGTTCTTAAAACATCCTTTCAATGAGGGTCTGTGTCTAAAATATACCAATGTTTCTTTATAACCCCCTCAATGTCTTTATTTTATTTCAATTCAATTCAAAAACATTCTCTTTTAAAAGTGTGATGTGATGACCGTCAAACTGCAACTTCTAATTCTACGAGACCGCACAAACCCCTTCCTCCTCGCCTTCCTCCTCGCCTTCCTCCTCGCCTTCCCTTGTCACAGCCTCCATGGTTAACTCACACTAATCCAGCAGCATCCACGTCTCCCTGACCTGCCTTCATTGAGTCAGCTAACCAGGTAACCATAGTGTTTGTTTAGGGCAGCGGTCAGCAACCTTTACTATCAAAAGAGACATTTTAGGCAAAAAGAAAAAGAAAAAAAATCTGTCTGGAGCCGCAAAACATTTGATCATTGTGATGAAGGTAACACAGTTTATAGTCTAAGTATATAGTATATAAGTCTAATGCAGTGATGGCCAAAGAGACAATGTACTACGGAGTATTAGGGCCACATTGAGAGAAAAACATCTGAGATTTACAGAATAAAGTCATAATATTACGAGAAAAAAAGTCGTAATGTTACGATAAAAATTGTTGTTATATTACGAGAATAAAGTCATAATATTACGAGAAAATTGTTGTTATATTATGTGAATAAAGTCATAAGTTTACGAGAAAATAGTCATAATATTACGAGAATAAAGTCACAACTTTACGAGAAAAAAAGAAAATAGCACGTTAATTACTACTTTATAATATTATGACTTTATTCTCATAATACTATGACTTTTTTCTCTTAAACTTATGACTTTATGCCCGTAATATTATGACTTTAATTTAGAAATCTCAGATATTTTTTTTTCCTCAATGTGGCCCTAATACTCCGTTATACTGTCGTCCCATACACCTACAACAATGATAAATAAAAATGAAAACAGTTATTCATTTCCATTTTTAAATTCCCCAGGGAGCCACTGGAGAGGAGCTAAAGAGACGCATGTGGCTCCGGAGCCGCAGGTTGCTGACCCCTGGTTTAGGGCCTGGATGCTGGGCTACAGACACAGGTCTATTTTACTGCCAAAATATTTAATATGAATTAGAATTATGCGCTCATACAACCACTGAATCTTGTGTGAAATGAATCTCTCCCTCTCCTCTCCTCTCTCGCCTTGCACACTGGGGTTGAATAGTTTGAAGCTTCATTCATAACGTTGATATGACATGACATCAAATTATTATTAATAACTTACAGAAACAATAGAACACCCCCACCCCCTCACTCAGCCCTGGTCTCTGTAATTGTCTCAGTCCCCAGTCAAAAAGTTAAAATGTATTGAAAAAAGACGGACGTAATCATTTCCAAAATTGACAACATGTTTCAAATCAATGAAATATTCTGCTTCAATCCCTATTAGTTGGTGTTTAGCCTTTCAAAAACAACATCTTAAAAGAGGTTTTTCTCTCCTGCTTGCCACACTCAAAGAGAGGCACCTGTCTAGCAGCAATCTAACAGCATCATGTATTACATTACTATAACCACAATAACACAAAAGCATATATATGTTTTCCCTTTTTTTATTCAAAAACATCAATAGAAGCTTCAAAGAAATGACAGTCCTTACAGCCCTAGTGCGCACATTGGGAGTGAGTTACTATGGTTACGGGCATCGGCGTCACTAGGTCATTTTGACAGAGCTTAACCCCATAGAGTGTATATAAAGATATACAGTATATCTATATATAGAGACCTCCTAACATGCAGGTCTCTAAACAAGTTACAGTAGAGGAGAAGTGGCAGAATGTATATAGGCTACTATATCTTCACATCACAATTCATAATCCATCTGGAAAGTATAAACAACAGTTTTTCAATTGATTAAGACATGTACTCTGCATGTAAATAAGGTGCCAGAGGGCATTAAAAAGCATCAGAAGAGAGCTTGTTCATCCCCTCCAGACCCCTACAGAGGTCAGTGTTTATGACCTGTTTACTTGTATTATTCAGCTGGTCTGAAGCCGTGTCCATCATCAGTATAACATCTGCATGATTGTATGCGTGTTGAAATAAATAAATATGTAAGTAATTAAACTACATGTGCTACTGTATGTAGGCTAACTTTGTTTTTTTATGAATAATTATGAGAGGGGTGCCCTTTTTTTTCGCTTGAATACCTGCCCCCTAAAAATGCCACACCACTGGTCGATGTGGACCAATACCAGCTGGTTGTGATGGTGAGGGCTGTCTCACAGGACATGTTGCATAGTGAGAGTTTGTCTTATTTAGTCATGCTTCTATTTAGCCAGTTGATGCTTTTGAACCATAGGGAATGAGTCCTTACCCCAAGTGAAGGAGTTCAAGTACCTCGGGGTCTTGTTCGCAAGTGAGGGGACGATGGAAAGTGAGATTGGAGACGGAGAATCGGAGCAGCGGGGGGGCGGTACTGCATTCGCTTTACCGCTCCAATGTGACGAAAAGAGAGCTGAGCCTGAAGGCAAAGCTCTCGATCTACCGGTCAATCTTCGATCCCACTCTCACCTATGGTCATGAGGGCTGGGTCATGACCCAAAGATCTAAATCGCGGGTACATGCGGCCAAAATGTGTTTCCTCAGGAGGGTGGCTGGCGTCTCCCTTAGAGATAGGGTGAGAAGCTCAGTCATCCATGAGGGACTCGGAGTAGAGCCGCTGCTCTTTTGCGTTGAAAGGAGCCAGCTGAGGTGGTTCGGGCATCTAGTGAGGATGCCCCCTGGGCTCCTCCCTAGGGAGGTGTTCCAGGCACGACCAGCTGGGAGGAGGCCACGGAGAAGACCCAGGACTAGGTGGAGAGATTATATCTCCACACTGGCCTGGGAACGCCTCGGGATCCCCCAGTCAGAGCTGGTTAATGTGGCCCGGGAAAGGGAAGTTTGGGGTCCCCTGCTGGAGCTGTTGCCCCCGCGACCCCAGATAAGAGGTTGAAGATGAGTGAGTGAGAGAGTGAGGCTTTTGAACCAGGAACCTCTCAGTCAACCAGTTCAGAGATCACCTCTGCTCAGACGGCTGGGTGAACTTGTCATTAAGGCACAGTCTGCTGCGTGGTTTCTGCTTAATGTTAGTACATGCTGTACGTACACTGTCTGATAAAGATGGTGATCTTTGAAAAGCAGCATGTTGTCTGATTCTACCTGCACTGGGCCTGACAGGAGGAGAGCATCAGCTGTGAAGATAAGTGAGAGTATTAATAAAATTAAATGCAGGCTACAGCATAGATAAACATATTCTTGTCACAAACATATGCTAATTCAGTTGAAGTAATCTTGTTATGTATTTCCACCCTTTGCCAAAGACTTTTGATTAACTGCTGGATATGGCTTGACAGTGCAAAATAAGATGGCAAAACATTTTAAAGGGATTTAGAGGTTCAGTAAATCTCCTTGTTAACCCTTCGTGGCACAGCTCTGGTCTTCACACTGCTCTCTGACCAGCTGTTCCAACATGAACATACCGTCTCTAAACCAAGGATAACATTACACAAAGTGGGAGAAGTAGACACTCTTGTCTCAATTTTTGGACACATACTTGCTTACTATACAAAATGGAAATCCTATGGAAATCGAGATGACAGGTAGTGAATGCTACTGCATTTGTTTCACCTGCACTGACTACACCACTGCAATACAAGATCAGAGGAAGAAGACTTTACTCCCCGAAAGGAAAGCAGCACTTTTTTACTCCAGCTGTGATTAGAATATAAAGAGAAATGTTTAGCAAACCATTTACTCGTTAGAAAAATATTTCACAGCATTATAATAGGAGATATGTCAATAGAGATTCAGTGTTTATTGAGAGGAACATGGGAAAGTGAGTGCTGTCCTGAGCTGAAAGGGTCCATGTGTAATACCGTATACCCAGTCCTGACTACTGTTGTTCAGTGGAAAACAACTAATTCAAAGGACAACACTCACCCTGACCATGATCCACACAAGCAAAACCAACATGTCCGAATAAAAAGAACACCCAGAACAACAACAACAACAACAACAGTAGGAAGTGCTGAGTGGGTTCATTGTGTGTTTATTGAGGTTGTATCACAGATAGTGTGCATGGTTTCCTGTGTTGGACCTTTACTTTGTATCCAAAGATAACTTGACTGGTCAGATATGAAATTGAGTATGAATAGCATGTCCCTTATGATTCCTAAATATCTTGGGGGCCCACTGACCCTTCAGGTAATACTGATGTCAGATCGGATTGTTCACATTTGCATAAAAAATATCAAAACCTCATCTGACCACATTGAGAGTAGGCTCCCTAGATGATACACAACTCGTTCTCATTCCCAATGTGTCAAATACCAACACTTTGTCACAGCCATCGGTGTTCCATACCGCCGCACAAGGCACCCTCTATTGGCGGTATGACACGCACCAGGCGTTCCATTAACTACCATGTAAACCCGTCCATGGTAACAGTAAATGCTCAGAGAAAGTGCTGTGGTGACGTAGTTTAAAGAGCGATAGAGACGCACAGGGCGGGGGGGGAGGGAGGTGGAATGGTCCAACAAACACAGGGCTTTCATCCAGGGGATCGCTGTTTGTGTCCCGTGTGTTACGTTACAATCAGCTGTTGTTTAGCTGTCACTCGTGTCCCGTGTTCACATCAAGTCACATCCTCACTATACAGACGGAGCAGTTTGAAGCCCAACCATGTTGTTTTGTGTCCTAAACCTAACTAAGTGGTTTTGTTGAATTCACAACATCAAGCACATGTTTACTGCACCAGAAACGTGACGCCAAGGGGTCTGACAAAGAGTTGGAAGGCAAAAAGTATGATGTCTATTGTTTCAACTACTAGTAGATATTAATATATTAGATATTATTATATTGGTTTGTGTCGCCCCATAAGTAAGAAAGAACTGCAGTACAGGAAGACCAAGGTCATTCACAAACTGTGTCACCATGACAAAGGTCAGAAATATCTATATCAGTATGGCAATATGAAATGTATAGACACATTCGACTTAAATAGTTTTGTATTAACCCCTTACCATTCCACCCCCTTTAGAGGAGTAGGGTAGGAGGACGGGGGGTCTTTAGGGGGAGATAGCAGGTCAACAGTAGATGTCACATAGAAGTGGTGTACATCATCTGAAAGATGGAAACCTGAAGATTAATTTGAAATGCAGCTCAGCACTGTGTGTCAAGTTCTTCTAGTCATGATTAAGAAATAATTTATTATAATAATTTATTTATTAATTAATAAAAATAGATTGTGAAGGTGTATAAGGGTTTAGAACATTATGATAGAAGTAGGGCTGCTCCGTGGTGCAGTGGTTAGCACTGTCGCCTCACAGCAAGTTGCATGTTCTCCCTGTGTTAGGGTGTGTTTTCTCCGGGTTCTCAGGTTATCTCCCACAGTCCAAAGACATGCAGGTTAATTGTTGACTCTAAATGTCCCGTAGGTGTGAATGTGAGTGTGAATTGTTGTCTGTCTCTATGTGTCAGCCCTGTGATAGTCTGGAGATATGTCCAGGGTGTACCTCTAGTCTGATCCATCCATCCTCTGAATGCTCTAGGTCTCTAGTCTGATCCATCCATCCTCTGAATGCTCTAGGTCTCTAGTCTGATCCATCCATCCTCTGAATGCTCTAGGTCTCTAGTTTGATCCATCCATCCTCTGAATGCTCTCAGTCTCTAGTTTGATCCATCATCCTCTGATTGCTCTAGGTCTCTAGTCTGATCCATCCATCCTCTGAATGTTCTAGGTCTCTAGTTTGATCCATCCATCCTCTGAATGCTCTAGGTCTTTAGTCTGATCCAGCCATCCTCTGAATGCTCTAGGTCTCTAGTCTGATCCATCCATCCTCTGAATGCTCTAGGTCTCTAGTCTGATCCATCCATCCTCTGAATGCTCTAGGTCTCTAGTTTGATCCATCCATCCTCTGAATGCTCTAGGTCTCTAGTTTGATCCATCCATCCTCTGAATGCTCTAGTTCTCTAGTCTGATCCATCCATCCTCTGAATGCTCTAGTTCTCTAGTCTGATCCATCCATCCTCTGAATGCTCTAGTTCTCTAGTCTGATCCATCCATCCTCTGAATGCTCTAGGTCTCTAGTTTGATCCATCCTCTGAATTGTCTAGGACAGCTATTCTCAACCCTTGGGCCGGGGCTCACTGGTGGGCCTCAGAGCGCCATCTAGTGGGCCGTGGAGGTACTTCCAAATGGTCAGATTAACTTAAAACTCCGACGGCCGCTATTCTGTCTTTCAGAGGTTGTAGCAGGCTCAGTTTTATAGCTACAGTAGAGATACTGGTATCATATAAAACATAAAACCTGATGAATCCATCGGTACCAACCATGTCATAATAGCTTGTCATGAAGGAGGTTAGACAACGCTACAAACTTGCGCTACACTAAAAAAAAACTAAGGAATACATTGGTCCTGTGTCACGCTAGCTCGTCGGGAAGAGCACTAAATAACGCTCCAGATAGACATAACGCTAACTTTTGCCGAGGAAAAACTGGCGTGGCCATTTTAAGGGGTCCCTTGAAATGGGTTCTGTGGTATACCCATGAGTCTCCCCTTTACAGACATAGCTAACGTTCTCGGATGCAGTGACACAAAATGGAGCATTTTTTTGAAACGAAGAAGTCCTTTTTGAGACTGAACTCTGCTCCAGTAAAAGTTCAAAGCGTGCGGTGAGGAGATATGGATTCATAATGATGAACGCAGCAATGAGTGAGGGTATAAGCTGAATATTTATGTGGGTCATTACAGCGGACGGTGGCATATATATATCCCGGTTTGTCATTTATTTGGGAAGGTGGTCCTGGAAATTTTTTAACAATCAGAAATGGGCCTCAAGTTACAAAAGGTTGAGAACCCCTGCTCTAGGTCTCTAGTTTGATCCATCCATCCTCTGAATGCTCTAGGTCTCTAGTTTGATCCATCCATCCTCTGAATGCTCTAGGTCTCTAGTTTGATCCATCCATCCTCTGAATGCTCTAGGTCTCTAGTTTGATCCATCCATCCTCTGAATGCTTGATGCTGGGGTTGATAGGTGTCTCACCATACATACGTTTGGAGGAGTTTTTGATTCATAGTTAAGCGTCTGCTTTCACCCATGTTGTTGGCACCGCCACAACACGTGATGGATAATACTGATCAGACTGTATTGTGCTTTAATTATATTCCTCTCAGTAACTGTGTTTACATTCTTTCATTTACTTTCATATTCAGCAATGAAACAATCCCACTGTTGCTCGTTTCACACTCTTCTGCAGTCGACGTATTGATGTTTCAATTACTGTGATAGAAGGTCTGCGGTGGAGATGGCTTTGCTATATGTGTGTTAATGAAAAGAAGAAGATTACTGAGCCTTTTTTTCAACTTTATGTTGTTTTCACTCTCTACTGGCATCAGAAACTTCTTGAAGAAACACAAGCTGCCCGAGTTAACTGATCACAGTTCATGCGGTCCCCATGAGGAATCTATTTAGCCCCCAAGTGTAACTGCATGTTTGTGGCAGAGCATGTCATCTATGTGAGTCCTGTGGCTACGGCATAACCCCTTCATCCGAACAAGCAGAACTCAGCCATGACGCTACAAGCTCTACTAGAGGTCTCCAGAGGTCCAAAACTTTGGATCTGAAAAGGACCTGTGTCCATAAAGAGTAAAAATGTGTCAAGAAAATGCAATCAATATATGTTGCTCTTTCGCTATTTATTGAGTCTCTTACACAAGTAGAACAAGTACACAGCTTCTTAGATGAAAAGAGGGTTGTAGCAAAAATGCTCTACCTCTTGAACATTAATTTTTCTCTTTCTATTTTTCATTTATATTAAGCTGTACAGAAGCTAAGCTAACATACATCTACTTACACCACAGCGACAGTGAAGTAGGCACAGCAGCGTCTACACTTCCTGAGGCTACTCAGGAAAAACAAACTGGGACAGAAGCTGCTGGTAGCCTTCTATCGCTCTGCCATCAAGAGCATACTGGCGTATGGCATCACAGTGTGGTACGCTGGGTGCTCAGCTGCGGACAAGAGAGCTCTCCAGAGGGTCATAAGCCCAGAAGATTGGTGGCTGCCCTCTGCCCTCCCTGGAGGACATTTCCAGTTCCCGCTGCCTCAACAGAGCCAAAAACATCATCAAGGACTCCTCCCACCCAGCACATCATCTATGAACCTGTTGCCCTCCGGCAGGCGCTACAGGTCCATCAGAGCTCGCACCACCAGACTCACAAACAGTTTCTTTCCCTGGGCCATAAGAACTCTAAACTCTGTTAAACAATAAACACCTCATACTTGTGCAATCATTATTTTAAATTATTTTGTCTACACTATTTCTACACAGTTTGAATTGTACTGATCTGGATAAGCACTCCAAATATACATGTATCATGTGGGGAACGAATGGGTACTGTGAATGTTGTGAATGTTGTGTGTTATGTGTAAAATAGAGGAATGAATGTGTATTGTAGCTGTCTGTTTGTCTTTATTTGTCTATTTTTAACTGCACTGAGCTGGAGAAGCCTTCCAAATTTCGTTGTACCATGTACAATGACGATAAAGCTTTCTATCCTATAGTGAATTGCTGAGATGGTAATTACCAAACAGAACACGTCGCAGAGAAAAATACATCACACAGATTGTAAATTAGTCACAAAATGTCCCATGCTGGAACATGTAATTCACATCAGTGCTAATAATCCAATGCACAGACTATTATTATTCAGTGTGCTCTAATGCTGCAAACTATTGCAAGTCAGAAGTCGATAATTCCGAGTCGGTATTCCCGACTTCTGATTTAAATGCGTCCCAGTGCATCTGCTCGGGAAAATATGGACTCATGCAGCAAACTGATGTTAGTACGGCAAGTCTCTCGGGACAGAAGACCAAACCATCTTTAAATGAACAACTAGTGAATCCTGTGAGGAGATATCATGAGACTAGGCACCTCAAATTTAAGACCTACCATAATTAGAATAATGTCTTTTTAAGACATTTTATGACCTTAAATTCTGAAAATCTACTATAAGATATTTTAAGAATCCGCGGGAATCCTGTTTAAAAGAGGGAGGGATAGGATAGTACTGCACGCTCACAAAGATTCTATCAAGCACAAATCAACTGAATAGAAATGGAAATGGCAGCAACATCGGTGCAACACAAATACGACATAAAACAGCACATACAACATTACATACAACACTACATGAAGTACAATTTGATGACAAGGTAATTCACTGTGTGTGACGCCATGTTGCTGTGACGATTTGGAATTCTGACATGAATGATCATCCCCTTGAACTTTTCCGTGTCGGAGATGTTTTCTCCTCGTCTAATGGATTGCAGCATTATCTCTACAGTATATACAGTAGCTTATCTAATTCCTTTTCATTGTACTTGAAAGATGTCCTGTTCTTATGGTAGTTTACTGAAGTGCTGCAAACATTTGATTGAATTATTCAGTTCTGGGTGTAAAAGATTGATAGTGCTATACTCTAGACTTAAATGCAATTTCCTCCAAGTTGTTGGGGCTGTGGACACCCCCCCCCCCCCCCCTCTACAGACACACACAGACACACACACACACACACACACACACACACACAGACACACACACACACACACACACACACACACACACACACACACACACACACACACACACACACACACACACACACACACCCCCCACACACACATGGGCCAGCACTGCAGGTTAAATACCAGCAGCCAAATAAACCTGTCCCATCCATCAAATATTGACTTAATGGCTCACATTAAAGGGTGAGTCCTGAATTTTAAGAAGGCTGCTGTATCGATCAGCGACCGGGACTCTTTGAGGCCATGCACAGAAGTCTATTTTGCTGTAGTATTATTGTTTGTGAGAAACTGGCAGCAACCTCCTGTTGACATTTTTACCATATTGTGACTTAATCCATCAATAAAGGCACATTGTTCCAAAGAGTTTTCACCCCCCAGAGCATTTAGAAGTCAATCCGTTGGTCTTTGTTGGTCTCGGGAAGCAACAACATTGGGGAAGGAAAAGATTCTGGTCTCCTTTGACTCGCATCTGAACTGGTAAGGCTGTTGATGCTGTCTAAAAACACTCAAATAAAGATGGATTGGCAGGAAGCAGGCTATTTCATATTTCTCGTATTGTCAACAAAGCCAATGAAAAGTCCATTACTCAATACTTTGTGATTTCTCTACCCTGTCTGTGGCTCTCAGCCCCGAGCCTAGTGGCTCCTACTGAAAACATCCATCTTTGAAAAGGGGTCCGACTGCCTGCGTGACTCAGTGGTGACGATAGCTGACTCCTAACCAAAAGGTCAAAGTTCAAACCCTCAGACGCCCCACTCAGCATTCTGGTTGGTGTCCTGGGGGTTTGAGATGCTGACGCTGGTTTACTATGTCAGCCCTCCTCCGTTTCCCCTCAGCTCTCGACTGTCTCTGTCTAATACAAGCAAACATGCTCCCAGCTGTGGATTAATACACATTTAGTGTACAATGTGTATATGGGAATGCGTCAAAATAAACTATAGTGTGTGTGTTTGTGTGTTTGTGTGTTTGTGTGTGTGTGCATGCGTGCGTGCGTGTGTGTCTGTTTTCAATATTGTATTCTGGTTGTTGATTGGTAACGACCGTCATTTTACGTGTTTTGACCAATCACAGATTAGCATGAAAAAATAGAAATACATTGAATTCACAGAAGAGGTCCTGTCTCAAGGGAGGACAGCAGGACCCCGTCCTCCTCTGGAGTAATAACGTAAATACTACTGAGATTTCCTGATAATTTACCTCAACTAATTATTCTTTTTTATATTTTGATCTCTCTCTCCTCTAGCCTCTATGGACCAGCCTCCTCTGGTGCACAGCCACGGCTGCCCAAAAGCTGTGGACCTCCAACATGGCTGCCGCAGTGTGTGCTTCAGTAAGAGAAAGCCATTTAAAGGCAGCGGTTCAGTGACACCGCTCTCTGAGGGTAAACACAACCATACTCAGCATCTGTAGTTCTGCTGGACTGCTCATCACTCTCAGAGTCAACACCATCATGAGCTGCTTCACTGTAATAACTCTCAGGTCCCATGGCAATCTGTGTGAAACGGGCCTGACAGTAGTGTGCGTGTGTGCGTGCGTGTGTGTGTGTGTGTGTGTGCGTGTGTGATTTGATTGTAACTGCAGAGAAAGATTAGGGAACAACTTCAGCCTTTATGCACCAGAGAGAGTGTGTTTGTTAAACTTTCAGTCAGAGGTTAGGTGCAGATTCTTTGTACACACACACACACACACACACACACACACACATGTTAACTCCTGTATATTCCTCAGTAGTGAGTATATTGTGAGCTCCTGTGATGTGCCTGCTTGGAGGGGTGATACATTGTGGGACACACACACACACATGCTAGGCTTCAGTGCTGGTGGTAGCCTGGTTGATGGATAGCAGTTTATGGTGCTGTGTGTGTGTGTGTGTGTGTGTGTGTGTGTGTGTGTGTGTGTGTGTGTGTGTGTGTGTGCGTGTGTGTGTGCGTGCGTGCGTGCGTGCGTGCGTGCGTGCGTGCGTGCGTGCATGCGTGCGTGTGCGCGTGTGTGTGTCTGTGTTACTGCCAGCTGTAACTTGTAGGCTCTCTGGAATTGTTTCATATCTAGAGTGATGAATTGTGACCAGCACGTGTGTGTATGTGTGTGTGTGTGTGGGTGGGGGGAAGTGGGGGGTTGGGTGTGTGTCAGCTTTGTAACTTGTGGGGTCTTGGGGATACTTCCATAGCCAGCTGATATATAGTCTGGGGGGTGGCCAATAGGAAAAGTGCTGAGGTTCACAGTGTGTGTGTGTGTGTGTGTGTGTGAGAGCAATGCTCCACGGAAGAGAGCAACATGAGTGATGGACAGTAACCCTCGGTTCCATCAATCTGCCTGACTTACTCACACACACACACACACACACACACACACACACACACACACACACACACACACACACACACACACACACACACACACACAAACACACACATGCCAGTATTGCATTTCTTACTTCTTCCCCTCTTGTTTGCTTGCTGCAGTCTTCTCTTTCTCTGAGCCCTCTCACACACACACACACACACACACACACACACACACACACACACACACACACACACACACACACACACACACACACACACACACAAACAGACACACAGTGGGATCAGCAGCCGTACTGCTCCTGCTTCACCACCGTGGCCTCTATTCTTTGATTATTGAGGTGACTGTGATCCACTGATGGAGCCTCTCTGGGACTAAACAGGCCATGAGGACTAAACAGGCCATGAGGACTAAACAGGCCATGAGGACTAAACAGGCCATGAGGACTAAACAGGTCATGAGGACTAAACAGGACATGAGGACTAAACAGGTCATGAGGACTAAACAGATCATGAGGACTAAACAGGCCATGAGGACTAAACAGGTCATGAGGACTAAACAGATCATGAGGACTAAACAGGCCATGAGGACTAAACAGGTCATGAGGACTAAACGGGCCATGAGGACTAAACAGGCCATGAGGACTAAACAGGTCATGAGGACGGGAGCAGAGGGGACACAGAGTCCCTTCAGTCCAGTGTGGAATGAAAATAGAGAAGCAACCACAAACAGTGTATGTTGTAATTATTAGTATGTATTTAATCATTTCAAATATCAATACAGTGTTATCAAAAATGAAAAACAAATCATAAACAAATGAGACAATGAATGTCAGCAGTGTACCATAACGGGCCCTCGCCCCAAACACAAGCACAATGCTCGTGCGCACACAATCACTCCAGACAATTGCAAAGCGGACAATTGTTCTGCCACCATGGAGAGGTTCACCATACATCTCCCATCCTCAACCAGCCTCAGATCAGCACCATGGACAGCAGCCAAATTCATCAACGCTATTTTAACAGCGTGTCCTGGACTCAGCGGCTACATGTTCTCACACACACAGATTACAGTAGGTGCACATTTCCCAACAGATGAGACGTAACAGTGCGTGATGGACAGTAACCCTCGGTCTATAGATTGAAATCCCTGATCCCACTCCGTAATAACAAAGATAAACCAGTACTCAGCCATTAGAAGTTTGAACCATGTCCTTTGTTATTGGAACGTCGTGGCGTGGCACGCCGTTTTGAGCTGAACTTTAGTCAGACACCGAGCTGTTTCTATTTATTCCTGTCGCTCGCCTTGAACCCGCCTCAGTGGACCAGGAGAGGCTGATTGATGAGGAGTTATCTTCCTCATTTCACTATTACCACTTAAAAAGCATAATAAGGTGTCAGCCGGCTGTCAGCTATATCATATGTCATTTACAGTAAATATCACAATATTAAACGTGTGTTTACTGTTTAAAAAGGACAAACAAAGGAATCAAAGTACAGTAGTTACGTCAAACATTCATTTTTTAAATGATTACTTCACAATCATTTTTATTTTTTTTTCAGGAGAAGCCATCATTTTATTTGGCACCTTTCTAAAAGCTCTGTGGATGTATTATTATATTTGTTAAATGAATCGTCGACATAAAAATTATATCAATAAGACCTTTAAAGCTTTTATCCATACATGCATTTTGCACCCTCTTTCCCTCACCATCCATGTCCTTGTGAGGCAATTACTTTAAACTCACACTGTTTCCTGCAAAATCACAAACACATGTTGGAAGAAAGATGTCAGAGTGCAGCAGAGCAATAGAAGACAAATTAGAATAGGACGGACAAAACAAAGAAAAACTGGTTTTGCATGGACAACAGTACTGATATATGACCGTGTTCTGTTTAGCTAACACGGTACTGCAGTACTTATATACTGTATATAATAATGTAAACCCTCTCCTGGTACATCCATGGACTAGCCTGAAGTAACCCCGTCTTGGTTTCTGCAGTTTTTCAAACTCAGCACTAAAAAGTGAAGCTTTCTAGCTTTTTTATTTCATTCATGGGCAAGCTGACAAAGCATTACAACTCAAAGTAGCCTTGAGCTGATAATAATACACATGCCTATACATGGAAACTTAAAATCATATCCCATCATCCTTGGGATTTCCTATATGCAGATGCAGTTTTATACAGAGTTGGAAAAGAGCTCAAATTAAAAATGCTGAGTAAACTCTGGATTAATGCATTTGCTTAAATAAAAGATTGACACATAATCCTGTAATAATCCAGTAGAGTTCAGTAGCATGAAGTAATAGCAGATGCAGATCCAGTTATTTAGAGTATAGTGTTTGCTTTACGATTGCCCCGTGCTCTGATTATACAGAGAATTAGATTAACTCACTGATGGAAATGATTTATTTGCCTCTGTTATTAGTTTCCTGTTTATTGGGTTTGGACCAGATGTATACAAATAAAGAACATGAAATTGTATTTTTGTCTAATAGAAGTGAGTTTTTTTATGGCTCGTTATCAATAAAAGGCTGTGGGGGGGGGGTTGGAGATGGCAGAGGCCTGTTTATCTGTTTTAACTTGACATTGCTTTTCACACTTCAGTCAGGCAGTTCTAAAGCTTTTACTAAAAGGGTGTGAGTGTTTATAGTGGATTTAGATGACAGGCATGATAACATAGGAGATGGAGTGAGCTGTAAACAAAGAGTAGAAAGATGGGTGGAAAAAGAGGGAGGGAGAGAAATACAGTAATGGAAAAGGTATCGACACACAGATGGACTGTTAAAGGTCAGGTGACACTACATCATGTACATATCGGTGTGTGTGTGTGTGTGTGTGGTAGTAGAGGTTAGTCTGGGTTGGTCAGGTAGGAGGGGTTAGTCTGGGTTGGTCAGGTAGGAGGGGTTAGTCTGGGTTGATTAGGTAGGAGGGGTTAGTCTGGGTTGGTTAGGCAGGAGGGGTTAGTCTGGGTTGGTTAGAAAGGAAGGGTTAGTCTGGGTTGGTCTGGGTTGGTTAGAAAGGAGGGGTTAGTCTGGGTTAGTCTGGGTTGGTTAGAAAGAAGGGGTTAATCAGGGTTGGTCATGGAAGGAGGGGTTAGTCTGGGTTGGTTAGGTAGGAGGGGTTAGTCTGGGTTAGTCTGGGTTGGTTAGGTAGGAGGAGTTAGTCTGGGTTGGTTAGATGGGGGGGTTAATCTGGGTTGGTTAGGTATGAGGGGTTAGTCTGGGTTGGTTAGGTAGGAGGGGTTAGTCTGGGTTGGTCAGGTAGGATGGGTTAGTCTGGGTTGGTTAGGTAGGGGGGTTAGTCTGGGTTGGTTAGGTAGGAGGGGTTAATCTGGGTTGGTCAGGTAAGAGGGGTTAGTCTGGGTTGGTTAGGCAGGGGGGGTTATTCGGGTTAGTCTGGGTTGGTTAGGTAGGATGGGTTAGTCTGGGTTGGTTAGGTAGGGGGGGTTAGTCTGGGTTGGTTAGGTAGTAGGGGTTAGTCTGGGTTGGTCAGGTAGGAGGGGATATTCTGGGTTGGTTAGGTAGGGGGGGTTAGTCTGGGTTGGTTAGGTAGTAGGGGTTAGTCTGGGTTGGTCAGTTAGGAGGGGATAGTCTGGGTTGGTTAGGTAGGAGGGGTTAGTCTGGGTTGGTTAGGTAGGATGGGTTAGTATGGGTTGGTCAGGTAGGATGGGTTAGTCTGGGTTGGTTAGGTAGGGGGGTTAGTCTGGGTTGGTTAGGTAGGAGGGGTTAGTCTGGGTTGGTCAGGTAAGAGGGGTTAGTCTGGGTTGGTTAGGCAGGGGGGGTTATTCGGGTTAGTCTGGGTTGGTTAGGTAGGATGGGTTAGTCTGGGTTGGTTAGGTAGGGGGGGTTAGTCTGGGTTGGTTAGGTAGTAGGGGTTAGTCTGGGTTGGTCAGGTAGGAGGGGATATTCTGGGTTGGTTAGGTAGGGGGGGTTAGTCTGGGTTGGTTAGGTAGTAGGGGTTAGTCTGGGTTGGTCAGTTAGGAGGGGATAGTCTGGGTTGGTTAGGTAGGAGGGGTTAGTCTGGGTTGGTTAGGTAGGATGGGTTAGTATGGGTTGGTCAGGTAGGAGGGGTTAATCTGGGTTAGTTAGGTAGGACAGGTTAGTCTGGGTTGGTTAGGTAAGAGGGGTTAGTCTGGGTCAGTCTGGGTTGGTTCGGTAGGACAGGTTAATCTGGGTTGGTTAGGTAGGATGGGTTGGTTAGGTAGGACAGATTAGTCTGGGTTGGTTAAGTAGGATGGGTTAGTCTGGGTTGGTTAGGTAGGACAGGTTAGTCATGGCTGGTCAGGTAGGAGGGGTTAGTCTGGATTTGTTAGGTAGGACAGGTTAGTCTGGGTTGGTTAAGTAGGAGGGTTAGTCTGGGTTGGTCAGGTAGGAAGGGTTAGTCTGGGTTGGTTAGGTAGGAGGGTTAGTCTGGGTTGGTCAGGTAGGAAGGGTTAGTCTGGGTTGGTTAGGTAGGAGGGGTTAGTCTGGGTTGGTTAGGTAGGAGGGGTTATTCTGGGTTAGTCTGGGTTGGTTAGGTAGGAGGGGTTAGTCTGGGTTGGTTACATAGGAGTGGTTTGTCTGGGTTGGTTAGATAGGAGGGGTTAGTCTGGGTTGGTTAGGTACGAGGGGTTAGTCTGGGTTGGTTAGGTAGGATGGGTTAGTCTGGGTTGGTTAGGTAGGGGGGTTAGTCTGGGTTGGTTAGGTAGGATGGGTTAGTCTGGGTTGGTTAGGTAGGGGGGTTAGTCTGGGTTGGTTAGGTAGGAGGGGTTAGTCTGGGTTGGTCAGGTAGGATGGGTTAGTCTGGGTTGGTTAGGTAGGATGGGTTAGTCTGGGTTGGTTAGGTAGGAGGGGTTAATCTGGGTTGGTTAGGTAGGAGGGGTTAGTCTGGGTTGGTTAGGTAGGGGGGTTAGTCTGGGTTGGTTAGGTAGGAGGGGTTAGTCTGGGTTGGTCAGGTAGGAGGGGTTAGTCTGGGTTGGTTAGGTAGGATGGGTTAGTCTGGGTTGGTTAGGTAGGAGGGGTTAGTCTGGGTTGGTTAGGTAGGAGGGGTTAGTCTGGGTTGGTTACATAGGAGTGGTTAGTCTGGGTTAGTCTGGGTTGGTTAGGTAGGAGGGGTTAGTCTGGGTTGGTTAGGTAGGATGGGTTAGTCTGGGTTGGTTAGGTAGGGGGGTTAGTCTGGGTTGGTTAGGTAGGATGGGTTAGTCTGGGTTGGTTAGGTAGGGGGGTTAGTCTGGGTTGGTTAGGTAGGAGGGGTTAGTCTGGGTTGGTCAGGTAGGATGGGTTAGTCTGGGTTGGTTAGGTAGGATGGGTTAGTCTGGGTTGGTTAGGTAGGAGGGGTTAATCTGGGTTGGTTAGGTAGGAGGGGTTAGTCTGGGTTGGTTAGGTAGGGGGGTTAGTCTGGGTTGGTTAGGTAGGAGGGGTTAGTCTGGGTTGGTCAGGTAGGAGGGGTTAGTCTGGGTTGGTTAGGTAGGATGGGTTAGTCTGGGTTGGTTAGGTAGGAGGGGTTAGTCTGGGTTGGTTAAGTAGGAGGGGTTAGTCTGGGTTGGTTACATAGGAGTGGTTAGTCTGGGTTGGCTAGATAGGAGGAGTTAGTCTGGGTTGGTTAGGTAGGAGGGGTTAGTCTGGGTTAGTATGGGTTGGTTAGTCTGGGTTGGTAACATAGGAGTGATTAGTCTGGGTTGGTTAGATAGGAGGGGTTAGTCTGGGTTGGTTAGATAGGAGGGGTTAGTGTGGGTTGGTTAGGTAGGAGGGGTTAGTCTGGATAGGTTAGGTAGGAGGGGTTAGTCTGGGTTAGTCTGGGTTTGTCAGGTTGCCTGAAGGGAACAGATGATGTTGAGTATAGATTCGATTCTTACATGAAAAGGTACAACTTCCAACCAGTGACAACATTTTGGAGACATATACAGAATATATATATACAGTATATCTAGATATATATCTATATCTAGATATACTGTATGTATATATAAATGCGTGTGTGTGTGTGTTAAAATCAATAGGAGCATTGCACACATGCATACAGGAGCAGGTGAACACCTCTTAGAAGCCCTCACTCTCTCTATCTCTCACTCTCTCAACAACAACTTGGTAACACTGATGATCTCCCATCAGGCTCAGCTGTACTTTGGGTTTGGAGCAAGTTAGCAAATGTTACAACTAAGATGGTGACAAATGGAAAAATGATATGTGTTGAACATCACTAGAGACACCAACCTGTCCCTCCAAGAGTTTTTGTTTTTGGGATTGCTGCTGGCTAATAGGCCTGATTTCACAACAGCTTTTGCAAACAACTGCAACACATGTTGCAATGTTTTTAGGCGACTTTTTGCAATAAAATTGCAGGAACAAGTGAAAATTTCAAAAAAATAGTTCTATTTTTTTATACATATATAATTCATTAAAAATCAAAGGCAACTTGTTCCATTCAGAATAAAACCACGGTGTTTTGAGTGTCCTCAGTAACCTTACCAAACGGCTCAGCATTACAGCAATTCTAACAACATATGTTATATCTGTGAATGACGAAGTGCACCTGGCGGTATCCCACAAAGCTCACAGTCAAAACGGCATCAAATATTAAAGAGCACAAAACATTCATATTTATCAGTTGTTTACATTGTAAACAACAAACCTGTGTTGAAATCAGCACGGAGCTACGGAGATTGCATTGAGGTACATTATGACGTGTTCAAACTCTATTCAGTAAAATGAGCAACAGTAAATTATAATGCTATCATGATGTGTTCAAATGTAATCTTGTAAAATGTAGTTTTTGGTGAGAAACTTGAATAAATCCAGTTGTTTGAAGGAGATGTTTTCACAGCAATATAAAATAGATAATAGAGAGAGAATTATGACCTGTTTAACATCCTAACAGCTCTTAGCAGCTTATAGTACACCATTAGAACTACTAATGTCAAGCTTCTGCAGAAAGCAACCAGAGCTGCTAATTGTTGTTGAACAGTGGAAAGACTGACCTGGACGGCTTTGATGACTTTTATTTTGTTTCTGTAGCGTTTGAATGAAGTTGGTTTTACTATGATCAACAAGGTAAAATGACTGTGTCTGTAAATGGAGTCTGGTGGCTTTGAGGAGAGCATATTAATTGTATGTTTTGTATTTTTATGCTATTAAATTATAATAAACTGGGAACAAAAAGTTAGTAAACTTGTGTTTGGTGGATTATTTCTCTGTTGTTACAATGCTAATTGGCATTGTATTTTACATCGTTGGAAAGCCTGTTTATTTACCTTCACAATGATGTCCAACTTGTAAGGATCATGCATTTGTGGGATGAGTAGCACAGCTGATTATGTGGGTAACACCCAAGAAAAATTTGCCAAAAATGCTCTGCCAATGGTAAACAGTGTATTCTCATAAGGCTACCAGGAAGCCTGCAATGACTGCCCTTCACCGTCAGGTCCGTTTGCCCTGGTGTCGACAACACAGACAATGGAACCGGAACATGTGGGGGAATGTCATGTTCAGTGATGAGTCCAGGTTCTGTCTGCCAAAGTTGGACGGCAGGGTCAAAGTATGGAGACGACACGGAGAACGCTATGGTGATTGTTGCACCGATGGAGTAACAGCTTTTGGTGGGGGCAGTGTCATGGTGTGGGGGGGCGGCATCTCCCTCACTGGCAAAACAAGGCTTGTCATCATTGAAGGCCATCTCAATGCAGTGAGATATCGGGATGATATTCTTCAGCCAGTGGCGATCCCATATCTCCACAATCTGGCACCTAACTTCATCCTCCAAGATGACAACGCTCGCTCCCACAGAGCCAGGGTTATCACAGACTACCTCCACAATGTGGGAGTAGAGAGAATGGAACGGCCTGCCAAGAGTCCACACCTCAACCCAACTGAACACTTGTGGGATCAGCTTGGGCGTGCTGTACGTGTTAGAGTGACCAACACAACCACGCTGGCTGACCTGCAACGAACCCTGGTTGAGGAATGGAACGCCATCCCACAGCAACGTGTGACCAGGTTGGTGACCAGCATGAGGAGGAAGTGTCAGGCTGTTGTGGCTGCGTATGGATCTTCCACCGCTACTGAGACTCCTGACAGTGTATTAAATGAATAAAGTGTAAAATAGACAATATGTCTTGTTTGTTCCTTGTTACTGATAGAGAGTTCAATCATCCAATCCACCAAACAACTCAAAACAAGAGTCAATACCAACAGGAGAATACACTGTTTACCATTGACGGAGCATTTTGGCAAATTTTTCTTGGGCGCTACCCACATAATCAGCTGTGCTGCTCATCCCACAAATGCATGATCCTTACAAGTTGGACATCATTGCGAAAGTAAATAAACAGGCTTTCCAACGATGTAAAATACAATGACCATCAGCATTGTAACAATAGAGAAATAATCCACCAAACACAAGTTTCTGAACTTTTTTTCCCCAGTTTAGTTATTCAAATCCATGTTGATTTTATTTATTTTTTAATAGGCCTTATTTTTTCCATTTTGTTTCCATTTTGCTGTAATGGCCGACCTCGGCTGTAATACAAAGCAGACATGCGTCGGTTCTCAGAAGAAAGCCTAGCTGTTAACCCAGACAAACATCATTATCTAAAGCAGCTGGTTCACACTCCATTATTTTCATGTTTATAAATGCAGAAAATGATAGTAATGTAGATCCCTTTCCTTCTATCCATTTGTTATGTATACACATGACATTTTGGAGTATTAACTTCTCATTTCAAGGCATGAACCAGAAAAATGTCAACATACTTGACATCAAAATCGACGCCGTGTGAAGTGAATAGCTAGAGGCTGAGAAAAGCTCAGCTTTGATCGACACAAGTGTCTTAGTGTTGCTTGTGACCACACTGATTTGATAGAAACCTCAGTCTTTGAGGAGTGTAACAGCGACTAGAAGCAGATTAGATTACCAGTTCATTCTGGACTGCAGGCCCTGGGCTAGCTGTGGGAAATCATTGCAGTAAATTAAGTGTGCAGCAGAAAGTGCCTCCAACGGATTAGATGTTTGGGTTCCTCAGAAGATTGTTAGCAACTAATAATGTCCTCTCCAATTTATATTGGATATTGAATAACTGCTGATCTCTGAGGTTGGTGTTCTTACTACTTTTCTGAGTGATTTCTTCTCTCCACACTTTATCTATTTCCATCTTCCTGTCCTCCTCTCTCGCTCCAATGTCTCCCTCTATCCTAGACTCCCTCCATGGTACTAAAAATCAAGGAGAGACTCAAGACCAATGATAGCCCGGAAACACCAGGAACGTCAGGAGCGCATGGCGGCTGCATTACCTGTTATTTTTTATTTTGGCGTCCGTGTTAACAGGTTAGAGCAGCCATACTGCCCGCGTGAGATGCGTCACACGGGCGTCTCAGCTGCGTCTCTTCTAGAGAATAGAGGTCTCGCCTATTTTTGACGCGTGCCGCACGGTTCACAGCAGCAACAGACAGTGAAGGTGAACTATTGACTGTATATTAACATCATACCAGCAACATTACGAAAGTTCAGTGTCTATCTGTAGAATATGTTCTGGAGATGAAAGAAAGTAAAGACTTATTTTTCAATCAACACTTCCTGCTTTCATTTCAAAATAAAAGCCCTCAAGCATTTTTTCTGTGGACAGAATTCCTTCATTTGTTAACTTGAGGCTTTTATTCTGAAATATGAGGAGTCAGTGCTGTGGAACATGCAGTGACTAAGAAAGCTCCATGATTTGATAAAGTATGGGGTTTAAATCAACACTTCCTGCTTTCATTTAAAAATAAAAGCCCTCAAGTGTTTTTTTCTGTAAACAGAATTCCTTCATTTGTTAACACAAGGCTTGTGTTCTAGAACATGCAGTGACTTGGAAAGTTCCATGAATGAATATAGTACGGAGTTTCAATTGTGGATTATTTTATTATTATTATTATATAAAAAATACCACACGTTTCTTAACCTTTCTCGGTCTAAAATAAATATAAATGATATTTATAATGAAATTAATTGGCCATTAAAAGGCAAACTTTATGTAGAAAGAAAGGGCTGACAGCAGCAGCTGCAGCAGCAGACACGCAGCAGACACGCAGCTGAAATGCAGCTTGTGAACGCCCGACGCGTGAATCATGCAATCATGTGAAAACACACTGTGAAAGGGTTAAAGTTGTAAGACTAAGACACAGACATCCCCTGCTTTGTGGTCTATTTGACTCTAAATGGGACCATAATTTACTAAATGAACATCATGCTGTTTTGAAGAAGACTTGAAACTAGTGATTGAGACCATAAACTCATGTTAACAATGTTTACTGAGGTAATAAATCAAGAGAGAAGTAGGCTCATTTTCTCAGAGACATTTATACAACCAGAGGAGTCGCCCCCTGCTGGCTGGTAGACAGGATGCAGGTTTAAGGCTCATCAGCATTGGCTTCACATCTCTGAACTTCAGGTTGCCATCTGGTTTTCCCTCTGACCACACCTAGCATCACATATGTGCCGTGCTTTGAGCTAAATGCTAATGTCTCCATGCTAATCTGATCACAAGGATAGTGGTGACCTGCTGGATTTTAGCAAATATAATATTTACCGTGTGCATCTTGGTGTAGCATGTTAGCATTCAACCATTTGCTAATTAGCAAATGTAATATCTCTCTCTCTCTCTCTCTCTCTCTCTCTCTCTCTATATATATATATATGTATATATATATATATATATATATATATATATGTACATATATATAATATCTGACAAATTATAGAAACATTATTATTCAAGAAAATAATTGGCATATTGATTAATAATGAAAATAATCAGAAGTTATAGTAGGTGTTGAGATCTTTCGCTGATAGCTGAGAACTCTGTCCAGCTGATATTTCAGAGTAGACCAAAGTGTTGGACTGACAGACTGTCTGTATGTGCTTCACAGTATGACTTCATATGCATCATTGACATCTCACCCAGTCCGTCCACATCAATAAGCACCAGCCTTAAGTCACACCAATGCACACACACATAATGCTGTCATTACAGAACCATGACAGTTCAATTCACAGGCTTCACTACAGTCTGGAATGGGCCGATGCAATCACAGCTACAGTTTGGCATATAAAGAAATCCTTTACTCAATCTCCAGTTTGTGGGAGGCAACATTTAAATCTTCTTTTGTCAGGATGTTTTCACACGTCAGCTGGATCACATGTGCTTTGTGTTCATGAAGCGTGCTGCGTTTCCAGTCAGCAGAACGTTCTTTAGTGTTGAGAATGGGGTATTTCTCTCATCACTCCAGTCAGGGTTTCATTTGGACAAAGACATGTGGTACTGCCAGGCTCCGCTGCTCTTGTTCCTGCTCTACCTTTATAGATTCCGTTTTTTACATCTATCTCAGCATTTGCTGCTTTGTATGTGCATTAGCCGCCAGCTACATGATGTGTGCAATAAGCCTGCGTGCAGATGATACAGGCTGCTTATGGTGGAGGGAATCTGTAATACGGTACCACTTTCTTAAACAATGTAAATGGTGAACAAACACTACTGAAGTTGGCACTTATAATACCAACTACATATCCCAGTATGCATTGTTGATAGGGGGGGGGGGGCGACTTGTCTTTATTTCTGCAGCCAGCTGTGGCAGACCAGTTTAAACTATAATGACAGACACTGCAAGCATTGCACTGGCAAGTATTATAAAATATCCCTGCAGGGGTTTTAGCAGTATCAGACTATTTAGAGAGATGAGACGGGCAAAAAGACAGAAGAAAACGTAGGACTCAGTGTTGTTAGACACGTTATACATTTAGTAAACTGTGGGAGAGCTGAGGATAAGCTGAATATTTGTGATTGTGTGCTCTCTCCTTTAAAACTAGACATGGCAGCAGATGAGGGTGCATGTGAGTCAAGCCTTGTGTCCTATCAGCCACATGCTAAACAAACTAAGACATGTCCTTCCTTTAGAGACAGACTTCCACCATGCTGACAACATCTGTCTCCTCGCTGACTTTAGCTCAGGACTAATGAGCAGACGATACCTTTAAAATGAGTACACATGAAAAACAACGACTTCATGAGTCCACTTAAGGTCCTTTTCCAGTCCTTCGCTCGTTCCCAAGTGTTGATTTATTGCAAATTCCAAAAGGAGCTCATAGCTAGACCTTCTCTGTGGCTACGATTTACTTCCAACTCAGCACTAGGAGAGATCAGGCATATTCAGGGGTTTCCAATACAATCTCTATCTTTAACATTTGTATCACTATGGAGGAAAATAGAGCAGTCTGAGAAACACAGAGCACTATTCACATACAGTAGAGGCACTAACTCCATCAGTCGGTCCTGGTGACTGATCAGTGTGTTGATATTTATTCATATCATGTCATAACGGCTACGACAAGGTTTCATCATCCAAAACCCAGTTACACTGTTCCAGTCCACTTCTCCATGACGTGGGAGTATTATTGTGTAACGAGCTGATTATTCCAAATGACTTTATCAGAACATATAGATTATATATTTCATAATCACAATATTTCACAGTTTTAATTAATGTTTAATTTCTTTCAGTTTCCAGACATATATAGCAAAAAGCAGCTGGTTTAGTGATGAAGATGCACTAATAACCTGCATCATGAGGTATGATAGGTTAACATCAGAGGTCAGATCTCTGCCTTTTTGCCAATGGTCAATTACGTTGTTTTGGGATTCTTTGTAAGACAAGCTACTCTGTTTAGGTATGTGGATGTGTTGGTGGTTTGTCAGGTCATATGACCTCCTTAAAATGGGAATGTGTGTTCACAGTACACTCTAAGAAAAAGATCCGTAGAAAAACAGATAATGTCCTGGCAGAAAATGACCAGGACATTTAATGTTAAGTTTACGGACATTTTCATCAACCCTAAAATGTAAATTTATGTTGATTTACAGGATGTCCTCTCTACAATTCACGGACACTTCTGTTAATCATAAAACGGAAAATTCTGTAAATTTACATTAAATCCTCCGTATCTACCAAATAGCAGTCTATCAACCGTACATTTTGGAGGGAAAACAGACGCTAACGCTAGCATTTGTACGTTACCTATCGATCTTTGTGGACCGCCTGAGGCTTAAACTGGGGTTAACTCTATGTGACGTCCACTGAAGTCTAAAATATAAGCATTGTTTAAACGTAAATTACAATATCAAACTTGTGTTAGTCTCAAAACGAGATATTGATATAAATATTCCTGCGTATCTAGTAACATTAACGGTCGACAACAGCTGAACTAAACAACAAAACAGCTTTCCAACTAAAACGAAACTGAGCTAACGTTAAGTCCTGAACATAAATCACTCTGGTTAGACATTAATTGTTGATTGTTTTACAACAGAAGTGTGAGAAAGGTTTCTCCAAATCTACACTTTGCCGTGTGTGATGGTTCTTGTTCCCACAATGCAATGCTCATTTAAAAATAAGAGAAAAACTCCTTCATATTAACGCGGTACTTTAGCCCGTATTTTTACGGACTTTTCTTAGAATGTAATCTCTGTGAATCAATCAGGACCAATACTTTGGACTTGTATTTATGAATATTTAGCTGGGTTCATTTGAACTGCTCCTTTGTGAGATGAAGTGTTATTAATACTCCTGGAGCTGTCTCAGCTGTCTCACCACTGTCAGTGTCTACAGTTTATTTTCCATCAGCTCTGCTTCCACTCCTCGTACACAGCGAGGCTGAAGACATCATGAATTGACTTCGGTATTGAACTGAGGTACAAACTTGAAATTAATATTGACCCTTTCCAACTTTTGCTAAGGCATGAAATGAACACATTTTCCAAAATGTTGGAGTATTCCTGTAAAAAGACAGAGTAGACGACGGGGAGGAGAGGTGACAGAATGAGAGAGGGAGAGAAAAATAAAAACTAGAGAGGCAGAGATGGTTTAGAGAGAGAAGAGGAGAGAAAGAGGATTGTCAGTAATGGAAGAGGGTGATACCAGCAGAGAAGGTGTCTGTGTTCTCTGCCTGAGAGAGTAATCGATTTCAGGCTCCCGGGCTCTTTTGTTGCCCCTCAGACTGGATGACTGGCACTGAAATAACTCCATAGTGCTGAGAGGAACAGATAAGACAGGGAGAGAAAGAGAGAGGAGCTAAGATATTGTATATAAATACAAGAAAGAAAAAAACATAGACACAGTAATGGAGAGATTTGTTGCAGGGACACGTCTTATTTATGAAGTTAAGGTGCAAGAGAGAGAGAAAGAGTGCTAGAGCAAAAATCTGCTTCAATATGAGAGATAGAAAAAGTGAGTTGCCTCGTATAACATTTCCAAATCAATTAATCAGCACTCTCATTAGCACTGAGACATATTTACTCAGAACTAATGTCTGCCAACAAGTACAAGCATTTGGCAGCAATTCTTCCCTTCTTTATGATACATAACCAGATTGTTTCATAGACAGCAGTGATCAGAAGGCTTCCTTCTTAGCACATGATTTAAACCTTGTTCCTCAGCATGACGCTGGTTTCAAGGACAGTTCTTGGCTCTTGGGGGGATGCCAAGGAAAGGGAGGGAGGGAGGACATCAAGAAGGACCTTCTCTCTGTTTCTAGGAAACAATGGGCTTCATGGGAAATGTGGTCCATCCATTTGTTTCCCACACCTGCAGCGGAAAGTGTAACCCAGCTCCCATCAGGTGAGAGGCTTAAGGCTGAAACATGCTCCTCTGGGCTGAACTTGGGCTTCGATACATAAAACTTGTATAACTGTTCATTTTTTCTTCCCTGTTTTTCGAACCTGCCTCCTAACAGAAGTTGGATCAAGCACTCAACCGGCTCGTTGGCTCCTTTGTGAGTCTCTGTGAGTTACCCATAACACCTCTCTCTGCGTAGGTTTGCAGAAACTCTTTGGTGTATCCTGGCAGAAGCATAGGCAGGCTTTCAGGCTGCAAACAGCCCTGCATTTAAATAAATACTTCGTGCATCAGGTACTGTTAAGACATGGCATATGATCAGGTCCAGTTTGAGTAACAGATCCATGAGCTTGAAGGCTTCTCAGACACCAAACCACTGCACCACTGAGACAGGACTCCACAACTCTGGACAGTTGTCGTGGCAGCAACTAGTTTATATGTCAAGAGGATCACAAGGTATAAATGTTAATGTTACAAAGTCATTTCAAAGGATTGTTCCTCTATATGGTTGTGATTGGTGATTGCCAGTTGACGTCCAGCTATAGTTGAGCCAGGTCCAACATTATTGCTGAAGCCCTCTGCATCCCCAAACTGGATGAAAGGCCTGTGTTTCTTCACACAGAACCCGTCTTTACACACGACACAAGGTCAGTATGCTCGAGGCAAACTAGTTGGCCGGGGGGGGGGGATGTCTGACCACATCAGGGCTGTGTTTATACCACTCGAAGGCCTCCTTCTGGCCATATCACACCGCCCCCTGCTCTCTCTCCGTCTCTCTGGTGTATCGACATAACGCACACACCTTTCCACAATCTCCTTGAAAGCATTCATGGTGTGGCACTCAGTCGTACACACGAACAGAATGAAAGAGAACTTTAGGGAGAAGTTCATACCCTGCCTAACTTCCTCATCTCTTAACCAACTGATGGTGTAGTAGAGCACGACTACGAGCTGAGACAATCATGTGACAAACACAATATGAAAGCAGCAGTCACTTAAAGGGACTGTTTGTAACTTCTTACACGTATAAATCATTGCTGGTCGGTGTCCCATGTGCGCTCCCGTGTGTCTACGCTGTTCAGACTCAGACTCCAACACAAACTACAGTGAAGCACCAAAACCTCTTGGTTGTATCTAGTGAAGGCCGTCTGTTAAACAGTGTTGGCCGCGGTCGGAGGACGCGGGGGAGACCGTAGCTTTGGTCTCCAGGACCGGAGTCTCTGCTGTACTCTGCTCCTCTCCCTGCCTTCACTCACACAACGCGCTCCTTCTCACTCGCTCAGCTCGCTCCACCTCTCACGTGTATGCACGCTCACTACACACTGCAGAAGAGTTAGTAACTCTGAGAATATCTAGTGAATGTACAGTGGACGTTTGTGCAGAAATAACTGCTGCAGCTCCTCCAGACCAACAGAGGTTTCCCGTGTCTTGTGAAGTGACGGGGCTCCGCAGAGAGAAACGTTATCGTCTCTGACCAAAACTCCGGTGTCTCCCCTGTTCCCTCCGGCCGCGGTCGGGAGGCTGAGGCAGGAAAAGCCAACACTAGGATCAGCATTGATTCATGGAGAGACCTTCGTCTGGTCAGCTAACATTACTGCCAAGCAGCTGAAATATAGAGTGATATTGTGCTTTTAGCTGACGTGTGTCTCCTCACTGTGTTGAGCGATGCTCATTCATGTCTATGTAGAGCGAGCACAAGCGCGAGCAACAGGACGCTGACTTTTATTGACTAAACGGCCACAGGTGTTGCTGTTAACAAGCATTTCTGATTCTTACAAAAAGTCCCTTTAAAGATCAGCCAGGTGAGTTGACCTCCATTACTGTACCTTGATCACAAGGTTCTAACTTTCTTATGTGGAAAAGCTGATTAAAATCCTTTTCGCTGTTTTCTAAGGAATTCCGAAGTGTAGTTATTTGTGCCAGGTTCAAAATGCCATCATGAGGTTTTATAACACAGCTTCTGAAGTTCTGATCAACTTCTTATCTACAATAGTTATCTAAAAAAAATTGTTGTTCAGTGTGTGTGTCTTTGATATTCTTTCTAAAGGACAATCACTGCCAAAAGAATAGGTTGCCACAGCTGATGATGCGGCCACATGACCAGCCTGACCTGTCTGCCGACACTGGAGCCCTGGACACTCATTTTTTTGAAAGGTTTTGGTTTAGACAGAGCACCTGAGGCCATGCTACTTTCAAATGATGCTAGTTTTCCAACATCGTCGACCCTATCTTTAAGCCTCAATAACAATAAACAGTGTGGGTCATCCACTAATCAGAAGGTCGGTGGTTCGATCCCCGGCTCCTCCAGTCCACATGTCCAAGTGTCCTTGATCAAGACACTGAACCCCAGACTGCTCCTGAAGGCTGAACCATCGGTGTGTGAATGAGTCTTTAGATCAGATCATGATGGGCAGGTTGGCTCCTTGCATGGCAGCTTCTGCCATCAGTCTATGGATGTGTATGTGTGAATGGGTAAATGCTGCCATCAGTGTGTGAATGGGTGAATGCTGCCATCAGTGTGTGAATGTGTGTGTGAATGGGTGAATGCTGACATCAGTGTGTGAATGAGTGAATGCTGACATCAGTGTGTGAATGGGTGAATGCTGCCATCAGTGTGTGAATGTGTGTGTGAATGGGTGAATGCTGCCATCAGTGTGTGAATGGGTGAAAGCTGCCATCAGTGTGTGAATGTGTGAATGCTGACATCAGTGTGTGAATGTGTGTGTGAATGGGTGAATGCTGCCATCAGTGTGTGAATGGGTGAATGTTGACATGTAGTCTAAAGAGCTTTGAGTGGTGGGAGGACTTTCTGGTCTCTGGGGCCACGTCTGTGGAGCCAGCTCTCAGGAACATTCAGGGCGTCAGACTTGCTGTTTTTAAATCTAATCTTAAAACTCACCTGTTCCTTTTAGCTTCCCTCTGGGGATTTATAATCACTATGACTTTATAGTACTTCCATTTGCTTTTAACTTATATCAGGAAATAAATTGTCTATAACTTTATTTGTCCTATTTGGATGCTTTTAATGGCATGTTTCTTGTGTAAATTGTCTTAACATTGTTACCTCCTTCAAGGAGGTTATGTTGTCACCAGCGTTGGTTTGTCTGGCTCTTTGTCTGTCTGTCCATCTGTCTGTCTGTTAGCAGGATTACTCCAAAAGTCTGCCATGGATTTGAATTAAAGTTTTTGGAGGGATGGGGTGTGGCACAATGGACAGTCCATTAGATCTTGGTGGCGATCCGGATCATGATCCGTATTCAGGAATTTATTTAAGAATTCTAATCAGCCTGATCATTAAGACCACAGGGTATAACACATTTGCTGCAATGCTACCCACTACTGCTTTAAAGGTCACATATTATACTCCATTTAAACTAGTTATTATAGGTCTCAGACACCTCCAAACCATGTCTCTGAAGTTTTTTTTTCAAAAAAACAATCAGATCATGCATTCCAGCATGTCTCTATAACCTCTGTTTCAGCCCATTTCCAAAAGTGCTGATTTCTGTGTCTGTAGCCTCTGTCTCCTCCCACTCTGCTCTGATTGGTCAGCGTTTTCTGTCAATCAAAGAGAGAGAGAGAGAGAGAGAGAGAGAGAGAGACGAGTGGAGAGATAGCAGCTAGAATAAAGTTTATAAACCACTTTAAAGTTTATAAACCAGAAACTTCACCCAGCGCACGTTACCGGAGGAATCTGATCAGAAATCGGCGACACATGATGAACATCTGCGGTCCAGATTCCAGGTTTTCCTGAAGGTTTCTCTCAGGTAAATAATGCTGTTTATATCTCTGTTAGTTAGCTCAGTGTTTACCTCATGCATCAACTCTGTAAACCGTAAACATACACTCTGTTTTACGTCTGTATTTACAGATCCATCTGTGAGAAATGACCGACAGAATCATCCCAGAGGAGAGCAGACAGCTGAGAGCAGACAGCTGAGAGCAGATGGCTCTGTTTACATGGAGATACAGAGCTAACCTGGTAGCATGTAGCTAACCCGTTAGCATGTAGCTACATGCTAACGGGTTAGCTACATGCTACCGCTATGACACGGTGTGTAAACACAGCGACCATCAGGGTGGAAAATAGAAGATGTGAAACAGTAGTCAGTTCATTATTTCTGCTAAAAGATAAATGTATGGAAGATCAGAGTAATGGTATATTATTTACAGTAGGAGCTGTCTCTGTGTTACCATGACTACAGACCACCGGAGCTTAGCTTACCATAGTTTACCAGAGCTGAAGACTTTCTCCTGTACCATGTTAACATAACTGCAGGTGAGATGATTACAAATGCTGTGAATAATTAATATTGTCATCTGTCTACTCAAATAAAGTTTGACTGTGAAACAGAAATGTGTTGTGTTGCTTACAAGTCACTATTTACTACCTGTACTCTGCTACATGCATGACATCAAATATATATAATATATAAATATCATCTGTTTAAACAGTGTAATTACATAAAGCCTTTGTGAAAGAACATGTTATATTTAGATGATGGGAGTACATAAAGCCTGTTCTGCTGGTTCTTGCAGACTAACTGTAGGAGCTACTTTGCTCAAGTTCGGTTGAGGAGGAGAGACAGTGACGCGCTGTGGGGCGGGGTCAGCTACTGAAGGTTCTCTCTGGTTCGACCAGGAAACCCTCACGTGGCTTGCATTCTCTAATGACGTCAGAATACAAGGAAAAAAGCGAATTTTTTTTCTGCACCCATTTCCGGACAAACGGAGGAGGAGAAAAAGAGAGAGGATGGTCTTTTATGATACTATGGTGGCCTGTAGACACACTGGGGACAGATATTGATGTTTAAAAGACATGGAAAAGTGCATTTTGCATAATAGGTGACCTTTAAGTTAATTTTGCCAGTGCAAATTGCTACTTTTACATCCAGTACATTTATGTATCCCTTAAATTAAAGTTGATACAAAACTTTAAAAAAGTGGTCTGTAATAATTTACACTGAAGACTGAAGATTCTACATTGACTGCAGACATGCCATTTACTTCCATTCCATGCTTGGAACACGACATACATTTTTAATATAGATTACTAACCATATCTGCTACAGTGACATATCATATATTGCTGGATTCAGCACAGCCATAAAATTCCAGCAAACCCTGATTGGTGTTTCTGGGACAATCCCAGCCAAAGCTACCTAAAAGTAAATGAATACATTCATCATAGACCATCAAATTTGATATTTCCGCTTATTGTACTTATGTGTTTGTAGTACTGTATTTCCTCAATGTATTAATATATTCACATTCGGTATTTTTAAACATGTAGAGGAACCCCCTGGCCATTATCACATCAAATTTGGGATCAGTCAGAGCTAGCATTATTAAATTAGATGAGTTTTGATATACCATCTCCCATTAGGCCTTGTTTCATTTTGCACTTTTTTTTATTCATGTAACAATATCTGTCAATTTAACCACTTTTGCAGTAAAATATTTGTATACAAGAATCCATTTCATATATGGGAGACCTAAGAGAATATGAAAATTATTGTTGAGCTTTATTTTATCTCAGGTAGGGGTATCTCAACATTTTGGGTGTCTTCCAATTAGCCTACATGTGCAGTGTGACTGATGACGCGTGACCCCGCCTCCTTCTTCTTCAGCAGAGAGATACGTGTGTGGATGTATGTGCGGGAGCTGCTGGCCCTCCGCGGTGAGAGAGAACAAAGCGGTAACTGACGGGATGAGAGACAACGAAGTGTAACGTTCTACAGATATAACAAGGCTGCTGAATGAGAGAGGCATCCGCCGATACGTTTCACGGAAACACATCGTGTTAATAAGAATCCAACCACCTCACGGTACCGCCAGCTGGGAGCTGGGATCTGTTTTTAAAGTCACGCACCTTGGAATGCACATTGATCACCTGAAAGCTGTGTCCTGCTGTAGTGTGGCTAACTCATGAAATACATGTTGATACAGCTCATACAACTTAAACATTGGAATCTGCTAACAGCACTGATGCCACCCTTGGTTTTATGGGGGTGACTGGGTGCAGGCAGGTTGGAGCGAAGGGACATTCTGGCTTAAACACCACATATAGTTTTTTTGTGCTGCTTTTGAGATTTGTGTTTCCTCTGATGATCATCTTTTTAATTTACTTTAACTTTACAAACTTCAACTTCAACTTTTTGTCATAAAGTCTGTGTTTAAAATTAATAAATCAATGGAGAAGATTTTCAAACAATGACCTCCACCACAGTGTGAGTGGGACCTGTGAGGCAGCTGGGGAAGCTTGAAGTGGGCCTCTGCACTGCAGACAGGGATGTGCTTATGATAGCTTTTTCACACCTCCACATGCTATCTCCTGTCTCATATCTCTTCCTGTGTCACCTGCCTTCCAAAGAAAAACCATCGCAGAATCCCCCAGCTTGAAGTCGAGGTTTAGTGCGGAGGGCAGGACCCTATGGAAATTCAAGATGCAGGCACACGGGAGGGAAACAGAGATTAATACTGCCTGGTCAAATGCCAGCTCAACAAGGCTGTCAGGGTGAAGAGCCAGTCTGCCAACAGTGACTCAGGCTCAGCGTGGATGGCTGGCAGCCAACACAATAACAGGCTTCCTAGAATACCCCTCCCTCCTCCAGACGGGTCAACAACCACAGAGTCCCTCCACCTCCACTGAGGACCGGGGACACTCCTTACTGTAAAGATGCTAAATGACACATTTAGCATTGATTATTATTGAACACTTCTTGAGATATTTATTAACTTTTGAGATGGTATAATTACTGCAAACAAATAAAAGACAACAGGAAGCAGAAACATTCAACTTCACATTGTGTCTCTGGTGCATTGTTTTACAGCAAAAAGGGAAGATGAGAGGAGGAGGTTTTCTTCTAGTTAATCAAACACTTTACACGGAGTGCGTATGTTGGAATATGTGAAAAAAACACAACAGACAACTGAGGACGGATTTTCCCAGCTCAAAAACCATGCTCGTTGCCTTTTAATTGACGCTTCTACGTGAAGTCAGGGTAGATGGATCTATGCTCACATGCACTAACATGCACTAAAAGCATAGAGAAGCTCTGATTACAACACACAGAGAGACAGATCAGCTTTTCTTTGATAAAAGTAGGGGGGGGGGGCTTCAAGGACAATAGGATGGAACCAGTGGTAAAGAGAAGCTTTAACATTGCTATTCAGTGTCTCAGCTGCTAGCATGGATGGATACTGTTAGTGGTTCAGAGGAGGAGGCATTAGAGCCTACGTTGTATTTGTATTTGTCTCTTTCCTCCTGATCTGACATGATCATGACCCAAGGTAAGACTGGTTAGCTTCTGCATCCTACAGGTGAAAAAGTGTCCTGGTATTCAAACTGAACTGACAACTGTTAATCAACAGCTTCAGAGCCTCTCAAACTGCCGAGCCCTGGAAAAGTTGATGTAGTCTGAGTCATTGAAAACCCTTCATGCATTGATTGGAAACAAAGTTATCAAACCCAGCTGGTTTGATAATAATTTTATTTATTTTTTTATAAAGAAACAGCGTTTGTATGACAGCATAATTAACTCATGAACTATATACATGTATAATAATAACCAAACTATGTTTTATATTTCTCTATATTTATATTTGTAAACATACCAATATCCAAATTGATTCAAGTAATTAATAATTAAAACATATGCACCCTAAGAAAAAAATCCATAGAAAAACAGATAATGTCCTGGCAGAAAATGACCAGGACATTTAATGTTAAGTTTACGGACATTTTCGTCAACCCTAAAACATCAATTTCTGTTGATTTACAGGATGTCCTCTGCACCAGTCACGGACACTCTACCTGACGTCCACTGAAGTCTAAAATATAAGCATTGGTAAAACCTAAATTACAACATCAAACTTGTGTTAGTCTCAAAATGAGATATTGATATAAATATTCCTGCGTATCTGGTAACGTTAACGGTCGACAACAGCTGAACTAAACAACAAAACAGCTATCCAACTAAAAGGAAACTGAGCTAACGTTAAGTCCTGAACATAAATCACTCTGGTTAGACATTCATTGTTGATTGTTTTACAACAGAAGTGCGAGAAAGGTTTCTCCAAATCTACACTTTGTCGTGTGTGATGGTCTCTGCCTCTTCCAACTTTCGCGCTAGCGGAGGTTCTTGTTCCCACAATGCAATGCTCATTTAAAAATATGGGAAAAACTCTTGTGAAAAATCAATACAGAAAATTCCTTCATCTTAACGCGGTACATTGGCCCGTATTTTTACGGACTTTTCTTAGAGTGTGGTTTCCTGTTCAGTTTCCGTCTGTGTTTGATCTACATTATATTCTTCTATGATCTATGATCCAGCAACATTTGATCAAATATGTTATATTGTAAAAAACAATGAAGAAGATACTCTAAGAGTCTTCCTCCCTCCTCCTCCTCCAATCTTCTCTCTATTTTGACAAAACTTTGTGATCAACAATGCACAACGTCACCCAAATGATTCTCCCATCTCTGTCTTGAAAATAATACATGCATAACTTAATGCTCCTTCTCTAATCCTCACCATCTCCTCCCCCTCGTTCTGTTTCCCTTCCACTGAAACCTGATTCACTCTCCCTCTCAAAATATCCACTCTGATATGCAGCTGCTGTGTACAGTAACCTTTTACATTCAGCTCTTGTATTGTGGCTTTGTAATCTCTGTTGGTATTCAGTGCTCGTCTCCGTAGTCTGTCTGTCTCAAGCTTAACTTCCTCTCTCTACTCCATCGCCCAGTCTGTTTACAAAGGGGAGGCGTAGCATATGTTTTCATCTAGAGGCAGGACAAATTAAGTCCTATCTGGCCCAGCCACGCATCAGGGAACTGAGGAGAAAGTGTCTGTGTGTGTGTGTGTGTGTGTGTGTGTGTGTGTGTGTGTGTGTGTCTGTGTGTGTGTGTGTTTGAGAAAAAGCTATAGCAGGAAAGAGGTGTGTGTGGCAGATGTAATATGAGTGCAAGAAAGCATTTGAGACTGTTTGTGTGTGTGTGTGTGTGTGTGTGTGTGTGTGTGTGAGAGAGAGATGCCGTGAAAGACAGAGATATTAAGGAGAGAGAGAGAGAGTGTGTGTGTGTGTGTGTTGTGTGTGTGTGTGTGTGTGTGTGTGTGTGTGTGTGTGTGTGTGTGTGCGTGTGCGTGTGTGTGTGTGTGTGTGTATGTGTTTTGAACAGCAGTGTTCATTGCTTTAATAGACCCTGGTAGTGAATTAAACAGTTGGAAGCTGTGTGTGTGGGTCAGCAACCTGGGACTCAGCTCTAAATGATGATGTGAAATAAAGTTTTTTTTCCTCTTACTAAGATGAACAAAGTTTCTACTCGGAGTCGTACGATGTGAATCGAACGGGGAGATTAAAGGTCTCACATTTGGCTCAGATAGGCACAAGAAACGGACACGGTGGTACTGAGTGAAATCAAATGTGTGCTGCTTATGTATTCTGTTGCAGTGCGCACACAATGCGAGCCACTGCAGGGAGGTGACGGGGGTTTTGGTTTTAAATGAAAAAGAAGTAATAGTAAGAAAGCTTGCAATGCACTTTTCTGCTTTGAATTAAGATGTAAAATACAGTATGTATGAAGTTGGACTTTTTGAATCAAGGGTGCAATTATGTTATGTAAAGTGCCATAAAAGTGGGCCACAAAGCTACGAGTTTGTATTAATAAGTAGAACACTTGAGAGGTGCTATAGGCAACATGATGCCAACTACCTCCATCATTACAGCTGTTTTTTGGCAATAGGGGTTCCACATGTACAAAAAACCCAGGATGTACAATCAGCAGGGGTTAGGAAACCTGTTGTAACACTCTTTAATTATGGACATGTTCAGTATTTAGAAATGAGAGAACTTGTTGGAAACCAGTAAAACTCTTTAAAATATTAAAATGTTGTATGCAGCACCTGTTCTTACATCTTCAAAACATTTTACCACACGCCTGTCAGCTAACATCACTCATGGAATCCCAGTGACAAACAGCAGCTAGTAGCAATTATGGATGCAGCCACCTACATTTCTCCTTCCCAGCCAATTCCCAGCCAGCTTCCAGCTACTGGGAGTCGGAGTCCCCCCCCCCACCCCCCCCTTCAGGAAACCGAAGCCGTTGTTTCCATCTATGCTCTTGTCGAAGATTGAAAAACTTTAGTGGAGTTGGGTGGCTTTGCTGAGAGCATAGACGGATACAACGTCTTCAGTTCCTCATCGGAAAGGGCTGTCTGACGGCAAGGTGAACCAGTGAAAATGTTCAAAATATAAAGTATAAAGATATGAAGTTGTCTGACTCTAAATCAGTTATACTGTTCAGACTGTTGTTGCTAAATGTTAAAAATTTAAATCGAAAATTATGATGAAATTTAATACTTGTTTATTAAAGGGACTGTTTGTAACTTCTTACACGTATACATCATTGCGGGTCGGTGTACCATGCACGCTCCCGTGTGTCTACGCTGTTCAGACTCAGACTCCAACACAAACTACAGTGAAGCACAAAAACCTCTTGGTTGTATCTAGTGAAGCTCGTCTGTTAAACAGTGTTGGCCGCGGTAGCTTTGGTCTCCAGGACCGGAGTCTCTGCTGTACTCTGCTCCTCTGCTCCTCTGCCTGCCTTCACTCACACACCGCGCTCCTTCTCACTCTCTCGCTCCACGTTCATGCGTGCACACTCCACACTGCAGAAGAGTTAGTTTAGCTTTGAGAATATCTAGTGAATGTACAGTGGACGTTTGAGCAGAAATAACTGCTGCAGCTCCTCCAGACCAACAGAGGTTTCCCGTGTCTTGTGAAGTGACGGGGCTCCGCAGAGAGAAACGTTATCGTCTCCGACCAAAACTCCGGTGTCTCCCATGTTCCCTCCGGTCGCAGTCGGGAGGCTGAGGCAGGAAAAGCCAACACTAGGATCAGCATTGACTCATGGAGAGACCTTCGTCTGGTCAGCTAACATTAGAAAATTTTCAAACATTGTTAATAACAACAAAAATAATATAAACCATTGAAGTTTATTCTGGTGTGTTGCTTTTGTAATGACCGACAGGGTCGAAAGTAACACTGTGTAACGTCTGTTCAAAGTCAAATTATACCGAAGTCATTTCTCATTTGTACAAAATAGCAGCTGATACTGATAGAACACACATGTGAGTTGGTGATTGTAACTGTTTATCTGAAAGTGTTGAAACACTGTTTTTAAAAAAACAATCATCTTTTCCCAACTTGTCTGCTCACATTCTGACTTTGTTTTCTAAGTACAGGTTCAAAAGATCATTTGTTAGCACCAGACCAGGTTCTTTATCTGGCTGTGAGACCTCCGTGCTGGGCCTGACATTGATCCATTCTTCAGTCTGATGCAGAAGACCCTTGCATGTCATTATTAGTATTAGTATTGTTATTATTATTATATTTAGCCTTTATTGATAGTGACGGATGTCATCAGCTGGAATCAAACCAAGGACATTGCCATTACTGCATGCTCTCATGTTTCTGCTATACTGTGAAGTACAATACTCCTTAAACAATACTCATTAACATGTTCAATGGGCCAGTACTTCAATATGCAAACACAGTTTGTGTAGTAATTAGCAATACCATACAGGAGTACAAATAGGCCTGACCATCTAAGACAATCAGTATAGGAGCAACCGTCATTACAAACATTATACACAAATACCACAAAGCAGTACACACTGGAAATGTAAAAACAACAACTCATAGAACTGTAACAATGCAACATGCATCCACAGCTCCCTGTTATGCTGTTACTTTGATCTTCTGCTTGTCTGGTTTGGATTGTTGAGTCTTAATTGGGACACAGTATCTGCTACGGGAAAAAGACATAAATATAAGAGGTGGTACACACTAGGGATGCTAAAGATGTGAGGATTGATCCAGGTCTACCATCGCACACTTTGTAATCATGACATGTGCCTCTCTCCCTTGCTGTTCAAGTATTCCCACTGTCCCCCTTACGGGGTGCCTGAGTGTGGACATGCATGCAGCGTAGTATACCGATATTATCGACTCCAACCTCAGGAGGCTAGAGAATTCAGAAGAGGCTGCACAGAGAACAAACTGTGGATCTTCAGTGACTATAAAACAAACCACATCCATTGAAGAATTGGGCAATTGTGACCTGTTCATCTGCATCATGAATGTATGAAAAGAACTGGATCCAGCGTTGGAGGCGGGGCCCCGGTCAGTCCTATGAGAGTTGTTCATTGGCGCATGAAGCCTAAATGGCTCGACTACCGTCTGGAAAAGTAACCGGATCTTGGCGGAGTAGCGTCCGAGATGATTGTCTGAGTAGCGTCCGCTCGGTCACATGACTCGGTCACGGGGTCCCAACGTCACGCCGTCGTCATGGCTTGCGCTCCAGCCTCGGTCTGGGTCTCACTCACATGAACGGAGGAAGGGAAATAACTCTGGATTCAGCTATTAGTGCATTTTATAACTTTAAAAACTTAATGATTTAAATACGGACTATTAGAGTGTTCGTACTGGGGAGTTGATTCACCTCAAAATAAATGATCCGCTGAGTTACATATGTCTCTTTACCAATGTAAGTCTATGGGAAAAAGTATTTTTGGGCCCAATGCATCACGTGACGGACACAGAAGTTGCAGTACCGCCATTTGGCCACTACGCAAGTCGGGATCGACCACCGGTGCACTTCCTGGGGGCTTGGTCTGCATTCACAACATATAACACATAACGTAATAGTGGTTCTAACTCACACAGGCTCCACCCTCCACTGGACTCTATGGGTATTACTCTCCTCCAATCACGAGCAGGCATTCGGACACTAAAAATGTCCATAAACGTATCCGGCCAATCAGGACATGCCTACCTGAATATGTGCAGACCCCCCAGTATATAAGGCAGCACACATCGCTGTCCGTTCCCTTTTTCTCTTCAGAGAACGACAATTTGCCCACTGACTTTTCAACTCCATGGGGGGGACCTCGTCATGTCCCGGCAGGAGACAGGAGGGGGAGGAGCTTGAGATTGACGCCGTCAAAGTCCCCTCCCCAGCCGCCAATGCTCTGACGCTGTCTCCGGTCATTCCTACTGAGACACCGGCTTCATCTGCAGATGATGATGATGACAATATCACATCAGCGGCAAAATCACAGCTTATAGCTGCCAACCGGCCGCTTGCTCATCACCAGAAAAGAGGCGAGGTGTAACAATTTGACGGTGAGGAAAAGAGAGTGTCGGCAGAACAGAGCATGGCCTGGGCGGCCCCTCTTACCAGGCTGCCTCGACAGAGGCATTCCAACAGAAGGCTCCTGCTCAGAGCGGGACAACAGGGCAGAGATGGAGGTCTATGGGAGAGAGCACCCCCGCCTCCTCCCTCCTTCCTCTTGATGTTGTTAATAAAGCTTATGTTGGCAATATTGTTGAAAATATGAAGAATGTTTTGATTAAAATGAACATGACGTCACACCGACTTCACTGTGGGGGAGTGAGGGAGTCCACATGTGTGTATTTCTCCCTCATCGATCTACACACGGGAGAATGACACAAGGTCAGCTGGTGAATTACTGTCAAGCCGGCTGTGCCGTCAAGGACCTCATCACCAGGCTCTGCCCTTTTTCACTTCCTCATTCTGGCCGTTGTTACTGTGTTATTACGGATCGACGCACGCAAATAGTCCCCTGGGTTAACTGGGATTTCTGGCTGTATTACCTCGGAGGGGAAATACATCTCACTCCAGCTTTTAGGGGATTGAGGGAGTACACGTGTCTATTTCTCCCTCATCGATCTCCACACCGGAGACGAGGTGATTGAACAAGGGTTACGATGTTGTAACCCTAGTTCTATGACACAATGTTTGCTGCATCTGTTTCAAGCCAGCCAAGCAGTGATGCGTTCGAGGACCTCATCTACGGCTCGGACCTTTCCATAACGGTCTCCCACGGGCCAGCCTTCCATTTATGGGAGGTCCGGTGGTGGTGAAGGATGAGACAGTTTATAATTTTTTTAGCTGCCCCCCCACAGCTGGTTGCTCATCCTCTAACACAGTTTTATGAGGAGTAGTGACGCAGATCCAGCATCTTACACAAACAGGCAATGTCTGTTGTCCCCACTCATGACAGATGTGTGGACACGGCACTTCAGTTGATGTGCGACCAAAGCATGAGTGGCTTCTTTTATGGAAGACCTCGTCGCCTGCTTGGGGAGAGTCTTGAGTGGTAAGTGGCCCCAATGCAGGACTACAGGGCAGAGTTGGGTCCGCTGCCCTATTGGGGAGCAAGACCATCCTCCCCTGGGGTTGTGCTACGGCCAAGAAAGCTGCTTTACGCCTTTCCGTTGCTCCGTCTCATCCCTCCCCTGTTGGAGAGAGTGAAGCAGAAGCAGTTGTCGGTCATTCTGGTAGCCTCACGGCACTTAGCATGCATAAATGACTCAGATGATGGTGGTCCAGTCCTGACAGGCTGAGGAGAGCTGGAAAAGGTAAAGGTTGTGCAGACCATCCAGGTGGCAAGAGCGTGATCCACCACCGCCTTTTAGAGGGCAAAGTGGTCAGGGTTCCAACACTGGTGCGAGCAAAGGAGGTTAGATCCCCTGTCCCGTGCAGTTGGGTCTATTTTCTCCTTTTCACTGTGTTTGATGGATAGAGGGCTGTCTCATGCCACTGTCAAAGTGTATGCAGCAGCCATTTCTTCCTGCTACGGGGGTTTCGGCGACAGACCGGTCTTTGGCTACCCTCTCGGGAAGCGGTTCTTGCAGGGGGGTCCAAAGGAAAAGCCCAGTGATGCTTGCCCCCTCACCTCCGGGCATGATACACCTACATGTTCCCATGCTCCTTGAAGACCTGGGGAATGTGGTGTGTAGGGTGTCTACTGTGTGTCTTTCGTTAGAACACAGGTTACAATATTGTAACCCTAGTTCCATAAGCACAGGAGGAGCCCTCCACCAAGTGGGGTTAGGGGGAATTCATGACCCAGAGATCTCCCTGTGTTGTCCTCTCGACTCCACAGTTGAGTAGAAACCTAAGGCAAGGCACGGGCCAACACATGTCACTCAAAACCCTCCTTGGCTATAAGCGCTCATGACATAAAAACAGGAGTGTGAGTCCGACCGACTCCCAAAAGGAAAGTACAAGACCCAGAAAGTTCGGGTGAGGCAAGAATCCCCCCCCAGTTAGGGTTAGGGTTTAAGAAACCTGGCAGGGCATAAAACAAATAATCATGAAATATTAGGTTTAGGAAGGGAGTTAGGGTTGGCAGCAGAACTATTCATACTGGTAGCACCGGTATCAACAGTTGCAAAACGTTTTCAAATAAAGGTTCAAGTAGATTCACACATACAGAGGACCAACCACCGGGAACCTATGGACCCAGAGCAGCGTCTGGCGGTCTGTTTGAGGTAAATTGTTATATAGCCTAAACTACTGTAAGCTATTAGTGAATTTGCCTCCGCTAAACAGATATGCAGTGTATATGTCTAGGGCTTTTATTGTGAAAGGTAAGAACAGAAGGAGTGGATCTGGTCTCCATTGCCTTGGTCAAGGTTGAAAGGAGTAATAAAGTTTGTCGTCTTGGTTCAGACTACGGAGCATCTGTGTTGGTGAACGCTGTAGTGTAAGTTTTAAATTTGTCTGTTCTGCACAACGTTATTGGTTGATGCCTTTATTCACGGTGCAAAAGCTATGAAAAATCAACCTTATTCTGAAAAGAATGATGTCACTTTTTCGCTGCGTAATACAGTATTCACATTCTGTGTGAAAGTACTTATGACAAAATATATATATATATTGATGTGCAAATTAATTGTATGGGGAAAAAAGCGTATGAAGGCCTTAAAAGGTAGCATGCCTTTTATTTTGAAATTTTCAGACTATTCAGTTAAATTGAAAACACTTCCAACATGCTCCAAGCTTTCTAGTCAGTGGTGAGCAGAAATGACTAAAAACAATGTTTTTAATCCCTTTTGGAAAAAAAAAAAATCACACTTAAGCAACTTCAGGGTAAAAGATGAGATAAATCAACCCTCCCATCTATTCTCGCTCTCTTTGATTCTCTCTCTATGTGTCTCCCTATCTATCACTGGCAGGGCTATTAACTTTAATATGATTGGAAATTTCCCCTAAAAAACTCCAGGGACTCTTGCAGCCAGACCGGGCTGTGAACAAGAGATGAAACTTCAACTAGTTTCAACACTCCAGGCACTTCCACATCAACAGCGCTGTCATCACTCATAAGGCCAGATACCGTATATCCAGCTACACAGCCATTCAAAATCAGGATCAGAAGCAATCAAGTCTCCCCCCACGCCCCCACCCCCAACCCACACCAAACCCTCCCTTTTTAAATGATATTTCAAGTGAGTTAAATTACTGTCAAAATAAGTATGAAGCCCTGATGAAATGTTAGGTAAGGCTTGGCAGAAAATGTAAAAGACATGATTATTTTCAACCTCGCTAGACACTTTGAAAGGCCTCCAAATGAGAAACATCACAGTAGCAGAATAAGCAACACACTGGCTTGGCGGCTAAAGAAAGCATCAAGCTGCTGACAATAGAAACCCTAAATAAAAAGAGATATCCAACATTTAGACATTTGACAGTAACTGACACAGGTATAAATATTCACTTATTTACTAAGAAACTAGACAATGCCACAGTCCAATGTGAGATTTCAATGTGTTGTTCATTCCTTCTCCTATAGCTACTTCTTTTGGCAGCTCTCGTGTCTTTTGTGTACTGAACCTTTACATGCTTCTCTTTGTGCTCAGTAAATTTTCATGACTCTTGAATGTGTAGCCAACGGAGCAATTCAAGCAGTTATTGATTCAGAGTGATAAACTATCACTCATAACAGCAGATAGGAGTTATTTATGGCTCCATGTTGCCTCAGCGGGACAGGATACAGTAGTGTTTAGATCAGCTGTCATGCTGTGATACAATGGACTGCTGCAATTTGCTCTCTGATTCAGCATTTTTCATGATTCAACTTTAGTTGTGGTCATACATGAATCCGTCAACGTGTTTATTGCTTTTCCTGATATAGTATAGTAGGGTTTGCTACACTACAAAGGAGTGCATCCTGACTGTAATTTAGATTGCTATCAATACTTAAATTACTATGCATGAAATCTTAATCTAAAAAATTAAAACCGAATGTTCCTTGTGGAGTTTCCCCCAATTTTATGAAATGACAATACTGTGTCTGCTATAACATAAGTCAGATCACTCTTCTATATCAAGCACATGAATCAAATGTTGCTTTATTTCAATAAGAAAAGCTGAATGTCTCACTCAACTGACTGATGTTTCCACTTACTCATCCATAGCACAGCTGCTTGTGCTGAAGTCAGCTCTTGGTTTGATGTGTAATGTATCATCCTCAGCAAGTTTGCAAAGTGGTCGGAAACAGACAACTCACAGCAGCTGCAAAATACCAGACAGCACAGATTCAACACAGTGGATCTGTAGCCACGCTAGCGGCGTGGTCTGTTGGTCGGTCTGTCCACCATTCATTTGTTTATAAGGGTCAAATACAGAGAAACACTGACAGTTACAAAAGCAGTGTGATGCACTGTACATGTGTTTATAGCCAAAGCTAATTTCCAACACCAGTCCCTCGATGGGTTTCAAATATTCTATTAGTGTATTTAAAGGGACTGTTTGTAAGAATCAGAAATTTCTTGTTAACAGAGACATCTGTGGCCGTTAAGTCAACGAAAGTCAGCGTCCTGTTGCTCGGGCTCACGCTCGCTCTACATAGACATGAACGAGCATCGCTCAAAACAGTGAGGCGACACACGTCAGCTAAAAGCACAATATCCCTCTATATTTCAGCTGCTTGGCAGTAATGTTAGCTGACCAGACGAAGGTCTCTCCATGAATCAATGCTGATCATAGTGTTGGCTTTTCCTGCCTCAGCCTCCCGACCGCGACCGGAGGGAACAGGGGAGACACCGGAGTTTTGGTCGGAGACGATAACGTTTCTCTATGCGGAGCCCCGTCACTTCACAAGACACGGGAAACCTCTGTTGGTCTGGAGGAGCTGCAGCAGTTATTTCTGCACAAACGTCCACTGTACATTCACTAGATATTCTCAGAGCTAAACTAACTCTTCTGCAGTGTGGAGTGTGCACACATGCACGTGAGAATGGAGCGAAAGAGTGAGAATGAGCGCGGTGTGTGAGTGAAGGCAGACAGAGGAGTAGAGTACAGCAGAGATTCTGGTCCTGGAGACCAAAGCTACGGTCTCCCCCGCGTCCTCCGACTGCGGCCAAGACTGTTTAACAGACGGGCTTCACTAGATACAACCAAGAGGTTTTGGAGCTTCACTGTAGTTTGTGTTGGAGTCTGAGTCTGAACAGCGTAGCCACACGTGAGCGTGCATGGGACACCGACCTGCAATGATTTATACGTGAAGAAGTTACAAACAGTCCCTTTAATAATCAACAACCATCCATACAACAAACAAACAAACAGAACGCAAAACATTTCTAGCAATGACTCAAGTACACAGATAACGGCTAGTTGGTGTCATGATTACAGTTCTGACCAAGTCTTAATTAATTGACAATGCAGTTTGCGCAAAGGAAGTCTTACAGGGTCTAATTCTACAATTCCCCCTGATATACTTCAGGTATTATAGGCAGTCAGGTGGCAACATGAAGCCAATGCTGAAGAGCCTTAAACCTGCATTCTCTCTACCAGCCAGCAGTGGGCGACTCCTCTGGTTGTATAGAAGTCAATGAGAAAATGAGCCTACTTCTCTCTTGATTTATTACCTCAGTAAACATTGTAAACATGAGTTTATGGTCTCAGTCTCTAGTTTCAAGTCTATGGTCCCATTTAGAGTCAGATAGACCATAAAGGAGGGGATGCTTTAGGGTGGGGCTACCTTGTGATTGACAGGTCGCTACAGCGGCGTTGTTGTTTTCGTCCCACAACTTTAACCCTTTCACAGTGTCTTTCCAGTTCATGAAAGTTAATTGTAACATTTTGTTACCTAAAAATGTCTTATTCAGCGTTCGGTTGTCTCGTGTCACTTCTGGTTGCAAAAAAACGAGATGGCGACGGTCAAAATGCCAAACTCAAGGCTTCAAAACGGCAGGCCACAAAACAGCAGTTTACGTCACGGTGACTACGCCCACTTCATATATACATATAGTGGCAGTATAGTGAAGTCTGGTCATGAAAGTAATGAGAAAGGGTGGAGCTAGATGGTGGAGCCATATAAATGGAAGTATGAGGTTGGAGTAATTCATGAAATTGTCTTTAGGATATTGCAATGATGAGATCTCCGCGGTTTCTTGTCCAAAATTTGTATATCTTGGTTGTTAAGGGATGCTAGTGGTTTAATGGTGGAGGTTGATGCCTGAGACCGAGAGTTTATGCAGTATCAAAGACGAGAAGAAATCATTGCATTCATAAATGTTACAGCTGTATCAAATGCTCAGCAGTGTCTGGTTTACCTAAATGTTTGAAGATTAGCTCCGACAATTCTACATTGCTTTTGTTATGTGTTCGTCAAACCTCTCAGCTGAAAGAGTGCAAACAAGTCCAAGATACTGAAATTCCTGTTCTGTCTCTAGTTCATTATTCTTTATCCTCACTCTGAAAGTGTCTTTGATTGGGAGCGTTCTGATTGAGGAACACATAGAGACAGTTTGTTTTAAACATTCAGTGCCAGGCAGGAAGTGTCCAACTTTCCCTGAGCAGTCTGTTAGTTTGGCTGCAGCAAGAGTGTTTTTTTTTGTGGTCCAGACTGAAATTCCTCAGCAGCTAAATATTCATGTTGCCCAGTGTACGAATCCCAGTGACTTTGGTGATCCTCTGATTGTTCCTCTAGCGCCATCATCAGGTCATAATTCCACTTTGTTTTAAGACTAGATACATGCAAAACCAATGACATTCAAATTAGCCTCAGCTTTACTTGTGTTTACTGCTAATTAGCAAATGTTAGCATGCTAACAAGCTGAACTGACATGGTGAGCAAGGTAAACTTTGAACGTGCTAATCAGTAACATGCTAGCATTATCACTGTGAGCATGTTAGCATGCTGATGTGAGCATTTAGCTCAGATACAGAGCTGCTAGCATGCCTATGGGCTCTTAGTCTTGTTTATAGCATGTGCTGTTATGCAAATGTTAACATTTTTAGTAGCTATGTCATTATTTTCTGCAAAACCCCAGATTATGTTCAACTACAAGGGCACTCAGAGCGCAGAACCAAGGTTCTTCCCATGCTACACCCTTACTGCTACACCACCACCTCCATTCATGAACATCAGACCAGTAGTATTTCTGTAACCCTGCTGACAAATACACAAAGAAACTCAACCCAAAACATAACCTTCTTGGCGGAGGTCATAATGGACTTTTTGAACGTTCAAGCCAACATTTCTTTCTTATTATTTATTCCTACAATGTCCTAAAAATGACTTGATTACAGTTAGGGAAAGATCATGAAAAAAGCCAACGTTATCTGTTTGTGTGATTCCTGTCTTTTTTACATACAGTGTGCCCTATACACTACTTCCTGCTGTGGCAAGCATTTACACTGGAGGGAAATTAGGTGCTGCAGAATCGTCCATGTGTGTAATTCCTGAGGAGATGTGGCTGTCTCTATGCAACAGCATTGTGTTACTGAGTAATGTCTGTGCACTTTCATTGTAGTTCTGTGATTAAAGAAGTGAAAGTGAAGGTGTTTTGCCACTTCTTGAATAATGTTGGACCATGTAGCGAAATATCAGCAAAACTTCAGTTAAAGGTCCCATATTATAAAAAAAAGTGAGATTTTCATGTTTTGTTTATTATAAAGCAGGCTTAAGTCCTATATAAATACTGTGAAAGTATTGAAACACTCAATCCACAGGGAAATACACACACAGCCCGTATTCAGAAACTCTGCATTTGAAACAAGCTGTCAGGATTTCTGCCCATTTGTGATGTCACAAATATACTATATTTAGACCCTGACACAATTTTAAATGTAAACATTTTAAATGTGTCCCAGTTTATTCCTGGTTGCAGTGTACATGTATGTGAATGTCATCAGCTGACAGGACCCATGGACCCAAGCTGTTGCTTAGCAACGCAATTCTGTTGCAATTCCATCAAAATGCGCTAAAACAGAGCGTTTCAGACAGAGGGTGAATACAGGCATATTCATGCAGTCAGTATGAGGAAAATAAAGTTTTTTTTTAACATTACAGCATGTAAACATGTTCTAGTAGAAACACAAAATACAAGTATGAACCTGAAAATTAGCAGGATATGGGACCTTTAAATTTGACACAAATTATAAATGTGTGATTAAACCACTGCTGTTTCATTGTTGCAGGAAGGCAGTTACACTGACATGTTTGTGGTTGTGTGCACATAGGGATGCAGTGTGTGACTGTGTCATTGCTGTGTGTGTGTGTGTGTGGCTAAGGATGAGTTGGAGGCCACTTGGGAAGGTAATCCACAGGAGATGCCACACAGACACACACAGACACAGAGTTATATCTCCCAGGTGGTCGTACCATTCTCCTCCAACTCAGCAAAGACTTGTTCTCTTGTGACTCACACACAATAGAAACAAGCATACTGTGTCGCCCATACAAAACGTGAATGTGAAACTCTTTTCTCTTGTTCAGTGGTGTTGTTGGGAGAGTTGGGGATTGTCTGGTGCTGAATACACCGACAGTCAGCCAATGATTGAGGCTGACAAAGAAAAGACTCCAGCAGAGGTTAGTGTCATATTGACAGGGACATGAGGGACATATCATATCACAGCTCTGATACAGGATCAAAAGTGGGCCCTCATGCATGGTTCTGGATAATACTGGACTGAGTGTTTGCTGATACCATTCATGTGTGAACTGCTGAGCTGTTTCAAGCTACTCGAGGAAGACTTCTGATTGGCCAATTCTTGTGGAGACTAATAATCAGGAGAAAGTCTTTGAATATTCACAATAATAGCTCCTAATCTTTAAAGGGAATATCTACTACGCTACATGTGGAGATTAAGTTCTTAGTCTGACAAACTGCAAAGCACCTTGCTGTATTTAGAACAATAGCCGTCAGATTCTGCCTCTGTACCCACCATTTTGTTTTTGTGATACTTAATCCTTTCTAATGAGAGCTGCTGACATTCTGAGATGGAGGGCAGTCCCTGTGAATCTGGCTGTTTGTGATATTCTCAGTGTGGACTGTACATCATGTGGATTACTGAAGGTGAGAAGAGGACCTGGTGCATCAGATGGAGCTGCTGCTGGTCTGAAGTCTGAAGCTGAACAGTAGAGGAGTTCAGAGACATCATTATCTGTCTCTGTCCAACCAACAAAACTATCATTCTCTGTGTCTGTATCCGGATTCACATTCTGGCCTCTGGAATAAACTCTCTTCCAGTTCAGATCAACTCAATGTGAGTGTATACAGGTATATATATATATATATATATACTCACTGGCCACTTTATTAGGCACACCTGTTCAATTGCTTGTTAACACAAATAGCTAATCAGCCAATCACATGGCAGTAACTCAATGCATTACGTCATCTAGACGTGGTGAAGACGACTTGCTGAAGTTCAAACCGAGCATCAGAATGGGGAAGAAAGGGGATTTAAGTGACTTTGAACGTGGCATGGTTGTTGGTGCCAGACGGGCTGGTCTGACTATTTCAAAAACTGCTGATCTACTGGGATTTTCACGCACAACCATCTCTAGGGTTTACAGAGAATGGTCCGAACAAGAGAACATATCCAGTGAGCGGCAGTTGTGTGGACGGAAATGCCTTGTTGATGTCAGAGGTCAGAGGAGAATGGGCAGAGTGGTTCGAGATGATAGAAAGGCAACAGTAACTCAAATAACCACTCGTTACAACCAAGGTATGCAGAATACCATCTCTGAACGCACAACACGTCCAACCTTGAAGCAGATGGGCTACAGCAGCAGAAGACCACCCGGTACTAGCAAGGTGTACCTAATAAAGTGGCCGGTGAGTATATATATATATATATATACTCACCGGCCATATATATATATATATGTATGTGTGACCATCGAATAGACTCAAGGGCAGAGTTAAAGTAACTAATGGGAGTTTATCTTTTAACCTAACCTTACACGCCAGCTGGATTCTCGTGATGTCACGAGATCACGTGAGAATCACGGGATCAAATGTAAGGCATCGAGTAATGCGTTTGTTTCCGGCTCGCCAGACACCGGACCAATCAGCATCCTGTGAGGAGCTGCTGCAGCGAGGGGCGTGGCTTAGGTGAACAAAGGCTTCAAAATTCACCAGTGGGATGTTTACTAACATATTATATATTGCAGAACAAAACGTTAAAATCTCTTCATCTTGTGTCAACCACAGACCTTATTTCAGACATCTAGCTAAAAACTTCCAGACGAGGGAACCGGAAGTGCTAAAGTGCTGACTCATATCTGGCTTTTAGGACTCATTCCTGTAGCGTTATATGGTGAATTTGGAAACAAAATTGCATCCATTAAAACTATGTCATGAAAAAAGAGAGAATGTGCTTAGTAAGCAGACCTTTAGTGGCCTAAACAGCACATTAAGCAGTTAAATGTGTTCCTAATCTCTATCCATACAGGAGGTAACCCTTTATCTGGTACTCATCTCTCTTTTCTCTTCCTTTTTGCCTTTACTTTATATCTTCCCCTCATAAAAGACATATGCTAGCTTACACACACTCATTTCCAATCCCATGTTAATTATACATCAGTTTCTTCAGCTCAGCCTCAGGTGCTCTACATGTGGTAGATGTGTGTTTGCATGTGTTTGTGTGACTGTGTCCATTTGAAACCTCAGTAGTAAAAGTGAACCGTGAGCCAATTAAAGGCTGCTACGTCAGCAGCAGCAGCAGCAGCAGCAGGGCCTCCAGGCCTGTTCAACAGTGAGGGGTAATAAACTGCACAGCCATGGCTTCTACCCCCCCTGCTTCCATTTCTGCAAGGTGTCAGCTATGCTAACGGATGTTTCTCTATTAATCTAATGAAGGCAGAAAAGCACATTCAGTGCAATGAAACGTCACAGTTTGAGTGCATAAATGAACACTTTATTAGAATTCCTGTGTTGTAAAATGATGCTTTAAGGATGTGTTATGGCCATCACATGCTGTGTAATTGGAATATAACTGAAAGGAAAACCCAACCCTTTCATGAAAGTAAAGACAAAATTGCTTGTTGACACTTTTTTAGCAGTTTCAGTTCTAGTATTTGTTAAAGTTGCAAAGGGTGGCCAATGGCCCTGACCAGTCACCATGGCCTAACGACGATATCCCTGTGGTTCCTCTAAAGGGTGGCCAATGGCCCTGACCAGTCGACAGGGCCTCGGGACAAGATTCCTGTGATCCCTCTAAAGGGTGGCCAGTGGCCCTGACCAGTGGACAGGGCCTTGGGACAAGATTCCTGTGATCCCTCTAAAGGGTGGCCAGTGGCCCTGACCAGTGGACAGGGCCTTGGGACAAGATTCCTGTGATTCCTCTAAAGGGTGGCCAATGGCCCTGACCAGTGGACAGGGCCCTGGGACAAGATTCCAGTGATCCCTCTAAAGGGTGGCCAGTGGCCCTGACCAGTGGATAGGGCCTTGGGACAAGATCTCTGTGGTTCCTCTAAAGGGTGGCCAGTGGCCCTTACCAGTGGACAGGGCCTTGGGACAAGATCCCTGTGGTTCCTCTTTAGGGTGGCCAATGGCCCTGACCAGTCGACAGGGCCTCGGGACACGATTCCTGTGATCCCTCTAAAGGGTGGCCAGTGGCCCTGACCAGTGGACAGGGCCTTGGGACAAGATCCCTGTGGTTCCTCTTTAGGGTGGCCAATGGCCCTGACCAGTGGACAGAGCCTTGGGACAAGATCCCTGTGGTTCCTCTTTAGGGTGGCCCATAGCCCTGACCAGTGGACATAGCCTTGGGACAAGATCCCTGTGGTTCCTCTTTAGGGTGGCCAATGGCCCTGACTAGTTGACAGGGCCTCGGGACAAGATTCCTTTGGTCCCTCTAGAGATGACATAAATGTGGACTTGACTTTCAGATCCGATGTTTTTAGTGGGGTAGTCCAGGAAGGCATCTTCACTTCAGATCCCAGGTCAGGTCAGATGCCATGTCTGACACTAAGGAGATCGTCATTCAAAACCTTGATTTATTTAATCATACAGATAGACTCAGTCTTATTCATGGAAATAAAAGGACACAACGCTGAAAGTGGGAAAATCAGTCTTTTTTGGTTCAGAAAGTTAATGAGCTGAACTCTGAGTCATGTGATGACATGTGTCTCAGTTCATTTAATACCCACAGCATGTCTCCATTCCAGGAATTACAGCGATGCCATGAAAGTGAAAGCAGACAATTCATAGAACTAGATACCATAGAAGGATTGAGTCTACAAAGCAATCCAATTTATTCCTTCATTAGCCTGCGTACTGTAAGCGTGAAGGCTTACAGACAGAAGGATCACTGTACAGCAGCCAGTCTTATTGAATTATACAAGTGAGAGAGCAGAGATCCCTTTACAGACACTGAGGAATTGCTGCATGATCTGGGGCGGCTGTGGCTCAGATGTAGAGCGGGTCGACCACCAACCATAAGGTCGGAGGTTCAATCCCCGGCTCTTCCAGTCACGTGACTGAGCAAGATACTGAACCCTAAGCCATGTTCATTGTTTAAATGTCCGTTCATGTGAATCTGTTTCGCTAACAGAATATCGTTAGCTGGTATTACTTTGTAAATTCCATCCCTTTTCAGTCAGGAGGAGAGAGGACAGCTAGTGAAGGCTTGGGCATCTCCGTCCATGAGAAAGAGCGAGCCACCCTACCCTACACAGTTCAGGTAGCCAGGATGGTCAGTGTTCAAAGCATGTTTGTCGAGTTAATGCTACAATGGGAGTTCTCAATCCAGTCCTAGAGGCTTGATTTTTATCTGAATCTGAAATAAACTGAACTGAAGCTGTATTATCGGGAATGTAAGCGACTAACACCAACATCCTTTTAAATGGACTGGACTTTGGAACTCCTGATCTACAATATTCTGGTCCACATATACACCATTGTACACATTATGTCTGTCTCTGCTACATTCCTATCTACCTTCCTTCACAATAGATGTTTCGCATATAAAACTGAAAATACTGATTTCCACCTGATGTGAGGAGAGTAACTAAGATTATTTTTATCCCTCTACTTACAGTTGCAGTTGCACATCACTTTGTCAATTTCCAAAGCTGGCCTAGAATGTAATTGAGTTACTATATGATGTGTATCACAGAACATTGTGGGTAAATATACAGTATGTCCAGTGAAAGAACAACGGAGAGAAGTAGTATGTGAACTACGATGGCTACTTTAGTAGGAGGCAGTAAAAACATGTCTGCCCTGGAGGAGCTCCTTGTTTCCACTGGTTCACCCAAAACACCACAGAGCAGAACATTCTACTCGGTGTTAAGCACTTTACGTGCTTGTCTTCTCTACATCACATTATACACATTAGCACATTACCAGCAGTTAGGATTGAAGTCTGTCCCTGCAGTGTAGAGCAACACCTCACTCACCGTCACTCAACGCTCAATGGGGTTAACCCCCAAACCCCAACATTTAGTTGAAATAAATAATATAAAGTCTTAACAAAATTATTTGGCCTCTGCTACAAAGGTACTGAGGGAACTGAAGGGTCAGTCAGTAACTTTTATTGTCCAGTGTCACTAACTTCCTTGTAAGGATTTTGCGGAGAGGCTGCAGACTAGTCTGAATGAAATTGGACGTATATGCTGTTCAAACTGATGCACTCATCATCGTTTAAGGCACAGTTTGTCCTGTTACCTTGTGGTGAGGTTACCACACTCATCCTGCAGTTACCTCAACTGACCGCCAAGTAGCTATAGCAACAATAAACCAAAATGACAACAACTACATTGCTTTATTCCCTCTAAGGGTAGGAATAGTGAACTACAGTGTAACTCTCACACAATAAATAACTTGCAAACACTGGGAAAATTATATTTATTTTACTGATAGTCACCAAGCCAAAATGATGAACCCACTTCAGAAAGATGTCTTGATTTTTTCTGGTATTAGATAAATACAAACCATGTGTTTGTTGTGTCTTCGCTTTGTGCTTGACAAAGCTGAACACAGTTTGTTTTCCTTCCCTAATCCTACTATCTGGTCTTGCATTTAAGTCAGAGATGGGACTCCTGATCACTCATCATCATCATCATTATCATCATCATCATCATCATCATCATCTTCATCATCACTCTGACAGTGGGTCTCTGGAGACTGAGCCACATTGTGACTATCCCGTTGCCAAACTCCTCTCGGCTGCTTGGCTATAGACAGCTGGTTTTCTCATAGGGGGGCTAATGTTCAGAGGGGATATGATTTAAAATAATTATGGACATTATCTGTGTAATTAATCCTGTGTAATACTGCAACATCTTGCATTTTTAAAGGCAAGAATGTCATCCCATAATTCTTCTCAGACACAGGGAGCTCAGGAGTACACTTGTTAATAAACACTGATGTGTTCTTGGTTGTTTTGATGCGTCTGATTCTGTTAATCTATAGATTATTTATTTATTATTATTGAATCAGAAAATGACAAATCTTAAAATGTTCTGGTAATTGTATATCAAATAGGCAATTCTATGACCATTAAAAATTGTGAATTATGCTTTAGGCAATACAAAAAGCTAATCATGCATCTAGAAATAGTTCCAGACCGGCAGGTGGTAAAATACTTCATAAGAAGAACAATACTGGCAAATTGATGATATGTGTGGCCTCAAAGATTTGATCATTTCAAAGAGATGCACTCATTAGACTAAAGTGGATGTGATAGTCTCATGTTGTGTGGTGAAACTGAATGTGGTTTGGTGCCTAGGGACTGTTCCACATAGAGATTTGTCCAGTGCCAAGCTCTCTGAAGCTGCCTCTTGACAAAAAGCCATTTGGTCAAAGAGTCAAGAGTCTCTAGAGGAAGGCAGCTTCCAGCTCCCACTGAGCTGCCTCTCAAAACACATTGCCAAAGGATCATATGTCAGTGGAATAATATACTGTAATGCCTTACTCCATTGATTGTGTCTGGCTTGAAAGACAATATTCCCATGTGTACACAGTCAAGTCCGAATGTCGCAGTTACATTGCCATGGGATTTGTTGAGCACATTCATGCTTCCCAGAGGAAGAATTCTTAGGGTCGAGGATTTAAAACCAACTGCAACATAGTAACATGTTTGAATCAATTCTAATTGATTTGAATTAACGACTGTTCACACATCTAACTTTATGAAAATATTATACAGATATGTAACTCTCACCACTGCTGGGTGAGTCCAGAGAATGTCAATTGTTTCAAAGAACTGTAAGCTTTTATTAATGCTGATATCACAGACTCAGGTATACATTACTCCTCTATATCTTTACATAGACAATAGTTGATGATGATATATTAATGCTGATATCATACACTCAGGTAGACATTACTCCTCTACATCTTTACATTGACAATAGTTGATGATGATATATTAATGCTGATATCATAGACTCAGAAAAAACTTATTTTTTCTTTAGTGTTAAAGTACCAGACTAAACCACCACATTACATAAAATAAATTCCTTTTTCTTGCACAGAATGAATTCCAAAACTAATAATTTTCAAAACCCAACCAGCGTTTAACAAGAGAGTGACAGCAGCCTCTTGTGTGGATCAGCCGGCCCTCTGGAGCTATGAATGACTATACTGTTGTTGTTGTTCAGCTTACACTGGGGACATGTGATTCTGCCAATACAGCACAGCAAATACACAGGAGCAGGAAGTCATTAGGCAGCTGAACGGGGCCAAGTTGAGAAGTCAGAGGTCAAAAAGTAATAACTCACCTCTTTGTTTGAAATCCTAAAGACATGAATGTCCTATTATATTATATATATGCTGAGTGGGCAATATCTGAGGAACCAGAGAGAGAGGGCTGCTTTGTTTACCATGACAAAGCTGGGAGAGTCTTTTATCTGCAGATGACCTTTGAAAAGAGAATATTTTCTATGCTGTGTGTTGTCCACAGAGTGGCTGAATGGATGACATCAAAAGGAGGGCAAAGAGCACTGCTTAGAAACCCTCATCCTCATGTTAGTGTTGAGAAGTGATCTAAACCCTCACACACACTCTATATATCTATTTAAAGGTTTACAGGCTAAAAGGGATGTCACGATACCAGAAATCTAGTAGTCGATACCAATACCAGTGAATTTCCACGATTCTCGATATCAATTCGATACCACGGTACAAAAAAACAACAACAACAACAATAAATCCCCTGTACTGTAATTCAACACGCACTGTTTTATTAGAAACATTTGAACATTATAAAAAAAACAGAGGCATGTAGCCTTTAAGTGATAAATAAAAGGAATTGACCCATTTTGTTCATTTTGGTGTATCAGCGGCATGTTATCAATCGATAGTCAGACGACGGACGCTCGTACTGACCGTGAATGCATCTGGTCCGTCAGCTCAGAGTAGCAGGAGTAGGAGGCAGAGGATTTGTTGTTGAAGTGAAAAGCAAATGCACCTATTTGGCAATATTTCCCGTTTAATCCCAATGCTATAAGGGAACCATAACGTTAATGAGGTGATCGCCGCGAGGTGGATGGAGCCGTCACAGCCGGTGTGCACGGAGCAGCGGCGCCAGGTAGTCCCCCGCAGCGGAGAGGCCAGACACACCGCCACCCGATGGTAAAGATCAGAGTCAGCGCTCTGCACATGTTGACCGTCATCTTTCTTGTAAAATGTCCGGTGTAATCGGTAACACCGGTGTTGTCACAAGTTTATTTACCAGTGGGAAAATTGTCCTCACTGTCACATCCCTACCAATGACCATTACAGGCATCGTACGGTACCTTCAGTACTGTAGAAAAAGAGTACCGTCACCTTTTTTTTTAATTTTGGCATCGACTTGGTACCGAAGTATCGGTTCTCGTGACATCCCTACAGGCTAAATACATGCTGTTATTGTAGACATATTTCCATCGTGTCATACTGAGACCGAACCACAGAGTAACATGATGGAGGGGGACAGGACTGAAGAAGAAGGGAGACGGAGCGAAAGCAGACACTGTTGACTGTGTTGGTGCATGACTAGATGGACTAATGCACACACATGAGAATAAATGCATTGATTATGATTAACCCTTTACCATACCACCTCCATTTTAGGGGCTTAGGGAGTGAAAGCTGGGAACCTGAAGATTAATTTGAGATGCAGCCTAGATGCAGCTCATCCACATGCTCTATTGTGTCTCATAAATTGTTGCAGCAATTTTTGTGTTGATACCATTTGTCACACAGAATTGATGCTGATTTAACCATTTTTTACCACTGGAGAATTTATCAAAATGATCAATAACCCCTCCAAAATACCACATTAAGACACCAAGACCTTGAGGAACTAGTTTGATCCATCCATCCTCTGAATGCTCTAGGTCTCTAGTCTGATCCATCCATCCTCTGAATGCTTTAGGTCTCTAGTCTGATCCATCCATCCTCTGAATGCTCTAGGTCTCTAGTCTGATCCATCCATCCTCTGAATGCTCTAGGTCTCTAGTCTGATCCATCCATCCTCTGAATGCTCTAGGTCTCTAGAGTGATCCATCCATCCTCTGAATGCTCTAGGTCTCTAGTTTGATCCATCCATCCTCTGAATGCTCTAGGTCTCTAGTTTGATCCAACCATTCTCTGAATGCTCTAGGTCTCTAGTCTGATCCATCCATCCTCTGAATGCTCTAGGTCTCTAGTTTGATCCATCCATCCTCTGAATGCTCTAGGTCTCTAGTTTGATCCATCCATCCTCTGAATAACACGTTTACTGCATGTGATTATCATAAAGTGGGCATGCCTGTAAAGGGGAGACTTGTGGGTACCCATAGAACCCTCTGACCTCACATATCTTGAGGTCAGAGGTTAAGGGACCCCTTATAAAATGTCCATGCCAGTTTTTCCTTTATAAAATGTATCGTAACTTCATCTTCCCGACAAGCTCTCTCTCTCTCTCTCTCTCTCTCTCTCTCTCTCTCTCTCTCTCTCTATATATATATATATATATATATATATCTCTATCTATCTATCTTTGAAGTAAATAAATGTCAAAAGAGAGAAATGTTCCGAACACAGTGTACTGTGTCATCGCACAGAGAGGCCGATCATTACGCACAGACAGGAGTTGTTTTGGTATTTAGTAGACTAAATCATATAAAGGTATATTATATGTGTAGTAATATTTGGGTGTGTACTATTGTGTTTTGGAGCGTGGTGCATGGTGTTTAGAGAGGTGAATACATTGCAGCGTCTCTCCTTCCAGTCAGTTCACCTAAATTACTGTTGAAAAAGCTTTTTCTTTTCCCTCTGTAATCAGCAGCAACATGTCTTCCCAGAGCCACTGAATGGATCATCTACACATCACACACTTTCCATGGACATAGAGAGACTTTTGGAAGCAACAAGAATTGCTGGTTAACACCATATTGGTTTGATTCAAAGGACACACTGCTTGGCTTGGACATAGTAGGACACTGGAACGTTGGTTGTTCGCCATACTATATACTAATATATACTGTATATACTAATACCCCATACCCATACTATCATTATTGTTCCTGATGACCTGAGTTTGTCATAACATGTATTCTTCATATATGTCACTACAGCCAGATGATGAATATGCACAATTTGTGCTCTTACTTAATAACTCTTTGTTCTCTTCTATATGCACACAGGTGTGCACAGATATGACGTACGCCCACACTTTTACTTCATTCACTATGTATTTACTTATTGTATACAACTTACCTAAAACAGGACTTGTATCGTGGATTTTTCTCAGATTTTAAACAGATGTTTTACATTTTACTTTATTAACATGAATATGAGGCTAAAATGAATAATATAAATTTTAGATGATAGATTTTCACAATAAATGTTATGAGAAAATAAATTCATAACTTGTAGGTAATCTTTTAGTCTGTTTGAACAATCTGTGTGCTAAAATGCTGCATCATGACAGAGCCAGAACCACGGCTTACAAAAGCAGGACATAACATCAGTGATAAGAGTGAGTCATCTGTTAGAATGCTGAGCAGAGCTGGTTGTTTACTGATGCACGATGATGAACTCTGATAAAACCATGTTCTTCACACTAACTGAGTGCCAACAAGCTAACATTAGGTAGTTAGTGAATAAGTACCAGAAGACTGTTGCTGCCTGTTCTAAATATTCATTTTCTAAACACTGTGAATCCATCACACGGTAACACATCTACTGTACACACCGCTGTCATCTTCATCAGCTATTGTCTCAGAGCAGTGGAAAATACATCAATAACACAACAATAGTAGTTAATAACATACTCATCACGTTACACACCTGATGTAACCTGGCGTAAATCTAATTATTATTGAACTATAGCAAGTTTTGTCTTGAAGCTTTTTGGGCATTATCGATAGTAATAATAATGGTCCAAAATTATGTGAAATTGCACAGGTCAAAAATCTTCTAGGACTGAATGCTGACATGTAGCGTAAAGTGCTTTGTGGTCGGAAGACTAGAAAAGCGCTATATAAAAGCAGGTCCATTTACTTGGTCTAGCTTTGTCTTAACAAATAGTTGATGTATTGTCTCATAATCTTCTGTTTACTGATAAGGAAGACAATCCATTTCATATTTGTCGCTGTCCATTGATGGGGGGTCAGAATTAAAGTTGCCGTGGCGTATTGTGAAGGGACAGAAGGGTAGCTCCGGGGCTATCTGGGGAATCAGTGACTCCCCTTGGCAGGCTGTAATTCAAGTGAATGTGAGCATGACTGTGATATTGACAGTTGTCTCAGCCAATCATATTCCGTTGAGTTGTGGTTGAGCTCATTTCCCAACATCGTCTGGGCATTCACGAATACTCAGAGGATATGGCAAATAGGAGTCAGAGAAAAAGACTGTGTGGCTGGATTTATCGGAACTCCATTTTTAAGATTTAACTTTTAAGCCTTTTCACAAAAGACTTGAAAGTATCCAGAAAGGTCGACCATCACCTGCCTTGCCAGGATTGGTGCAAGCTAGCATGAGCTACCAGAGGCATTTTCAAGCTAGCAGCTGCAGTCTATCTGCTATCCGTGGCTAACGGGCAGCAGCCCCCGCAGCTTTGATCGCAAGCTTTTCAATCCCGATAAGAGAAACCTGGTCCAGCAGGATTCAATCATTTGAGTTACTAAAGCAGCTCTGAAACATCAGGCCACCCCCGACGTAAGGTTTTATGTCGTCATGGACAGAAGGAGATAATTCACTGAAACCTGTTTGTTGTGTGTTAAATTATGGGATACTCTGTGTTACTTACTCTCTTTTCTCACGTTGTGCAAAGTAAATGTTGACTCAACCCCATTTTAGAGAATGTAGTGTAACCATGGTAACGACAGGGACATATTGTGTTAGAGTGAAGAACTATGTGAGTTTTTGGTGTGTAAATAAACGCTGTGCAGCCAAAAGAGAAGTTCCTGGCCTCGTTAATCCCAGCGACTCCTACGGTATATAATATCCATTATAATAACATTATAATGACCATAAAATGATAACTCCTGATCCACTGTGAAAAAGGGAGGGATGGCTTTCTTAGTTCATTAAATATTAATCCTACGCATTATTAATGTCAAAGCTGATAAATGTTTAGATTGATTACTGAGGAAAGGAAGGAATACCCATCAAAAGATCAATGAATAGCACTGACCAGTGGCACTGCTAAAATCAACTTGACTGAACAGTATGTTCCGAGGCGGGAACATGATTGCAGTGTTTTCCCATTAAAACTGGAATTTCATTATCAAGGTTCCTGACACTACATTAAAGCTTTTCTCTCTCTAGCCATTTGGCTTCAGTGAGAATACGTGCTTCCCTTGAAGAGGAAAAAAAATAATCAAATCCCAATAGCTCACGGTAGCAGTGGCTAAAATCGAAACATAATCGAGGTAATCCTGGTTGTGACCCTCTCCAAGTCAGCGGCCTTAATGTATTTCTGTCTCAGGTGATTGAATAGGGGGTCCCTATTGATATGGAGAGCCCTTCCCTTCTCAGCTCACCGGCCAGCACACTTGCTGAGCTGTTTCATAATGTCAAAATCCACAATTAAAAAAGAAGAGAAGCAAATGGAGTAAGACGTACTTTTCAGAGCTCCTGCAGAATCCCGACTAATTTCGTATTTAAACGACATTTTCATTTTAAAAAAGCACACAAAAAGCTTAGAATCTACCCTCAACTAATCAAGGTGTAGTTAAAGGTCGGTAAAATCGACGTGGATGGCGTCTAATCTGCGCAAATATAAGTACGAGGGCTCATCCACCACAAGGCCCAACACATCCTCGGCGAAGAGTTCAACTAACACCGACCAGGCTTCACCCGCACTCGCGGCTGAACTGACCATGGACATCGCCTCGGTGAAAGCGGATATCCTCTCCTCCATAAGAAAGGACATAACCGCTGTGATAAGTGAACAGCTGAAGAGTTCTCTGGCGGAGTTTTTTGACTCGCTACAGACGGAAATGAGAGCATTAAAAACTGAAATAGCCAACAACACCGCGGTGCTCCGCTCAGATCTCGAGCATGTTAAAGCTAACGTAACAGAGATGGAGGCAGGACTATGCACGTGGTCGGACGAGGTAGTTTCAGTTCAAACATATGTCAGAGACCTCAATAAGCAAGTGGAAGAATTAAAAGTAAAATGTGAAGATATGGAGGGGAGGATGAGAAGAGGAAACATTCGGATCATCGGAGTAGCTGAAGAACCTGGATCAAGCTCACCTACGGAGGTTTCTAAACTTCTTAAAGCGGTGCTACAGATGGATAAAGAGGTGCGGGTGGAGCGCGCACATCGCGGGCTAACACGGAGGAGACCGGGAGACAAGCCACGCGCCATCATCGCAAAACTACAGAACGAGGGAGATGCCGAAAATATCCTGAGGAGGGCCCGGGACCGCGGTGGTCAGTTCCGCTACAACGGCAGCCCGATCGCCATGTTCCCCGACTACACGGCCGCCGTGGCCAAAGCCAGGTCCGCGTTCACGGACGTCAGGAAGATGCTCCGCGGGAGATCAGGAGTTCGTTATGGAATACTCTTCCCGGCCAGATTCCGCATTTCCCACAACAATGAAGAGAAGGAGTTTCTGGATGCTGCCAAAGCCATGGACTATGTAAAGGAAAAAGTCATCCCCAGATCTGAGATGGAAGACTAACTGAAGGTATCCTTATTTCACATGGGAAGTGACATATAAACAATTCTAACTGTTGCCTGGGACGACTTCCTAAATGTTTATCCAGAAGGACCATTTGAGTGTTGTTGTTTTTTTTTGTTTTGTTGTTGTTGTTTTTTGTTATTATTTACTTAATTGCTTACTACCTGAGAGGCTGTCTATCATTAGGATATTAGCACAGGTTAAACAAAACATAAATATCCCCTGAGATTGCCTGTGTGTGTGTGTGTAGATGTGTGGTTGTGGGTGGGTGTGTGCATGTGGATGTGTGGGTGTGTGGATGTGAGGGTGGGTGTGGATGTTGGTAGGGGTGTGTTTGGGTGTGAGGGTGTGTGCTTGTGTATGGATGTGTATAGTAGAAGGATATGTGATCTAAATACCCGTGTGCATACAGGCTGTAATGAATGAGCATAAGCTCTCAGGAAACTTTCACTCATTTTATCTAATTTCCTTTGGTTTTGATAATTCCTAAGTTTCACAATAAGTTTTATATATAGAATTACTTTAGAAAATTGTGACACTCACATTGAAATGTCGTTATCTTTTCCAATTTTATCTCGGGGTTCTGCAGGAGCCTGAACCGAGAATAATAGCTTTAGTTCTTTAGTTCTGTTTGGTTTTCCACCCAAGCAAAGGCGAGCACTCTCTAGGATTGTTCGCATAGCTGCCGTCCTGACCTGCAGCCTGGGACCTTGTCCCAAAGGTGTGTTGGACATTGTGTTGACCGAATTTACGGTTTATCTAACTTTATGTTCAGTTCAGTTTGAGTTGATCCCAATGTTCCCCAGGGATCTCACTGTGAGATTTAAAGCAACAAGGAAAGTGATTTTTCCCTCTATTCCAATACAAATGTCTCATGTTAATGTTTCAACCCTGTCTACACTTCTATTTACTTATGTATTTTACTTTTGTATATTCTGTTATTTTTTTGGTTTAAATACCCCCCTTACCCCATCCTCCCCACCCCTACCTATTACAAATACTTATCTTCTTATACCCACTCACCCACATTCACACAATCATACACATAGATACTTTATACAACGTGCCACTTATAGCCTTCTGTGCTGTACCAGCCTTCTCGATCCATCACTTTATGCCAGTGCAAAATTTGTTTCCTACCTAATTTTCCTAACCCCAAGTCATGGGATCACTTAAGGTCATAAGCTATAACGTCAGAGGTCTCCATAGTCCCATAAAGAGGAAGAAAATCCTTAATCAGCTGAGGAGAGCCAATTGCCAGATAGCGTTTTTGCAGGAGACCCATCTATCAGACTTAGAGCATGAAAAGCTAAAAAAATCCTGGGCAGACAAGGTGTTTTACTCATCACACCACTCAGGCAGAAGAAGAGGAGTCTGTATTCTGATACATAAACAGATTAATTTCACAACAACTAAAATTCACAAAGACTCTGAGGGTAGATTTATTCTGATAAATGGCTGTATTGATGGAATACAAGTTTCTCTCATGAACATATATGCCCCAAATGAAGATGAGCCAGGCTTCATTAATACAACCTTTAACACTATACTGCAGCACAGCTCTGGGATTCTGCTGTTGGGTGGGGATTTCTACTGCGTTGTATCTCAACTTATGGATAGACAACCTCCTTCAAAATCCCCCACTTCTCAAATGAGTAAAAGGCTTAAACATTTATCAACAGAGTCAGGTCTAGCAGATGTTTGGAGAAGCAAATTTCCTAAGGGGAGGGATTTTACCTTCTTTTCACATAGACATTCATCCTATTCCAGAATCGATTATTTTTTTACCCCCACGGTAGAGTTACACAGGATAGAAGACATAAAGATCTTACCGATTACAATATCTGATCACTCTCCTCTTGTGGTGTCCTGGGACATAGGTCACACACCATCAGCCAAACAATGGAGATTAAATGCATCACTCCTAAACGACAAGGAATTCATTCCATTTGTCAAAATTGAATTAAGTACTTATCTAGATACAAATGCTTCACCTGAAATATCACCTCTCATTTTATGGGACTGTGCCAAAGCATATATTAGAGGTCGTATTATCTCGTTTGCAAGTGCTAAAAAAAAGAGAAGGGAAGCAACACAATGCGAATTAGAATACAAAATAAGGCAGCTTGAACAACAGCATAAAGGATCGTCATCCCCCAGCATACTTAATACTCTTAAACAAGCACGTAGAGATCTAAACACCCTAATTACAGAAAAGATCGAGGGCAATTTAAGGTTTACAAATCAAAAATATTACGAAAACGGTAACAGAGCAAGTAGATTATTGGCATTAAGACTAAAAAAACAGCAATCATCCAATATAGTACAGAAGTTAGTGTCTAATAATACAACACTCACGAAACCAGATGAAATTTCACAGTCCTTTGCTGAATTTTATAAATCCCTATACAAAAACACGGACACCTGCACAGACGACAAAGAATTGGCGCAATTTTTAAGGGACATTAAATTAAGAGAGTTATCTGAGCCTATGGCAAAAGAGCTAGATGAACCAATCAATGAATGGGAAATACAGCAGGTAATCTCTACATTGAAAAACAATAAAAGCCCTGGGCCAGATGGGTACATAAATGAATTTTATAAAATGTTTAAAGAGGAAGTGTCACCTTTACTGTTAAAAGCTTATCACCATGCGTTACAATCTGGTACTATGGCCCCCTCTTGGAGGGACGCAACAATAGTAGTTATACATAAAGAGGGCAAAGACTCGACCAAATGCCAATCATATAGGCCCATATCGCTACTCAACACAGACCTGCGGATATTAACTGCTATTCTTTCAAAACGTGTCAATAAAATTATCACGAAAATTATCCATCCGGATCAAACCGGGTTCATTACCGGAAGATATTATGGAGACAATATTAGAAGGTTACTAAATCTAATGACACATCCAAAAGTAAAAGAAGACGAAGCAATGATATTATCCCTCGACGCCCAGAAGGCATTTGATCGAGTGTCCTGGCAATACTTATTTCAAACATTGAGACGATTCCAATTTGGCCCCAATTTCATTAAGTGGATACAAACAATATATTCCATTCCACAGGCTACTGTTAAAGTGAATGGGTTTTTATCAGACCGATTTGTCCTAGAGCGCGGCTGCAGACAGGGTTGCCCTCTTTCGCCCCTTCTGTTTGATATTAGTATTGAACCTTTGGCACAGCTTATCAGGGACAATGATAACATAAAAGGACTGACGATAAATGGAGAACAGCATAAATTATCACTGTACGCAGATGATGTGCTTTTATATTTAGCAGAACCTGCAACAACAATCCCACACTTAAAGGATCTCATCTCCGTATATGGGTACTTTTCGGGTTATAAAGTTAATGTGGATAAAACAATGGCTATGGACATAAGTGGTGGAATTTCACAATCTGTGAAACTCCAGAGTGGTTTCAGATGGCCTAAAGATGGCATCAAATACCTCGGCATCCAAATACCCCCATCATTAAGAAATTTATTTGATGCAAATTATAAAAGTTTGATTGATAATGTTGGTAAGGATTTGGACCGATGGGCAACGCTCCCCCTATCTTTTTTAGGCCGAATTGAGAGTGTACGAATGAATGTGCTGCCTAAGCTTCTCTATCCATTTCAGATGTTGCCTATTGATATTCCTAAACCCACATTTGATAAATTGGACAGGTTAATTTCAAAATTCATATGGCAAGGAAAGCGGCCAAGAATCAGACTAAAAACATTGCAGCTATCTAAACCAAAGGGAGGGCTCAAACTTCCAAACCTAAGATATTACTTCTGGGCTGCACAGTTAAAACCGTTGACAATATGGACCCAGGATTGTACACATACACGTTGGCTTAACATAGAAAAAAGCCTTTGTGCGCGGCCCCTACAGATCTTGCCTTTCTTAGATGTCCCCTTACGAGAAACTCAAATGGGCGAATGGACTAAAGTCACACTAACAATCTGGAGAAAAATCAAACTAGCATTTGGATTGCCCAAAGCAATTTCAGCATTAACCAATATTGGATTCATAAAGGATTTTGTTCCCTCCAGTTTAGATACAGGATTTAGAAAATGGTCAGAACAGGGACTCGTTAACCTACACCAACTCCTGAAGGATGGCAGACTTAAGTCATTCCAGCAGTTGAGAGAGGAATTTAAACTTCCCAATACCGATTTTTTCCGATATCTACAATTAAGGGACTTCCTAACGAAACACAAGGAATGGGATAAATGTCTGGTGCCCACTCCAATTGAAGAGTTCCTGATGAAATTACAAACAGGAAATGAGGATAAAAAAATTATAGGCCATTTTTATCAAATATTTTTAGGCATGAATTTGAACAATACGCTTCAAATAAAAGGTAGATGGGAAATTGAAATGAATACAGACATACCACAGGACATATGGGAAGAAATATGCACCGAAGCACATCTAGTGACCAACTCTAATAGCTGGAGGGAATTCAAATGGAAAGTAATTTCAAGATTCTTTCGTACACCAGAAATAGTGGCTAAAATGGGCCCTAAACACTCGAATAAATGTTGGAGAAATTGTGGTACACATATTGGCAACCATAATCACATATTTTGGACATGCCCCAAATTAAAAACATTTTGGGAAGAGGTATTTCGGGCACTCGAAGATGTATTCGACCAAAATTTCACCAAAGATCCAAAAATGGCACTGCTAGGAGAAATACCAGAAGGCATTAATGGAAGAGCCAAAAAATATCTCTTACAAATATTGCTTACAGCAGCAATTAAATGTATCACAATTACGTGGTTAAAACCTGAGCCCCCAGCATACAATTTATGGATCGAGAAGGTATGGGAAATCTACCACATGGAACAAATAACCTATTCCCTAAGACTCCAAAAAGACACATTTGTTAAAAGGTGGAGCCCTGCCATGATTGTACTAGTGCGGTGATCTGAGTGTTCTTGTATATCCTGGATCATGCTTGTGTCTTTGTCTTCCTGACCCAGGTCACCTCTCTGGGCACGTGCACGCATTCATACAGCACACACCCATACAACACACTCCCCCTCCCTTACCTCCGACCCCTTACCACAGTTATCATTATTTAAATTTATTTATTTTACTTTACTTTATTTTAATTATTTGGATTGTCTTTTTTGTTTTCTCTCTTTCCCCCTTGTTTTAAGCTGTAAGATTTTGTGTTAAAACTATGAGACAGCTATCAAAAAGGAAAATACAGTGGTATAGAATGTTATTATGATTGTGTAAGTTGCTGTAACTGCAATAAAAATTAAGTTCAAAAAAAAAAAAAAAGAAGAGAAGAAAGGAGCAATAAGGGCTCTGGTACTGTGTTGCAGTGTGAAAATCATAAAACTCTAAAAAGGTCAAAGTAATCTGACAAATTCAGAAGGGACAGTTAAACCGTTACTGCCTGGATCTCTGAAAATCAATCCATTAAGTGATAAATATCCCAATAGAAAATGTTTCTTTATAAAGGGACATGCTGTCTAACTTGAACACATTCCAGTAAGTTCCACAGTAACATAAAGAAAGGCCTTTACTGTGTGAGGATGCCTGATTATGTTGGTGGGTTTCAGTACATGCCAGGCAAGTCTCAGGAGTTCTCCAAAAGCTGTTTTTATCATCACTCCTGGTCCTGTATTGCTTTATCGCAGCAGATTGCTGACTGCAATGTGTTCCTCCTTAATGTGCAGTTGAGTTCTGTGAGCGTCCACCTGGGTCTTATTCGTTGTCAATATGGCTCATTTCCTCGGCCCTACAGTGGTTTGAGCCATGTTGAGGTAAATCCTGAGGGGCTTATAGTGCTTGAATATCAATGGCTGTAGTCAGGAAGCTGGAAGGCACATTCTACTCAAGTGATGCAAAGATGTATGTAAAAATCATGGCTTGTGCACATGGGGATATTGTAAAAGATTTAAGAGTAGAGCACTAAATATAAAAAATACCATATAAATGATGGACAGGTGGTAAATATAAATACCAATGAGTCCATCAGGAGTTCTAGAAGACCCACAGGTGCTTTAAAATAACTCACACTCACTGATTCTCATATTGAGAATTTCCTCTTGGGCACAAAACGCAACTCATTAGTTCAGGACCAGGTCGTAAGAGTCAAAATAGTCTGTTTTTTTACAAAGCGGGAAAAAACACTTGACACAATAATTATACCTAACGGACTGCTTTGCTTATAAGACGTTTTTTGTCATCTAACTTCAAGTCAATCCATTCCTTCAGTACTTCCATCATGGTACGGTGATGACACAGCGTCTCATTATTATGGCTCCCCTAATACTACTACTGACACTGCAAAAGTTGAAATAAATAGATCAGTTTGTGCAGTTAAGAGGGTGGAACACTACGAATAAGCCTCATGAAACAACGTTACGGGTCCACAGCAGGCAAGTGGCTCTGTGAGGTTGTACTCAGGTTAAGCTGTGATTTGGGCTGCTAATGCTATGATAACAAGCTCACAATGACGAGGTTAACGTGCTGATGTTCAGCAGGTAAATTGTTTACCATGCTCACCATCGTTGTTCAGTGTGCTAGTATGCTAACATGATGGCATTCGTTTTGCATTTGCATTCGTATTCAGTCATAAAAACATCAACTTTGATCTGATGATGGTGATAGATGAAAAGCCAGAGCGTCACCAAATACATTCATACAATTCATCCGGAGGATGACATAATATCATGACATCACATCCAGTAAATGAGAAATTTCCCTCCAAACCACAAATGTCAACCTCACAGTAGTGCTGAAGGGAAAGTCACTGGACCGTTTATTTATGTGCAAATTCACAAGGCAGTCCATCCAATAATTGTTGAGATATTTCTGTCTGGACCAGAGTTGGACTGACCACCAGACAGTCAGACTGACATTACCAGCTTGAAAATGATCGTTTGACATTATATTGACATCATATCAGCAAATATACCACAGTTTCAATGTCTAGACATCTGTAGAATATGTCACAGACATGAAAAAAAGTAAAGTTTTATTTTTAAATCAACACTTCTTGCTTTCATTTCAAAATAAAAGTTCTCAAGTGTTTTTTTTTTATGTGGACAGAATTCCTTCATTTGTTAACACAAGGCTTTTATTCTGAAATATGTGCAGGACAGTGTTGTAGAACATGCAGTGACTTGCAGGGCTCCATGAATGAATAAAGTACGATGTTTTAATGGTGGTTATTACTATTATTTACAAATTACCACATGGTTCTTAATCTTTTTCTGTCTAAAATAAATATAAATGATATTTATAATGACATGAAATGGTCATTATGAAAGGCAAACTCTATGTAGAAAGAAAGGGCTGACAGCAGCATCAGAAACGCAGCTGGTCTGAACACCTGAAGCGTGAATCATGCAGCCGTTCAGCGAGTCAGCCGCCACGCGCTGCTGACGTTCCCAGTGTGGACAAAGCGTTAGAGCCATACAAGCAGCAAGGCTAAAGAGCTAGAGAGGTTCAGGGTGAGAATACAAACATGTTCTTGCATGAGGATGTTAGTGTTGAAGAGCTAAAATACTTTCAACTGCTCAACTGCAAACAAGCATTCTTAGTGTGTATTTCTTTAAAATCCTGCACATGGCTTCCAGGGAACTTTAGAATTGATTGCAGGGACATTCTCCTGGTTTACAAAGCTCTCAGTGGTCTGGCACCTCAATATATTTCTGACATGTTTGTCAGTTGTGAGCCACTCAGGTGGTTTGGTACTGGACTGTTAAAAATACCAAGAGTCAACTCTAAAACTGATAAAGCAGCTGTTTGCTCTCAAGGTCTTGTGTGTTTCAGCAGTCGGCAAGACGAATAAGCAAACTTTAAACGTTAATATTTGGCATAACACATGCCCAGCAGGTGTACTTTAATCATCCTGGTCCCTGAGCAACACAGAGAGGAAGTGCTGTCTGCATTTAGACATGTAACACCTACACTAGATTGTTTCTTTTCTGTTTAGGCTTGACTTGTCACATCTTCCTCACATCTTCCTCACATCTTCCTCACATCTTCCTCACATCTTCCTCTATGTCTCTTGTCAACTGAAGCTGATACACAGACAACCCTCCGGGATCTACCAGACTTGGCCACTGGTTTTCTGTATATGACAGCTGTCATTGACATGAGTTTTGCATGTTACCGACAGTGAATTTGACCTTTTTTTGTGGTCTCGTTATTATCACTTTAACATCTAAATTTAGCAATAAATCACCAAATGTATATATGTTTATAGTTATTACTGGTGTTGAGTGTGAGTGAGAATGAGATTGACTGAATATACACTTTGAAAGATGCCATCACTCTGGGTCACCATTGGATGGGGTTGTGATATGTACATACCGCATATGTTTTTGGTCTTGTATTATAGAATAATATGTGTCTTTTTTGTGTTTCTGTTAAGTACACAGAACTGCTTGGACATGGATAATGCAAAATAAATATGAATGTTTGTGTATGTGTCTGCTCACGTGCTTGCATGTGATTGTATGACATTTATCTCAGTTAGTGACAGAGTTGAACAGAAGCTCATATTTCCTCCCGGTCCCTTTATGACAACGTTAGGGACGAGCACAGACGTGAGCCAGGGCCAACATTGTAACACAGTGTTGCCTTATTGCCGCTCCCAGTAACTGTGAGTCACAGAGGGAAGGCAGACAGAACTGTCTCTATACAAGCTGCTTAGGAGAACATATTAAACTCAGTGTGTGTGTCTGTGTGTGTGAGTGTGTGTGTGTGTGTGTGTGTCTGTGTGTGTGAGTGTGTGTGTGTGTGTGTGTGTGTCTGCGTGTGTGTGTGTGTGTGTGTGTGTGTGTGTGTGAGTTTGTGTGTGTGCGTGTGTCTGCGTGTGAGTATGTGTGTGTGTGTGTGTGTGTGTGTGTGTGTGTGTCTGTGAGTGTGTGTGTTTGTGGGTACAAAAGGTTACTTTTTTGCAGTATGATGAGGCGAAGGAGAGATGTGTGAACGTGTAAAGCCAATCTGAACGTGCTCTCCTGCCTGTACTGTGTGTCAGTGTATGAAGATGTCAAGGAGAGAAGAGACTGACTACCCAGAGCTCATTACTCAGGATTACAAACCTATATCCAACACTCCAACACTTTGTTCTGAATTTAGAATACACTCCAAATGCCTCCAACAAGCCATTGTTCCTCATACGTTGCTCTCGGCAGTTGAGTGTCTCATGTTGTGTTTGTGCGGCTGCGGAGCGTGGATACTAGGCTTCTCTGCGCTGGCTGTGACCTCGCTGACTCGGAGCTAATCAGGCTTCTTTCATGCTGTAAACAACAGAAACCAGAGATTTAACGGCAGAGAAAAGCTGCTATGAACAGATGGAGAGTAACTCTGACAACAACGTCTTCATCTAGTGTCATCCTGTCGTCTTTCACTGCCTTTGAACAGAAGACGTGGTATACCCAGGAGGTAGTGGTAGTACTTTTATTGTATGTTGTACACATTTAAATGAAGTGTTTTTACAGGGAGGATAAAAGGATTTTACTCTTCTGAAGCACATCTCAGTTACTTTTACTAGAGGCTTACAAAGTCTTTACCAGCTGTGAGACTGACTGTCCTACGTCGTTGTCTTCCTTCTATTTCATTAGACCACATTTACTCGTTTGCTACACAATTTATGGAACGTTGCTTTAGCTGTATCGGTGTCTGTCGACCTCTCATATTCAAATAGGTTTGATAGTGTAACAAACGTTCCAATTCCAGATGTGTGTGCTGGACAGTCAAGTGTGTGTGTGTGTGTGAGATGACTGTACCACTCTCTAATGCCCATTAAATATGAAGAGAGTCAGTAGATGGTTAGCTTAGCTTAGCATGAAGTCTGTAAGCAGAGAGATTCACCTAGCCTGGTCACTTAATAATAATAATAATAATAATAATAACTTGGATTTGTATAGCACCTTTCAAGAAACCCAAGGACGCTTAACATAGACATAAATAGACACAACAAACGGAACATAGCAGTAGCTAGAGGCCGTAGGCCTTGCTGAAGAGATGGGTTTCAAGGAGTCTTTTGAAGCTGTCCAGAGATGAGGCATAGCGGAGCTCTATGGGGAGAGAGTTCCAGAGGGTGGGGGGGCTGTCAAACTGAAAGCTCTGTCCCCAAAAGTTGGCAGGTTTGTGTGGGGGATGGAGAGCTGACCCGTGCCTGAGGATTTCAGGTTCCAGGACTGTGTGTATGGGTGGATGAGGTCAGACAGGTACTGAGGGGGAGCCAGGGCATTGAGGGATTTGTAGGTGAGGAGGAGGATTTTGTAGGTGATGCGGGACTTGACCGGGAGCCAATGGAGGTGGATGAGGGTGGGGGTGATGTGCTGCCAGGGCTTGGTGCGGGTGAGAACCCTGGCAGCTGAGTTCTGCACATACTGGAGCCTGTCCAGGGCTTTGCTGGGAACCCCGCACAGAACTCCATTGCAGTAGTCCAAACGGGAGATGACGAAGGCATGGATGAGGGTTTCTGCCACGGAGTCAGAGAATGATTGCCGGAGTCGAGAGATGTTTCTTAGGTGGAAGAAAGCAGATTTGGTGATGGACCTGATGTGAGACTGGAATGAGAGAGTCGGGTCCAGGATGATACCAGGTTGCCGACTTCCGAGGATGGGGAGAGAGTACAGCCATCGACGTCCAGATGTAGATCTCCAACCTTTCGGAGCAGAGCCTTGGGTGCCACTACCATGAGCTCGGTTTTGTGAGTTGAGTTGAGTTTTAGGAAGTTAGATGACATCCAGATTTTTATTGCATGCAGACAGTTTACAAGTGACTGTGGGGGGAGCTGGGTGGATGATTTGGTGCTAAGATACAGTTGTGTGTCGTCAACATATGAGTGAAAGCTGAGACCGTCCAGTCCTTGTGCTAAACTAAGCTAAGCTAAGCTAACCATAGCTTAATATTCTCCATACAGGTATGAGAGTGGTATCAACCTTCTATCTAACTCTCAGATAGAGAGTAAATGAGAGAATGTGGAACTTTTCATTTGGGTCAAGCTCCAAAGACGTTACCTCCCCTGCCTGGTAAATGTAAATCTATACCTCTGTTTGTAACACGGACTCTCTGTTAAATATCGCCACCCTACGACATGACTATGACATCATCAGGTTATTATCTCAGACTTTAGAAAGGTCCACGAGAGCCACAGAGACATTGTAGAAGCGTTTCCACAGGCTGAGCAGGGCTCCTGATGACTGATCTGAACCTCATGCTGTGCCTTTTTAAGAAAATCAAATGTTTTCATGAGACCCATAACATTTGAAACTAATTGTTAAAGACATCTAGATGAGCATATGTACAGTCTCATCAACATTAGTTAACATGTTATAACCTATGATATAGTGCATATAACGGATACCACCACGAGCCCAGCGAGGCTTTTCTGAGCCGCGTTCCTGGAGAAGAACTCCACTATAATTTGAGCTGCTGTGCATCACGCTTCTCTCTTGTTGTAAGAAAACAGAACCATGTAGATTATAATCATTGGTGTTTATTTTCTCTGTGTCCATAGTCTTTTTTGTTTCATTTCTTTGCTGCTTGCACTACATTGGTGGAGGATGGTACTTGCTACCGTATGGTGCTTGTTAGTGTTATATATTGTATTGCAAAGCACTGCAGAGGAAATAACAGTGGGATCCAGGCTATGATCAAAACATCCATGCTCGCATCTCCCATTCGATTTGGCCTTATACCGACTCAGGGTCACAGACGGTGGAGAGGCAGCCAATCCCAGTAAACTGATCAAAACTTTGAAAAACTAGATTTCAGCCTCACAGCTCACACACTGATGGGAACACTTTTACAGACAAAAGAACTTTTTTTAAGAGCTGAATCACAAGTCTTCATGGAGCTGGCTCTACAGAACAGTCCCTACTGTGCAGGCAATAATCAAACTAGTGAAAAGCAATGCATTCAGTGGATAGGTGCTTTTAGGGCTCATTATTTTTAGGTAAACAATAAATAATACAGTCATTCAGGTGAAAATCACATTATATTTATTTCATTACAGAAGGAACACTCTTTAACAGGGATGTAACCAAACCAAAAACTCACAGTCGGTAACATCCCCATAAAATGTCCGGGGACTGCCCATTGTTGTCCGACAGCCCAATAGTCCGAAAAATGCACCAATGGAGACTCAGATTCACAATTCATAATTAATCTAGAAAGTAAACAACAGTTTTTCGATTGTTGAAGACATGTACTTTAAAGTGGCAGTAGGCAGTAAAGTTTTGGCATCATTTGGCAAAAATTCCATAAATAACCTTTCAGCATATTGTAATTCAAGTGTTCTGAGAGAAAACTAGACTTCTGCTCCTCCTCATGGCTCTGTTTTCAGGCTTTAGAACATCTACTGACAGGAGACTTTGACCAATCTAAAGTTATTTCAGAGAGAGAGCGTTCTTATTGGCTGTGCTCCGGTCATGTGACTTGAACTTGGCGTTCCTTCAACAGATTCCACAATGGCTGCTAGGTCACAAAATGTCTCATTTTACGGCTAAACCATGCACTACAAGATGATTCTGAGAACATCTGAGGAGAGGAATAGGCATTACAGGAACAGAATATTGATTCATATTTAATCTTCGCTGCCTAGTTTGACCGTTTGGTTGGAGTTTGCAAGTGATTGACAGCCGGCTCTTATAGACGGCAGCTGGATAGCAGACCTCAGATCAGCTCTGACTGCTTGTTTTCCTCCGGTCTGTGAAATCTTGCAGATGCCCTTAGGAGCAAACAGAGGAACATGATGTTTTTCATTATACACTACTGTCAGGAAATAGTGACCGTTTAATAAAAATAACTTTTTTTATCATATTTGCTCAAATCTTTCCTACTTCAGCTTTAAATGAGGTGTCAGAGTGCATCAAAAAGCATCATAAATAGAGGTTGTGGGGGAGGACCCCACCGGACCCCCCTACAGAGGTCTAGGCTAAGCCCCAGTGTCATGTCGTATTGAAAGAAATATCTATGTAAGTAAATCAAACATGTGCTACTGTATGTAGCTTTATGCTTTCTTTCTATAAAGAATTATGAGAGGGGCGCCCTTTTTTTCGCTTGAGCACATGATCCCCAAAATGTCTGTGGCACTGCTACCCCCCCCCCCAGTCCTGTTCAGACGCATGAAAATCACTGACACTCATATGAACCTGTAATACTAGCTTGTTGTTCCCATGTGCCTGACTTTTCACCAGCTCAATATTCCCCCCCGGTTGTCTGCCCAACTGTCGGCCCTGGACAATATCTCCTGATAAAGATAGTTGAAGGGACTGTTTGTAAGAATCAGAAATGTCTTGTTAACAGCGACACCTGTGGCCGTTAAGTCAACTAAAGTCAGCTTCCTGTTGCTCGCGCTTGTGCTCGCTCTACATAGACATGAAGGAGCATCGCTCAACACAGTGAGGAGACACACGTCAGCTAAAAGCACAATATCACTCTATATTTCAGCTGCTTGGCAGTAATGTTAGCTGACCAGACCAAGGTCTCTCCATGAATCAATGCTGATCCTAGTGTTGGCTTTTACTGCCTCAGCAAGCAGGCAGGCAGAGGAGCAGAGGAGCAGAGTACAGCAGAGACTCCGGTCCTGGAGACCAAAGCTACGGTCTCCCCCGCGTCCTCCGACCGCGGCCAACACTGTTTAACAGACGGGCTTCACTAGATACAACCAAGAGATTTTGGTGCTTCACTGTAGTTTGTGTTGGAGTCTGAGTCTGAACAGCGTAGCCACACACGAGCGTGCATGGGACACCGACCCGCAATGATTTATACGTGTAAGAAGTTACAAACAGTCCCTTTAAGATAGCTTTGAAAAAAATAAAAAACAATAAAAACATAATAAAACTTGAATACAGATCTTATCGTATTATATCTGACTAAAGGAACCGTGTAACATGTCAGGGCTCTATTAGCAGAAATGGAATATAATATTCATAACTATGTCTTTATTAGTGTATAATCAGCTGAAACTAAGAATGGTTGTGTTCTTGTTACCTTAGAATGAGTCCTTCATATCTACAAAGGGAGCGTGTCCTCTTCATGGAGTCTTACATGGTGCTTGCTCCGCCATGTTGCTTCTCCATGTTGCTTGCACCGCCATGCTGCTCCTCCATGTTTCTACAGTAGCCCAGAACGGTCAAACCAGACTCTGGCTCTAGAGAGACTTCATGTTTCTACGTAACCTGAAGGCCACCGTAGTTCTCAGACACGCTGGTGAAACTGTGGTAACGTGAGCCGCAGAGTGCTGAACCGTGGTACCGCCAGCCACCGTCTGCTCCTAAAGTAGTGTTATTATGGTATGGATGTCCTCTGAGCGAGGCCAACGGGGTTATCATGGTTTAACATTCGGCGGCTCACGTTGCTGCAGCCTTGGAAAGGGAGGAGTGAGCGGAGGGGTACTCAGTCGGTTGCTATCTGCAACCACACCACTGGTTACCAAATCCTACACACTGTCCCTTTAAATAAGCCTTGTTCTAACTTCCCCTTACTGTAATAACTGTGCTGTTCCTGTGGGATATAATGACTCATCCATCAAACAATAATTGCTGTTTCATATCTGTAATTTGATTCTTCTGTTTTCTAAATGCAGCAGATTACTCCTTTCATCTCATTTTCTTTAGTGATTGTAGTCACTGTCACTCCAGACCTCAATCATTACAACTACATCATTACTCCGACAACTTGGGATAACTGAGATCAGCACATCTTACAGCTAGAAGTGAGTCAGCTCTGATACGGGCTTCAGGAGCACATCTTTCCCAGAATGCCTTATGATTGTGGATCATTTTCTGTGGATGGACTACTCAGGACAGATGGATTAACGGAAGTAAACATATTTAAAGGGACTGTGTATGAGAATCAGAAATGTCTTGTTAACAGCGACACCTGTGGCCGTTAAGTCAACGAAAGTCAGCGTCCTGTTGCTCGCGCTTGTGATTGCTCTACATAGACATGAAGGAGCATCGCTCAACACAGAGAGGCGACACACGTCAGCTAAAAGCACAATATCACTCTATATTTCAGCTGCTTGGCAGTAATGTTAGCTGACCAGACGAAGGTCTCTCCATGAATCAATGCTGATCCTACAGCTGCAGCAGTTAGTTCTGCACAAACCTCCACTGTACATTCACTAGATATTCTCAGAGCTAAACTAACTCTACTGCAGTGTGTAGGCTACTGCACCTCGCGCGCATGAACGTGAGATGGAGCGAGCTGAGCGAGCGAGAACGAGCGCGGTGTGTGAGTGAAGGCAGGCAGTGGAGCAGCGGAGCAGAGTACAGCAGAGACTCCGGTCCTGGAGACCAAAGCTACGGTCTCCCCCGCGTCCTCCGACCGCGGCCTGTTTAACAGACGGGCTTCACTAGATACAACCAAGAGGTTTTGGTGCTTCACTGTAGTTTGTGTTGGAGTCTGAGTCTGAACAGCGTAGACACACCGACCCGCAATGATTTATACGTGTAAGAAGTTACAAACAGTCCCTTTAAAATCTTTGAATCTATTCATGACATGAACTCGTGAACTAATTATTTTCATAATTGTGGGTGTGTTTTAATATTTCACTGGTTATGTGTTATTAAGCATCAGGTCTGGTTGAGTGTTCAGAGCCCCTTGGTCTGGTCACTCAGGGGCCAAGAGGAATACAGCCAAATGAACCTGTTGACTCTGCTGCAGTGGTAGAAAAGTCTCCTCCCACTGTAGCATTTATATTTTATATTAGTATTATTTTATAAAATCTAGGATTTACTGTTACTTTAAAAGATTCAGCAAGCCCTTCAGAGAACCTGCCAGAATGTTGATTCAAATTGATCCAACACAGCACTGAGACCAATTTGTTCTGTTTAAGGCTCTTCTGTCTGTCTGCATGTCAAACGTGGACTATCAGACAGAGTGAGGAGAATCTGAATCCTCCTTCAGATAAGGTGAGACAAAGAGAGAGATGGAAAGTTGATCTGATCCCAGTTAAAGAGCGGCTTTAGCCACCATCTTGTTCGTTACTTAAGTTGAAAAAAAAAGCTAGATGTATTAACCCCCCCCATCTCTGCCATCACATCGTGTAACAGTAATATTAATGCACACACATAGGATGTGAGGTAGCTGAGAGACAATCAGATGGAAGGCAGACAGACGGGGCGGGAGAACCAAAATGAGATAAAACTGGGGAACTGTATGACATCTCATGGACACTATTTTAGTTGATCTTTTTATTTTTAGGAAATGGTTAAAGTGTGCACACTGTGTCAAGTTGTGTTTAAGACAAATGGTTAAAGGGGACATATGATGAAAAACTCACTTTTCTCAGTGCTTGTGCTCGTCCATCTAGGTATCTAGCTCCTGCTCTTCCTCCTGTGCAGACGCTTCGCTGAGTTGCTCTCTGCTTTGCTTTCTTTTTATCATTGCTATGCTTATCTTTCGCTACTAAATTTTTGGAAAACGGGTCCTGGATACTTACAAATCACTGGGAGTTTAATTTATGAAAGAAACTGAAGGCTACCACTATTTTAAAAACTGTTTTACTTTGTGAGCGCGGCCTATCAGCAGCACAAGCCTGTACTATAGTGAACGGGAGCGAGGTGCTTGGCTAAAGCTAATCAGCAGCAAGATGCCTCCCTTCTCCACGGATGACTACTACAAACTTCTACAGAAGATAGCAGTGCTGGAAACAAAGATTATCCGGCTCGAAGTGAATGCGGAGGTGAATGGACTATGTGGGAATGAAACCACTCTACCACTGACTCAAAACAGTGAACTGGAACAGGCTAATAGAAAGCTAATTAGCACCAACAAGACCACCAAGAATCAAGAGGGCAATAAATCGACTAGTAGTCCTCCCTGGAACGCTCTTGGTGCAAAGCCAAAGCGTAAATCATGTCCCTGGGAAATGGGAGGAAAACTTACAGGCAGAACCCAGCACCCTCAGATATATGATGCGACCGGCTGGCCTGCATTAGCATCCGAGCATAGTGCCTCATCAACCCCTGTACAAAGCAAGGTCCAACCGTGGACAACTGTGAAAGGAAGGATGAGTAACAAACCTCCCCAACAAAGAAGTTTGCAACTGGAGAACAGATTTGCTCCACTGTTGCAGGACCCTGGATCTCGATCTGATGCCCTGGATAATGTCAACTCTTCACACAGCAGGGTAAGAACCAAAAGCAACTCTGACGGTAAAAGGCTACAGGGAAAGCTAACAACTGGGCCTCAAACTCAAACTCTAATGGTGGGTGATGCTGCTGTTAAAGATGTGAAAAGCATGTGGAGTAAAGACATCAAAGTACTCTGTTTTCCCAAAGATATGGTCTCTGATCTGGCAGAAAGAATCCTGGATATTGTGACTGCACACCCAAATGTGAAAAATGTGGTATTGCACATTGGGTCGAATGATGTTGTGAAGCAACAGTCTGAAGTGCTGAAACGGGACTTTACTGGTCTGCTAAACACGGTCAGCTCTGTGAATGCTCAGGTGTTTATCAGTGGACCCCTGCCGCCGATCAGAAGAGGAGTCGAGAGATTCAGCAGATTGCTGGGACTGAACACATGGCTTTCAACAGCATGCAAATCCCACTCAGTGCATTTTATTAACAATTTTAACTTTTTTTGGGACCGCAGACATCTCTTCAAGGCAGATGGACTCTGCCTAAACAAGTCAGGAGTAAAATTGTTCAACTCCAACCTATTCTACTTCCTGCGTCATTCATCTGTTCCCTCTGCCAAGGACGCGAGACAAGAGGAATCACCACTAGAGGAAGACACAACACAATGTGCCAGGGGACCTCAAGGAGAATCATTTCACCCCCCACCACAAGCCAGCCCTGGGATACAGCAGAGACAAGAGGAGGCGTCCTCATCCTCGCTTATCACCCTTTCTCCCTCCTCCCCCCTCTTGGAGTTCACTGACCACATGAAGGAGCTGGTCAATGCTGGAACTAAACTTACTCCCCGCCCTACACCCATTTTCTCTCCCATGATCCCCCCACGAGGTCGACCTCGAACAACTTTGGCACTATCTCCACAAGCACGACACCCACCACCTCCATCCCCTCCACAATGGAATCAGCCTCTGTCTCCGCAGCCTGATAAGGATGTTCCTTTACAAAATGTTGCAAGCACAGATTGATATGTGCTGGGTCCAGGCTTCAAGGCTAATGATACACGTGACTGTTTCCAGGAAAAGCTGGGGCCCTGTGTGATGAGAGCTTCTTCTATCTCAGTTCTAATAAGTAGTAGAAAAAGAATGGTGAATCTGCAAAGAAACAGGAAGATTTTTACTGATTGTGCTAATTTATCAAATTTAGCATTGATTCCTTGCCAGCCAAACCATGTCCCAAAAAATAATAATAATGCTTCTAGCACATTAAAGCTAGCCCTGTTAAACGTCAGGTCTTTGGCAGGAAAAAGTTTTTTAATCAATGATTTTATTATTGAGCACAAGCTTGATTTTATGTTTTTAACTGAAACTTGGTTAGATCAAAATAACAGTGCAGCTGTTCTTATCGAATCAACTCCTCCCAACTTTAGTTTTATGAGCGAAGCTAGAATGCATAAGAAAGGAGGTGGAGTTGCCATGTTGTTTAATGATTCTCTCCAATGCAAACAGATATCTTATGGACATTTTGCTTCTTTTGAATATGTTGCTCTTCAGCTGAACTCCTCTTCTCGAGCTTTGTTTCTCAATATCTACAGGCCACCTAAATACTGTGCAAACTTTTTTGATGATTTTACTGAACTGCTGTCTGTAATTTGTGTTGACTTTGACTGTGTAGTCATTGTTGGTGATTTTAACATCCATGTTGACAACCAACAGGACAGAGGGGCCAAAGAACTGTGTCAGGTTCTTGATAACTATGGAATGAGTCAGCATGTGACAGAGCCCACACACAATAGGGGACACACTTTGGACTTAATCATATCAAAGGGCCTGAACATTTCCAAGGTTGTAGTGATGGATGTTGCTCTGTCTGATCATTCATGTGTATTCTTTGAGAGTACTCTTCCTGTGCACAGAAATGATAAGACAGAGGTAATCACAAAAAGGTATATCACTGAAAATACCAGTGATCAATTTGTTCAGGCTTTCTCTTCCACACCCACCCTCCCCTTGACCTCTGTCAATGAGCTTGTAGATAATTTCAATTCTAAAATGACAAATGTTATTGATACCATTGCACCCAAAACGGTGAAGATTGTCTCTTGTAAGAAAAAATCTCCATGGAGAAATACCATGTTGGTAAGAAATGAAAAAAGAGAGTGTCGAAAAGCTGAACGCCAGTGGCGGAAAACAAATCTACAAGTTCATTATGACATCTATAAAGAGAGACTTTGCATTTATAATTCAGAACTGAAAAATGCAAGGCGGTCCTTCTTCTCTGACATCATCACCAAAAACAATAACAATGCACGTGCCCTGTTTGCTACTGTCGACAGGCTAACAAACCCTCCTGTGTCAGTAGCCTCTGAACTTTTATCCTCCAGGGCCTGCAATGAATTTGCTTCCTTTTTTACAGAAAAAATTCACAAAATCAGACAAGCAGTCACTTCCTCCATAGCAGGTACAGGATGTTTGTTTCCCCTGCGTCCACTTAAACCTGGCGCAAATACCATGACACAGTTTTATCCAATAAATCAGACATACCTGGAGGAAATCATACAACATCTAAAATCCTCCTCATGCTGCCTTGACATTCTGCCAACAGGCCTTTTCAAAAAAGTATCAGATTGTATGGTCTCAGAGCTTTTACAGATTGTTAATGCATCTCTTGTTTCAGGAGTCTTCCCACAGGCCCTGAAAACTGCTGTCATCAAACCACTCCTCAAAAAGAACAATCTGGACTCATCAGTAGTAAATAATTACAGACCGATATCAAATCTTCCATTCTTGTCTAAAATAATTGAAAAAACAGTTTTTCAAAAATTAAATAGCTTTCTGGCACTAAACAACTCTTTTGATGTCTTCCAGTCAGGTTTTCGACGAAACCACAGCACTGAGACTGCTCTTGTTAAGGTCTTCAATGACATCCGATTGAACACAGGCAGTGGTAGAACTACGGTTTTAGTTTTACTGGATCTCAGTGCTGCATTCGACACGGTTGACCATAATATATTACTAGACCGACTGGAAAACTGGGTGGGTATTTCTGGCATAGCACTCAGCTGGTTTAAATCCTACCTAAAAGACAGGGACTTCTTTGTGTCTATAGGTAATTGCAAATCTGAGCTGAACAAAATCACATGCGGAGTTCCCCAAGGCTCCATCTTGGGGCCTCTTTTGTTTAACATCTACATGCTCCCACTGGGTCAGATTTTTGAGAACAACAAAATAAATTACCATAACTATGCAGACGACACACAAATTTACATAACTCTATCACCAGGAGACTACAGTCCAATACAAGCACTGAGTGAGTGCATTGAACAAGTCAATAATTGGATGTGCCAGAATTTTCTTCAGCTGAACAAAGACAAAACTGAGGTCGTAGTTTTTGGAGCCAAAAAAGAAAGATTAAAGGTTAGTGCTCACCTACAATCTGTGATGTTAAAAAGCTCAGACCAAGCCAGAAACCTTGGTGTAGTCATGGACTCAGACCTGAGCTTTAACAGCCATATTAAGACAATTACAAAGACAGCCTTCTATCACCTGAAGAATATAAGAAGAATTAGAGGACTGATGTCTCAGCAGGATTTGGAAAAACTAGTCCATGCATTTATCTTCAGCCGACTTGACTACTGTAACGGCGTCTTTACCGGTCTTCCTAAAAAATCGATCAGACAGCTGCAGCTGATTCAGAACGCTGCTGCTAGAGTCCTCACTAAGACCAAGAAAGTGGATCACATCAGTCCAGTTCTGAAGTCTCTACACTGGCTGCCTGTCTCTCAGAGAATTGATTTCAAAATACTGCTGCTGGTTTACAAAGCACTAAATGGTTTAGGGCCAAAATACATTTCTGATCTTCTGCTGTGTTATGAACCATCCAGACCTCTCAGGTCATCTGGATCAGGTCTGCTTAGTGTCCCCAGAGTCAGAACTAAACATGCAGAAGCAGCGTTCAGTTTTTATGCACCAAATATCTGGAACAAGCTCCCAGAAACCTGCAGGACCGCTCCAACTCTCACTTCTTTTAAAACAAAGCTTAAAACTTTCCTGTTTGCGGGTGCCTTTTATTCTGACACTGCACTATAACTTTTACTCTTTTGAGTTTTATGCAATTTTAGCTTCTATCCTAGCTTTTATTTTTAGCTTGTTTTTATTTTCTAATCTTTAATGTTTTAATGTTTTTATGTTTTTATAACTGTTTTAATTATTTCTTAATGTTCTTAGTGATAAATGTTGCAAAAGTAAAGACTTTCTGTTAAAGCGTTTGGAACGCTGCGCTTGGAGCGCTAGAGTAGTGCGCTTGGAGCGCTAGTTTTTAGTAACGTCTGGGACGTTAGAGAAGTATTTGGAACATTAGAAAAGCGTTTGGAACGCTGCGCTTGGCGCGCTAGAGTAGTGCGCTTGGAGCGCTAGTTGTTAGTAACGTCTGGGACGTTAGAGAAGTATTTGGAACATTAGAAAAGCGTTTGGAACGCTGCGCTTGGAGCGCTAGAGTAGTGCGCTTGGAGCGCTAGTTGTTAGTAACGTCTGGGACGTTAGAGTTTAGTAAAAATAGCGCTTGGAGCGCCTGTATGAGTGTACATTAATAACTAGTATTCAGAGGAAAATTAAAACTTACTGTTGATACTGGGCCAACATCGCTGGAACATCAAAGTGTCCAGTAGAAGCTTATGTTGGTAGGATCACAGCGAGGGGCATAGCGACCCATTTACTCTGAATCTAGTTACTGTCATAAACTGAATAAACCTGTGTGATTTTTTTCTTGAATGTTTCTGTAAAGCACTTTGAATTGCCCTGTTGTTGAAATGTGCTATACAAATAAAGCTGCCTTGCCTTGCCTTGCCTTGCCTTGCCTTGCCTTGCCTTGCCTTGCCTATCTGTAGCAGTGGAGGCTGGTCCATAGAGGAAGAAGAGGTTGATCCTCCTCTTCTTTGAGAGGCAAGAGGGAGATCAAAATATGAAAAACAGAGTAACTGGTTGAAATAAACCATTACCAAATCTCAGTATCATTTATAATTTTTTTTCTTCTTTGAAATGTATTCATTATTTAATAAAGTCTAATTAAAATGCCTCAACGGGGACACCTGCAGGTCAGAGGGGAAAGGGCAGCCTGTGTGTGTGAAGTGGTTGTGGCATCGTAGAGGAGGTTTAGCACCCTCCGTCCTCCCTTAGGGTGGGACCTCTCCTATCAACTCAATGCATTTCATTTTGTTCATGCCTATTATGAACTACTTTTAAACACATAACAAAACTAGAAGTGGAAAGCTGGCAGAAGGAAAGAGGAAGGGTGACGCTTCATGAACGCGTCATCAGTTACACTGCGCATGTCTTAAAGCTTGTGGTGTTAATGCACAGGCTGAGCCGGGTGATTGAGCGAAGCTGTATCATGATCCGGATCGCCACCAAAATCTAATGGATTGTTCATTGTTTCATTCATATCCATCGCAGACTTTTGGAGTAATCCTGCTAACAGACAAACCAACAAATCAACACTGGTGAAAACATAAACTTCTTCCTAGGCCTTCGGCCTTGGCGGAGGTAACAAATCCTTTTTATTTAGGCCCTTTTATTGAGCTGTAGCTAGCTACTAGTGTTAGCTAAGGCAACAGTTAGCAAGAAGGCAGCTAATCAAGAAGGCAACTAGTGATGTAATATTAAAATAATAATCATTTGCATAACACTTGTCAAATTTAAGATCAAAATTCATTCCAGATTAAAAGATTTACGGGATTAAAAAAAAACAAAAACAATTTGAACCATGTAAACCCCCCCCCCCCCCCACCCCCTGCCATAAAAATTAACACCTGAGAGTAACAAAAAACAGAGTCAAATTCCTCCTGTTTGTTCACACTTACTGACTTACCATTAAACTGATTATGATCTCAAAGTCCAATGTTGAGTTTATTTGTCAGGGACAGTGCATATTAATAGACATTACTGTAAATATGCCGGAATTAGCCAGGAGGTTAGTTTTCATCTGTAGTCCCTGGCTAATCGGGCTCTTAGGATGCTAAATGCTCCGCTATGTTCACCAGCTAATTGATAACTTTATCTGTCAGCTGTTGAATGCTGGTTGAGCCCCTTTCTAGTCTCAGAGAACATAAAGACAGAACATAGTTCTTCCCTCCCGGCTGGGTTTGATATCAAACGCTGGTCAGAAGGACGGAGGGGTGGGAGAGAAGAGAACACACCAGTTATGGAAACAGAGAGATTGATTAATCATTAATGCAACTAGTATTATCAGAGGACAGCTGTTTCTCATGCTAACCCTATAAAACTACATATTTCAAGCAGAAGCCTTAAGCCTGGTTTCCACGATTCAAAGTAGAGCAGAACAGACCATAATAGTTTTTTCCACATCAATAGTTCATATGCATAAAAACGTTTTTTTCCACTAGATGATAGATGATAAAAGCAGTGAAAATGTCAAAGACTTGGTAGTTAGTGAAGTGGATCCAATGACAGCCTTCTTCGGTCATCCAGACCACACATGGCTCTGATGATGTGTCTACAGTGGAGGTGATGATGTGTCTTGCTTATCTGAATGAGTTGTTGCTTCGGGCTAGAACAAATTTTATTTTTATTTCTCATTGCAAAAAGATATTTCTAGAAAGCAACGTGGCATCTGGCAGCAGATGAAACACTGATTGCCTCTGAGGAATAAAGAGAAACAAAATAAAGAAAGAAAGTGGGGCAAGGGTTTGGAAAAGAAAACATTGCATTAATCAGCTGGCAGTGGTTCTGGACCAGCAAGCTATGGACCACAATGGAACTTTGCATTAGTTGTGGAAGTCAGCTCATTCCAGCTGCCCTACTTTTCACAGACACAAACACAGAAACCTGTGCAAGCTGCTCCTTCCATCTAGCATATACCTGTACAGTATATACTACATTTCCTGTGCACATACACTTGGTATAAAAACCCCTCTATGCTAAAAGTGAGCTCTGATGGAGGCTTTTCTTTCTAGAAAGAGGTTCAATTGAAAACCAATCCTCAATGACAGCCTGAAGATAACACACGATTAAAGGACCAGTGTGTAACAATTAGGAGGATCTATTGGCAGAGATGGAATATAATATTAATAAGTACATTTCCTTTAGTGTATAATCTCCTGATAATAAGAGTTGTGTTTCCGTTACCTTACAATGAGCTGTTCATATCTCCATAGGGAGCGGGTCCTCTCTTCATGGAGCCATGTCTCTACAGTAGCCCAGAATGGACAAACCGAACACTGTGTTAACTCTTATCTGCTTTGGGTCCACAGTCGATAACGTTACTCAGTCCAGAGTTAACCCCCCTCACTCCACTCAGCCGCCGGGAAACAAGACACAGAAACCTCTGTTGGTCTGGAGGAGCTGCAGCAGTTATATCGGATCAAACTGAAACTTCCACTGAACATTCACTGATGTTCTCAGAGCTTAACTAACTCTGTCTACTGATGTTCTCAAAGCTAAACTAACTCTGTCTACTGATGTTCTCAGAGCTAAACTAACTCTGTCTACTGATGTTCTCAGAGCTAAACTAACTCTGTCTACTGATGTTCTCAAAGCTAAACTAACTCTGTCTACTGATGTTCTCAGAGCTTAACTAACTCTGTCTACTGATGTTCTCAGAGCTAAACTAACTCTGTCTACTGATGTTCTCAGAGCTTAACTAACTCTGTCTACTGATGTTCTCAAAGCTAAACTAACTGTCTACTGATGTTCTCAGAGCTAAACTAACTCTGTCTACTGATGTTCTCAAAGCTAAACTAACTCTGTCTACTGATATTCTCAGAGCTAAACTAACTCTGTGTACTGATGTTCTCAGAGCTAAACTAACTGTTACTGATGTTCTCAGAGCTAAACTAACTCTGTGTTCTGATGTTCTCAAGGCTAAACTAACTCTGTGTACTGATGTTCTCAAAGCTAAACTAACTCTGTCTACTGATGTTCTCAGAGCTAAACTAACTCTGTCTACTGATGTTCTCAGAGCTAAACTAACTCTGTGTACTGATGTTCTCAGAGCTAAACTAACTCTGTGTACTGATGTTCTCAGAGCTAAACTAACTCTGTCTACTGATGTTCTCAGAGCTAAACTAACTCTGTGTACTGATGTTCTCAGAGCTAAACTAACTCTGTCTACTGATGTTCTCAGAGCTTAACTAACTCTGTCTACTGATGTTCTCAGAGCTAAACTAACTGTCTACTGATATTCTCAAAGCTAAACTAACTCTGTCTACTGATGTTCTCAAAGCTAAACTAACTCTGTGTACTGATGTTCTCAGAGCTAAACTAACTCTGTGTTCTGATGTTCTCAGAGCTAAACTAACTCTGTCTACTGATGTTCTTAAAGCTAAACTAACTCTGTGTACTGATGTTCTCAGAGCTAAACTAACTCTGTGTACTGATGTTCTCAGAGCTAAACTAACTGTCTACTGATGTTCTCAGAGCTAAACTAACTCTGTGTTCTGATGTTCTCAAGGCTAAACTAACTCTGTCTACTGATGTTCTCAAAGCTAAACTAACTCTGTGTACTGATGTTCTCAGAGCTAAACTAACTCTGTGTACTGATGTTCTCAGAGCTAAACTAACTGTCTACTGATGTTCTCAGAGCTAAACTAACTCTGTGTTCTGATGTTCTCAAGGCTAAACTAACTCTGTCTACTGATGTTCTCAGAGCTAAACTAACTGTCTACTGATATTCTCAGAGCTAAACTAACTCTGTCTACTGATGTTCTCAGAGCTAAACTAACTCTGTGTACTGATGTTCTCAGAGCTAAACTAACTCTGTGTACTGATGTTCTCAGAGCTAAACTAACTCTGTCTACTGATGTTCTCAGAGCTAAACTAACTCTGTGTACTGATGTTCTCAGAGCTAAACTAACTCTGTCTACTGATGTTCTCAGAGCTTAACTAACTCTGTCTACTGATGTTCTCAGAGCTAAATTAACTGTCTACTGATATTCTCAAAGCTAAACTAACTCTGTCTACTGATGTTCTCAAAGCTAAACTAACTCTGTGTACTGATGTTCTCAGAGCTAAACTAACTCTGTGTTCTGATGTTCTCAGAGCTAAACTAACTCTGTGTACTGATGTTCTCAGAGCTAAACTAACTGTCTACTGATGTTCTCAGAGCTAAACTAACTCTGTGTTCTGATGTTCTCAAGGCTAAACTAACTCTGTCTACTGATGTTCTCAAAGCTAAACTAACTCTGTGTACTGATGTTCTCAGAGCTAAACTAACTCTGTGTACTGATGTTCTCAGAGCTAAACTAACTGTCTACTGATGTTCTCAGAGCTAAACTAACTCTGTGTTCTGATGTTCTCAAGGCTAAACTAACTCTGTGTACTGATGTTCTCAAAGCTAAACTAACTCTGTCTACTGCTCTGCTGGATCACTGTTCACTCACACCATCACACACATTTTACACCGCTCTCTCTCTCTCTTGATTCACCACTCACTTCCCTTGTACACACACACACACTCTCAGGATTTGTGAAAAAATGAGAGAGGGGATGTTTTTGAGACGTTTTTATTCATGAAGATGAATCAGGAGCCACAGTGGGCCTATATAGACTATGAATCTGTTAAAGTAACATTTATAGAATAATTGTGAACTTTAATAAAATAATTCAAGAATTTACTGCATTTGCAGGAATATTTTGATAAATAAAAAAAAAAATGTAATCGTCAAGAAGCGTGATATTCACCGTCTCGTCGTGTCTTTTCCTCATGCGGACACACGTAGGGGATGTGGTCATACACAACACAACACAACAAACGCTTTAAATGCTAATTAAACATGCCAGACTTAAACCCCTCTTTCAGTACCATGGATAGCACCACTCGGACAGGCGTACCAAAACACCTCTTTATGAACGTCAATATTTAGAAAATAATCACAAAATGCACAATGTGCCGTCAACATAGAAATAAACAGAAAACAGTATCTGCCTTCTTGTCACAAGAATGAAAATGGTCTCTGACGACGGACTTCTGTCTTCTCGTCCTGACGTCCTGTGGAGGCTCATCTGTGTTGCATCGTCCCTCTTTTACCCACATCTCTGCACATCTGCGGGCAAGGAAGTAGGCGACCGCCGGTCCATTTACTGAGATGAACAGCAGAGTGTCCGGCGTGGAGACGTTCGTCACGGAGCCGGGACACAGGGACAGCTCTGTTGTCACACACGTACGAACGCTTACAGTGAAAGTCCATTTCTGATTTGACTTGATGATTGTTGTTTGCTCACATCGGTGATATTATGTATGTAACCATAAATGACATCAGTCAATGAGTTAAAATCACACTGCAATGAGGTAATGAGAAATCAATCGACGTCTAATTCATTGTCATATTGTATGGAATTGAATGGAAACCAAAGAATGACTGGACTTAGTAAACGGGCTAAAGCAGTATAGATATCCAGCACCAGCACCTTGGTGGTGCCTTTGTAGCAGCGTAGAAGGGCGTCTCATTACAGTAACTAACATAGTATGCATTATTTATTTATTTATTTATTCTTTTGGGCTCATTTGTAGTCAACAACAGGAAACACCCTATCCATAGACTGTATACGGAGTGGACGTATAAGTAGACGTATAGTCTACTATTTGCTACTTTCATGAAGTGAAATCAGGCTGTGAAAGGGTTAAAGTTCTAAGATGACCTCCGCAGGGTGAATGTGCATGGTTACATCCTGGTTGATCCTGTATCCTCACTCTTCTGTATTAGTCTAAACTACAGTAACCTCCCTCCCTCTTCCTCTCCTCAGGTCTCATGGGTCAGCTCCGTGTAGTTGCTGTGTTGCTTCAACACACAATATGCTGATGTTGAGGTTTGCTTTTCTAAAATCAGAGTTTATCCTGCCATTGCAGCGCATTTTTGATTGATATGATTTTACATTGACAGAAGAATTGATTGACCAATGTTGTGATATTTGTAAATAATGAAATTATTATTCAACTGTAGCAAGTTTTGTCTTTCAGCTTGTTACGCCCCAGTCTAGGGGTTTGGAAGCGCAACATAAATGCAAGGTGAAATGGTGGATGAAATGCAACAAATAATATTTATTGTTGCACACAATAATTAAACAACCTATTTACAAATACAAGTCAAAGGAAGTGCAGGCTCAGGGTGAACCAAAGGCAAGAAACAGCAAACACAACAACTTCTCAAACAAGTTCTAACTAAACCCTGTAACAAAAGAAACAAAGGAAACTACATGGGCTAAAGCAAACTCCTTCACTTAAACAGGAGAAAACAGATCAAGTAAACTGGCAGTTCACCCCCACTGCTTCTACACGTTAAAGTCTAATATATTTACAAAGATAACGTATACAACTTATTTTAGACGCTGAGGTCAATACAACAAGAGATTAAAGTCTGAGATATTCACAAAGATAGTACTTACTAAAGCTACAAATGTTTGCATAAAACACACAGGAAAAAGGCTACGGCTAACACGAGAGCTAAAGCACACTACACCACGTGGTCACCACTCTAATACTTCCTACACACAATTTACAAGTACAACGCTACAAATGCTGTTGAAAAGACTGGTTTAGCAACACCTGACAGCCATCGACCTCCTATCAGCTGTGTTTTCCCAGAAGTTAAATAGGCCAACCCGCCGTCCTCAGCCAATCTGCAGTGGCGACGTCATCAAAGGCCGGCCAATGGAAACAGCACCTATTAACACAGATCCTCTGAAAAATGAGAGCTCTCACTCTCCATTAATTTAGCCACACCATTACCTGTACACAATTTATCAACAACATAACTACACATAAATATGGCCGGCGGGCGTAACAAGCTTTTTGGTTATCTATAGTAGCCTAATAATAATAATAACCTTCAATGTAGGTAGCAGTTTCCCATGATCTAATTTGTTATATATTATTATGCTAAAGTACATATTTGGTCAATCATTATATTATACAATATTTATGGTAGAGTAAATATTTAGCATGATTTAAAGTCTGAATTTATGATTTTGGGGCAAGATATTGTCCATCATGGCAGTCAACATCCCATCATTTCATGGCTAAATAAAACCTTGTTTCCTGCTGGTTTGTGGCTGCAGTTCGAACTAGGGATGCACCGATACCGATACCAGTATCGGGTATTGGGTCTGATACTGTGCTCATGTACTTGTACTCGTAAAACGGCTCAGATACAACGGTACCGATACCACTTTACAGCAGCGCAACGTTAATCTCTCGTCACCATCTTTTAGGTCCTCACGCTGTGAGGTCCGGGCGGGGAGCGCTGTAAACCTGCGTCCGCGAGTCACCTTCTCCCCGAGCCTTTCCAAGCCGACCTAGAGCCTGTCACGGCGCACCGCCTCGTATGCGGGACTCCCCAGCCTGCTGTGTGTCACTCACACCCTCCAGCTGGCTGTTAACGAGGGTCTTTTGGCACTTAGTACTCGTAACGGTACTCGTATCGGTACTCGGTATCGGCGAGTACCCAAATGTAAGTACTTGTACTCGGTCTGAAAAAAAGTGGTATTGGTGCATCCCTAGTTCAACCCTTAAATTCACAACACGTCATTCTGTATATTAGCTCCTTGCAGCTCTGTGCCGTCTAGGCGAGACCAGTTTAATGTCAGGAGAAGCTGGCAGGGACTCTCCCTGCTCATTAGGAAACTGCATCCTGCCCCACCTCCACCCTGCTGATGATCCATCCCTTCTACTAGCATACTGTATATTAACCTGGTTCCAGCCTCCTATCCAGATTGCACCACAGTGTTAGAGGATCGGGCTTCTGCCCCAACGCAGCGGCGCTGTGCTTCCATCTGTGTTTGTGCGTCTTGGATCTGCCTGACCTGCATGTCCTCACACTGTGATGAAGGGAGCATGAGGGGTTCATTCAGGTATCTGTCGCACGGCTGAAGTATTGGTTTTATTTTCTTATATTTATATTGCTTTGTTTTTTGATAAATGATTTTATATTAGTGCTGTTTATTCTGCATGGTTTTAGGTTGGAGTTTTTATGTTTTTACTTCTCCTTGACACTCGTTTAATAAAGCTGATCCCCTTCACCTGTGTAGCGCCCCACTGGTTCACAGACAGACAGTAAACCAATGAGATAGGAGAGCTGGGCGACAGGTCACCAATCGGCAGCCAAAGGAGGGACTACTCGCTGCAGCCCCGAAAAGAAAGGATGAGCAAGCAGCGAAGTTTGCCAGAAGTCGAGTAGTCGGGAAAGCCGAGAGAAGCCGTGATCAACGAGGAGAAGTCGAGAAGCCGCGAGAAGCCGTGAGCAGCCGTGAACAGCCGTGAACAGCCGTGAACAGCGAGGAGCAGTTGAGAAGGGTAGTGGAAGGCATTACAGTGAACGAACCAGCCAGAGAAACGGAGAAACGCCAACACGTGCCGAACAGGGGAGAAGCCGTGAGAGGACCAGTCACAGAGGAGACACAAGCAGACACCAGCGTAGTGTGGGACACCAGCAGCAGATTTCAGAGTGTTACAACGCAACAGTACAGCAGCGGCAGAGTGAGGAGCTCTGCCTCACCCGTATGTACCCATTGGTTTTAGTAACACTCTGGCACGGGAAAAAGAAGAGCTGAAAGTAGCGCTGTTGTGAACCCCACTGCCGCTGTTCTTGTGTCTCGTTAGGTATCCGGACTAAGAGTGGAGAGCGGCTCGATGACGGACATGTTCAAAGGCGGCCTGCATTGGACTTCTTTTTAAACCCCCTGTTCTCAGCGTGGACCCTTGGCCCTGGGTATTTTAGCTGAACTCTTTTATTGACTTTTAGACAGGTGCGAAAGATTTTAGTAGACTCATTTTTAAAAGACTGTTTTAGCAATAAAAAAGAACTTGTTTTGCACCAGAAAAAGTTTGTTCCTCCTCCTTGGTTTTAACACAGTGCTCAACACTTGATTTTAAAGGACCTTTACAAAATGTTCTAATAATCCCTCATTTCATTTTTAACCACCTACATTACATATCTATTGTCTCACATTGGACAGAGCACGCTACATTTCTCACCTCTGTGAATCCATCGATCACCTGATAGAAATGAACGAACTTCCGCTGTCATCACGCAGGTGAGACCAGATAATTCACACTAGTGAAAAACGTGGACCAACATGTCACATTGTCTGAAATAATCCCAATTATGCAACGGATCCTTTTGTGTTTCAGAGGAGTTGTTGACATGGCTGACAGCAGTGAGGTAAATACAGCGTTGTACAGCGTATCACAGTCTGCTACACATGCTTTATATTCTGTAACATTAGCTCACCTGCTTCTTTCCCTCATTAATCATTCTACAGCGTTCAACTTACACTGTCATTTATCATTCAGTGAGTGGAGAGGAAGAACTGTTAGTTCTCCATCTTGTTCCATTACAGCACAATGTGCTGAGTATAATTTAGCATTAATGAGGCACTCTGTGTGTCCCTGTGTGTGTGTGTGTGTGTGTGTGTGTGTGTGTGTGTGTGTATGTGTGTGGCATGTGAACCCGGTTTCCTGTGCATGTGGGATTGTGTGTGAGCGAGCGTGCGTGTGCATTTCTTGATGGTGTGTATTAAACAGCTAATGAAGGGTTTGTGGTTCTAGACGGAAAGACACAGTTTGACTTCCTGAAACATGATGTGTCTCATCCTCTTGACCTTCCTCCTCCTGACCAGCAGGCTGAAACACAATCTGCATGTCTCTTCCTTTTTTAATCGATTTTTGACTGGAATATAAAAGCTATACTTTATATCTTCATTTCTTATTGCCAACATTAACTGCTAAAACATGTTACCTTGAATTTGTATATTTGTATGTATATTGTATATTACCTTACAATGAGTTGTTTATATCTCCACATGGAGCGGGTCTTCTCCACGGAGCCGGCCGCCGTGTTTCTACAGCAGCCCAGAACAGACAAACCAAACTCTGGTTCTAGAGAGGGACATTCACGTTCTCACGTCAGCCACCGTAGTTATGGAGTCTGACTTATGTCATATGTCGCGAGCGCGATAAAACATGCTCACTACCGAATTATATGATTTCCTACGTGCAGATATTAACTACCACTTGCACAATATAAGTCCTCACGCACCAAGAGAGAAACAACACACAGAGAGAGACAAAGAATGTCAGCTGTGAGTAGAGAACTGAGCAGAGAGAGAGAGTGAGAAAGAGTCTGCTCAGTGAGCGCTGGAGAGCAGACTCACTCTCACAGGTAACTCTCCAAGCTGAGTCCTGCTCACACCAAGCCACCTGACCTTTGACAGTTTAGGAGTGGAAACCAACGGAGGCACTCTCATGGTTGATCTTATGGTCTTATGGTATTATGCCTGGGACACACAGGGAACGTCAGGATCGCGTGGCGGCTGCGTGGTGGCTGCATGATTCAGGCGTCAGGTGTTCACACCAGCTGCGTTTCTGCTGCTGCAGCTGCTGCTGTCAGCTCTTTCTTTCTACATAGAGTTTGCATTTTAGTGGCCATTTCATTTCATTATAAATATCATTCATATTTATTTTAGACAGAGAAAGGTTAAGAAATGTGTGGTTATTTGTAAATAATAGTAATAATCCACAATAAAAACTCTGTACTTTATTCATTCATGGAGCACTCCAAGTCACTGCATGTTCTAGAACACTGTCCAGCACATATTTTAGAATAAAAGCCTTGTGTTAACAAATGAAGGAATTCTGTCCACAGAAAAAACGCTTGAGGGCTTTTATTTTTAAATGAAAGCAGGAAGTGTTGATTTAAACCCCATACTTTATCAATTCATGGAGCTCTCTAAGTCACTGAATGTTCTACAGCACTGACTGCTCATATTTCAGAATAAAAGCCTTGTGTTAACAAATGAAGGGATTCTGTCCATAGAAAAAACGCTTGAGAAATTTTATTTTGAAAAGGAAGCAGGAAGTGTTGATTTAAAAATAAGTCTTAATTTTTTTCATCTCCGTAACATATTCTACAGATAGACATTGAAACAGTAGTTATGTTGCTGGTATGATGTTAATATACAGTCAATAGATCACCTTCACTGTCTGTTGCTGCTGTGAGATGCGTGCGGCAGACGTCAAAAATAGGCGAGACCTCTATTCTCTAGAAGAGAAGCAGCTGAGAGGTCTCGAGACGTGTGTCTGCTCTAACCTGTTAACATGGACGACAAAATAAAAAACAACAGGTATCGCAGCCGCCACGCGCTGCTGACGTTCCTGGTGTGTCCCAGGCTTTATGGTCTTATGGTCGGAGAGGTAAGAGCGACTGTTATCGCCTGATCTGAACCAATTTTCATGAAAGGTGGCTTGTTATAAATGTGATGAATTAAACATGATACTGGATGCTTATTGGAATGAAATGAAGCTACTGAAGGAGGATCAGATCAGCTCTGGACCAAAACATTAACTTGTGAATAGACACAACTTCCTCTGGGACATGCAGGCTCTGATCTACGTGGAAATTATTTAGAGTTTCAGCTTTTGTGAGTTTTTCTCAAACATTTATATTTCTATTGTTATAAAGCCACCTGGGTGTTTGTTGTTGAATTAATAAATCAATGATTTCATTACTATTTTGATCCCCAGACACAGACAGTTAAGAGAAGAACATCCAGTCAGTTCATGTGTTCAGCCTGAGACACACATCTGAAGAGTTAGGTCCACTTCTGCAGGCCGGACAGCTGCCGTCACACAAACAATGGCACACATATTTTTAATATTGTTCTTAATTCAATTCTTATCTAATATATTTTAATAATACAATACTACAATATAATATGACAATACAATACTATTATATGATAAAACAACACAAAACTATAACATAATTTAAAAATACAATAGTATAATATACCCTAACATTACAATAGTATATTATAATATATTTCAATAATACAAAACTACAATACAATATAATTTAATAATACACTACTACTATATAATATTACAATACAAAATTATAACATATTATAATTTAACAATACAATAGTATAACATACCATAACATTACAATACTATATCAAATATTTTAATAATACCATACTATAATATAATATATTTTAATAATACAATACTATGATAAAATATAATTTAATAATACAATACTACAATATAATATGACGATACTATAATTATTACATAACAATACAATACTATGACGTAATATAATATTACAATAGAATACTTTAATATAATATAACAGTACTACAGTACAATACTATAATAAAGGTTAATAATACAATATGACATGTGATGTAGTGAGTAGTGTGTTCAGGTAAACACTCACATGAAGTCATTAATGTCATTTAGGGCGGCTGTGGCTCAGAGGGTAGAGCAGGTTGTCCACCAATCGGAAGGTCGGTGGTTCGATCCCCGGCTGCTCCGGGTCACATGTCGATGTGTCCTTGAGCAAGACACTTAACCCCAAATTGCTCCCGGAGGCATAGCCATCGGTGTGTGAATGAGTATTTAGATTAAATCCTGATGGGCAAAATTGGCACCGTAGTAGCCTCTGCCATCAGTGTATGAATGTGTGTGTGAATGGGTGAATACTGACATGTAGTGTAAAGCGCTTTGAGTGGTCGGAAGACTAGAAAAGCGCTATATAAGTCCAAGTCCATTTACCATTAAATAACGGCTCTAGAGCAGCAAGGTAGGAAGGAACAAAACATCTGTCTGTGTGTTGATTCTCTCTCTCAGCGGCCTGTACAACGGTGGTTGAATTGGTGCGTGAGGACTGATATTGTGCAAGTGGTAGTTAATACCTTCACGTATGAAATATTATAATTTGCTGGTGAGCATGTTTTATCACGTATAGACATACTCTATGACATAAATGTGATGCCGTACATCTCCTACATGCTTGGCACACGGGAGTTTCAGTTGGTTGCAAATTGCAACTTCATCACTAGATGTTGCCAAATCCTACAAACTGCACCTTTACAGCGTAATGGATTTAAATCTAAAAGCAAATATTAGTGCAGATCATGTTGGTCCTATGTTCACTTAGTATGTAAACATGATCTCTCTCTGGATATCATCTCCAGATAAGGAAAGTGTTAATGCTCAAAGCCTGCAGTGCTAATGGATGTAATGTGATGGGATCTGCCTGCTAACCTGTGGAGGTGATCGGATATCAGCAGCAGTCAGCCAAGTGTAAATGTAATCTGAGGGAACATGGAGGCTGACATCCAATCAGCTCTAGGATCTGCTGCTACTAGTCAGTGTACCACTGTGTACTGTGAACAGGCCTGAGGCCTTACACTCTATATGGAGACATTCTGTGTGCTTACAGCATCTTCTGCATTGTTCCGATGGCTTCATATCTTGGTGTTTGTAGGAAAAACAGACAGCAGCATGGACCGCTGTCTGCCACGTCTATTACCACCCTCACTGGAAGCTTTTCAGTGAGGGTGAATAAACAGGTAGACACGGGCGCTTGTCAGCCAGGAAACAGCCTCTGTGTTCTACTGTATGTAGACTCGGCACGCAAAGGTCATTATTATCATACTGTCGGAGATGTGTCGGTGTTTTTGTTCAGCTGCTTTGCGCGGAGCTGACACCCGACCGCCCGCCTGTTCTCTGTCCTGAGCTCTGTACCCGCTGTTGTATGGCAAAAAGCAGCGGTGCCGGCGGCACGGAGGTCCCCGGGGACCGCCGGTACAATAACCTTTCATTTTGATGTCAATACAATGTACCAGAATTAACCAATATGTAGGATATTACTACTGACATTCATGTAATATTACATCACAGTGGCTGCTGTAATAGCCGTGTGTTTACTGCGTGTTTATTTGCATATAGAGCGGGGAAGTGAGATCGGATCACAAGTGGTTACTGGAGACGCATGTGGAGACGCATTCTAATGCCAGCTGTGAACAGACGAACTTAAAGCTGTCCACATGTGATCCGATCACTGAGGACGAATGTCTGAACAGGGCCTAAGTTTTCTAACACACAAACCAGCTTTAATAAAGAGTGCTATATTAATCTGACTCTCCATTCAATCACTCAGAGGAGACTTTTTCACTGTGACAACGTAACACTGACACCACAGAAAACACTGGTGAACCGCTGAACTGGTGAACAGGTGAACTGGTGAACTGGTGAACTGGTGAAGTGGTGAACGCCCCCCCCCAACCCCCCGCCCCAGCAGCTTCAGAGGGATCTTTAGTTTGACAAGATCCTCTTAAATCAAGGTCTGCTTACAAGCTTCTTCCAGATCTTTCAACCACCTCTGACGGTCTTCCTCAGTGAACTGAGTTTGGTTCAGTTGTCAACATGTGACTGAAGTCATGTGATAACGAGTGGTTCTACTGTACATAGGGTGTGGGTTGTAGATCTCTACTGTAGGTTGCTGGCGCTGCAGTGACTACTAGCCTGCTAACAGTCAGCAGATCTGTTTGGCTCGGTTACTTCCTCCAGTGGTGCCGCAGTAATAAACCCTGCTCCAGTACACGTTGCTGGGGAGCTGATGCTTTGTTAATGAATGTATCCAGGTAAAGTGAGGTTATAGTGCGCTGTAAAACATTATGCTCTCACCTATTAAGATCAATTGTTTGTATGAGATTTAAGGAAATAAACACACACACACACACACACACACACACACACACACACACACACACAGACAGACACACAAACATTGTCATGCATAATTAGTTTTGCTGCAGGTTAAAGAGTGCATCACTAAGGTCTACAGCAATATAAATGCACGTTTGTCCTGGAATGTCCTCACTAATAGCTAATACAGCAGGAATGGCCAGAATGTACAGATGTCTAATAGAATGACTTAAAGTGATTTAATAGCTGCTCTTTTAGTTGATTTAACACAACGTTATTTTTAGGAAACATAATTTCTTCCAGTGTGCGCCTGCACTCCACACAACCCTTCTGCAGTGTGCATCATTGAGACCTTAATGTGTTCTAATTAATGAAGCTGAGTACGACGATGTCTCTTCACTTAACTTCTGCTGCTTGTGCAATGCCTGTTTAAAACACACACACACACACACACACACACACACACACACACACACACAGCGTGCTTCTATGGTAAGAGTTTATATTGTAATTATCTACAGAGTGCTGTATCAACCCTTTGACCACAGTCACATGTGAGCTTTGTATTATTCAAATGTAAAACAGCCTATAGGTTAGAGCATCTCAAGGGAAGTTCAAACAGGGTAAGCTCACCTGTATTTCAATCCTTGGGCCAGACCAGACCAGCAAAGACCAGTCTGGCCCAGACCAGCCATCGGTACCACTCAAGGTGGCAAAACTTCAATGGTGCCATTTTATGTGTTCCACCAACAGAAGTAAAATAACACATGATAACAGTTGCAAATGAGCAGCTCTTTCAGTGTTCTTGCCCCTATCAAGTGTATTCACTCGGACGTTGTCTTCAGTATCAGGGACTCAGGGCGTTTGCCGATTGCCGTACGATTGCCCCCCTCTCCGTTCAGCTTCCACATTAGTAAAGTTGTCCCGTACCCGAGTACACTACGTCATCATCCACGTGTATTTGTTTATGTTGAGATCAGCTGTTCTAGTGGCGGAGCATCATAAAACACGTCATTCAAACTGGACAGAAACAACAGAAAACACAGCAACACGTTGTCGTTAGTCTTTCCAACAATCACCTCTGATTTCACTGCGTTTGATGTGAAAATATGCCGACTCTACACGTTGTCTCCCCCCCCCAACCCTTCTCTCTCTCTGTCCGCTGAGCAGTTGAGCGTCTCTTGTTCTTCGCAGACAGACCATTAAACCAGCTAAATAAAATAACAAACATCACTCAACCCCATCACCTATTGTCTATATTTTAAGGAACCTCTCGCCGGCCTTCCTGCTGTATCATCCACGGCCGTGCAGTTCAGAGGATGAGATCATCGTGCAGATACCGACATACTGTAGATATGAAACAGTTTTATGTGTATACAGATTTCGGAAGAGACCAGCGGCGTTGAAAACATCCTGCCCTTTCACAACTACTCGCTAACTGCTAACATTACTCGCTTTATATAGCGGTCCACTTCCGTGTGTTGGTACGGTTGGCGTTCACACCTGATGTGAACCGTACCTGAGTCCAAATGATCCGTATTCCAGACCACCTTTTCAAGAGTCCTGATTGGAGCATAAGGTTTAAAGAGATCACACAGGAAGGAAGGGGCATGTCCATTTACAGTTTAAGGTCTGATCTGACATGATAGGTAGCCAAGGAAGGGAAGATGAAACTGGTGTAATGTGTCCTTCTCACAGCCGCCATTCTGACATGTCATAACAGGATGAACACAGGTGTGATTAATAACATGAATTATGGCCCTGATCTATTGAGGTAACAGAATGAGACTGATGTGAGACTGTCTGTGTGTGTGTGTGTGTCTGTGTGTGTGTGTGTGTGTGTGTGTGTGTGTGTGTGTGTGTGTGTGTGTGTGTTTGTTCAGTGTGCGTGCAGGTGTGTGTTTGGGTGACATCACAGCAGTGGTGACATCATCACTGCATCGTGACATCACTAGATGGAACACTGTGATGGATTAAAGGAGTGGTGACATCACAGCAGTGGTGACATCATCACTGCATCGTGACATCACTAGATGGAACACTGATGGATTAAAGGAGTGGTGACATCAGTTGTGACATCATAAAGGAGCGGTGACATATTAAAGGAGTGACATTAAGGAGAGAGTCCCAGAATCACACAACTGTAGTTGAATCTGAAGACTCGATCAGACGAAACACATCGACTGAGAGAAGCAGTTGTCTCAAGAGAAAGAGGTATGAATTTTATGAATGCATTGCTTTAGATTAAACCTCCCAACAGTATATGAAGCAGTTAAAATGAGCCTCAACATTTAAATGCAGCTTACATGTTAGTTAATAATAATTAGGGCTGCAACTAACGATTATTTTCACTCATCAGACTATCTACTGAGAGAAGCAGTGAATTTCTCTCTAAAAACCACGAAGCATCGACAAGAATTGACCGTAAATAAGGATCATGGTATCATCAAGAACTTCCCAGCCAGAAGCCATCATGCCCGAGTTCAACGTCCGTCGCGTTGTTTCCAAGCTGCTCAACTCCTTCTTTAAGGGGATGACGGCGGATCAGTGGGGATTTTTGAAATCCGGCAGCCCCGACGACGCCACTATGACCATGATGGGAGAGCTGCTGTTGGACATGACAGCGGCCTTGACAAAAGCTTTCCTGAAATCTCTCGGGAGCACGACCCTGGCGTCTGAGGACGACGTCCAAATCAATCTGGGAAACGCAATCTCTCAGGGTTTTGCCGAAGCTCTGGGCGTCGACGTCTCGGTTCAGTGTCCGAGCTCCAAAAGCTTGACGACATTGATCTCTGAAGAGGTTTCGGAGAACGTCCGAAGTGCCCTCTCCAGCCCCGAGGGCATAGTCCAGCGCCTCACTCCTCCCAGCAGACTCAACAACATGATTCTGCACGCCTGCAAAATGTGCCAGGCGTTCATCGGCAAGATGAAATCGGTGTTCTCGCCTCGACCGCGCAAGCAGAGGACCATCTGCGAACAATCAGATGTGGAACCGGAACCCTCAGACCGCCATGCGGCGACGCCTTCGTCGGACGTCGTGATTGCGATGGAAGACATCATGTATGTCACAATCATCATCAAGAAGCAGTTGAACGACATCACCGAACCTCTCTTGGTTGACGTGCCGGACTCTGAGTACACGCTGCTGCAGTCTCAAAACTCTCGGGAGATTGAAGACGTCGCGGAAGAAATCGCTCGGAGTATCGCCGAAGATGCTGTAAGACAGACTCCGTCGGCGCAGAAGAGCAAACGCTCCAAGAAAAGCATCGGAAGCAAAATTAAGAAGCTTTTGGCAAAGTGCTTTGCCAAAACGTGCATCCATCGCATCGTGGCACAGATGAGGAAAAGATTCCACCGGGGCTCCAAAGTTCACAGCCGAGAGTCGGCAAAGTCTCTCACAAAGAAGATTACCGATCTGATGAAACAACCAGAAAACCGCGATCTTCTGGGACTCGGCGCTCCAGTCATAAACATTCCCCCCGGTCGAGTCCTGGAGTTCACAAAGGTCTTAAGTGATCTCCTCTACACACACATTACACATGGGCCAGAGATCATCCCCGAGCCGGTGATACGTGCCAACATGCGCGCCGACTTGCAGCGGAAGGTGCTCGGTTTCCTGTGTCTGGCCAGATGGTGGCAGATCTTTCAGTCCGACGACCTCATCGACAATATGAGACACGCCATACTGGGGACTAAGCCCAGGGCCAAGAAACCTTTGGCAATCGCTGCACCGTCTGCCCCGGTATCCGTGACGAAGAGTCGTGATGACTCTGCACGGCGAGCGCGGAACGAACAAAGGAAAAACTGCGTTGAGGTGATCTTGGAGAGGCTGGTAACGCGGATCTTCAAGAAGGCAAAAGTGACCTGGACCCTTTCAAACGTCCAGGACATCATCCAGCGCCTTTTTGAACAAACGTGGGCCGAAGTCGAGGGTCTCGATTTCGATTCCAGCCCAGAAACATTGGAAGACCTCGAAAAGGCCATTTACCGGGACCTGATTAAGACGTGGGGCACTGCGACGTGGGTGCTGGTGTCCTTGAAAGGGGGTCAACCGGCAGTCGGAGAGCGTATCGCCTCCGCCGTCAAAGGTCACCTGATGGCACCACCGAGACAGAGGTCCTGCATGTGCAGGTGCTTCTCTTCTATGCTCACCGCCATGACGAGGTGGTAAGGTGGTTTATGGGTTTTCTCCGGGAGCTCCGGTTTATCCCACATATAGTGAATAATTGGACTTATTCTATAGATAAAAAATTTCTTCAATGTGTCATTCATCTTGAAGGAAAAATTGCCTTTTTCCTTCTGAATGAATGCGAGGGCTTGAGCTCTCAGCGCCACCGCAGTAGTCAGTGTTGTCTACTGTTATGGAACGCACAGGTTCGATCTGGGTGATCCAGTTCTCCCACAATCAGTGCATAATAATGAACATCTAATTAAATATAATAAATAATAATATAAATAAATAATATTCATTAATTTCTTCTTATTTCTTTCATCATTTGCTGTAAATATTCAACTCAGACTGAAATTCTGCTGATTCAGTGAATTTTTATAAAGTGCAAAAATAAAGTACAAAGAAAAGTGTTTTTTTGCGCTCTCTCTTCCATCATATACACTAATCTTAATTATTGCTAATTTTAATGAGTTTACCTGCCTGACTGTAAACATGTAGAGAATTATTGTAAAGGAGAATCAGGTTTCTTGTGTGTATTAGCTCACACAGTCTGGAAATAGCTATTAATATTTAGAACCACGTCTATTCCTGACCGATCAGAACTGTTGTAATTAAAGATCATTAAACCTTATTTATTATGTTTATATATTTATTTACTGACACCTTCACTGTAAGGTGTATCAAGACATATCACAATGATGGTGTATTGTTTTACTAGAAAAATAAATGCACTCTTATTCAATGACAATAAATGAGGTTATTTTAAGGGGGGAGGGGGGACGTGTGTTTTTAAGTGTAAAGATAACTCATACATTAGTTTGTTCAATAAGCCTATAAATGTGGAGGACACCACGGCTGTCCACATTCTGCAGACAGGTTCAGGTGAGTTTACCAGGTCAAAAAGTGACTGTGAGAGAGCTGGAAAGCATCTCCATCACTCAAGGTGGAGGGAGCACACACAGTGACGGTGTAAAGATGGACAAAACCATCTAATACAGGAAGTGATTATGTTGATGTGCTTTTATTATGTTGTGCTTTTATTTTATAATGCAGTTAGGGCCCAAACGAGATTTTAGTGTGTGTGTGTGTGTGTGTGTGTGTGTGTGTGTGTGTGTGTGTGTGTGTGCGTGTGCGTGTGTGCGTGTCTGTCAACCTGCACTGATTAGCTCATCTCAAGAACCTGAAAACTTGTTATTCTTCTCTACAATATTAGATTTGAGAGTAAATAAGCAACAATCAAAGTTAGTTCATGGAATAGCTTCATATTTTGGGAAAGACGCTCATGTACAGCATACTAAATACAAAACTACCACCAGCAGCCAGTTAGCTTAGCTTAGCACAAAAACTGGAAAGCACCATTAAAACTCACAGAATCGACATGTTGTGTCTCATTTGTTTAATCGGCACAATAAATTCAGAGTGATACAGCGACATGTTGTGGCTTTATGGGGAGTTCTATGTTGGACTATTCACTTATTCGGGTCCTGTCGTCACCAGGACGATGTCGTCTCAGTCCGCAGTTTGTTTGGCTGCTCTGCTAACTAATACACCTGTTGTTAAGTCCTAAGTCAATTTATTTGTATAGCCCAAAATCACAAATCAAAAATTTGCCTTGGGGGGCTTTACAATCTGTACAGGATACGACACCTTCTGTCCTTTACAGTACAACCCTCTCATCGGATAAGGAAAAACGTAACCAAAAAAACAACAACCTTTTAACAGGGAGAAAAAATGTTAGAAACCTCAGGAAGAGCAACAGAGGAGGGATCCCCCTTCCATGATGGACAGACGTGCGATAGATGTCTTGTGTACAGAGTAACAACATCATGAAAATACAACATAGACAATCCATATGACAAAAATAAATATGTATAATGTGAATATAAGTGAAGGTGGATCCAGGAGGATGTCAAGCAGCTTCCAGTCGTCGCCAAACAGATAAAACAAGAGCAACACGACCCCCTCTCCACGCCAACCAGATAGAGCCTTAGCAACACAACCTCCTCTCCACGCCAAATAGGTAGAGCCAGAGCAACCCAACCTCCTCTCCACGCCACATAGGTAGACCCAGAGCAACACAACCTCTTCACGTCAAGATAGATAGAGCCTGAGCAACACGACCTCCTCTCCACCATGAACCATCAGAGAGGTTGCTCTTTTGAAAGAGTGGCTGCTCAGGACACGTCTGCTGCCTCTAGTGGTCCATACGTGGGTCATTTTGAACTGGACTCTGGGAAATAACCCTATCATTACCACCAAATTCAGATCTTAAGGGTTATAACTGTGAACTCTGTGTACCATCTCGTCTCACAGTGAGCTCTGGTTTATTAGCGGTAGTATGACGGCAGTCGCTCTGACCTTTGTGCAGACAAACTGCAAATCCACATGAACGGACCATAATGCATCTCTCTGAAAGTGGTCTCTTAGTTTCATAGACACCCTGATATCATATCAAGTTATACCATCTTCCTGAAATGACTCCAGTGAAATCAATATAACCCAATATAGATCCACTTAACCTCGCACCATTCCAACATGAAAATGACTTTAATGTCCCTCTGAAGCACTCGATGTGAGCAAAATGAATTATAGCAGGGACCTGGATGAACTCCACATGACTCCAACAGCAACACCACGACTTTACTGCAGTGACCTGCAGGTGAGCGCAGCAGACACGCTGACTTGATACGGATGATGGAGTCCACGTGGACCCGTAGGACTGCAGTCAGCGAGGGACGGATACTAATGCCTCCACAGCCAAACACACCGACCATCTGTGTGTGTGTGTGTGTGTGTGTGTGTGTGTGTGTGTGTGTGTGTGTGTGTGTGTGTGTGTGTGTGTGTGTGTGTGCGTGCGTGCGTGCGTGCGTGCGTGTGTGTGTGTGTGTGTGTGTGAGAGGTGGAAAATCAACATGGCCAGTCTGTATCACATGCCCTGGGGAATCAGCCAATCAATAATGCAGCGAACTCCATACTTTCACACACACAAACACACACACACACACACACTGCAGTCCAGAGGAGGCTGTTTCAGCGTGTTTGTGTTTGTAAGGGTGTGTGTGAGACGATGTGTGTGTATGTGTAGAAGCACACAGACACACACCTCCTGCAGGTGTTGTTGATATTGTGAATGTTAATCCATGAGGCTTTGTGAGGTAACTGATGCTGCAGCTTCTCACCAACACTCAGCTCATAGATTCATCTTAAGGAATATTTGTGCCTCACATTTCACTGTTATATCCTGCACTGTTATAGTCAGTTCTGCTGCATTTAAGAGACATGCACGACTGTCTAAACTGAAAAAACAACCCCTACGGACATGTATGAGGATGGATCTGTGACTGAACAAACCTGAATCCAGAAAAAGGGAGTTATTAATATACAACAGCATTGGTGTTGGTTCAGGTGCTAGACCACGTTACCTTTTGTGGCTGTGTGAATACTGAGGTGAAAAGGTATAAGTAGTGTGTGACTTTACCACCAGTTGCGGAGGTTCCCCCTGCTTCCAACAGTAAGCGTTAGTTCAGGCTACGGGAAGATGGTGGTTACCCATTACAAGCAGGCGTGGTAGTAACTACCTAACCCTAAACCTAAACCTAACCTCCACTATAGAGATCAACAGCTTCTCTAAACTCTGAGAATATTTGACAATTATTTAATCCATGTCTCAGTACAAAGAATAATAAGTGACATTGACCTGCCTTTAACAATGGAGGTGTATGTAGAAAAAGAGTTTTGTGCTTGTTTTCACCTTGTGTGTCTGTGTGTGTGTCACCATGGCAACATGTGGTCCTGGAGACACCTACTGTAGCAGGAACTACCACAGAGGAAGTTTACAGTACTTCACATGGTCTGTCTTTCTGCCCGCCCGGTGTGATCCATCACAAGATGCTCTCTAGTTGTTGTTGTTGTTGTTGTTGTTGTTGTTGTTGTTGTTGTTGTTGTTGGCCACTGAAATCAGTGAGCCCAGATCTGATCTGCCACTCAATACATTTGACATAGTTCTTTATTTATTGGTCAGTGTAAGAGCATTATTGTATTATTTACAGTTTTTTGCATTTGATTATCATTTACAAAGTACATTGTGTTATGCCATCAAAAATGTTTGACATACATTCGAATTTAGGTCAATAGTCATGTAATAGAACGGGCTTTGATCTGTATAGACTCAATGATGTGTGTTTGCCCTGCTAAGATGTGCTCCACTAGTCGTCCTGCTATTGGACAATTTGGGCGTGCCCCTTTAAGTGTGGTTAATGTGAGTTAGGCTTCAGTGGAGCAGGATGGGGAGCAACAATTTTTGTGACCACACAGACCACAGATTCAGTTATTTTCCAGCTGAATTGGTCCGTTTTTGATAGTCCAAGATTTGTCATGTGGATATATTTTTGTTTGTTTTAATTTCCGTGGAATAAACTTTTCACTCACAATACGAGCCTCATCTTTGAAGCTGATCAAGAAGTTGAGTGTCTGCAGAAGGCAAGTAGAAGTTGGACATGGTAGTCTACGTGAGTCAGAAACCTTTACATCCTGCCAGAAGTGGCAAGGACGGTTTAGAGCAAGCTGCCACTACAGTCGGAGCATGTCTGCCTTTAATGGAGAGCTGACAGTATGGAGGCAGACAGAAAATGAAGGAAAAGAGAGAGGACTGGAATCAGAACGTGACCGGTATGAATCTTAACCATCCGGCTACCAGGACGGTCTGTATCCAGCATGACCTGTGACAGACCCAACAGGACCAAACCAAAATACTTGAGGTCTAGGTTATCATTCATTCTTCATCCCCTCTCCACTCTCCTTCCTCTATTCTCTCCATCCTATCCCTATCCTCCTATCTCCCAACTATCATCCCTCTCTAGCGTCTGCTCATGCTAGGTAAGACCCGCCCTCTTGAGACTGACAACCAATCAGAAATGACAAATGACAACATGTGACCATGACACGGACTACAGTGGCATGTTTGCTCATTATCAGATGTCCTGGGATCATGTGGGTCCAATACAAATTTTGCACACATGTATTTGTTTTCCACAGATATGACGGAATAATTGTTTACATGACTTAATAAATAATCCTTTAGAGATAATAGTAACATTTCCTATAGCGTAGATAAAAGCAGTGTCCCCAGTCCGGGGTTTGCATTCCAACTATTCTGTGTAAAACAGGTCATACCGAGACCTGTCCCATCCCAAAGGCTTCTCTAAATAAAACAAAGACTTTGAGGACACATGTGGAACCTCCTGTTGTGTTTCACATCCCATTGGTCACTGTTGAATTGTTTACTGTTGCAGCTGGAATAGTCTTCAACAACTCAATGACAAATGCACTGCAAGGCTTAAATACTCAAAGCACAGGCATCACTGTGTATTCTGCTACCAGCCTGGATATATAAATCTCAATCATTACACTGGGCCTTGGAGCTAAATCAAAGTTATATGGATACACATTAAAATGGAAGTTTTGCTATTTGTCATTTTCCACTGGTGCTTTGTCGACTATCTGAGAGAGACGTGCTGGTTGTAAACCGGCTGGTCACTGTAAGTCTACATTGTCTCATTTGGAGAACACTGTCAAGTTTTGAAAATCAGACTATCTGGGGGATGTAAACCTTATTAAATTTTTTCGAAGCAGACAGACAGATAGATAGCAGAGTGAACAACAATTTGGACACTGAAAAAAAATGTTTAAATCTTAAACTATCATAAGTTGTCTTTAAAGGGGGCATATCATGCTTATTTTCAGGTTTATACTTATATTTTGGGTTTCTAATGTTAAAGGTCCCATAGCGTGCTCATTTTCAGGTTCATTCTTGTATTTTGTGTTTCTACTAGAACATGTTTACATGTTTTAATGTTTAAAAAAAACTTTATTTTACACACACTGTCTGCCTGAATATACCTGTATTTACCCTCCGTCTGAAACGCTCCGTTGCTAGGCAACAGTTTGGGTCCATGTTTACTTCCTGTCAGCTGATGTTATTTACATACACTGCAACAGGAAATAAACTGGGACACATTTAGAATGTTTACGTTTAAAACAGTGTAATGGTCTAAATATTGTATATTTGTGACATCATAAATGGACAGAAATCCTGACGGCTTGTTTCAAACGCACAATTTCTGAATACGAGCTCTGTGTATTTCTCTGTATATTGAGCGTTTTGATAGTTTAACAGTATTTATATATCACTTAAACCTGCTTTATAATGTAAAATACCTGAAAATCTCACTTTTTACAATATGGGACCTTTAATGTTTTCTCATCCTGTCTGTCTGAATATTCCTGTATTCACCCTCTGTCTGAGACACTGCCTGTGTCTTTAAGACCCCCTCCCCAAAAAGACCAGTCTGCTCTGATTGGCTGGAGAGAAAAATATGGTGCACCTTTGCAAAGGTAGCTCTCTCAGCTGTCGGCGGTATATTCTAATGAGCATGCATGTGACATAGGAAGGAGAGCCACATCTGATTGGCTGGCTGAATCACATGTTTTCTGATCTAGACAGCCCATAATAAACTGACCGGTTGTCTTATCTCACAGTTAGTGGGTTGGTAGGAACTAAAGATACCCAGATGGATGACAACAAGTACTGACTGGAACAAGTTTGGAATATTGGAACATTGTTGGAACCAGTGACGTGGTTTAGTCAAACAGGAGAATGCTCCTTTAGAGCTGAGATCAGTCACTGGGAGTGTCTCTGTCTCTCCTGGTTGATTCTCAGCAGCTGAAGTCCTCTCTGTCCTCTCAGTCCTCTCAGAGGAAGCAGTCAGCTGTGTGTTGGACCCTGAAGACGACCAGAGGAGTAGTCCAGTTCATCTAAAGCATGATACTGCTGCTCAGACCAGAGAGAGGCTGCAGCAGCAAAGCTGGCTCCCTCTCCTCCTCTCCTCATCTCCTCCTCTCCTCCTCTCGTCATCTCCTCATCTCCTCCTCTCCTCCTCTCCTCCTCTCCTCATCTCCTCATCTCCTCCTTTCCTCTTCTCCTCCCCTCCTCCTCTCCTCATCTCCTCCTCTCCTCCTCTCCTCTATCTCCTCCTCTCCTCATCTCCCTCTCCCCTCCTCCTCTCTTCATCTCCTCCTCTCCTCCTCTCCTCCTCTCTTCATCTCCTCATCTCCTCCTCTCCCTCTCCTCTCCTCTCCTCCTCTTCTCCTCTCATCATCTCCCTCTCCTCTCCTCCTCTTCTCCTCTCCTCATCTCCTCCTCTCCTCATCTCCTCATCTCCCTCTATCTCTCATGATGAATGAGAGGATCTGCTGTAAATCTGGGCTGGTTGGACACACAAGCGCATGCATGGACAAACACACACGCACTCACACACACTCTCTCCACACACACACACACACACACACACACACAGAGAGAAGAGAGAGAGAGAGAGAGAAAATGAGAGAAAGAGAGAGAGAGAGAATGAGAGAAAGAGAGAGAGAGAGAGAGAGGCGGTGAATCTGGGCTGGTTGGTTCTTTTATAAACGAGCTCTGCTGTGCAGGGAGGGCTGCAGTGATGACACTGCAGAACCAGGGCACCGTGACACACACACGCACACACACACACACACACACACACACACACACATAATGGATGAGTGAACACACTCACAGTCACATGCATGAACAAGTTGGGGCTCAAATACTCCGTAACTCCCTGATGTATCATTAAACAGACCAACATATCTTCAGTAGTGGTGTTTATTTTACTTTCAATTAAATGGTGTTGGTTGAATATCTTTATATCATCATTATCATCATTATCATTATATCATCATTATACAAGTTGTAAAAACATTACATTTCCTTTACATGCAATGGAATATGTCAAGACAATGCTGAAGAGGGAGTCAAGTAGAGCATCCTATATTATAGCATCCTGTAGTATAGCATCCTGTAGTATAGTATCCTTTAGTATACCATCTTATAGTATATCATCATGTAGTATAGTGTCCTTTAGTATAGCATCCTACAGTATAGCATCCTGTAGTATAGTATCCTTTAGTATAGCGTCCTACAGAATAGCATCCTGTAGTATAGTATTCTTTAGTATAGCATCCTATATTATAGCATACTGTAGTATAGTATTCTTAGTATAGCATCCTATATTATAGCATCATGTAGTATAGTATCCTGTAGTATAGCATCCTATAGTATATAATCATATAGTATAGCATCCTGTAGTATAGTATCCTTTAGTATAGCATCCTGTAGTATAGCATCCTATAATATAGCATCCTGTAGTACAGTATCCTTTAGTATAGCATCCTATGGTATAGCATCCTGTAGTATAGTGTCCTATAATATAGTACATTGTAGTATAGCATCTATCGGATCCTATAGTATAGCATCCTATAGTATCCTACAGTTTAGAACCTATAGTATAGTATTGTATAGTATTGTATATTATAGTATCCTATATTTTAGCATCCTCTAGTAAAGTATCATATAATATAGTATCCTATAGAATAGCAGCATATATTTTAGCATCCTATAGTATAGCATCCCATTGCGTAGTATCCTATGCTATAGGATCCTATATTTTAGTATCCTCTATTATAGTATCATATACTATAGTATCCTATAGAAAAGCATCACATATTATATAATCATATAGTATAACATTTATAGCATCCTATAGTATAGCATCCTATAATATAGTATCCTACAGTTTAGCATCCTATATTATAGTATCCTATATTTTAGCATCCTCTAGTAAAGTATCATATACTATAGTATACTATAGAATAGCAGCATATAGTATAGCATCCTCTAGTATAGCATCCCATAGCGTATTATCCTACAGTTTAGCATCCTATAGTATAGTATCCTATAGTATAGCATTCTATAGTACAGTAAAAAAAAAAACTGAATCAGAATATTAAATGAAAAACCCTATCCCCCGTACACACTGTGAGTGATGAACTAGCATGTATGCACTATGCACACAAACACACGTCTGCTCTCTTCATTTCTATCACACACATACTCCAGATACTTCCCCCAGTTTGTGTTTCCATCAGTAAGCAGTGACCCACTGTTAATGTTTCTGAGTGAAGACTCCAGTAACTGCTGATGTGACACTACCTTTCTCATCCCAACTCTTCTTCTGTTGATTAAAGGGAATATTTAAAACACAGTACTGTTACTCTTCTTTGTGTGTCCATCCATCTGCTTAGAGCTGAAAGTTCAACTCTATTTCATCTATGTGTTCAGCTCCTTACCTAATCCCTGGTTTATTAAAATAGAAGTTTTGCATCATGATGACCACGACAGTAAAGTGACATCACACAGAGGTGAGTTCAACACACTAACTAACAACAGACACTGTAGACAGAACAGTAGAGGCCTGCGGTGCTGGCATGTTGCTGGTATTCTCTAATCCATACATTTATTTTAAATGTGCTCTCATGCCGTGTCTACACAGCCCATGTAGTGGAAGCAGCACATTAGCAGAGCATTCATCTCTCTATAGCCTTCATTTCCTTCTATGGGCATTATCCTGACGAAGATATCACTAATGGAGCGACGCCTGCAAGCTAGTTCAGGCAGTCAACTCCAGCTGCACTGCTACATACACATGTGACATGCCTCACTCTCAATACCATAAACCAGGGGTGCACACACTTTTTCAGCATGCGAGCTACTTATAAAATGACCAAGTCAAAATGATCTACCTACTATAAAAATGCAAAACATATATTTATTTATAAATATATTGAGTATTCTTTATATGTACAATATATGTTGGTGTACCTTGCATAACTGCATGGACCCATATTGTACAATATAACTCTGTAAATTTTTTGTCATTACCTTACTCTGATGACTTGCACTGAATGGAATCAGCCAGGGATGCATAGTCCGGACAGTAGCTGCTGATAGCCAGCCTCAAGCACACTTCCAAATGATCATCAGTCAAGGTGGAACGGTATTTGGACTTAATAATCTTCATGTGGGAAAAGGCTGGCTCGCATAAATAAGTGGAGCAGTCAAGTCAGTCTTAATGCAGTCAAGGAGGTAGCACATTTCCTCATGTTGAGGTACTTTTCCTCTGTGAGTAAGTTCCAGAACTGTCCATGAGCCCTGGACTTAAGCTGAATGTCAGCTCAAAATCTCATCCTCCACTCCAGATGAGTTCAGGTGAAACAGTGTTGCAATTTGTTGGCTGACGTCTATTTTAAAAAAAAAAAAAAAAAAATTTGTTTTTTTTTTTTTTAATGCCATGCGATCTACCCACACTACCTTTGCGATCGACCGGTAGATCGCGATCGACGTATTGGGCACCCCTGCCATAAACCAAACGCACCCTCCCAATTAGGCGGTCTATTTAAGCTGCAAAATTCCCTGTCTCACCCTCTGCCTCTTCAATGGTGCTGCTGCCCTGCACGAATACTGCTGCTGCCTGCACTTTCAGCTTTCTCAGATCGTAGGATCCACTATAGATGCTCATGCGATTGTCATACCGTCTGCTGGCTCTGCTGATCGCCATGTCTCTCACAGTCTCCGACTCTCCGTCCTCGGGGTAAGAGATCGGCTTCATTCCCGAAACCCAGGCTCAGCCCGCCGTGGTTCGCCCCGAGAAAGAAGCAGAGGAAGCGCTTTGTCCACACCGCAGCTCACGTGTCATCCACAAACGGCTTTCCGGATGGCCCGTGCCCCGCACCCTAAAAGAGCTATACGCCCGCAACATCTCTGTTCCCTCCAGCCTTAACCACGAGGAGCTCAAAGCTCCGCCGATGCCCAAGAGTTCAACGTGAGCGTCAATTCAAACAGCGCTCCTGCCAAGGGGAAAAAGCTGCAGCAAAGAGGCACACCGCCTCTCAAGCGTCCCTCAGACCTGCGGCCAATATTCCCACAAAAAGATCGAAGCGACCAGAACCGGCACCTCCTCTGAGCCATCCTGTCCTCTCTCCTCGAGGTGAAATCAGCTCTCAATGTCATGAAGGCCGGAATAAATTCCCACGAAGAAAACGCATATTCCCCTGCTTGAAATGTCAACAACCCTGGCCCATCCTCTTCAATGCTGCTGCTGCCCTGAACCAGTACTGCTGCTGCCCTGCACCAGTACTGCTGCTGCCCTGCACCAGTACTGCTGCTGCCCTGCACCAGTACTGCTGCTGCCCTGCACCAGTACTGCCGCTAGCCTGCAGAAGTACTGCCGCTGCCCTGCACCATTGCACCAGTACTGCTGCTGCCCAGCACCAGTACTGCTGCTGCATGCTCTTTCAGCCCCACCACCACCCCAGCATCCACCTGCAGGCTCCGACAGGGGGGAAATATGTTTAATCATCACTCCTAATATCTCATGTAATCATATCTGCAGGGAGTGATGAGGGCGGAGTCTAGACCCCAAACTCTAACAATGTTCTGCTGTTGAAATAAACTTTTCAAACGTGAGTTGTCTGACTGAAATACAATGGAAGGGAGCCGTGATTCCAGTTCCTCCTTTTATTGCAATGTAACAGATTGTTTTAAATGTTGTATATCTCCAGTAGCTATTCCACTGAGGTTTTGTGGATGTGGACACGACTGCTCTGACTAATTTGACAAAGTAAAGGAAACCACAATACCTGAGTCACCAGATCTCTACCCAACTGAACACTTAAGGGAGATTTTGGGGTGACATGGGAGACAGCGATCTCCACCACCACCCTCATTATCTTTTGGGAGAATGCTGTTCCCCCCTCCAGTGGAGCTCCACACAGAATCTATGACAAGGAGCAGTGAAGCAGCTCTTTGGGAGGATATTCAAACAATTTACTGACAAGTAATTATCAGTTAGAGTTCCCTCCAGCATCTCTCCATCTTTCTCCCCTTAATAATGTAAAAGTGATATGAACAATCAAACATACGACATTAATTAGATGCAGAATATTTTACATGTCCGTATAAAATTATGAATCTGAAGTCAATGAGGCTTTTTTATACACTTGTGAGTTCTACAATGTAAAGCTCTACGTGAAGATTAAAACCACAGTTGATATGACTTCTACAGTCAAATACTATCCCTCTCTACAGGATATTTGACTTTCTATCAGGACGATCAACTCGTAGTGCTCATGTCTTGGAAAGTAATAAATGCCTAGAAAAACATACAACACACACACACACACACACACACACACACACACACACACACACACACACACACACACACACACACACAGAGAGTCACACTTGCTGAGACATAGAGCAGCTCCCCTCTGAGTCCTGTCCTCAGGTTCAGGATATTGACCTTGTCATCAGAACGCAGCGACCCTTGAGCAACACATAATGAATGGTTTGACATCAGAAAGTGCTGAGATAATACAAGCTGACAGCTCTGATGGGCACACGTTTGCTGCCTAGGCAGGTTGGCGTCATACTCCAGATTCAGTGAATGTGTGGAGTTGCACCCTGTCAAGCCGTTCATATGAATGATCTGTTATCAAGGACGGCATCAAAACCAGCAGCAACTTAACGCCCCTGTGTGTAGAAGGTTTATGGGATTATTATTTTTCAAATTCATTTAAAGGGTAAATTTGGTATTTTTTTTAAACTGGACCCTATTGTTGCCATGTTTTGGTGCCTGAGTGACTAATGGACACAATATTTTGTATTGAAGGAGAACCCTTCAGCAACTAAACAGGCTTTGATGTAATCGCTCGGGGCAACTGCTCATCTTCAATGTACGTCCACTAAAAGTGCTGGTTGCCACTGACAGGCTCAGATGGTCCATCCATGGCAAGACAGATTAGCAAGTGAGCAGCTGCAAATGTCATCATGGACAATAAACTCAGTTTGGATCAACACATCACTGACCTCTGTTAAAGATCCCAGCAAACACTCCGTAACATCTGTAATCTCACAGCAGCCCAACTCCTGCTGTAGCTTTAATCCAACCCATCCTGCTGCTTCCCCTTCACCACGTTAACCAGCTCCAACAAGAACCAGTTTACCAGCATCACACACACACACACTGCCTCCATATTCATCTGCCTTCCCACAGCCAGTCCATCAGATATGAACCTCAGAGCACTCACACTATCAGCTGACACTGATCAGCCCTAGGCCAACACCTCTCACTACTGCCATCTGCTCAGAGATACACAACAGTGAGATGGAGAAGAGCTGAGCCCTGAACAGTCTGCCTCACTGACACCGCTGGGAGCTGTGTCTCTTTATAGTCGTTTTGTGTCTCTTTGTGGTCGTTTTGTGTCTCTTTCTAGTTGTTTTGTGTCTCTTTGTGGTTGTTTTGTGTCTCTTTGTGGTCGTTTTGTGTCTCTTTTTAGTCGTTTTGTGTCTCTTTGTGGTCGTTTTGTGTCTCTCTGTGGTCGTTTTGTGTCTCTTTCTAGTCGTTTTGTGTCTCTTTGTGGTCGTTTTGTGTCTCTTTATAGTCTTTTTGTGTCTCTTTGTGGTCGTTTTGTGTCTCTTTGTGGTCGTTTTGTGTCTCTTTCTAGTCTTTTTGTGTCTCTTTGTGGTCATTTTGTGTCTATTTCTAGTCGTTTTGTGTCTCTTTGTGGTCGTTTTGTGTTTCTTTGTGGTTGTTTCGTGTCTCTTTGTAGTCATTTTGTGTCTCTGTTTTAGTCGTTTTGTGTCTCTGTGTAGTTGTTTTGTGTCTCTTTGTAGTCGTTTTGTGTGTCTTTATGGTTGTTTTGTGTCTCTTTGTGGTTGTTTTGTGTCTGTTTGTGGTTGTTTTGTGTCTCTTTGTGGTTTTGTCATGTCTCTTTGTAGTCAATTTGTGTCTCTTTGTGGTTATTTTGTGTCTCATTGTAGTCGTTTTGTGTCTCTTTTTGTCGTTGTTTTGTGTCTTTTTGTAGTTATTATGTGTCTCTTTGTAGTCGTTTTGTGTCTCTTTGTGCTTGTTTTGTGTCTCTTTGTAGTAGTTTTGTGTCTCTTTGTGGTTGTTTTTTTTGTCTCTTTGTAGTCGTTTTGTGTCTCTTTGTGGTTGTTTTTTGTGTCTCTTTGTAGTTGTTTTGTGTCTCTTTGTGCTTGTTTTGTGTCTCTTTGTAGTAGTTTTGTGTCTCTTTGTGGTGTTTTTTTGTCTCTTTGTAGTCGTTTTGTGTCTTTTTGTAGTCGTTTTGTGTCTCTTTGTGCTTGTTTTGTGTCTCTTTGTAGTCGTTTTGTGTCTCTGTAGTTGTTTTGTGTCTCTTTGTGGTCATTTAAAGGATATTTCTTTCCCTGTTAAGACTTGCTTTACTGCGCGATACCGTGACATGGCACTGCATGATGTTCATACCTATGGCTCTCAATAGAGCTCCAGGTATAGTAATCATGCACTGTTGCTGTCCAGTGAACCAGTATGGACTGTTACCCTGTTCTGTCCTCGTGGCTTTGCTTACGGTAAATTGCTCTACATTGAGGATAAAGACGGGGATCAGAAATGGGACCAAACAGCAGTAAAGCAGGTCTGCGTTGGGCCGTAGTAAAGAGCTGAGTCACAAAGCCAAACTCTCAGTTCAATCATCAATCTTCATTCCAATCCTCAACTGTGGTCCGGAGCCTCGGCTGCTCACTGAAAGAATGAGATTGCAGACGCAGGCTGCAGAAATCTAGTTTCTTCACAGGACTTCTCCGCTGGAAATTGAGTAGAGCCAATTGAAGAGTTTTGGGGATTTGGTAGAGAAGATTCTTCTACCCATAGAGTGAGATAATACTCCTTGTTTACAGTGCAGTTCCACTCGCTGAAAGACTTTTTAGTGGGTGAAGAGGGAAAAAAAGATTTCAAGAAATAATTGGAGACAAGACAGCACAGTGAATGGGTCCAACAAACACAAGGCTTCCATCCATCATGTTCATGTGTGTTAGTTTCACTTTTAATTACAATCAGCTGTTGGTTCGTGTCCTGTGTTCACAACATTCAGTTTATTTTCACTGTAAACGTAGTAGTTATAATCAACAACCACGTAGTTCTTTCCAAAAACTAACTATAGTGGTTTTGTTGATGTGACAAAGTGGCGATATGTGACGAGTTGGGATGAGAAGGTTTTGTCAAATCCCACCACTTCATATCAAAAGGCAGCTTTGACCTCACTGTGTTTAAAGGCTTTTTATGGGTCCGTGCCAGCAACAACTGTGGTGAAATGGAGAAGCCAAAAGGTCAAGGTCACTGTGACCTATTGAAACACATTTATGGCCATAACTCAGAAATTAAAATGTTAATTATGACATTTTCACATAATGTCTAATAAAATTATGATGTGATGACTCAATAACACTGGATGGGAGCACTGTTCCATGTTCATGTCACTGTGGACGTTAGTCAAGTTGTCATCCAAATTTTTTTAATGTTTTATTACGTTTGGGGACCTCATTTGTGTCTCTGCATATCCATAGTGTATAACCACAGTGTAAAACCATAATGTATAGCCATCATTTATAACCATAGTTTATGACCATAGTATATAACCGTAGTTTATAACCATAGTGTATAACCGTAGTTTATATCCATAGTTTGGTCATAAAACTATGGTTATAAACTATAACCATAGTGTATAACTATAGTTGTTAACCATAGTTTATGACCATAGTGTATAACCATAGTATATAACCATAGTTTATAACTATAGTTGTTAACCATAGTTTATAACCATAGTTTATTTAATCGTTCTCTTAGGTGCACCTCAAGGTGCACAGAAGTTGTAGAGAGTGAGATGTCACAACATGTTTGTTGTTGAAGGTAATCCAGTCATCTAATATCAATATTTTTGTCTGGGAATCGGGTTGTTATGAATGGATGGATTTGACTGCAATCCAATTTTCTTCCATAACAGACATTAATGTGCATTCTTTACAAGCTCTATTTTCAGTTGTAAATTCATCTTTAAAATAACTTTTTCAATCCACCCTTCTCCTGCATGCCAGTGTTTATGTGAGTCCACTCTGTGACCCTGCGGTTCACAGAAGATGTAGCACGCTGTCACGGTGAGAGGCCAAACACTGTTAAAGGTGAGCAGAACACACCAGCAAGGATCTTCCTCCTGGATTCTGCTGGTGGCCATGGTAACCAGAGAGAATCCTCGCGCTGAATCTAAAAAAAGGTTGCAGAACACGGCAGCCAGCTAAAGAGCAGAAGAAGAAGAAGATGGAGAGGAAGAGGAAGCGAGGCTGACTCATATTAAAACTAAGTTGCAGGTGGAGGAACGTAAAACCGTATCATACTGGCAAATAGATGGAAAATAAATGGCCTGACACACACAGAGCAGACACATAATCTACCCTGTTACATGGTTGAATATTAGAACTGCTGTGGGAAAGGTAAGAGAGACTCACACTCTCTCTGTGTGTGAGTGTGTGTGTGTGTGTGTGTGTGTGTGTGTGTGTGTGTGTGTGTGTGTGTGTGTTGAGGGGGGGGGGAGGTCACGGGAGACGAGATGTACGTACATACGTGTGTGATTATTTACTAAAGGTGCGTCTGTGAGTGACCAATCAGCCATGAATACTCTTGGAATGTTCCACCAAGTTCAGCTGGTTTACTAAATAGATTTCTACTCTAATGAACAATTATATAACAAACAGGACAAATATCAGCATTTAAAAGAAAAAACAGCAGCTTTGTTTCATCTTTCACAGAAAGAGCGCCGCCATGTTGCAGTACTCTAACCTGTGACATCACCAGGTTGGTTGGCTCGGCTGAGTTACACAGATACCATGGTACAGATCGTGAAAGACGGAGACTGAAGAGACACAGGACAGAAGAAAACAAAAGAGGGGACACTATTGTATTGGTCCTGGATGTAAAGATGAGTTTTATGATGTTAAAACCAAGAACACAACAGTCCATTTCATAAACTGACACTGAAACAGAGATCAGTAACGTTACTGCAGCGCTGGCTAGTGGCACTGAAAGAGTCCTCCAACAGGCACTGAGTCCAGCTGACTGTCTCCCCGTCTCCTGTCCTCTTCCCTCTCTGATCACCTGTCTCTGTCTCTCCATCTCCTGTCCTCTCCCCTCTCTGATCACCTGTCTCTGTCTCTCCATCTCCCGTCATTTCCCCTCTCTGATCACCTGTCTCTGTCTCTCCATCTCCTGTCCTGTCCCCTCTCTGATCACCTGTCTCTGTCTCTCCATATCCAGTCTTCTCCCCTCTCTGATCACCTGTCTCTGTCTCTCCATCTCCTGTCCTCTGCTGTGTCTATGCGTAATTGTGGCTTGACAGCGTGCAACATCCCTCTCTATAGAGGTGGAACAAGCTCCCAGTTTCAGTCCGGGAGGCAGACACCCTCTCCACATTTAAGAGTAGGCTAAAGACTTTCCTCTTTGATAACACTTATAGTTAGGGCTGTCTTTGACCAGCCCGTAGTTAAGCTGCTATAGGCCTAGACTGCCGGGGGACTTCCTATGACACACTGAGCTCCTCTCTCCTTCTGTATATATTCATGTCCCATTCATTGTTACTAACTTCATTCCTTCCCGGGAGTCCTTGTGCCTCTTTGTCTCGCAGATAACCATGGAGCGGGGTCACACCTGGAGCGAGGTTATACCTGGAGCAGGGGTAAACTTGGAGCGGGGTTTCACCTGGATCTGGATGTCACCTGGATTGTGGCTGCATCTGCTGCCGCGTCCGCTGCCTGCTTGACACCAACTGCTACCATCATTAATTAATTCCGTCTGAACGAGGGACTACCAAAGCTCACGAGGGACCACCAAGGCTAACGAGGGACTACCAAGGCTTAGTGACAAGGTGGCAGCCTGGATAATGAGACTTCTCGGTCACTGCCAAAGACATTCGAAACTCCCGATAAGCATGCTGTGCTGCGGGAACCAACGCACGGGCATCGATCACAGGGACGTCACACACCAACATACATGGACGTACTGAGGAGAGATGCTGGACAGTGCTGGCGAGCTAGCCAGATGTATGGAGGACTGAGACAGCTGGAAGCTCCGCTTGAAAGCCCGTCTGAGGACGACCCAATGACATCAATTCCGATTTTACACTTTATCACTCTTTTACATCCACTACTATTGGTTTTGTGTTATCAGTCCTACTTGTATTAGTTATTACAGCTGCTGTGCTATTATTGTGGTTGCTTCTCTCTCTCTCTCTCTCTCTCTCTCTATCTATCTCTCTATCTATCTATCCCCCCCCAGCCGGTCTCGGCAGATGGCCTCTCACCCTGAGCCCGGTTCTGCTCCAGGTTTCTTCCCACTAATCGGGGAGTTTTTCCTGGCCACAGTGCGCTTGGTGGATCTTGTTGGGTCTCTAAACTATGGTGTACGGTCATAGACCTGCTCTATAGATAAAGCGTCTTGAGATAACTTCTGTTGTGATTTGACGCTATACAAAAATAAATGGATTTGATTTGATATAGAGACAGCAGCGGTGTGCTGTGATGGCTCTTTAATCTCATGCATACAAATTATTTAATGAGTGCAACATGATAAATATCTATGTAAGTGTATTATTGTTATTATTTTAATTGTAGTGAAAAACGGGACAATTTGAGTGTTTTACTGATATTTGTCAGGAGTTGGGACTCCCAGCTTGAAACAGTCCAGTCCGGATAAACCTTGACGCCTGGTCACCGTAATAGTACCCTCAGTCTAACTAATCTAGACTAGTGCAGATGGCTGTTTCTTGATTTATTCCAAGAGGTGAGGTGGTGTAGAAATGCAGGAAATTTGTTTTGAATTTAATTTCTTTTCTGGGGGAGGAACGCCCACCAATTATGTATTTTTCCAAGTTGACCCCCCCCCATTTTAAAACATAACCCATGTGTGTGTGTGTGTGTGTGTGTGTTAAAGAGAGCGAGAGAGAGAGAGAGAGAGAGAGAGAGAGGCAGGAAAACAAATTATTCAATTTATCATCAGCCTACAATGGTCAGATTCTGCTTCACAAAAATCCTCTATACAGTAATGCCCCACTAGGTAGGCAGGTCTGTCTCCTGCAGCGTACACAGGAGCCTCTTTCTAATCTAAAAGTGAATCAAAGTCTAGAAGCTGATAATCTGATAACATCAGACACATATAAATCAGAGTCTTCATTAAAGCTGGTCCAAGTGTAAATCAGAAAGACTTCTATTTTGTCTGCGAGACACACACAGGCAGACCGACGTCCTCCTGAGAGTGATTAGAAACTGAAGTGTCAAACTGGGAGACATCAACACGCCTAACGGAGGTCTTCTCTTACCTCCCTCATCCATCAGTCAGGACTCTGCAGTGGGATGAAAACCTCATTTCTCTACAATGTCAGCTGTTCACTGAACTGAAAAATGATTCTTAAAGTCCCAGTGAAACAGCAGTTAGAGCATCTTTAGCTTCTGTATTGTGAGTGTTCTCCAGTGAAACAGCAGTTAGAGCATCTTTAGCTTCTGTACTATGAGTGTTCTCCAATGAAACAGCAGTTAGAGCATCTTTAGCTTCTGTATTGTGAGTGTTTTCCAGTGAAACAGCAGTTAGAGCATCTTTAGCTTCTGTACTGTGACTATTCTCAGTGAAACAGAATATTTGAGCGGTGTACAGCTACGAGAGGGAGAGCCGTACACGCTGTGAGCAGCACATCTGGGGGCCAAGCACTGGGGACGGACACTGCTCTAGTTAGATACAACATAAAGCTAAAACTACCACTGTATGATTAAGTATTGAAGCTACTGGGTGATCAAAGTGACAAGGAGACATGTGTACTGTACTCAGTTCTTAGGGAGGACCATGAACCCTCTCTGTGGACACGTAGTCCTGAACCAACCAGAGCACCTGCTGGACTGTTGGAGCATCAGCCTGAAAACTACCACCATTCCTCCTGTGTCCTCCACCATTCTTCATGTGTCCTCCACTATTCCTCCTGTGTCCTCCACCATTCCTCCTGTGTCCTCCACCATTCCTCCTGTGTCCTCCACCATTCCTCCTGTGTCCTCCACCATTCCTCCTGTGTCCTCCACCATTCCTCCCGTGTCCTCCATCTTCCCTCCTGTGTCCTCCATCATCCCTCCATGCTACAGGTAACATCCTGTGGACTTCTGAGTACAAACTAACATTACATGTGTTTTATTTTGGTATGTGAAGCAGACATTTGTTTTAGGTATTGTGGTATTGTTTTAGGTATTGTGGTATTGTTTTATGTATTGTGGTATTGTTTTAGGTATTGTGGTATTGTTTTAGGTATTGTGGCATTGTTTTATGTATTGTGTTATTGTGGTATTGTTTTAGGTATAGTGGTATTGTTTTAGGTATAATGGTATTGTTTTATGTATTGTGTTATTGTGGTATTGTTTTAGGTATAATGGTATTGTTTTATGTATTGTGTTATGGTGGTATTGTGGTATAGTGGTATTGTTTTAGTATTGTGTTATTGTGGTATTGTTTTAGGTATAGTGTTATTGTTTTAGGTATTGTGGTATTGTTTTAGGTATTGTGGTATTGTTTTAGGTATTGTGGTATTGTGGTATTGTTTTATGTACTGTGGTATTGTTTTAGGTATTGTGGTATTGTTTTAGGTATAGTTCTAATAATCACAGTCTATTTGGGTCTTATGGGGAAGAGCAGAGAGTAAACAGTGGAATGAGCAGCAATAATTACACTTAAGAATTCTCTGAAGTACCAATTTAGGAGTAAAAGAGTGAAAAATCCCCACCTCCAGGCCCCTTAGATCCTCTGACAAATTAGTGCTCCACATCCCACGGGCCGCTGTAAATATATGGGTGAATTATTAGTTTATTTTCATTTTATTTTTACTCTCCTATTCCCTGCCGTTCAATGCTTTTAATATCGTTTTATATCGGCAGCTGGCGATGAACGCCGTTCTATGTGCTTCCACGTGTGCCGTCTTATACTGTGACTACAATACCAGTGTGCTTCTGTTTAAACTGGTGAAAGGTATGGAAATATTGTCGTTTTTCATATTTAATCAACTTTTTTCCCACTTTATTGAATACAAATTTCAAACAGACATCAGTAGAACATGATATTAGTTACACTACAATACATCTGGGAACATGACTGATGACTACTGATGAATGCTAATCATTTAAATTAGGAAGTGAAATAATCAAAAGAAAAGATTAAAAAGGATAAGCTGTCTTATAAAAGTGTCTTGTCAAATTCTGCGAGACAGGATTACTTCAAACACAATCATTTTTTTTCTAATTCCTTTTTAAATGCTTCAAGAACAGGAGATCTACCTTTGTGTGAATAATGTGTGCTATGTACTTCAGCCCACCTGAAGTGAACCGGAGCCAAAGTCGTCGCTAACTTTGGGGCTAACGGCCTCTTTAATCAGCAGGTGGCAGAAAGACACGAGAGCTCGGCTCGGGTCTGAGCAGCTGAAGCATTTATTCAGCGACAAATAAATTGTACACACACACTGCACTGCTATTATACATTTTTGCAACTGAGGGTTACCTTCTAGATAAGGCTGCGTTAGCCTCTGACCAGCAGTAGTCAGAATCACTTCAGCGGCTGTGTGTCTCAAATACTCGCTGTACAATCTAACGTTAACGTTACCTCTGTTGATCCAGCTGGTTAGCTTGCTTCCACGGCTGCAGAAGGTTGGTTAGTAGTGTGCAAATTTTTTTTCATATGTGGCAAAGGGTGTTGAAATAGGCAGTGGACGGGATCACACCGGTCAGAACAAAAACAGACTTTCCAGACCGGAATGGAAATTCTAAAGGAGAACATACTGGCTGTAGCATTGTCGACAGAGAAGTCATTATTTCAATTCAACATGTCTCCTTAATCTCTGGTGACATATCATGTTCATTTTATGAAGTATTGCAGTAAATAGATCACGTGTTGGCCCTTTAAGGCATGCCATGTGCACTGCGACACTATGGATACATGTAACCTTCTCAAAAGATCATATATGTAACACAGATATGTGAATACATGGTAATATTTATATCCTACATCAATGCAAACATGTTTTGTATATATCCCACATATATAGCTAAACATAATATCATAGATTTCATTTTTTAATAAATATAGGATTAATGATAAGACTATGTCATATATACAGTATACTGTATATGTTATATGTATAAACAATTATATACCTGACATATGTCAAAAATGTTTTATACATACATAAATATACACATTTGTAGGGGCTAGACATATATGTCAATATATGAACTTTCTAATTTCTTTCTCCAATTTCTAATAGGTTTCATATATAGTCTGTACATATATGTACATTTATGTTCTGACTTATATATGTACATTTATTTGGGACATGGTTGTGTCTGTCAGATGATCTGAAGGGGATACTACCACATCTGCAGAGCACAGTAATAAGAATTTACGTAATGCACAGCAGACTAAAGGTCATGTCTGACTGTATTCCTGAAGTCTTGGAGATACTGTACGTGTCTCACAGAGCGCTGAAAATGTTTTGGATAGGCAGAAAGTTTTGAACATGAGCAGAAATCTTGCTGAAACACAAAAATAAAGTTCAGGGGTTTATAAATGAATTAAATGAATGTATGTATCATGGAGGTGAATACGGTGCCACATGCACATTTAAAGAGCCACATCTGACCAAAACTCCAACATGTCCATGGCTCCGTACCTCTGTGTGATCTAGAGGTAAATGACTGCCTCCAACAGTTGCCAACATGCCCTTGAGCAAAGCAGTTAACCCCCAGCTGTTGTGGTCAAAGCTCAGGGACCCGGCACAACTCCTGGTTGTAAATGTGTAGCCGAGTGCTGTGTACTGTATCTAACTATCTGTGTGTGTGTGTGTGTGTGTGTGTGTGTGTGTGTGTGTGTGTGTGTGTGTGTGTCATTCCATCGACTTCACACTTGGCGGGTGTGTTGCTGGGGACCCAGGGACATTCAGGGTTGAATTTGGTGCAATTTCGACAAAATATGAAAATATGAATATGAATAAACTTTGGATAAACAAGCAGGGTTCTGTGCAGGAGTAGGGAGGGGGCTGGGGGGGGGCTTCAGGGTTCCCCGGACTGAGACCAGCATGTCGTCCTCAGCGGGTCTTGACAGGTCATTGACTACAGGATGACTGTGTACTGGATCTACTCGTATTCTAACTGAGCTCTTCTTCACGTCTCAGGAGTCACCGGGAGATGAGCGGTTCTACCGGCGGCATGGCAAAACAACAAGCTGTTCAAGAGGGTTTTTATTGTTTCCAGTATTTTGTTCTTATAATAATTTCACTGCACTGGGGAATCATTATAGAGCAAAAGACTTTTAAAGAAAGAAGAAAAAGAAGTTCCTGGTTTTAGTTTAAACTGGCTTAATGATATTGTTTTACATAAACTGCCCCGCAGCAAAAGAATGAACAGAAAAGCAATGATTCAACAATTACTGCCTAATGTTTCCACAGCTCATCTTCCAGTCTGTAACTGTGCTTCCCATCCTAAAGGATCTGTGAATACATCAACATGATATGACAATCCTTAAATAAGGCTCCTAAATCTGGACACATTACCAGTGTACTGTCTGGGCTGGAAATTGTTTGCAGTGTGTTGCTGAAAAAAAGCAAGAATAATCAACCAGCATCCCCCTGCTGAACAGAAGGAGCCAAGTGCTCAGCGCAACAGCAGCGGTGCCAACTGTCCCATTACCAGGGAAGAAATATTGATCCAAACTGTTAGCGCGCTAGCATTCTACCAAACAGTGAATAGCTTGTGTCCTACTTAGAAAGACACAAAGTGAATGAACAATCAGGCCTAACCTTTCATTTTTTATAAATGTCAGCCCACTCATGACCTGAGGTTCACTGCTTACAGTCATACACCGACTCTGTGCTGACGCTAATGCCTAGAACAAGAGAGCTGCCTTATTTATTCCTTTTCTTATTAATCTTTCTATTAAACAGTGTAAAAGTGTGACACGATAACGCAGATGGGATGAAAAGAAAGGTGATGACACGTGAGAAGAATGCACCTTTGCAGCAGGACGGCCGAGCGGCGATGAAACATCGACGCTCCGTTTTTTGGAACAAACTGTTTCCGAGCCGTCGCCCCGACACATGATGAATAACTCTCCCATGATGCACAGGAACAAAAACTTCAACGCAGGTTTAAACAAAATAAGAATAACCTGGGCTGACTATGACTCAGCCAAAGCAGTGACCAAGGGACATGAATGGACAAAACACACACACACACACACACACACACACACACAGACTGCATGTCTTCAGGGCTTTATTCCATTTTAATGCACTGAAAAGGTCAGACTATCGAAGAGTAGTTTGATGGAATAATGAGAGAACGTATGAGTACTTCTAATAACACTGTCCTCGCTGTCACTCTCTGTTATGTTGTTTAGTTCACTGCTGACATTTGGTGGGATTACAATAGTCTGATTACATTTACTGACATGAATAATAATGTTGGAGATTATGGTGTTCAAATTGCCTTTTGTTAGTGGAAATAGTCCATTTAATTCCATAAAAGGAAAAATAAAATGATCTCAAACATACGGGGTTACTAGAGATAACTTTTTAACCTTATATACTACGTTTTTAATTATAAGACCCACTAGAATTCAAAGCTCATTTGATACAATATGATTCAGCTGTGATTTAACATAGATGCAGATCAGATTCAACACAATTTCATATTTTGCCTTGATCATGAATCATTATTTCAGGGTCCTATGTTCTCCGCTCTGTAGCACATGATGGGAACCTATAAAGATGTTCCCCACATTAGTATTAGCTTAATATGACATGGTGGGAACTTCTCAGCCCTGACGTACACTGGAGTTTATCAAATGGTTGGACTCATGGGTCGTCGGTTCAAGTCCCTGCACGAACCAAGTACAGAGTGTGGACTGGTAGCTGGAGAGGTGCCCTTGAGCAAGGCACCGACCTCCCAACCTGCTCCCCAGGCGCTGTACAGTAGCTGCCCACTGCTCCTAATATATACTAGGGTGGGTTAAATGCAGAAGCTACATTTCAATGTGTGCTGTGCTGTGTATAATGTGGGACAATAACAGTAGATTTACATTTAGGTTGTTATCTGTACTCCAGCTGTGACACAGTGTTCCTGTAGACCGACACATCGTGGTCCTCAATGGAGGTGTGGTGGGGTCATCAGCAAACTTGACCAGGTTGGTGGAAGTGTGGCAGGAGGTGCAGTCATTGGTGTACAGGAACAACAAGTATGGGGAGAGGACACAACCTTGTGGAACTCCAGTGTTGGTGGTGAAGGGGGGCAGGCAGGTGACAGCCAAGCTGCACCTGTTGCGTCCTGTTGGTAAGGAAGTCTGTAATCCACTCGCAGATGGGGCGGGTACCTGCAGCTGTAGCAGCCGGTCGGCCAGGATAGTATTGAAGGCAAAAGTGAAGTCCACGAACACAGCTCTGACATACACGTAGGTGCTGGGTGTGTCCAGGTGCTGAGGTACGTGGTAGAGGCTGAGGTTAACAGCATCATCCACGGAGCGGTTGGCTCTGTAGGCGAGCTAGAGGATCCAGAAGGGGGTCTGTGATTGGTTTGAGGAAGGACAGGATGAGTCTTGTCAGAGCAACGTGCCTGGAGTCATTCAGGCATGTAAGTCAGTCCTTCTTTGGAACTGGGGCCAATAGGGGATGTTTTTAAGACAAGTGGCACATTCAGGAAGGGACAGGTTGAAAATGAATGAGAACACTGGTGAGAGCTGAGTGGTGCAGTGGTTCAGTGTGGCTGAGGAGACACCGTCAGGTCCTGGGGATGTGTGAAGAGCTTGTGGACATCCTTCTCCGTGATGGTGAGAGAGAAGGGGGAGGGGAGGGACGGTGGGCCATCAGTGTGACTATCGGGGGACCTCTCAAACCTGCTGTAAAGGCTGTTAAGTTCACTGGCCTGTAAGCCGGGACCATCTGCACTATGCAGTGATCTGAGTGTCCAAGGGCTGCATGGGGGAGTGGAGCGGTATGCATGTTTTATGGTGGAATAAAAGTGGTCCAGAGTGTTACCGTCAACAGCTGTTTGTATCTCGGCAGTTCATGTTAGAGACAACACGAGTTGAAATCTCCCATGACAAGAATTACAGAGTTTGGCCGAGAGCTTTCTGCAGAGGGAATTTGCTCAGCCAGCAGGCGTCGTGGTTCTCGGACGGGGGCTTGCGGGGAATGTAAACACCCGCGAGGATGACAGACGAGATTTCTCTCGGGGAGTAGTACGGTCTCTACACTCTCACTCTATGACAACTGATTCCAGAATACTAGAGCAATGTTGGTATGATTTTATTACATCCGTGCACCAGTTCTTATTGATGTAGAAACACATACCTCCTCCCTTTCCTTCCTCACACACCGCAGTGTACCGGTCCGCTCTGATACGTTGGTATCCAGGTAAATCCACAGCAGTTTCAGTAATGTCGTCATGGAACCAGGTTCAGAGAAGAATAAGGCAGAGTTCCTATTAAAGTCTTTATTCCCTAAAAGGAGATTGACTTTGTCCATTTTATTGCAGAGTTCACGTTGGACATGCAGATGGCCGGGAGCGGTGTGCGATGTCGTCTCTTCCTCCACTTGCGGAGGGCACAATCTCGCCGACCCCTATAGCGCCTCACAAGGAGTTTGTGTCTCGGGCAGCTTTTCCCGTTTCCTACGGGGAGTATAGAGTCATGGATTTCCTCCGATGGACTCTAAAAGGTCGGAGATGAGGTTGGCAGTAGTACCACAGTCTGCTGCTGTGCTCAGACGCCGTTGGACGTTGGCTATCTTGTGTTCATCTTTTTATTGGATTAATTAGTTCTGTAATTGTGATTTGGGTTTCTTGGATTTGGGTTTTCTGTTATATTCATTCATTCTAGTGTTTCCTGTTTTATTTTGAAATTCACTCTTCTTGCATCTTTGTGATTGCCTTCCCCGCCCTGATTTGTACCAGCTGTGTTCACTCACCTTTCTCCCCTGGTGTATGTAGTCTCTGTTTCTTTGTCAGTTCGTCATCGCTCCTGGTTTGATGTGTTTCTCCCTTGAGAAAGTTTTTCCTGACATTACCTTTTGGATTATCTTATGTGAAGCTGCCTGCCGGACCAGCTGCCTTTTTGCTCTTAGTAAGTTTGCTCTTCATTAAATCATTGAACTTTGACCGCTGCCTCCTCATCATTGCCTACATTTTGGGTCCAAGCCTGTTATCCCTGACAGAACCTGACAGGAGGAATGAATTCCCTGATGTTTAGGATCATGTTCTGATTGAACATCCAGCCATCCACCCTTCCACCCTTCCAGCCATCCAGCTTTCCAGCTTTCTACCCTTCCAGCCTTCCACCCTTCCAGCTTTCCAGCCTTCCATCCTTCCAGCCATCCAGCCTTCCAGCCTTCACTTCAGTGTGCTGAAGGTGTGATTTGCTGTTCAAAAAGGATAAATTAGCTGTGCGTCTTTGGTTAGAGCAGATTGAGTGGGAATGAAGCGATGGCCTGAGGGAGGAATGATGCAGAAAGAATTACAACACCACCTGACTGACTAGACTACAGCACAGGAGGGAGGGAGGACTCTTTCCTTCTGTCCATCTCTGTGCCCATACGGCTGCACAGCCAACACTAACTGCTCTGCTCCTGTCTCTCTGCTTTGTCCTCACACACACACCAATGCACACAGTGTCTCTCTCTCTCTTTCATTCTCTCTCTCAGTCCTACTTGTGCTCACACACCTGTAATTACTGTGGAAGCTCTTTCAGAAATGGGCCACTTGCTTTTGTTTTCTTTCTCCTTTTTTATTTGTTTATTTCGTTAATGAAGAGACGGTAGAACTCAGAATACGTGAAAAGCCACTGACCCAGTTTCCTAACGGCGGGCTCGCTGCTCGCTGCCGTTGCCAAAGCGTACAAAGGAGAAAAAAAAGCTTTGTGATGATTGCAGTTTAATGACCAACAAGGTGCTCGCTGTATGAGCTGATCCAATGGGGAATAGAACAGCTTTATTTACTGAACCGAAGCCAACGCTCACTAAGTTAAGGCGTGAAATTAGTCTCAAAATGCTCATAAATGTGTTTTACATGATCTACAAATGAAAAAATAACCAGTACCATTTGTGTGTAATTTTGGGTACTCACTATGTTCTAATCTACACACACAAATACTAATCAAGTTGAACACATGTAAAACAGTTTTACAAATGCACACATCTCAGCCTGAATGAATATTTATATTTCATGTACAGATTTTTAACTCACCTAAATTCACGACAAGCTAGCGGACAGCTGGGTGTGTCGTGTAGAAGGTAACCACGACGACTACAGCAACGGCAGACTTACTGGGAGACGTTTCAAAGTTTCCTTGTCTCACTGACTTTGAAGTGATTCTGCAGTCGTAGAAGAAGAAAAGAAGAAAATACTAATATTACATTTGTTGTTATAAAAAGTGACACATTGTTGAGCCGTCAGCTAAAGTTAAGTTTGGTTAACTAACGTTAGCTAGTTAGTTGGTAACATTACTTCCTACCGGTGTCAGTCTGATCAATTTTTCCCACACATTGACTTTACTTGGGGCGCTGCCCTTTTCCTTATTAATTATGTATTATTTTACCAATCAGCTGTTAATCATAAATATAATAGGAGCCATAAGTATCTCACAACACAACACCATAAAGGTAATGTATACAGTAAACTAAAGTGATGTGAACCACTGGAAGTATTCACATTCCCTTTACTGCAGTAAAAGTACTAATGAAAAGTAGAGGCACTCATTGAGCAGTAACATGTTCCCTGTCAGTGTTTTACTATTATAGATGATGTGTATTTGGATTACTGCTGCATTAATGTGTTGTACATCATACAGTTTGTAACTACACCTTTTCATGGTGTCACAATAACAGCCCTAATCAGATTTATGACGATGCATTCAGAGGCTTTTTAAAGAGTTCGGAATCCTTCAGTTTAAATCACAATTCAACATCTGGAGATGCGATATCGTTTAAACAGCTGGGGATGAAACATTGTAATCTGTAAGGAATAATGATGTTCTTATTTTGTCCAAAACTTTGTCACTTTTGTATGAATGTTGTTGATGGCAGGGGTATTTTAAATATCACTTATTAAACACTGTTGCTAGGAGGACATGAAGAAAACCATCCCACATGGCAACATATTAATTATTTTTTGTAATTTCTCTTATTTTGCACTTGCACCTCCGTTTCTCTATGAGCTCAGTGCTGCTTGATATACTGTCACTGAAAGTGATCTATTGACTGTATATTGACATCATACCAGCAACATTACTACAGTTTACATGTCTATCTGTAGAATATGTTACGGAGATGAAAAAAAGTAAAGCCTTATTTTTAAATCAACACTTCCTGCTTTCATTTCAAAATAAAAGTCCTCAAGCATTTCTTCTGTGGACAGAATTCCTTCATTTGTTAACACAAAGCTTTTATTCTGAAATATGTGCCGGACAGTGTTCTAGAACATGCAGTGACTTGGAGAGCTCCATGAATGAATATAGTATGGAGTTTTAACTGTGGATTATTACTATTATTTACAAATTACCACACGTTTCTTAACCTTTCTCTGTCTAAAATAAATATAAATGATATTTATAATGAAATGAAATGACCATTAAAAGGCAACCTCTATTTAGAAAGAAAGGGCTGACAGCAGCAGCTGCAGCAGAAACGCAGCCGTCACGCGCTCCTGACGTTCCTGGTGTGTCCCGGGCGTATCTGTTGCCGGTAGCAGTCCGTCGTCCACAATGTGTTGACTCCCAGATCAATCAATATGATACAAACTATATCATCAATTATTCTCACACACACAAGGATTACAGTTTTTTCAGTCGTTTTGGCTCATTTTCTGAAACAGTCTTAACTTTCTCTAAACTGTCAGTACAATCATCACCACTGTTTGATGGGACATCACAACTCTACTACATGTCTGTTATAAAGGTAGTAACTCACCCAGAACACTTCATTCATGCTTCAGAAGCAGTTATTGAGTCAGTAAACTGGCCAACGCCACCAACATGAGAAGTAGTTTAGTCATGTGTGAGCCGGACTGGTCACAATGGTTCCATGTTGTTCTCTCACCATGGCTGTCAACCCTCAAATGATCCTGATGTACTACTATGATATACTACTACTCTGATATACTACTCTGATATACTACTACTCTGATATACTACTCTGATATACTACTACTCTGATATACTACTCTGATATAATACCACCAAACACCATGTAATAGATATGTATGGAATATGCATGTGTTTGACAGAGTTCTATAATTGAATGGATCATTTTGCATGTGATGGATCAAACGATGTTAGAATGTTTAGAAGTTGTGAAGAAGACGACAGTTTCACTGAGAATCAACTCATCAGTTGTGATCAGCAGACGTGTGAACATGGTTGAGTCTTTTGCATGCATGTGCTAATACTAGTGCAATTTGCTTGAATGAATGAGAAATTCTAACCTGTTGTGAACAACAGACTAAGGGTGCTTTCACATCAGGGACCCGGGCCCGGATCCGAGTACACTTGTCACAAAAGTCCAGTTGGATTGATTAGTGTGAACGCTCTGTACCGTACTCGGGCACGGTTCGTCGATCAGTACCCGAGTCCATTTGGAAAGGTGGTCTGGAGTACGGATCATGCGTACTCGGGAACGGTTCACATCAGGTGTGAAAGCCAACCATACCAAAACACGGAAGTGGACCGCATTTTAACGCAAGTAACGCGAGTAACGTTAGCAGTTAGCGAGTAGTTTTGAAATGGCAGGCTGTTTTCAACGCCGCCGGTCACCTCCGAAATCTGTACACATAAAACAGTTTCATATCTATGTCTGTATCTGCGCACATCATGAGCCGATCTCATCCTCTGAGCTGCACAGCCGTGGATGATACCGCATAGACAATAGGCGATGGGGTTGAGTGATGTTCATATTCAATGTTCAGTTGACATGAATGTTGTGTTTGCTACTGATACTTCCTTGTTTGAAACATCAGAAGACATTAGTAGTTTGGAGAGACGGAGTTCCATCACCTCACCTTCTGAGTATGTCTAAAACCTGCTGTGAGCTGGACAGTATTTCCCAGTGAAACGGATCTTTTTCTTATCTGACATGATTGCACCCTGTCAGATAATAGTGTAAAAGGTCAGGTCTTGATTGTCCTGAGCTGCAGATAAGAACTGAACCATGTCTCAGACTCGCTTCAGTTACAGTAGACAGACATGGATCAGTTCTTTTCATAACACTGTGAACAATGTGATCATCTAAAGGACATGCTTCCCCGTGCAGCAGGACGTCTGCTGTTTTTAACTCCAGCTGAAGGATTACAAATGTTTGACGCCTCTGAAACTCTCCACTAACTACATCTGAAAAGGTCACGCTAAAACTGTAACTCTTTGCTTTGTGTCTGAAGAGTTGACATTTTAGATGTCATATCAGGCTTTCACCCGATCGGTGACATTAAAACATATCTCAAAATCAACGATGAGGACCAGTAACTCTTTTCAGAAAGGGGTTTTCTCCAGAGGATGGACCAGACTGAAGGGTAATACATGAAATCAAATCAAATCAAATCAAATCAATTTATTTTTGTATAGCGTCAAATCACAACAGAAGTTATCTCAAGACGCTTTATATATAGAGCAGGTCTATGACCGTACACCATAGTTTAGAGACCCAACAGGATCCACCAAGCGCACTGTGGCCAGGAAAAACTCCCCGATTACTGGGAAGAAACCTGGAGCAGAATCGGGCGCAGGGCGGGCGGCCATCTGCCGAGACCGGCTGGGGGGATAGATAGATAGAGAGAGAGTGAGAGAGAGAGAGAGAGAGAGATAGAGAGAGAGAGATAGAGAGAGAGAGAGAGAGAGAGAGAGAGAGAGATAGAGAAGCAGCCACAATAGTAGCCTAGCAGCTGTAATAGCTAATACAAGTAGGACTGATAACACAAAACCAATAGTGGTGGATGGAAAGAGTGATAATACAACTATCGGAATTGATGTCATTGGGTCGTCCCCAGACGGGCTTTCAAGTGGAGCTTCCAGCTGTCTCAGTCCTCCATACATCTTACTAGCTCGCCAGCACTGTCCAGCATCTCTCCTCAGTATGTCCATGTGTGTTGGTGTGGGACGTCCCTGTGATCGATGCCCGTGCGTTGGTTCCCGCAGCATCAGCATGCTTGCTGGGAGTTCTTGATGTCTTTGGCAGTGACTGAGAAGTGTTATTCTCCAGGCTGCCACCTTGTCATTAGGTGTTGGAAATCCCTCGTTAGCATTGGTAGTCCCTCGTACAGACGTAGTTAATTAAGGATGGTAGCAGTTGGTGTCAAGCAGGCACCGACGCGGCAGCAGATGCAGCCACAGTACCGGAGACCACCAAGATCCAGGTGAAACCCTGCTCCAAGTGTACCCCTGCTCCAGGTATAACCTCGCTCCCGGTGTGATCCCGCTCCAGGTATGACCTCGCTGCAGGTCATACCTGGTGAAACAATTCACAGTTAACTTGTGTTTGTTACTTGCAGTCAGACTGCTACAGACAGTAGCTATAACAATAGTAACAGTCTAAAGCTACACTAGCACTCCATTTACTGTCATTACAGACCAAAATATAGAAACTAGGAAGTTTGTCCTGAGGCTGGGGCTAAAGTAAAGGCAATGATGCCATTAAAATATAAGGACTTCTCCTCTTGGGAGTATGAAGACTGTTAATAGAATAAACGGCATTTTGCTTACAACTTAGAAATCTTGTATAGAAATCTAACATTTTGGCCTTTGGTTGATGTTAGAGGAAATGTGAGGGTGTCACCGAAAACATCACCATTAATATGTACGGAAAGTTACAAGGCGATGTGGCCAGGACATCTTGCTCTGGACTAAGGCCCCGATCACACAGAGTCACATTGCTAGAAACGAGTCGCCCGTTGAGAAACACCGATAGCTTAAAGTTTATCAAGGAGAAGATAATGGTCAACCAAATCCAAGGTCTCAGTTAAATCAATAAAGATTGCACCTGTAAACTGACCTTGTGAAAATACATCATTGGTGAATTTTACAAGGGCAGCAGTAGTAGAAAAAATAGAACCAGAACCAGACTGAAATGGGGATAAAATATTGAAATCGTTAATATACTGTGATAATTGATTAAAAATTAACTTCTCAAATATTTTAGCAACAGCACAAGTACTAGAAATCGGTCTTTAATTATTAAGAGCTATCGGATCTCCTCCTTCATGAAGTGGAGTAACTTTAGCACATTTCCCAATAGATGGTAGTTTACGAGTAGATAGGGACAAATTAAATAGGTCAGCTGGAGGAAAAATAAGCGCTGGGGAGGCTAATTTTATCATCAGGTCCAGGAGCACAACCAACTGTTAGGGCAGAAATAAGTTCCATAAGTTCAATAGGTAAAATATGTCTAAAAGAAAATGAGCCACTAGTTGAATTACTAATATGATGATTAAAGTAAGGTGAAGCAAACGAGTAAGAAGTACAAACAGAAGTAAAGTGATGATTGAAAACATGGGAGATAATGGCAGGGTCACGGATAACTTCATCATTGACACGGATCTGTGCAGCAGAGGATGCTTTTGGGGTTCCGAAGATCTTCAGAAAGACTATTTTTATAATAGTTGGACTTTGCATTCCTTGTGTTTTACAGAAATATCTTAAAGGGACTGTTTGTAACTTCTTGCACGTATAAATCTTTGCAGGTCGGTGTTCCATGCGCGCTCGCGTGTGTCTATGCTGTTCAGATTCAGACTCCGACACAAACTATAGTGAAGCACCAAAACCTCTTGGTTGTATCTAGTGAAGCCCGTCTGTTAAACAGTGTTGGACGCGGTCGGAGGACGCGGGGGAGACCGTAGCTTTGGTTTCCAGGACCGGAGTCTCTGCTGTACTCTGCTCCTCTGCCTGCTTGCCTTCACTCACACACCGCGCTCGTTCTCACTCTTTTGCTCCACTCTCACATGCATGCGCGCACACTCCACATTGCAGAAGAGTTAGTTTATCTCTGAGAATATCTATATATTAACAAGACATTTCCGATCCTTACAAACAGTCCCTTTAAATGTTTGTATGTTGTATGCGTCCCAATCAGCTTGATCACTAGTTATTCGATATTTTGCCCAAGCCTTATGCCTAACATTAAAAATATGTATTAAATCAGAACTAATCCATGGTAAATGTCTCCCTTTAACTTTCATTGTCTTCCAAGGGGCATGCTTATCAACAGCCTTAATAAAGTCACTCAAAAGGAAATTCCATGTTTCTTCAACATAAAGTATCAACTGAAACCTATCCCAGTTTAACTCTGTAACATCTTGAATAAAGTGATCAATATTTATGTTTCTACACTGTGTCATATTTATGTATCTTGGAGGTAGATGGGAGATTTTAATCTTCCAGACGCAGAAAATAACACAACGGTCACTGAAACAATCAGAAAGCACCCCCGACTTAATCATTTTATCTGGGTGAGAAGCAAATATTAATATTATATATGAAATCTAGCAGAGAAGATGGTGTTTCAGTAACTCTGGTAGGTTCAGTAATGAGTTGAGTTAAATTGATGCAATCAAAGTTTTTATCAGTTGAAGAGGAACGATCCCACCAGTTTACATTAAACTAAAAAATAATCACAAATTTACAAACCATATTTTGTTTTTCAAAATAATAAGTTCACATCTCTGAACAATTGTTTTTTTTGTTCACAACAGATTAGAATTTTTAATTCATTCAAGCAAACTGCGCTAGTTTTGCCACATGTGCAGAAGGGTCAGTACATTATCTACAATTTACACAACAACCACGTCCACACGTCTGCTGATCAGAACTGATGAGTTGATTCTCAGTGAAACTGTCGTCCTCTTCACAACTTCTAAACATTCTTTCATCGTTGGAGCCGTCACATGAAAAATGATCCACTCGATTATAGAAATCTGTCTGACAGATAGTCGAACCTCGGATAGAAGAGGAACAATGTGGATTCCGTCCTGCCCGTGGAACAACGGGCCAGCTCTTCACTCTCGCAAGGATCCTGTAGGGGTCCTGGGAGTATGCCTATACTGTCTACATGTGTTTTGTGGACTTGGAGAAGGCGTATGACCGGGTCCACGGGGAGATACTGTGGGGAGGGCTGCGGAAGTATGGTGTGAGGGGGGCACTTCTTAGGGCCATCCAATATCTGTACGCCCAAAGCGAGAGCTGTGTTCGGGTTCTCGGCAGTAAGTCGGACTCGTTTCCGGTGGTGGTTGGCCTCCACCATGGCTGCGCTTTGTCACCAATCCTGTTGGTGATATTCATGGACAGGATATCGAGGCGTAGTCGGGGGGAGGTGGGTTTGCAGTTCGGTGTGCTGAGGATCTCATCGCTGCTTTTTGCAGATGATGTGGTCCTGTTGGCATCATCAGTCTTTGACCTCCACCGATTCTCTCAGGCGGACGGCCCGAGGGCAAAACCGGGACAGAGTCAGGGAACTCGGGCGGACGGCCTGAGGGCAGGGCAGAGACAGAGCCGGGAAACTCCGGTGGATGACCCGGGGGCAGAACCGGGACAGAGTCTGGGAACTCGGGCGGACGGCCCGGGGGCAGGGCAGAGTCAGATCCGGGAAACTCAGGCGGACGGCCCGGGGGCATGGCAGAGACAGAGCCGGGAAACTCCGGTGGATGACCCGGGGGCAGAACCGGGACAGAATCTGGGAACTCAGGCGGACGACCCGGGGACAGAACCGGGACAGAGTCTGGGAACTCGGGTGGACGGCCCGGAGGCAGGGCAGAGTTCGAGCCGAGAAACTCCGGCAGATGACCCGGGGGCAAGGCAAAGTCAGAGCCGGGAAACTCGGGCGGACGACCCGGGGGCAAGGCAGAGTTAGAGCCGGGGAACTCGGGGTCTTGGAACTGTGGCCCAGCAGTCACAGGAACAAGGTTTTTGGGCTGAAACCCAGGCGAAACAGGAGGTGATGGTTGCGGCCCAACCGGCGAACCGGACGGAGCAGGGGGTGGCGGGTGCGACCCAACCGGAACAGCAGATGGCGGTTGCGGCCCAACCGGTAAAGCAGGTGGCGGTTGCGACCCAACCGGAACAGCAGGTGGAGGTTGCGACCCAACCGGAACAGCAGGTGGCGGTTGCGGCCCAACCGGCACAGGAAGTGACGGTTGCGGCCCAACCGGCGAACCAGACGGAGCAGGAGGTGGCGGTTGCGACCCAACCGGAACAGCAGGTGACGGTTGCAACCCAACCGGTAAAGTAGGTGGTGGTTGCGACCCAACCGGAACAGCAGGTGACGGCTGCGACCCAACCGGAACAGCAGGTGACAGCTGCGACCCAACCGGAACAGCAGTTGGCGGTTGCGTCCCAACCGGAGCAGCAGGTGGCGGTTGCGGCCCAACCGGAAAAGCAGGTGGCGGTTGCGGCCCAACCGGAACAGCAGGTGGCGGTTGCGGCCCAACCGGAAAAACAGGTGGCGGTTGCGACCCAACCGGAAAAGCAGGTGGCGGTTGCGGCCCAACCGGAACAGCAGGTGGCGGTTGCGTCCCAACCGGAGCAGCAGGTGGCGGTTGCGTCCCAACCGGAGCAGCAGGTGGCGGGTCGTTTTGCAGCCGAGCCGAGCCGCTACTCCATTGCGTTGAAAGGAGCCAGCTGAGGTGGTTCAGACATCTAGTAAGTAACATTTCTGTTTTCTGTATATGACTTCATATGAGAGATCAAAAGTGAATGTTCTGTCTACAGTACATGTAACGCATTACTAGTAGCTACTACAGTATTGACTGTTCCCTGTAAACTTTGACCTGCTGTTGAGATGTGAATGTAAAGAGCTCAGAGTGATCGACATTCAGCCTCCAGCTGGACACAACCGACATCCTGCTGTAGTCCAGTCAGCAGTCAGAGTCAACCAACACAGAGTAGTACATCAGAGTAGTACATCAGAGTAATAGTATATCAGAGTAATAGTATATCAGAGTAGTACATCCGAGTAGTACATCAGAGTAGTACATCAGAGTAATAGTATATCAGAGTAATAGTACATCAGAGTAGTACATCATAGTACATCAGAGTAGTACATCAGAGTAGTACATCAGATTAGTACTTCAGAGTAGTATATCAGAGTAGTACACCACAGTAATAAATCAGAGTAGTACATCAGAGTAGTAGTATATCAGAGAAGTATATCAGAGTAGTAGTATATCAGAGTAGTATATCAGAGTAGTAGTATATCAGAGTAGTAATACATCAGAGTAGTACATCAGAGTAGTATATCAGAGTAGTACATCAGAGTAGTACATCAGAGTAGTACATCAGAGTAGTACATCCGATTAGTATATCAGAGTAGTAGTATATCAGAGTAGTATATCAGAGTAGTATATCAGAGTAATAGTATATCAGAGTAGTATATCAGAGTAGTACATCAGAGTAATAGTATATCAGAGTAGTATATCAGAGTCGTATATCAGAGTAGTAGTATATCAGAGTAGTATGTCAGGATCATTTGACGGTTGACAGCCGTGGTGAGAGAACAACATGGAACCATTGTGACCAGTCCGGCTCACACCATGACTAAACTACTTCTCATGTTGGTGGCGTTGGCCAGTTTACTGACTCAATAACTGCTTCTGAAGCATGAATGAAGTGTTCTGGGTGAGTTACTACCTTTATAACAGACATGTAGTAGAGTTGTGATGTCCCATCAAACAGTGGTGATGATTGTACTGACAGTTTAGAGAAAGTTAAGACTGTTTCAGAAAATGAGCCAAAACGACTGAGAAAACCTGTAAAGTGGATGTTGTTGTGATTCATTGAGCATCTCTGTTTTATAAACTTTATACTTTAGTTGACTTCATTAGAATTTACAGAGTTTGGCTTCATTTCAACACCATGCAGCCACAGTCTGGAAGAAGATGTTAGTTTTTCTTCACGTTCTCTTTTACTGAGTGTTGCAATAAGTTACAGTAAATGCTAGGAATATAAACTAGTGAGCACACACAAACACACACACACACACACACACACACACACACACACACACACACACACACACACACACACACACGCACACACACACACCACTTGTTACCTGGATCACTGCCAGATCTTGGAGCAGTGAAGAAGAGTGTAATGCCTGCATAGATTTGTGCACAGCAGCTGCCTAAGAACTAAGATATACAGATAGACAGACAGACAGACAGACAGACAGACAGACAGACAGATAGATAGACAGATAGACAGATAGATAGATAGACAGATAGACAGATAGATATATAGATGGAAGGACGGACGGACGGTCGGATGGACGGATAGATAGATAGATAGTTGGATGAATAGATGGATGGATGGATAGATAGTTGGATGAATAGATGGATGGATGGATGGATGGATAGATAGATAGAGAGATGGATGAATAGATGGATGGCTGTGTGCCTATAAGGGTTGAGGCCATGCTGGGATCTCTGAGGTAAATGCAGCCTTGTTTTCAGCTCAGTGACCATCTATAGTCCGGCATGCTGGCAGGATTATACAACCACACTACTGCCAGGACTATCATCAGTTCTGCAACACTGCCCCCCCCGTCTCAGAAAAACACTGAGAAGAAAAAGAAACTTGTTTTGTTTCATTGACTCTGTTATTATGAACACCCCCAAGATAGCACTGCTCTTTTAAATGCTTTCTAATTGTGTTGTTGTGCATTTTAATTACTTATAATTGTGCAAAATAATGTCTAGAGACGAGCCGCTTAATAACTAAAGTCCTTGGTACTGCTGGCCCCCACCCTGTAGACTCCACTATGCAGCTTAATAACTATAGTCCTTGGTACTGCTGGCCCCCACCCTGTAGGCTCCACTATGCCGCTTAATAACTATAGTCCTTGGTTCTGCTGGCCCCCACCCTGTAGGCTCCACTATGCAGCTTAATAACTAAAGTCCCTTGTACTGCTGGCCCCCACCCTGTAGGCTCCACTATGCCGCTTAATAACTATAGTACTTGGTACTGCTTGCCCCCACCCTGTAGGCTCCACTATGCCGCTTAATAACTATAGTCCTTGGTACTGCTGGCCCCCACCCTGTAGGCTCCACTATGCAGCTTAATAACTATAGTCCTTGGTACTGCTTGCCCCCACCCTGTAGGCTCCACTATGCAGCTTAATAACTATAGTCCTTGGTACTGCTGGCCCCCACCCTGTAGGCTCCACTATGTAGCTTAATAACTATAGTCCTTGGTACTGCTTGCCCCCACCCTGTAGACTCCACTATGCAGCTTAATAACTATAGTCCTTGGTACTGCTTGCCCCCACCCTGTAGGCTCCACTTTGCAGCTTAATAACTATAGTCCTTGGTACTGCTTGCCCCCACCCTGTAGGCTCCACTATGCAGCTTAATAACTATAGTCCTTGGTACTGCTGGCCCCCACCCTGTAGGCTCCACTATGCAGCTTAATAACTATAGTCCTTGGTACTGCTGGCCCCCACCCTGTAGACTCCACTATGCTGCTTGCTGCCAGTTCGTCTGTTCTTCCAAGTCAGCGTTCCAGCTGTTGTTCCTAGTGTGCTTTAACCCTTGCATGTTCGTACTTCGATCTTTCCCAGCGTTTTTAGACACCTTTACCTGTTTTGGACTGATTACCTGTGTACTGAACCTCTTGCAAGTAAAAACGTTTTATTATACTTGCCTTGTGTTGGAGTCCTGCTTGTGAGTCCTGGTCTGTTGGCCCGGTGTGATAGCTAGCATGACAGTGGATTCCTTAGGTTTTCTAGTTTCATATGATACCAGTGCCTTCACTCTCGCTCTAAAACTTGACTTGCTACAGCCTGAAAGTCAGTGAAGTCAGGTTGGCGGGTCTCACGCCTATATTTGACCCAATACAAACCAAGCAGTTTTCAGTTTCCATCATTATCATGGCGCATTGTAGCACTTCCACCTGTAGCCACAACCCTGGTTCTCTAACCCTGAGGCTAACGCTCCCTTTGTCCACCACAAAGGGTTAATTATAGTAGAAGTATAAATCCCTGTACTTTCAGACAGCACTCTAAAAATGCAATCTATTTTATTTCTGTCCCTTCATTATTTTTCCAAATCTAATAACTTGTTTTTTGGGCCTTCCTAAATGTCAGTGAGAATGTGAATAAAGGGCCCTCTGTGAGGCTCAGCTGACACGCTGCTCTTACTGGCCAAATGACACCATTGAAATCATGTGAACAGAGTGAAAATGGACCTTTCCACTCTCTTGAACATGCACACTTGGGGATATTTACAGAGACAATGGACATATGAACACTGACCTATTCTCCCAATCTACAGACAGCAAGGACATGGACTTTCTTTCTTTCATTCTCTGTCACACACAAGAACACCCAGTGATGACACGTCTGACATCCCTCAGAACACTTGAATATGAACCTTTCTCCATCTCTGTTAGCTCTTATCTTCATCCCTATTATTGCTTGCAGACCGCTCTGCCTATTCAGGAACATGTGAGAGCAAACACCCGCCCACACGTGCACATGCATATTTATACCATTGCACACACACATACACACACACACTCATCTCCCAGGTGAAAGGCTGACATTAGCGGCTAAGCCTCCCCGTGGCTTCCTGACCTTTACTGGCTGTCAGAGGCAGAGAGCACAGCTCTAATCAAGACTGAGACACCTCCCTCTTGTCTTTCAGTCACTCTCAGCTCTTTCATCATTCAACATCTCCATTCACAGCTCCATGTCTTATTATACCGTCCTGCATCACTGATACATGGACTAGAGCAGGGGTCAGCAACTTTAGCTCCTCTCCAGTGGCTCCCTGTGAATTTTTTTAAGAAAATGAATGGAAATGAATAACTGTTTTTTTGTTTACATTTTTATTTTTATTTATCATTGTTGTAGGTCTATGGTACGACGGAATATTAGGGCCACATTGAGGAACATAAATCAATCTGAGATTTCGAGAATAAGGTCATAATATTACGAGAATAAAGTCATAGGTTTACGAGAAAAAAAGTCGTAGTATTATGAGAATAATGTCAGAAGTTTACGAGAAAAAAAGTCGTAGTATTATGAAAATAAAGTCATATTATAAAGTAGTAATTTTACGTGTTATTTTCTTTTTTTTCTTGTAAACTTCTGACTTTATTCTCGTAATGTTATGACTTTATTCTCGAAATCTCCGATATTTTTTCCCTCAATGTGACCCTAATACTCCGTCGTACATTTGTGTCACCTTCATCCCAATGCTCAAATGTTTTGCAGCTCCAGACAAATGTTTTTGGTTTTTTTTTGCCTAAAATGGCACTTTTGATAGTAAAGGTTGCTGAACCCTGGACTAGAGAGATAGCATACATGCATAGTTATAATCTGACACAACCAATGCAGCTGTTGCTAAGTCTTGTTAGTCAAATTCAAAATATAATCAAAGTTATATTCTATTCTATTTCCAAATTGATTTTACTAAGATTTGATTTGTTGCAAGATGAAAGTTTGTCAACTTTTTGTATGTACATATTCTGCAAATGAAACTGATTCTGCTTCTGAATAATTTCAGCTGGAATGAACTTGAAGTCATAATAAGATAAAAAGAAGGACAAAAGAGTGTTTTTGACAAAACTCAAGTACAGTTTATCAATCATTGGTGGTCACACTGATGGTATGGTATGGTATGATAGGGTATGATGGTATGGTATGGTAGGGTATGATAGGGTATGATGGTATGGTATGTTATTGTATGATGGTATGATAGGGTATGATGGTATGGTATGTTATTGTATGATGGTATGATAGGTGTAGGGACCCAGCAAATGGCTGGTTTCCAGTGACTTCATGAACTCAGTAACATGATCCTTGACCGCTGGACTCAGCTCAGCTGCCATTGGCTACTGTATTATTTCACACAGAGGTGTGAAAATCACCCAGAACAAAACCAGAGGAATTTCTTTGTTCCTTCTCTTTCCGCCCTTCCTTCACCTTCTCCTCACCCAAGCTGACCTGCTTGAGGTGAGCGGCAACTCTCCTGTCCAGAAGCTGCAAAGCAGCTCTGCTTCTGATCTATGGTCTGTTAGGAAACAGACCTAGCAACACAAGGAACCAAAATGCAGAAGACGCGAGAGCCTGCCTTCTCACCAATTACCTTCCAGTAACAACCACAAGGAAGTTAGCACCAAGCTAACCAATCTGCACAACGTGATTGGAGCACAGCAAAGACGACCTCTTTGACTTGGAACCACAACTTTAACCCAGGGAATCACAAACCCTTTTCTTCCATGGATCGGTAACGTACTGGGCTTACCTTAGCATTAGCAATCGCACATGGCTGAGCAAGACTGTTAAACTTTGATTTCTAGAATGTACCTGTATTGATTTGGTTTAATGTTATTCATTGAGTTTGACTGTGGTGATTTATCTGTATTTGATATTTGGGTAACTGGCTTTGCCACATCTGATGTGTTTAGTTTATGCTTCACATAGACAAGGTCTTGCATGCAAACTAACCATCTTTTCTAACCCACTGCATATCTAACACACATTAAGATCACATACAGAAACTGTGAATTAGTTAAACATAAACGTACAGCTTCAGATAATATTAACCCCTCCCCCCCCCTCTCTGTCCTTCCTGAGCACATGTGCTCAGAAGAACAAAGAGGTCAGGTGGTGACATGCTGGCGGCCATCTTTGATTCCGCCATCTTTGTAGTTTTACAGTGCTCGCCATTTTGTCTGTAGGCCATACAGACATCCTGGGACAAGAAGCCATCTTGTCTCTCTCTCTCTCTCTCTCTCTCTCTCTCTCTCTCTCTCTCTCTCTCTCTCTCTCTCTCTCTCTCTCTCTCTCTCTCCCTTTCTCTCACACACACACACACACACACACACACACACACACACACACACACACATACACACACCCACTGTGTTTGGTTTGTTTAGTTTAGTTATTTAGTTAGATTAATATTGTGTTTTAAACCTTTATTATCTTGTAAATAAATGTTTGTGGAATATACATGCTGGTCTCTTTAATGTTGTACAAGAGTGAATAATGCCAACCTCTGCTATGTCAAGAACTCCGATATCCTTCAACCTTTACTATCTATTTTGGTTATAGTTATTAATTTAATTATTAATCAACGTTCCAAATTGATAGTTTAGCATATATAATGAGACTATATTAACGTTTTGGTCATTGGTCCCTGATTCCAGGGTGGTGCCCCGTTTATTATTAATGTTTATTGATAATTTATTAATATTAATAATTCTATTATTATTTATTAATTAATTTGCTAATAACCAAAACCTGTTACAGTAGAATCCCTACATAGGGTATGATGGTATGGTATGTTATTGTATGATGGTATGATAGGGTATGATGGTATGGTATGTTATTGTATGATGGTATGATAGGGTATGATGGTATGGTATGTTATTGTATGATGGTATGATAGGGTATGATGGTATGGTATGTTATTGTATGATGGTATGATAGGGTGTTACAACCCGGAGTTGGTGTAGGGGTAAAGGGAGTAACATTTGAGCCGATGTTATCAGGCAATCACTTGTTTATTGATGGGTGATTGATTAAAGCAAAATAAAACATACAATGGGTTGAATTAATACTAAATGAAAACGAGGGTTTAGGGTGGCCGAACCGGAGAAAACAAAAGGCACACACCCTAGCCCTGAATAATCCTAACCAGCAGACAAATTAAACAACTGCTCTATTCAACACAATATATAAACACAAACGAGTACCTCATACTAGTTAACATTCAATATCTAACAATCTAAAGTCCACTGACTCCAGTAGGACCTAAACACAATATGCTAGTTAACAACACACAACAATCGAGAGGCACGGGGACAGATCAATAGAAATCACTGCCCGCCTTGGTCTAGTCACAGCTGGCCTTTAATTCTTTCCACGCGCCCCAGCCGGCTGGTGATTGGCTAATCACATGTGACGTGTCAGAGGCAGGACCACAAACGGCGGGAAACGAAGGGCATCCACCTGAGGGCGTTCCGGAGGCGTGGCCCCGAAGGGAATCCCCAAGACATGACGTCGTCTTGGAGCGACGGGACAGCAGAGCGCACCAAAAGAAAAGAGCACAGGGACCAGCGCCGCACAGCAACATACAACAATACAACCAATAACGAACGGTCACTTCTGAGACCGTAACATAGGGTATGATGGTATGGTATGGTATGGTATGATAGGGTATTATTTTATGGTATGGTAGAATGGTGGCCAAATGAATCAGCTGAAATTCACCTTATTACATTAAATCTAATTAAACCTGTCTAGACCAAAACTTAGCAATGCAGTAACATCACATGACCGAAGTCTCAACTTATTTTACTATGCAAACTCCATTTGCTGATGAAGTCTGTGAGACCAGTTGAGATCTCCAGAAAAGGGTAATAAGTGGACCTTGAGTTATTATTATTATTATTTTTAATATTAATATTATTTTGACAAACTGCTGTTCCCGAGGTCAAACACTTTAAAACACATTTCCTGCAACGGAGGACAATATTCTACCTACCTACCCACCTGATCTGATTCTGAGTCCAAAACTCCTACACTTCCCATAATGCAACCAGAGAGCATCTTTGATTGGACCCGCCTATCTGCCTGGTACACGGCCACATCTTTCAAAATCAATTCGCACAGTTTGTGTCCCAGGCCTCCTGCTGAGAAGAGCTCAGAGGACGTTATAGAGTACAGCCGTCTTCACTCCTCATGACACGTGGACTGACTCATACTCATGCATGTGCTAAATTAGTGGAGTGCCCCTTTACGATGACAACCTTTGAGTGTCCTCTCACATTTGGCAGATATGAAAAGAACGATACAAACTTGTAATATTATATTACTACACGGCATATACCTGCATATTTTGTATCACATATATTAACTAACTGCCTTTAAGAACATGAAATAACTTCTTTTAAGATTATGCATGGAGAAAAATCCATCTACATGAAATTAGAACACGGGAGACTTCAAAATAATTACACACTGAACATTATGCATAAATTAGAGCAGCAGCATCCAGAGAGCTGGCTATATATGGAATAGTACAGTATGTCTTTTTACCACTAACAGAATAATTGATATTGTCTTGGGAAGGAACGGGAACTTCAATCCCAGTTAATCCCTGTGCATATGGTGGCACATTATACCATGTGACTATAGAGAATTGGCTCATTATCTGCTATTCAACTGCCAAGAACTGAAGGCTTTACACTTAATTCTATAAATAATTCCCACCTCAGCACAGGAAATTTATTATGAGCAGTTTAACTCCAAATTAACTCCATACATATGGATGTGTTGGAAGTTGAAACACACTGTAGGGACATGTGAAGTTGGGCCAGTGTCACTGATTTGAGAAACGAATAATGGATGATTCCAAATATACATTTTATGGAGATTGACTCTGGGTTTTACTGTAATAATTACACAATTAAGCCTTCAGGGCATGGAAACCCATACATTTAAAACTGCACATCTCACTGCAGAATTCCCAGATGCTCGTGATCTAATAGAGGATTTAAGCACAGGGAATGGTAATGAATATTGTTGGAGTCTAATCAGTAGCATACTGGGGATATAACACTGGGTTTCTAAGAACTCCCAGCATTCCCTTGGTTTTCAATTGAGTATTCACTGGTAGAAAACCCTCCATTCCTCTGATTCCCCAAATCACAGCCGTCTTCTCAAGATGATGTGTGCCCTCACATGTAATGGAATCTGATGTATTTCCTCCACACAATAGGAAATGTCATGTGGAGAACTCCCAAGCTCCGAGACCTTTTGCTTCCTGCCAAAAATACCCGCTGCCTGTATTGGATAATTTCCGCGGGATGTCATGCCACTGAATTCCCAGACCTCCTCGCTATTATAGAGGGTTTGAATGCTGGACGGATCGGAAGGAAACACTCCATCAAGTGTGACCCACTTAGCTGCTGGAGAGGCACCAAAGGACCACCATCGCAATTATTTAAACCTCTGCTTTATTATTCATAATTAGCAGACGCTGCACAGAGTGCGTGTGTGTGTGTGTGTGTGTATGTGTGTGTGTGTGTGTGTGTGTGTGCGTGTGTGACAAAGCTCTATCAATAATATGCCTCCTCTATGCAGGAAAATAGAGAAGAACAAAGTGTGTGCGTGTGTGTTTATTTGTCTATAAGGGTGCCTACTGTTGGAGATTGTGTGTGTGTGTGTGTGTGTGTGTGTGTGTGCATGTGTGTTACTGTGCTACATGCGTGCATGAATGTGCAAATGCATGGTGTTGTGTGGGTAATTAAAGTTGGTTTTGATGTGTAGTGTATGTGCATGAATGTGTGTAAGCCACCATACCTGTGCATGTTTATGTGTGTATGTGTTTGTTTTTCCTTTATGTGAGTGTGTCTATGCGTGCATGTGTGTGTGCGTGTGCTTGTGTGTGTGTGTAATGACACCGTGTTCACCAGCTGCCACTCCAGAGCAGAACGCTGCAGCAGAGTCTCGGTGGAGTTCATCCACACTTCCTCTTCTTATTGTTTCCTCTGTTGTCTCTCAGGCCTCGGTAATTACTGGCTGCTTTAATGAGACTAATATCACAACTCCAACCCGCAGTACACCACTCCACATGATAAGAGGCTGAGAAGTGTGTGTGTGTGAGTGTGTGTGTGTGTGTGTGCTTTGTGATGATTAAGTAGTGCCAGGGTGTACGTGTGATGGAGAACGAGTGTCAAGGCGATGAGAGGGTGTTATATGCAAAGCCTTGATGATCAAGTGCTGCGTAATTGAGGGTACTGTGTGTGTCTGAGAGAGAGAGAGAGAGAGAGAGAGAGAGAGAGAGAGAGAGAGAGAGAGAGAGAGAGAGAGAGAGAGAAGTGTGATTTTAAGGGAAATAGCCATACATATTCTAACATTGTCATACTCTACATCACCATCATTTTGTAATCTACCTACCTCGTCAACTTCTGCTTCAGTCTGTGATTACAACAGTTTCCCAGAATGCCTTTCAGATGAGAGTTTAATACTTGTGTGGTGAGAGCCATCCCAACAACAATATGGTAAGTGGTACAGCTAACAACAAGTGAGAGTTGTCCCTCTACTCTGCACATGTTTTAATATCCATATAAACATACGTGTAACGCCACAAAGACATCACAGCTGTACACTCAGAAGCTCCAAGGATTGAATGACTCTCCAGCACGCTCTCACCAAATAGCAAATGAACGTCACGGCGATTTGTAAGTCATTTGGCGTGCAATAGCAACGCCTTTGTTGCTTTTTGCATATCATTTCACGCCATGTAGTCTGTACTGACATCACTGTACACGCATATGTGGGAATCTGCTCCGCTCAGAGCTCAGAGCTAGTGACGTAGAGAAAACAGACAGAGGCCCTGTTCACACCTAGTATTAACATGCGTCCTCAAGTGGACAGCTTTAAGTACAGGTGTGAACACACTCAAGAAGCATTGAGATCGGATCTTTCAGACCACATTCAGAGGTGGTCTGGGCCTCATATGACCACATTCTTTTAGCAGTGTGTAGTGAATGTGTCCTGGGCCACTTTAAGGACCGCCTACACAACTGATGTCCAGCTGGGATCCGCGGGATCACCGCGCCCCTCAGGTGAATAAACAGGCAGACACAGGCGCTTGTCAGCATGGAAACGGACTCTGTGCTCTACTTTATGTAGACTAGGCACGTGAAGAGCATTATTATCATACTGTCGGAGATGTGTCGGTGTTTTTGTTCCGCTGCTTTGCGCGGAGCTGACACCCGACCGCCCACCTGTTCTCTGTCCTCCCCGCTCTCTGGAGCGCTGTACCCCGCTGTTGTCTGGCAAAAGCAGCGGTGCCGGCACCGGCGGCGCGGAGGTCCCTGTGGACCGCCGGTACAATAACCTTTAACCAATAAGGGAGGGAGGTGGATGAGTCCAACACAGGACTTTCAGCCAGTAGGCCGGTGTCCCAAAGTGTTGTTGAGTTATTTTGAAGTTATGATAGTTACATTTGTGATGTGTTTTCCATATTTCTGTTACATTATCAAGGTCGACGGTTCGATCCCCGGCTCCTCCAGTCCACATGTCCAAGTGTCCTTGAGCAAGACACTGACCCCCAAACTGCTCCTGAAGGCTGAACCATCGGTGTGTGAATGCGTATTTAGATCAGATCCTGATGGGCAGGTTGGCTCCTTGTATAGCAGCCTCTGCCATCAGGGTATGAATGTGTGTGTGAATGGGTGACTGTTGACATGTAGTGTAAAGAGCTTTGAGTGGTCAGAAGACTAGAATGTCTCTAGAGTATATAAATGCGGTCCATTTACCATTTAGGAGGGGGCACACATTTCCTCCCCTACTTCTGTGTTGGTATCTGTGGCACTCCGAAAGCTCAGCAGTCAGAATCAGAGGTAGTCCACAGTGGACCCAAACAGTACCGGCCCACTATGGATTTCTCCTTAATCTCCTGATTACCGCTCCACCAGACAGCCCAAACAACAAAGGATGAAAAGAGCACGGTGTAAATAAAGTATCCCCTCTCTATTACCATAGCAGCTCCTGAAATCTAAACAGGGTCAGAGACAGATTCACTCATTAATGTAGAACACTAACACCACCAGATGTACTGGGGTCGGGTTAGTTATGTAATCCTGTTGCTTCCTTTACATAAAGGTTTGAACACTGATTCACATCTTATTTTTATTTCTATTACGCGACATGTGTGCAAGAGAAGCCAAGAAAGAATTCATTGGCTTATGATTGTGTGTTTTTAGTATTTCTAAGAAGATAATAAATAGTGAGTTCCAGATGTGCTGTCGTGGTAATAGTTAGAATACACATGTTGGCAGCGCCTCATTGACACCCTGCTGGGAGAAGGTCAGCACCCCGCTGATCCAGAGTGCTGCAGCTGCGTCTGGAGGGAACGTGCTTGATAGTTGGGACCCATCAGCTCGGAGTCTGCCTGCTGAGGGGAACCACAATGAAATAAGGAACAAATAACCCTCTTTCCCTTTAGATCACAGCTGAACACAAACACAATGGGAGAGAGTTCAGCTGCAAACTGCATCATGTGATGTGCTGCTTCAGACACTCATTTTCCATTCTTCCCTTCTCTTCATATACAGCATGGCTCTGAACTAGAGTCGGGACAAACAGACATACTGTCGACCTAAAAAGGCATCCTTAGTACCACCGACTGAAAGCTGCCCCTCTGGGCAACACACCATATTATTATTATTATCACTTTATTAATGTGTAAGTCCTCAGAGTACCTGAGCAGGTAGTGTAGAGAGAGTACCTGAGCAGGTAGCATACAGAGTACCTGAGCAGGTAGTGGACAGAGTACCTGAGCAGGTAGTGTAGAGAGAGTACCTGAGCAGGTAGTGATCAGAGTACCTGAGCAGGTAGTGTAGAGAGAGTACCTGAGCAGGTAGTGAACAGAGAGTACCTGAGCAGGTAGTGAATAGAGTACCTGAGCAGGTAGTGTAGAGAGAGTACCTGAGCAGGTAGTGATCAGAGTACCTGAGCAGGTAGTGTAGAGAGAGTACCTGAGCAGGTAGTGAACAGAGAGTACCTGAGCAGGTAGTGAACAGAGTACCTGAGCAGGTAGTGTAGAGAGAGTACCTGAGCAGGTAGTGAACAGAGTACCTGAGCAGGTAGCGTACAGAGTACCTAGTTTGATCCATCCATCCTCTGAATGCTCTAGGTCTCTAGTCTGATCCATCCATCCTCTGAATGCTCTAGGTCTCTAGTTTGATCCATCCATCCTCTGAATGCTCTAGGTCGCTAGTTTAATCCATCCATCCTCTGAATGCTCTAGGTCTCTAGTCTGATGCATCCATCCTCTGAATGCTCTAGGTCTCTAGGCTGATCCATCCATCCTCTGAATGCTCTAGGTCTCTAGTTTGTGGTTGTAAGGTTTCATGAGGCTGTGATTATCCTAGAGGTCACCACAGGTCATTTTATACACTGAGGTCAATGAAATGTCTCCTATGGGGACTAATATCATCACACATGAATCCAGTTGGGATCATTAGATCCACCAGAGTCTCAGCTTTACATTGATACCCAATTTATGTAATTCAAGATAGTTTATGGACCCCAGTATGCAGAATAATATAATACATCATTTTAGAATAGGTGACAATAACACATTTATACTGCAAGGGACATCTGCCAGTTTTTCCTCGCCAAAGTGTAGTTATATGGTGACATGGTTGGTACCAGTGGATTCTTTAGGTTTTATAGTTTTATATGATACCAGTATCTTCACTCTAGCTTGACAACTAACCCTCTAGAAACCTCTGAAAGACAGAATAGTGTCCGTCGGACTGTTAAGGGGTTCTGGCATATTGTCAATAAGAAAGAATACAGAACAGAAATATCAGTGACGCTCCATCTAAAGACTCTAACCTGTTGATTCCTGAACTGCAGCTCGTGCTCGCTGATACGCGGCGTCCCCGGTTTCTGTCCACATGTCGTAGTGTCCTCGAGCCAGACACTGAACCCCAGGTTGCTCCCCGGGAGCTTCACAGCAGCCTCCTCCTCCTCACTGCTCCTAATGACTAGGAAGGGTTAAATGCAGAGGTCACATTTCATGTATGTGACGATAAAAATAAAGTTTCATTTTTTAAATATACTAAACCAGCTCATATGTGATAATGCAGTTATTATAAAGGCGGTAGAAATTAAGCATTCACATAGAGCCACAGAGAGATGAGGTTAAATGTATAGAAGTTGTCCTCTAACTCGGGTAAATGGGGTCAGTGTCTTTATGAGTGGGGAGGGAAGCTCTGTTCTTTTACGGCCTAGTTTGTGATTTAGGCTAAAATGCTGCTCTTTTTTTTTTACATAAAAACCTCGCCTAGTGCAACTTTTACAGCATAATGTCTCTGCCAGTTTCTCTCAGCCTCCTCTTCCTCCCTTCTTCTTTTCTCTCCTCTTCCCTCCATCCCTCTCAGCACCACTGGGCTCCGCTGGCTGCTCTCAAAACAAATGCCCCTCTAACTCTCCCAAAGTTACGCAGAATAAATTGGAAAAATACTTTTTGACATGTTGAGTAATGCATCAAATCGTATTCTCTTTCCCCCAGCAGCCGGACTATTCTATTTCATCTGCAAACCTTCTTCAGGCAAATGGATTGCTTCCATAATGCTCTCTTTATCAGGCTGACTGAGTAAGTGCTGCTGCTCCCTGTAAGCAGGGAACACCAACATTTTCTCTCCTTCTCGCTCACACTGACAAATGTGCAGGCTCACGCTCTCTTTTATACATATATATATATATATATATATATACACTCAGCCGTGTGTTTTAGTGGGTGTTTGCATGTGTGTGTACAGTCACAACCCACTCACACTGTTTCAAATCACTCGGTTCCATTGACACACACAGCTGGCCCAGAACGCTTCATATTAACCTGAGACTGATCCAGAGGTCTGCTTTGAAGTCACACACACACTCACTCACACACACACGCACACACACACACACACACACACACACACACACACACACACACACACACACACACACACACACACACACACGCACGCACACACACACAAACCAAAACATATCAAGTCTAAACTTCAAAATCAGCACAAAGTCATCACACTGACTCAGACAAGGACAACATGCCGATTGATTCACACATGCATGTACAGTAAACACACACACACACACACACACACAAACACACACACACACACACACGCACTCTCTCCCCTCCGTCAGACACCCTGTGAACATTTCTATGGGCTTAAAGACTCTGACTGTGTCATGTTCTCCTCCAGACCTGTGATCTGCTTCTAACAGCTGAGCCTGCTCACCGAGGACGTATGGATATAATAAAGATGCAGCTCGTGCTGCCAGCGTGTGTGTGTCTGTGTGTGTGTGTGTGTGTGTGTGTGTGTGTGTTAAGTGATGCGTCTGACTGCAGGGGTGACAGCGGGTCATAGCGTGCAGTGTGCTTTTAAAATGTGTATTGAAAAATAAAATGTCCTTCATGTGATTTGAATGACTGATTTAAAGGACGGACTTCTCTATTTACTGCCTTTACAGACATGTACGTTTAGGCTTATCTTTATTTATAAGTATTATTATTATTAAAGGGGGTATTTATACTGGTTGTTGACTATAAGAACCAACAGAGAAGTCCTCATGTACTCTGTGAAGACCCAGTGGCTTGACTGTATTTTTGACTGAAATGTCCCCACAACAACTGGACAACGTATTCTCAACGAGGACCAGTACAGTGCAGGATGAGACCGACTGTCTGTGACCCGACTTCAACCTTTGAAGCTGTTAGTTTAGCTGTTTTTATCTTGTTTTACTCTTTATTTTGTAGGTCAGTCTGTTGAAGTTTGCGTTAGCATGTCACGTGGCTAATGTGGCTAGCTTGGACGATGTGTAACACTGAGAGAGACTGTAGTTCATCGTCAGATGAAGCCAGTTAAATAAGGATGCTAGTACAGTATGTTGGATGATGTGGGTAACTTTACAGTCCAACACAGCTGAGCTGGCTCTGTTGTGATCTGCTCAGTGACCCTCGCCGGTTGGCGTGTGCGTAGCTGCTGTATTGAGTGTGAGTTCTGTTACCAGTGTTTTAGCACCTCCTAGTGGTGGACATTAATATAATTCAGCCGCAGTTCATTAGAGTAAAGTTGTGTTTTGTAACTCGACACACGGCTGTCATCGACGTGAATCCACTCGCAGTACTGAGTGCAACCAGCAGAGGGCAAAGCTGCTTCATCACAGTCGGACTTCAGAAAGACAGGAAGTAGTTGTCACGTGACAGGAAATCAGCCATTTACTCCTCAAGCAGACCAAGGAGCAGACATGTATCTTATCTACTGCTATCCATTCGTCTAAGCCTGTGAAAGCATCGTCTTTTCACTCTTGATTCATGAATACATCTACAACGGAATCTTATTAAAGGCGCAACTAAGATGACTCTTATGCATTTATTGGATGGAGTTTGACTTGCTGTTAAATTGTGTTGCCACATGATGAGAACAGTACAGAGTGTGTGTGTGTGTGTGTGTAGATTCACCTGACAGACTGCCCTGAAGCTTGAAGAACAAGTGGTCAAACTGTCAGGAATTTCAGAAACAGTGATTCCTTCGCTCGGTAACGTGATGTAACTTTGATCAACGTCGCAAAAATGTCTGCATCAACGGCTGTTGTTCTCCAGACTGTCCATCCAGTTCCAGTCACAATCACACTCTGGAGTCTGAAGAGGAAATACTGCGGCAACAAACAGTGAGTCACATCTTCAGTCTAGTAGTGAGACACAAAACTGAAAATACTATCATTTCACTCACACAGCCGATCCCAGCCCTGATCCCAGCCCGCTGCTGCTGTTAGCAGTCACACAGCTCTCTGCTCAGGGAACTAGACGGTGAGTGTTTCATTAGAAACATTAGAAACGTGCTCTCAGTCTCAGCATACTGAGGAGAGATGATGAGCGTTCTCATAACATTAACCAGTAGATTTCATTCAAGGCATATTTAAATTGTCCATATTATAAAAGAAAATGTAAGAAACACTACTGAGACCGTTCAGTTCTACTTGAATCTAATTTCATAACAGATTACATTAGTAACCTTCTGAACCTGCTGGATGCTGAAAACAACGTAATGTGTTCATCAGATGAGATGTGTGAGTGTGATACACATCCACCCTCCACCTCCACAAACACATCTAACAGAACACTTCCTTCATGATGTCTTGCATTTATTTATTTATTGTTTTATGATTATGTGGTTCCCATTTATTCTGTAACAGTATTATAACGTGACATTTCCTGTGCTGAATATTTTTAGACCCCTGTTGATTTCTTCATTAGCTTCTTGGGTTCACAGTCGACTGACAGACTGTTTACATCCTATTAAAAGAATCAGCTAAAGCTCTGCTCAGCACAATGATTAGACCTGATTAGACATACACAACTGCTTTAGTCTTTAGGTAGAGATCCAACCGTCAAGTGTCTCTTATTTTATATATATATAGTATATATTTAATAATAATAATAATAATCCTGCTTGTGAAGGTGTATGCTGATAGAGAATTATCACTCAGAAAGAAAGGAATTATTGATCAAGGTTTTATGACAAAAGAGCTTGTTTCACTTCATACACATCACTCGTACAAACACTCCAATATACTAGAGAAGAACTTCTCTTAAAGGGACTGTTTGTAAGAATCAGAAATGTCTTGTTAACAGCGACACCTGTGGCCGTTAAGTCAACTAAAGTCAGCGTCCTGTTGCTCGCGCTTGTGCTCGCTCTACATAGACATGAAGGAGCATCGCTCAAAACAGTGAGGCGACACACGTCAGCTAAAAGCACAATATCACTCTATATTTCAGCTGCTTGGCAGTAATGTTAGCTGACCAGACGAAGGTCTCTCCATGAATCAATGCTGATCATAGTGTTGGCTTTTCCTGCTTCAGCCTCCCGACCGCGGCCGGAGGGAACGGGGGAGACACCGGGGTTTTGGTCGGAGACGATAACGTTTCTCTCTACGGAGCCCCGTCACTTCACAAGACACGGGAAACCTCTGTTGGTCTGGAGGAGCTGCAGCAGTTATTTCTGCACAAACGTCCACTGTACTAGATATTCTCAGAGCTAAACTAACTCTTCTGCAGTGTGGAGTGTGCGCGCAGGCGGGGGGCAAAGGGTACAGCTGTCCCCGGGCCCAAAGTCAACAACTACTACTATTATTACTACTACTACTACTTCTACTACTATAAATATTACTACTACAACAACTACTACTATTATAAATATTTCTACTATAATTACTACTACTACAAGAACAAGACAATAACATTTGAGTAAAAAGCCAGAGTATTAGTGACCAGCGGTACACAGGACGCCTGCCATGAGCCGCCTGGTCAGCTGCCCTGCGCTTCACACTGAGACGCTCTCGGTACCTCTCGTGTCAGTTTTGGACGTGTCAGGGACGGCGTGTCAATATACACTCGTAACATGTATACAGCGCCGGTACCACCGACCAAGCGGCGGTATCTTGACGCGTTGGGAGTGAGAACGGGTCGATGTTCTGCTCACCACTCAAACTAATCCAGGCAGCAATTACATTCCCTTCAAAATGCATATCCTCAGGTGTTTGTGAGCTTACAGTATTCTCACAGCCTTTAATCTCTGTAGTAGTGTGTGTGTGTGTGTGTGTGTGTGTGTGTGTGTGTGTCAGAGACTAATAATGTCTCCTCTGACGCTTTGCTTTCTCTTTCTTCATTTGTGCAACAAACAAGCAGCTAAATGCCAGCCACATTCATCTCCTAATAAGCCGACACTAACGCAGAGATTTTCATGAGGGGGAAATAATTGCCTGTTCAAGTGCTTTTTCATAAGTTCCACGTCTAATTTGGCAACTCATGAAGTGTGTCATGCAGGGAGAGAGAGGAGAGAGGATCACAGCGTTCGCCTCCAGTCTACAATTCACCCAGAAAAGCCTTCTCCTTCTTCTGCCTTTCCTCCTTTTTTTCTGCTTTGCTTTGTCTTTTCCACCTCAAATCACGTATTTCAAAACTCACCTTCAATCAGATGATTTTACCTCAGAGGCCTCCTCCCTCCTTCCCCCACCCTCCCACCCACCTCTATTTCCTCCGCTGACATCCCTTTCAACAGCAACACAAGTCTTTCTTCTTTGACGTCGGAGTGTGCCGGCACAGTGTTAGTTCCTCTTCTTTATGCTTAGTCGACAGCGTAACAAGCCCTGCATCGTGAGGAGCTGGCGCCAATGAGCATCAGCACGTCGTCTAAACTGTTGAGGATGAAGTATTATACAAAAAAAAAGAAGCTGCAAAACACATCATATGCACTTGATCATCCCTTCAAATCCCCCCCGGCGCGGTGGCAGCAGGCAGGCATGCAGGGGAATGTTGAGAGGTCAGGACATGAAAAAGGCAAAGAAAAGAGAAGTGTCAAAGGGATGAGAGGAGAGAGGAGAGGAAATGAATCCAGGGGAGAGAGAGGGAGATAGACGATATGAATGAGACAGGAGCAGTGGTGGAGTGCCGGCGTGATAACGTCAGGGGGAAACTGATGCAGAGAGTAACAATCCGGTTTATTTGTGCTTTGTCGACTATGATAGACATCCTGAGAGCAGCAGTCTGAAATCACCGTGAAGGCAGGCGCTGCATAAACACCACAGCGGGGGGTTGAATCCATTAGCGATGGGGAAAGCTTTATATCCATGATGAATAGAAGTGCTTGGAGAAGCCTTTGACATCTGGCTGCGATACATGTGAACTCCACATTAGCAGCGACTGCAGTGTTTAAGCACTGACAGCTTTATCACGTAGCATATGTTGTAGATGTAATGATGCCACGGGGCTGAAGGTGTTACTGCACCCACACACACACACACACACACAGTAGCTTTGTGGAGCGGAGCCTCACATGGATGCAGACGGATGGAGAGAGGAAGCAGCAGACGCTGCTCATACATGCTGCTTTATGTCGGGATCCTTGGGATGAAACACTTCCTCCGAGGGTTAAACACATTACTGAAGGAGCCAATCAGCACACCTCACAACAACCCCGTATTTAAAAGAAAATGGCTGCTTATTACAACATACACTAGGTCTTTTCTTTATTATTTTTATCAGTTATGATAACATTGTACTCACCATAGTAATAGCATCACTACAATAAAGACAACTCTGGATTGTGATTATGCGGCCTGGGCCCAACAGCCAATGGCAAGGCCGCAACTTAAGATACCAGTTCAATTTAACTATGAATTGGATGTTACTAGGAGCCGACAACGCCACCTAGGAAATAACTTAGAGCCTAGGACTCTGAAAGATTCAGGTTCTTTTAAAATCAGGTGAGCAGAGTTCAAAACCAGACAGAAGTCTAAAGTCAAATTAAAACCAGATTTGTTACAATTTAAATAACATGAATCTAAATGAATGATTCATTTAAAAGCTAAATGGAATAAAAATGCTGCTAGCAGCAAGGTTAGAACCCTATAAAAAGTCCAGTCCAGCAATCCAGTCCAATCCAGCGGTCCAGTCTAGTCCAATCCAGCTCTTAAATCCAATCCAATCCAGCGGCTCCTCCCGTGTCCGCGTCTTGGTTCCAGGACCAGTAGTGTGTTCCCCACTGCTAGGCTATCACCAGCTACGGGCTTTCCTGGCCTGTCTCAGTGTGTTCGCCACTCAAATGTACCAAAGGGTACTCACGATTTTCCTAGGCGGCAGGAGACCAACTGCCGACCCAGGTCTGAGTGAAACTGCGTTGGCGGACACGGTCTGCTGCATGTAGTCACACAGGAACTCGCTGGTCACTAGGCTGGTAGGTAGTAGTCGTCAGGAGAGCTGTTCTGCCCCACCGCCATCCCTGGACTGTTTCTTTGAATAAAGAACCCCGTCTGCTGCGAGCCACTCCCTCCTTTTCTCCTCTCCGTCTGTGTTGCATCTCCCTAATTGCATGCGGCTTCGCCACACCTGTCACTCCTCCTGTAATCAGTCTCCTTGATTGGAGGTGTGGCTGTCCAAAGGTCATAGCTCAGTCCAGGACATTTCAAATAAAAACACACTTCAATCCACGTATTAAAAGCAACCCAAACAACTAAAATGGTAGGTGAACCTACAACACAACATCTCAGGTAACAAACATGCAAGGATAAAACATGCAAAATAGAATAAAACAAACCAAATTCCCATAAAACATGCAGCATACAGCATGCACAAGGCATTGTTGACCCTTTCACAATTGGCTGGAAGGTGTGGATTAACTGTTAGTAGCTAGCCAGTAGAAGCAGACATCTTCTGTTGTCCAGCCTAAATGATGTGCCAGTATTAAACCGTTGGACGGGACAGCAGCAGTGACACTCAGCTGAAGAGCTTGGAGCTAGGGTTATTAATGTAACCCAGAGGTTATTTTCTCTCCCATCTGAAATGCTGCAGTTGGTCAGCGGCGCTACGCAGTGCTTCATTAGTAACACAGAGAGGCTGCTGACAACAGAAACCACAGTGGTGGTGCACAGACACCAGCAGGGTGCTGCTGAGCTGAAGCTAAACCACAATGACATCATAAACAGCACTATGTGCAGCTCAACCAGAGGAAATATTGTTGCATCTTCTGACGTGACAAAGGAGCCGAGTAAACACTATACACACAACCATGGGATTACCATAGTTACCATACTCACATACACACAGCACAAACGGGCACTAGCTGTGGGGCTTACAGTAATATAGGCTTAGTATATGCTAGTATATGCTAGTATAGTATATGCAGTATATATATATATATATATATATATATATTTAAATGTTTACAAATCATTCGGTTATCACTAAGAAATACATTATATAGTAGATCAAATATTATAACAACAATAAACTGGAAATACATATTTTACTAATGTAATCAGAATGTAATTGTTATCATTTATCATTTCTCTCACAATATATCATTTTTAACCTAATTACTTCATATTACACAAACTAATAACAGAAATTATAGCAGTAATACTAATAATTAGTAAACATTGGTTCACATTATTTCATTGTTTGTAACAGTAAAAAAAACAATATTAAATAAGTTTAAATATCAATTTACCATTAATGAAAGCTGGTTATTATATAGTGTTAGCATTATGGGTTGTGTGTGTAGTCAGCAGTTCATTTATAACAAACCTGATTTTCTGTGTATGAAACCTTACGGCCACCTTACACGAGTCAAGAACTCAGTAAACTTCAGAATTAAGATTGAATTCATTAATTGGATATCAATTATCCCTCTCTGGCGAGTGGTGCCCTGGATTTATTGTTAAGATGAATTCTGTTATTTAATATAAAACTGATTCGTTATGATAGCCACAGTTGAGTGTAATCACTCTCCATAATCTTTTGTACCAATTCATATGTTCATGATGCATATTTATGGGGCTTCTTGAGGCTTATTAATTATCATTACTTATGTCAGTACTAATTAATGTATTCACGCTACAGTTTCCATTCATAACTCCTACAACAGCGGAGCAATGCCGACATGCTCTGACAAAACTCTTTCTGGGTCTGGGTCTTCCAGCTCCGCCGTTTAATTTGTGACCGACGTCGTACAGCCGTCAGCTTGTTGAGCTAACCTCAGCGCGTGTTGCTAACAGCACGTGTTGCTAACGGCGTACAGCGAAGCGTTTACGGGTTGAACTCGTGAACAGCGGTTCCAAAGTACGTGCATCAATCTACATACGGTGTGTTCTGAATGCGGCTGCACCAGACCTCGACCCCCGGACTGTGGCGGTAATTACTATTTCAAAGCAAAAGGTAATGAGTGATTAATTACATTTTTAAAGTTGCCATCAATTACCTTGTGAGTAAACATTAGGCATACCGGTGCTGTACTACAGTGATCAAATGCAACTGAAAATATGGGAAAACATATCGGAAACATCCATCAGACAAAAAGAAAAGTGCACGTGGTTGTAGGTTGTTGTGTTATTGTTTGTTGGTCATGCTGGTTTTAATAGGAAAAGGCATAGCACGTGTTTTTGAAGAGCAATTTTTGTAGAACAAGACAAGTCATAAGACATAAAAGGCATTAACACAAGATACAAAATAAACACAACATAATATAAAAGACATATATGCATAGGATTTAAAAAGAGTAAAAATAAAGTAGAACAGCAAAATAAAAATGACAGTGCAGCTTGAGTGTTGTAAGAAATAGTCCCAAATTCAATTTAATGAAAGGCAGTGGCCAACAGAAGAGAAAGAAATGCAGTATATGCCATTGCACTGTGACCAGGGTCTGAAATGAACTTGTTTCACTGCCTGCCACTGTGGCAGGTATGTTTTTTTTGTCTGCCACTCAGAAATTTTATTTGCCACTTTTTAAATCTCTGTGCTAAATGCGATTTTAGATCCGATATAATTCAATGTTCGATATATTTTACATGAAAGACATTATGCACATGGTAAATTATAGTGTTCAAATTAGCTTCTGGGGGATCCCTGTTTGTGGGGGGTGGGAGGGTACTGTAGCCTACACAGTACTGTACTGTACTTTGATATTGCCATCTGTAGTGGTTATTTGCATAAAAACACAATTCAAAAGCTTATCATTATTTAAATATAATATTTATAATCAGGTCATAATTCCCTTTCTATTATCTATTTTATATTACTGTGAAAAAAATAGCGTTTGGTCGAAAAACAAGATTTTGCATAGGACCCCCAAAAAAGTTAGGACCGAGCCTGCTAGCTAGAACCGGCCCTGCTAGCTTGAACCGGCCCTGCTAGCTGCTCCTAGAGTTGGAGGAGCTGCTGGAGATGCTCCTGTGATGGGGGGACGCAGCATGTCGGTACGGACTAAATTCATTCATGACAGCCTTATTACCCATAGAGGATGAAGAGAGGCTGCCGACTCGTTAGCGAGCGTCAACTGTAACGTTACCGTTAACATTCAACAGTCTAACGTTAGCTAACTGTAACGTTACCGTTAACATCCAACAGTCTAACGTTAGCTAACTGTAACGTTACCGTTAACATCCAACAGTCTAACGTTAGCTAACTGTAACGTTACCATTAACATCCAACAGTCTAACGTTAGCTAACTGTAACGTTACCGTTAACATTCAACAGTCTAACGTTAGCTAACTGTAACGTTACTGTTAACATCCAACAGTCTAACGTTAGCTAACTGGTAACGTTACCGTTAACATTGAACAGTCTAACGTTAGCTAACTGTAACGTTACCGTTAACATCCAACAGTCTTAACGTTAGCTAACTGTAACGTTACCGTTAACATCCAACACTCTAACGTTAGCTAACTGTAACGTTACCGTCAACATCAAACAGTCTAACGTTAGCTAACTGTAACGTTACTACTAGAAAGTTGACCTCATTGACTTGGGAATAATTCCCTGTTGACGCTGCAGCTGTCCTGAGATCAGAGGCCGGCGGTATATGTTATGTGATGTAGGTGTGTACGTGTGGGACGGATCGGGCGAATACAGTGTGTGAGGTTTAATAATAACGGTGCGCTACACAAAACGTGCAGTCATTTTCATCACCGTTCATTCTAATGTTACAGGTATTTTTCTTTCAACTCTCGTCCCAATATTAATTTTCCTCCTCCCAATCATAATTCTTTTCGGCCGCGGGACGACAGGACGACGGGCCTGCCAAAGTGGCGGGTGGCTTGATGATTTTATCTGCCAATGCCAACAATTTTCCCGCAGGTGGCAGGTGCTAATTTCAGACCCTGACTGTGACTATAGTAGAATAACATTTCAGAACGTCTTCAAATGTGCCAAAATATGTTTCAGCTGTTTTCTGATGAGACTCCACGCTTCACAGGGCAGGTCATATATACCATTAGGTATTCAACACAAGCATTTCTACCGCCATTTATTGCATCAATTCTCCATCAACCTAAACTTTTTCTGCCTCAAATGAGCATCGAAACTACTTAGTGATATTGACCAAAATGTATTGACTTTCACTTTCCATCCATTTCTTTTCAAATTTGACTTTTCACATTTTGAATACAACACTTGAATAGCAGGCCGACTACAGAGAGCAGGAGAGAGGAAGAAAGAGAGAGAGAGAGCACAGGGTGGTGTGACAGAGGTGGTGTGAGGACACTTGACAATGCTGCTTCTATAGACACACACACACACACACACACACACACACACGCGCGCACACACACACACACACACACACACACACACACACACACACACACACACACACACAGAGCAGATGACAGAGCTATCTATTTGGACCAGAACAAGGTCATGTACTGACCGCTGGCCCTATTCCATCTAACTCTATTTTTTCAGCCCCTGTTCCTCTGTGTTCCTTAAAGACATACACCAAGCTGTTGGCAAAGACGCTGTTTGATCTACTGCTGGGTGACAAGATGCCAGTTTGGCATAATACCAGACATCCGCGGTAGGCCTAATGTCATTCATGCTTGAATGTTGCCGTAGCCTCTAGTCATCCATTTGTAACTACAAAGTGAGACTAAAATAGCCTGCTGTAGCTGTACTCTCTCATTATATTTGGGTGTTATGCTGCAGAATGTGACATGTAGTGTGTTGTTACAATGCATTTTCTCTCTTTATCTCATTTGTCATTGACGCAGCACTGAGCTTACAGTTCAGCTGGCTGTGTGATGTGATTATGTCAAGGTATGCACATATCAGCTTCAGCTTCATGGAGAGTGAATACATTACACATGTGTGCAGTTCTTATGGGGATATTTACCCTGTACAGAAGTCAAATAATAATAATAAGGATGAACAATGACCGATGCTCGGTTCAGATGTCGATGTGAGTTTTGGAGAGGCCATTCAGATGTGAGTTCAGCAAAGTTTCTACCAATCAATGAGGTCCACAGTGTTACCCACCTCTGCAGCGGTCGGCCACAGATTTGAATAACACAATCAAATAACCATTTCCTGTAAATTTCTCATTTCTAGCAGCATGTGATGTCACCTTTGAATAGCCAGCAGGGGGGCGACTCCGTGGTTGCTAAAAAAAAAGTCTGATTGTATAGAAGTCAATGAGAAAATAATAATAACTAGAATAGCACTCGGAGAGCTCAGACCTCCGCCAAGCTGCCCGAGTTCCCCCCCTCTCCGTGCAGCTTGCGCCATCATCCGTGTGTATTTTTGTTTATGTTGAGATCAGCTGTACGTAACGGAGAATCGTAAAACACTTCATTCTGTCATGATATCATCTTGGCAGCCTAGTTTTCCTTGTGTTTCCTCTGTTTCCCTGCCCTTTTGTCTCCTGTGTGTTATTCCCTGTTTTTCTAGTATGTCAGTGTGTTGGGAGGTGTGGCCTTCCTCCTCCTCCTCCTTCTCCTGGGCAGGCACTGCTGGAGCAGCTGACAGCAATCAACCAATCATCACACACACCTGCCGTATATCTACCCCGGTCTTCCTGCCAGTCAACACCAGATCGTTCCGTCGCCCTCGGTGGTATTACACACATTCAGGCTCTCTTAGTTATTTACTCTCGTCTTGCTCATGCTCGTGTTTTTGGAGTTTTTGGACTTACCTTGTTTTTTTTGTTGTTTGCTCAGGTCTGTTCACCTGCCAGCTGTTGCTGCTTCCTGATTCCAACCTGCCTGCTCACTCCTACACTCTGCTCCTCCTCGACCAGGATCCTTACCTTTGTTACTCACCTGCCTGTTCACTCTCCGACGCCATTCCACCGCTCGGAGCTCTAGTGAATTCATCTGTTCCTCCGGAAGGATCCCTGGACACCTTCTCCCCGTGCCTCCGTTCCGTGAATTAGTATTGACTTTATTACTGCCACGTTTTGGACCTCCAGGGACCCCAGCCCTGTTCACTGTACATTTACTTATTATGTGTAATAAATTATATTTGTTTCACCTTTAAGAGACTTGAGTCTGTGTCTGCATTTGAGTTCAAACTATTGTTGAAACCAGAACATAACACATTCAAACTGGATAGAAACAAAATAAAACTCACCAAAACCGTTGTCGTTACTCTTTCCAACAATCACAAAGTGTGCTTTGGTCCAACTCAACTGTAATTTCACAGATGTGAAAAAAAGCCGAATCTACAGGTGTCCCCCCTCCCTCCACCCCCCGCTCCCTCTCTGTCCCTCTCTCTGCAGGCAGAAAGAAAGAGGCAGGGTGACGCCTCATCAGTTACACTGTGCATGTTTAAAGCCTGTGCTGTTAATGCACAGGCTGGGGGACACCAGGGGTCAGTCCTGTGCTTGGTGTGTGACCGGGACCTTGAACTTCCGTAGGTCATTTGTGACTCTAACCAGAGCTGTTTCTGTGCTGTGGGCGGAGCGGAAACAAGACTGACATTTTTCAGAAAGGTTGTTGTATTTGAGGTGTTCCTGGAGGTGGGCGGCAACTACTTTTTCCAGTACTTTGGAGAGAAATGGGAGATTGGAAATGCGCCTGTAGTTTGCAAAAACCTCTGGACCAAGTGGTCTGATTATGGCGGTTTCATGGGCAGATGGAACATAGCCAGCCTGGAGGGAGTGGTTTTTTACAGTGGTGATCAGGGGACTTATGGGAGAGATGTTTGCTTTCACCAGGGCTGTAGGAAAGGCAGCCTACTTCTCACTGATTTATTACCTCAGTAAACATTGTAAACATGAGGTTATGGTCTCAATTGTTAGTTTCAAGTCTTCTTCAATACAGCATGATGTTCATTTAGTAAATTATGGTCCCATTTTGAGTCAGATAGACCATAAAGCAGGAGATGCTTTAGGGCGGGGCTACCTTGTGATTGACAGGTCTCTACCACGGCGTTGTCCGTCTGGGAGTTGTCCGTGTTTTCGTCGTACAACTTTAACCCTTACACAGTGTGTTTTCACTTCATCAAAGTTAACTGTAACTTGTTGGTCGCCTAAAAATATCTTATTCAGTGTTTGGTTGCACTTAGCTTCACACTCTCCTGTTGGTTTTGGTTGCAAAAGACCAAGATGGCGACGGCCAAAAATCAAGATGGCAACGGCCAAAATGTTGAACTCAAAGCATCAAAACAGCAGTCAACAAACTTATGGGTGACGTCACGGTGACTACGTCCACATCTTACTTACAGTCTATGCTGCTAACTTCATACTCACCGACACACACGTGGCGGGCCGCTGGGTTTGCAATACACTGACGGAAACCTTGACAGAGCATGCCAGGGAGAACCACAGCTGACAAACTCACAGTTATAATTGATGTAGGGGAGACTTACTGGGAAAGTGTCTGTCCACGACAATGCACGCAGCATCGTGGCTGCTACAGTAACTCTCCCTGACGGGTGAACCGGGAACTCAGTTGTCTGTTGTGCTCAAACACTGCAGCAGGCGATAAATTATGGATTTAGCCTGTTTGTGCATCAGCTTATCGTTGCAGCTGGATGGCTTGTTAAGCACTTCAACCACGGCATCCCCTAGATGAGAGGCACTAATCTTATTGGTTAGTGGTTAATGATCTGTTAACGAGTGTCGGCTATTGGTCAGAAAAAAAATCTAAATTGGCATCCCTAGACTGGAGGGAACAATATGAACGCATGACTAGATCATGCTGGTTCCCCATTCATTCTATTGGAAGTTGCCTGGGTGGGCGCATGCCAAAAAGATTACTCGTCTTTAGAGTCATGACTGGCACTAAGATAATAAACTAATGTGGTTCCTCTAATAAAAAATTTTTTCATTTTTATTTGACTTAATTGCTTAAAATATGAAAAAAAAAAAAAAAAATCCAAAAGACATGGCTGTAATGACAGTGCCTCATAGCCCAGCACTGTTCCTGGGAGCTTGAGGCACAATCTGGCTTAACCCATTTTTGTCTTTTAGGTGGTACAGGAGGGTTTTAGGGGGAGAAAGCAGGTCAACAGTAGATGTCACATAGAAGTGGTGTACATCATCTGAAGCTGGAACCTGAAGATTAATCTGAGATGCAGCTCAGCACTGTGTGTCCAGTTGCTCTAGTCATGAATCAGAAATAATAATATTAAAACTAATAATAATTCAAATGAATTGTGAAAGTGTATAAGGGCTTAGATAGAAGTATGCTCTATTAAGTCTCATGAGTTGTTTTTTGAGTTGATACCATTTGTTACACAGGTTTGGTGCTAAATTTAACAATTTTTCTACCACTGGAGAATTGAAAAAAATTATCAATAATCCCTCCAAAACACCACATTAAGACACCAAGACATTGAGGAACACCATAGAAAAACCATGATGTGATTTGGGATCAAAAACTTTTGACATGTGGAGATTTCTGTAAGAATTAAATTTTTTGGCGAATAGATGACGAGCACTTATGTTGTGTAAACTGCTCAGAAACCCCCTTAATGTCAATGTAGCTAGGAAAGCCATTCATCCTCTGAATGCTCTAGGTCTCTAGTTTGATCCATCCATCCTCTGAATGCTCTAGGTGTCTAATCTGATCCATCCATCCTCTGAATGCTCTAGGTCTCTTGTTTGATCCATCCATCCTCTGAATGCTCTAGGTCTCTAGTTTGATCCATCCATCCTCTGAATGCTCTAGGTCTCTAGTTTGATCCATCCATCCTCTGAATGCTCTAGGTCTTTAGTTTGATCCATCCATCCTCTGAATGCTCTAGGTCTCTAGTCTGATCCATCCATCCTCTGAATGCTCTAGGTCTCTAGTTTGATCCATCCATCCTCTGAATGTTCTAGGTCTCTCATCACTCTTTTAATCACTTAGCTATAGTTTCTCCTCTGTAAAAATGTATTAGTATGATTTTGTGTGCCCCCTTTGTAAAGCGTCCTTCGGTTTCTGAAAGGTGCTATATAAGTCAAATTTATTATTAATATTATTATTATTATTATTATTATTATTACCCCTTTTGGAAATCGCCATGCCAGTTTTCCCTCGCCAAAATTTAGCATAACTTTGTAGCGGTATTTAGTGTTCTTCCTGACATGCTAGTATGACACGGTTGGTACTGATGGATTCATCAGGTTTATAGTTTCATATGATATCAGTCCCTTTGTTCTAGCTCTAAAAATGAGCCCAGCACAGTCTCAGGAAAAAGTAAAGTTGGCCAAGTGTGCCGGAGCCCAAAAGGAGTGGAAGAGGTTAAATGGCAGGGCAAATACATCTTTGACTTCTAACAAAAACAAATTTATTTGACCTGCAGCGTCATTGTGGACATTCAGTATAAAGCCAGAGAGAGAGAGAGAAAGAGTAATCCTATAAGCTTCTGACTGTGTGAGTGCAGTGTGTGTGTTTGCATGCATGCTGAGTAAATGTGTGTATTTAATTTCAATGTGTGTATGTGCCTTTTGGATGAGCATTGTGTGTTGTTGTTCTCCCTCTGTCCAAGTGTGTGTGTGTGTGTGGAGCTGCTCTAGCTTGAACAACATCAGGCCTTCCAGCAGGATCCAACAGAACCAGGTCAGAGAGGAAAAGTGAGAGAGGTAGAGAGAGAGAGAGAGATGGAGAAAACTGGGAGAAAGAGAATGAGGGTCGGTCCTAGCCCCCCCCCCTCTTCCCCCCTCCACTGGTATGAAGGCGAGTCACGAAGCGGACCGGACGGCTTACCTGAAGAGGAAGAAAGAGGAGAGAGGGAGGGGAGATGAGAGGTAAAAGGCAAAGTGGCGATGAAAGAAGAATAGAAGGAAGAAGAGTTGAAGGATGTGTGTGGAAGATGTGAGAAGTGAGTCGGGAGAAAGGATAGAGGAAAATAGGAAATAGAAGAAGTGAGTGTAAAGCTGGAGGCAGATGGTGGTTTGGTGATTCTCTGAGTACTCAGCATAATGCAGCTCCTCAGCATAACGTGGCTCTCCATCCATCCAGAGTCTAACTGGGTTACACTGTTCAACTCCTCACAGCCACTACACACATCTATGGCTATCACCGGTCGGAGGTTATAGGCAACGCATTACCAGTCATCATGTATAAGTTTACATTAATAAAGGTAAAATATTCATTTTAATTCATTGACTCCTTATCCCACTTGTAGGTAGGCTATGTAAATTTCCACAAAGAGCTGACTCCCGGGACACAAAGGGAACGTCAGGATCGCGTGGCGGCTGCGTGGCGTGGTGGCTACGTGATTCATGATAGTTTGCCTTTTAATGGCCATTTCATTTCATTATAAATCATTTATATCATTTATCATTTATCATATATATTTATTTTAGACAGAGAAAGGTTAAGAAACGTGTGGTAATTTGTAAATAATAGTAATAATCGACAATTAAAATTCCGTACTATATTCATTCATGGAGCTCTCCAAGTCACTTGAGGGCTTTTATTTTGAAATGAAAGCAGGAAGTGTTGATTTAAACGCCATACTTTATCAATTCATGGAGCTCTCTAAGTCACTGCATGTTCCACAGCACTGACAGCTCATATTTCAGAATAAAAGCCTCATGTTAACAAATGAAGGAATTCTGCCTTGAGGGCTTTTATTTTGAAATGAGCAGGAAGTGTTGATTTAAAAATAACCTTTTTTTCATCTCCGTAACATTTCTACAGATAGACATCAAAACTGTAGTAATGTAGCTGATATGATGTTAATATACAGTCAATAGATCACCTTCACTGTCTTTTGCTGCTGTGAGACGCGCGCAGCACGCGTCAAAAATAGGCGAGTCCTCTATTCTCTAGAAGAGACGCAGCTGAGACGCGTGTCTGACGTGTGTGAGACGCGCGTCTCACGCGGGCAGTGTGGCTGCTCTAACCTGTTAACACGGACGCCGAAATAAAAAACAACAGGTAATGCAGCCGCCACGTGCTCCTGACATTCCTGGTGTGTCCCAGGCTTAAGCTACCAACGTCACTGCACACTTCATTATCCAACAACAGGAAGTTAATGTCATAACTGTCCAAGATAGCATTCTTCGTTGTCTGTAGTTCAATAGAATACAGAACATTTTCACCCGTTTTACTGTTGTTTTGTGTATAACGTTACAGGTTATGTAGTAAACGCGACTCAGTGAACCTCCTTTTAAGCCCTGGGTGATCGAGTGTGTCCACTGCAGCTGTGTGGCCGGGATAGCAGAGACATGTCCCCATGTAGGTGCTCTCTAATTCAAAGTGTTCAGATTTGTGGAACAAAGACCGTCACTGGGTTTAGCCCAGCAGTTTGAGCAAGATCCATGCTGTGGTGGGATAAAGGGTTGACGACACATCTTCAGCTGCTTGACCAGCGCATACATGTACGCTCCACCATGCCAGGTATAGAGGAGTCGTGCCAAAAAAGGAAAACTCCACCAGCTGATCTTGGAGGAGGAGTTATCACCACTACTTTAAACACTGCTGCAGCATAGCAAGGCAGTTAGAACTAGTTCACAGAGAGGGGCCGTGCAGCCCTCTGCAGTACCTCAGTCCCTTGCAACATCTCTGCATGATAAAAGCATAGATTCACACACATATACCTATGTACTGTATATATATAAACCGGGAAAAAAGAGTTAGTAAACTTGATTATTTCTCTGTTGTTACAATGCTAATTGGCGTTGTATTTTACATCGTTGGAAAGCCTGTTTATTAACCTTCACAATGATGTCCAACTTGTAACGATCATGCATTTGTGGGATGAGCAGCACAGCTGATTATGTGGGTAGCGCCCAAGAAAAATGTTCCAAAATGCTCTGCCAATGGTAAACAGTGTATTCTCATAAGGCTACTAGGAAGCCTGCAATGACTGCCCTTCACCGTCAGGCCCGTTTGCGCTGGTGTCGACAACACAGACAATGGAACCGGAACATGTGGAGGAATGTCATGTTCAGTGATGAGTCCAGGTTCTGTCTGCGAAAATTGGATGGCAGGGTCAAAGTATGGAGACGACGCGCAGAACGCTATGGTGATTGTTGCACCGATGGCGTAACAGCTTTTGGTGGGGGCAGTGTCATGGTGTGGGGGGGCATCTCCCTCACTGGCAAAACAAGGTTTGTCATCATTGAAGGCCATCTCAATGCAGGGAGATATCGGGATGATATTCTTCAGCCAGTGGCGAGCCCATATCTCCACAATCTGGGACCTAACTTCATCCTCCAAGATGACAACGCTCGCCCCCACAGAGCCAGGGTTATCACAGACTACCTCCACAATGTGGGAGTAGAGAGAATGGAACGGCCTGCCAAGAGTCCAGACCTCAACCCAACTGAACACTTGTGGGATCAGCTTGGGCGTGCTGTACGTGTTAGAGTGACCAACACACCCACGCTGGCTGACCTGCAACGAATCCTGGTTGAGGAATGGAACGCCATCCCACAGCAACGTGTGACCAGGTTGGTGACCAGCATGGGGAGGAGGTGCCAGGCTGTTGTGGCTGCGTATGGATCTTCCACTGCTACTGAGGCTCCTGACGGTGTATTAAATGAATAAAGTGTAAAATAGCCAATATGTCTTGTTTGTTCCTTGTTACTGATAGAGAGTTCAATCATCCAATCCACCAAACAACTCAAAACAAGAGTCAATACCAACAGGAGAATACACTGTTTACCATTGGCAGAGCATTTTGGCAAATTTTTCTTAGGCGCTCCCCACATAATCAGCTGTGCTGCTCATCCCACAAATGCATGATCCTTACAAGTTGGACATCATTGTGAAGGTAAATAAACAGGCTTTCCAATGATGTAAAATACAATGACAATTAGCATTGTAACAACAGAGAAATAATCCACCAAACACAAGTTTTCCAAACTTTTTTTCCCCAGTTTATATATACTGTATACATACAGCTGCCGACGGCCGTGTCTCCTCTATACATCTATCTGCTTTACTTCCTCTTAATCTTTCATTAGTAGATGTTGCTCACTGGTTTTAAAGTACGCAGAACGTGTTTACTCCATTTCAGCATCAATAAATCTGTGATCGACCTCGTGGTCTGTTGCAGAAAGCCGTGAACGCGCATCTATCTGAATTACTTACACCTGGCTAAACCTAGTCGCCCCTCCTCAGCTTGGCATGGCCTAGGATGAACTGACTAGACTAGGTCAAGCCTTGCTGCTTTCTTATCCTGGATTTATTCATTCTGCTTTTGTTAAACAGCCCCCTGGTCTGTCGTATTGTTATTTATTAATATTTGCATATTGTTATTTAGAGCTGCAACATGTCAGTCGATTTGTTGAACAATAGAAAATTAATCGCATTTATTTCGATTATCGATTTATCTTTTCAGAGTTTCAGCTGTTCAAATGTGAAAAAGATTTTTTTTGTCTTATAACTGAACTGATAAACTGAAAATCTTTGGTTTAGGTGTGTTTGTCAGACTAAACAGAGACAGAGTGTTTACCTGTCCCGTGATGTAGCCTGGATGCTGCTCTATCTGAAACACATTGACTTACCAAGAGTGAACATTGTTGAACTACATTAAGCTGTTGTTCTCAAATCTGCACACTTTATACTGCTGCCATTAATGACCAACTGTTCTGTCATATTATTTATTGTTCTTTAATGATATTTGCATATTATTTTGAGCTGCAACGACTAGTCAATTAATGGATTAGTTGATCGACAGAAAATTATTGGCAACTATTTTGATAATCTTTTTATTTTTTCCTCTTCAGAAAGAAAATGAACTGGTTTCAGCTGAGGTTCACTGAGCTTAATGGTTCTGTTACAAGTCTCCAAATGGCTTTATCTGATGTCTGCGAGCGTGTTTCTTCAACTGAGGCTGCCACTGAATCACGAGAGGCGAATCGAGGAGCTGGAACGACACCATGACAGCCTGGCATCTCAACTCCAACAACAGCAAAGACCGACGACCTAGAGTCCTGCTCCTGCCGACAAAACATCCGTATAATTGGGGTCAAGGAGAAGACTGAAGACGGCAGGTCGACAGATTTCGAAAAAACTGAAAAGTTTCTGAACCGTGAGTTTTAAGACTGGAACCTCCGACGCCATATAAACTGACGAATTTCCTGCTTTTGTCGTTTGTCAAAAACGGCCTTACTACGGGACATTGCATACGTATTTTCAGTTCAGAAGAGGACGAAAGGTATGCTTAACGTTAAAGACTGGGTGAAGACAGATTGTTGCTGTTTTTCCTATAGTGGCATTGTTTATATTACATTTATATACATTGTGGGCGACTGTGGCTCAGAGGGTAGAGCAGGTCCAATCGGAATGTCGGTGGTTCGATCCCCAGCTGCTCCGGGTCACATGTCAATGTGTCCTTGAGCAAGACACTTAACCCCAAATTTCTCCTGAAGGGATAGCCATCGATGTGTGAATGAGTATTTAGATTAGATCCTGATGGGATCAAAGTTGGCACCTTAGCAGCCTCTGCCATCAGTGTATGAATGTGTGTGAATGCTGACATGTAGTGTAAAGAGCTTTAAGTGGTCGGAAGACTAGAAGAGCGCTATATAAATGCAAGTCAATTTACCATATATGTGAAGAGGGGTGGCTCCCTCGTGTAGTGAGAGGTGGGTAGTTTTCCGCTAGTCTGGGCAGCTTGTAAGCCTCTGAGTTTAGCTTTAACTTGTATAACTTTTATAAAACAAGTATTACAAATTATTATTATTATCAGGAAAGGGTGGATGTCCATCAAAGCTCTGATACATCTTTGAGTAGAAACATGGGGTAGTCTATAATACACAGTATTATACTCTACATTGTCTGTCTGTTGCTGTATGTCAAACAACAACGTTTTGGCCCTCTTCTTGTTTGCACATAACATTTTGTAGTAGGCTATTCATTCATTGACATCATACCAGCAACTTTACTACATGTTTCGATGTCTATCTGTAGAATATGTTACTGAGATGAAAAAAAGTAAAGACTTGTTTTTAAATCAACACTTCCTGCTTTAATTTCAAAATAAAAGCCCTCGAGCATTTTTTTCTATGGACAGAATTCCTTAATTTGTTAACACAAGGCTTTTATCCTGAAATATGAGCAGTCAGTGCTGTAGAACATGCAGTGACTTGGAGAGCTCCATGGATTAATAAAGTATGGGGTTTAAATCAACATTTCCTGCTTTCATTTGAAAATAAAAACCCTCAAGCATGTTTTCTGTGGACAGAATTCCTTCATTTGTTAACACAAGGCTTTTATTCTGACATATGTGTCAGACAGTGTTCTAGAACATGCAGTGACTTGGAGAGTTTCATGAATGAATATAGTACGGAGTTTTAATTGTGGATTATTACTATTATTTACAAATTACCACACGTTTCTTAACCTTTCTCCGTCTAAAATAAATATAAATGATATTTATAGTGAAATGAAATGGCAAATTCTATGTAGAAAGAAAGAGCTGACAGCAGCAGCAGAAATGCAGCAGACAGGCAGCTGACACGCAGCTGGTGTGAACACCTGACGCGTAAATCACGCAGCTACCACGCCACGCACCACGCCACCCGTTCCTGACGTTCCTGCTGTGTCCGGGCCTTAACTCTGCCTCCTGGTTTTCACACATCCACTCCAGACACTAATGACTCTACAGATTCCTCCCACACATTCTTTTGACTTTACGTACTTTTTCAATTAATAAATCACTTTATTTGTTCGGTACTCGTGTGTCTCCCGTTTTTGTCACAGTTCTAGAGCCGGGCTGTGACACTCTTTACAAGTCTTTGTATTGAACTGTAATAATAAAAAAACAGCAGCAAAGAATCTATCTAACGCAAACGCCCCGTCTCTCTCTCTCTCATTTCATTTTGAACGCCCCATTTAACAAATAGTATGGCAGGGCTCCAGTAATCAACATTAATTTAATCTTGGTCCAAATCACCCAACAAGGTCACAGAGTGTATCATGTATTTTCATAAAGAGACTGAGTGTGTGGATGTCCTTAGTAACCCTTAATCATTCATCACGGGTTACCAAGGGTTAATTAAGTATTTAATATAACACAGTGTGGCAAGATTAGATTCCCGTACTCTATAGTTTAGAGACCCAACAAGATATCCCATCAAGAGCATTGCAATGCGCTGTGGCCAGAAAAAACTCCCCGTTTAGCGAGTAGAAACCTAGAGCAGAACCGGGCTCTGGCTGGGCGGCCATCTGCCTCGACGGGTTGGGTTTTGAAAGAGAGAGAGAGAGAGAGAGAGAGAGAGACAACAGTGCAACATCAGTTAAGAAAAATCCATAATATCAAAGTGAGTCTGGAGAAGAGATTTAAAGGAAGACACTGAGTTTGCTTGCCTGAGATCCTCAGGTAGGGAGTTCCACAGCTGAGGGGCCCGGACGGCAAACGCCCGGTTGGTCACCTTTGTTGACCAGTTTGGATTTTGGAACTGTTAGTAGGGCCCTGCCAGAGGATCTCAGGCATCGATCAGGCTCACAGAAAGTCAGCAAATCACCGATATAGGCAGGAGCCAGACCATTCAAGGCTTTAAAAACAAGCAGTAAAATCTTCAAATCAATTCTAAAACTCACAGGTAACCAGTGAAGGGCAGCGAGGATCGGTGTCATTTGGTCACTTGGTACGAGCACGTCACCGTCCTCAACATTAGACGAGTGTGTGACTTCCACCACAGAAGTCGGTGTTTGAAATGGTGTAAAGCAGGAAATCCTTTTGCCATCTGAGATGACAAACTGTGATTCGAGGCTCTAGCGAAGCATTGCAGACATGGAGAGGAAATATTTGTCACATCTCACTCCCTCCATCTCGGAAAAGCTTCGCCGGTATTGTCAGACTCTCTTTGTGGCGAGTCCGTCTTCTTTTTGGGGTTGCTTTGCATGTGTAGGCCGTTGGTGTCAATGCTAGAAAGGAAACTTTTTTCCTGCAGGACATTCTACCGTTGAATCAGGGACATGCACACACATGCAGAATAGCCAATAGGAACGCCCTCTCTGGCCTGTGATGAGGCAAAGTCTGCTGTCATTTTCTAGATTTTCTAAAGCCTGAAAACAGAGCCGAGCAAAGATAATAATGTACGTATGTATGTATGTACCAACGGTGTGTAAAGAAAGCATTATTTGTTGAAATGAAAATCTTATCAAGTCCGTCAAGGCAATTGTTAAACGCTCATACCCAGTGTAAATGCAAACTCTTGACTCGGTGGACCAAAGATGAACTGGCACAGAGAGAGGAAAACACAGACTAAATACACAGGGGGGAAACAATCAGGGTGGAGACGACAGTCACACAGGCAGGAAACAGACAAGGGCAGGAAACAAGGAGACGTAGGTAACACAAAATAAAACCGGAAATGATCAGTGAAATATTGTAAATGAAACACATTACCTAAAGAGCAGGATGAGACTTTGAATCTGTGATCTGTCTTCACTCCAGTATGAAACTCCGGTGATGTTGACATGTATCAGATCAGTCCGATCAGCTGCAGCATCCAATCAATAACTGATATTCAAAAAGGGGGGCGTGTCGGTCAGTAAAAGACTTCTGCAAAGGATACACCAGTGTTTCCTAGCTCTCAGCTCCTCCAGAGGCCTCCTCTCTCCTCTCTCTTTGTGTCCTCGTCTCCTCGAGGTGCATTTAAGGGATTGGAAGATCCTCCATGATGGCGGAGGGGGAACAATTCCCAGGTCATGCGAGGAGGTAGGACGCGAGGAAGCATAAGATAGTACAATGAAAAGGACCCAATGAGAAAATGAGCCTACTTCTCTCTTGATTTATTACCTCAGTAAACATTGTAAACATGAGTTTATGATCTCAGTCACTAGTTTCAAGTCTTCTTCAATACAGCATGATGTTCATTTAGTAAATGATGGTCCCATTTAGAGTCACATAGACCATAAAGCAGGGGATGCTTTAGGGCGGGGGCTACCTTGTGATTGACAGGTCACCGACCTGAAATTATGCGTACTGTTAACTTTACCCCCACTACACTCACTGCTGTGGACGCTTGGCGTCCCTCAACCCCCACTGGACTCAGCATCTGGTTGATATGAGAGTCCAAATCGCACTGGCAAGCTGTCCCTCAGGCGCCTTTCATTCTTGTTAGCCACCGACGGCTGTTGTGGTCGGTGCGCATGATGAAGGCCCGCCCCAGGAGATACTGCCGGAAATGTGATGTGAACTCCACCACGGCTATCAGTTCTTGCCGTGAGGTGCAGTAATTCTGTTGAGTTTTCGAAAGCTTGCGACTCCCATAGGCCAACGCATTCCTCGCCATTCTGGACTCGTGAGAGGACGGCGCCGATGCTAACGTCGCTGCCGTCGGTGTCCAGTATCATGTTACCCTGGTCAAGTAGATAGCCCAGGAGAGGCGCAGCAGTTAGCAGGCGCTTGAGTTTGTTAAATGCCGCCTGGCAGTCCTCAGTCCACTGGAATCGGGCGTGTTTCTTTGTCAGTTCGACTTGCCAGTAGCCAGAGGCGAGGTCCAGCGTGGTGAACCATTTGGCAGTGGAGAGCGTGTCCAGTGTGTCTTGGATGCACGGCAACGGGTACATGTCTTTAATGGAGCAGTCATTCAGGGCTCTATAGTCTATGCAGAGACTGTAAGTCCCATCCTTTTTACGTACCATCACTATGAGCGACGACCAGCTGCTGTGGCTGCGGCGAGCCAGTCCTCCCTCCAAGCTTTGTTGTATCTGTTGGTCAGCACTCTGTTGTTTCTCCAATGCCATCCGGGGTAGTGGCTGCTTGACTGGGACACCTGGCTGGGTCATGATGTCATGCTGCACCAGGCTGGTGCGGCCAATGTCATTGGGACCAGTGGAGAACACCGCCTTAGGAGCACAACAGCTGTGCCAGCTGGAGCTGCTCCTCTGTGTTAAGCTCAGCAGAACTCTGGGCATAAAGCTCCTGCAGGTGCTGGGGAATAGTGGGGGGGGTTGGTGACTGGCTGTTCTGGGAGGGCGGTGGTGTCTGCAGGCTGCAGGGCTTCCACAGGCTGGAGACACCCTGCAATGGCCCCCTTTTTGATGGTTATGGCAGTGTTTCCTGGGTTGAAGATGCAGAGGGGCACAGCTTTAAAGGGGCGAGCTTCCACCAGAACTCGTGTGACCAGCACTCTGTGTTTCTCAACAAAACCTTTAGTGGGGCTCAGCACCACCTCCCCTTTAACCTGTCCCTTGAAACAAGTGTGGCCTCGCACAACATACTCCTGTCCGGCATCCAACACCGCAGTCCGGGCCACTCTCACTGCATGTGTTTTTGTTTTGCTATGTGGCTGGAAATATGGCACTTCTTCACCAAACAGTACCATGCGTTGGTTTCCAAAATCAAGGCGTGCTCGAGCTTGAGTCAGGAATGGGTGGCCCAGGAGAGCTTCATCGCCAGTGATGTCAGCAACCAGGAAGTGCGCGCTCACCTGGCGGTTGTTGATCCGGACCGGGATGTGAGCCTCCCCCAGAACTGGTACCTCACCAGGCCCAACACCAATCAGAGTCTTTACAGTTGATGGCTGCAGTGGAGGTCGGACATCTGGGTGAATAGTGTTGTAGTGGCACAGATGTAACACACTCCTTCGCACCCCACTGTCCAAAACAGCACACACTTCCACTTCATACACAACCATGTGAATGCTCATTTCTTGACCTTGGCCTTTAAGTTGAAGCATAGCAGGCTCTGGGCTTTCGTGGCAGGCTGTCAAAACTTGGGATGTGGTGGTTTGCCTCGGTGAGGGGCAATCTCTCTTCATGTGACCCAGGCCTGAACAGTTATGACAGCGGATCTCTTCCCCTTTAATGTTTCTATGGCCTCTTTGCTTATACGGTGTGCGGTACTTGGTGTGGTCGGGGTCAGGAGGCTCACTCTTTCAGCTGGCGGCTGGAGATGTTGCAGCAGTCTCTGCTTCCTCCTCCTTGATGCCCTCCCGGACCATAGCAGCACGGGGTCTCCGTTCAGCAAGGCTGCGCGCCCCTGATTGCATGAGGCTGCTGACGTATGATGCTGCCCGCTTGTTGGTTTCATGGCGGCGAGCGATGTCATAGGCTTGAAACAGTGTGCGGGGCCGCTGCTCTAGCAATTTCTGCAGTCTCTGCGTCTCCTACAGCGTTTGTGAAAACTTCAACGCCTATGGCGTCCTGCTCAGTCTCAGTTCTATCACTGTAGGCTACTGACACTTTTTCATATATGTCGTCTCTTAAAACATGAAGAGCCTCACCCAACTTGCGGACCCTCTGTCTCAGTTCAAGGGCCACTGCAGCAGCATACTCTGAAGACGGTCCATACGCAGTCTCCATCTCCTCCACCAGGCGGCAGTAGTCCCACCGAGCAGACCGTGGATTTTTGTGGATGCTTGCCCCTGCTGTAACTTGTTGAATGTGAGAGGGTCCCTTCGTGATCGCCAGTGTTAACTTTTCCTGCTTTACCCCCCCGACCATAGTCAGAAGATACAGGGGAGACTGTAGTTTTGGACTCCAGGGCCAGAGTCGGTACCGTACTCGCTCCGGTGTTAACCCCCGTCACTTAACTCAACAGCAGGGAAACAAGACACGGGAAACCTCCGCTGATCTTGAAGAGCTGCAGCATTTATTTCTTGCACAAACTGCAACTTCCATCGAACATTCACTTTATATCTACAGAGCTAAACCAACTCTCTTCTGCTCCGCTGCCCGCTTGCCTTCACTCATACACCATGCTCGTTCTCACTCGCTCCACCTCTCAGGTGCACGCGCACACACACTACACACTGACTCTGCTTTTCTCCAAATGACCTACGCCACTCACAACAGTATCCAAAGCACTGTGTGCTTGTTCATCGGTCGTATTAAAACACTCAGAGTCGGCTGTTCAGAAGTACATTTCGTTTTAAGCCTGTTTTTCGCTAGCCAAAATTAGCATCACAATTAATATCACAGAATTACAGATGCTCCTTGCTAACCAAGCTAGCTAGCATTAGGTGGTAACTTAGCATTTGCTGTGCTAACGGTACTTGGTCCTGCTGGGCCTCATTCCTCCCCAGCTCCTGTCCAAATATGGTCACTTCTGTCTCCAAAAAAACAAGATGGCGATGGCGAAAATGCCAAACTGGAGGCTTCAAAACGGTAGTCCACAAACCAGTGGGTGACATCACGGTGACGAGGCCAGTGCACATCTGCCCTGTGATGAAACTGTTTGTATTACAACAAAAGTTTAAGCTAATTTCTATAAAGCTCTGTAAAGACATCTTTTACTGAATTACAGAAAATTTTTATTTTTTATATTATTTTTAACAATATTTTTTTTTTTTCTGTACTATTATTTTGAATTATAATTCATAGTCGTTTCATTTCTCTCATCACAAATAACAGTTTTACTTTTCTACTGGCAACTTGTAAAATGTTAATTTATAAAACAGTATTTGTATTTGCTTTAACTTCAATATGAAAATTGTTTATTTAATTTCAGTGCTGGTGCTTATTTCAGAATAGTGTGCGTCAACATTATCAGATGATGGGCTTTTTTAATATTTTACAATTTTTGTCCACAGAGACAAAATATGTGAATACTGTTACAGAGGATTTTGCACACAGATGTTAATCCACGGCAGTCTTTTCACTGACAATCACAGAACAAAGATTAAAGGATTAATTTTGGGGTTGTGAAACATAAATCAGAGATCTTGCCCCAAATGTGGTGCTTACACAATCTGAGTGTCACTGAAAGTTGACCCAGTATACACCCTGAACTTCCCAACTCAGAACCACCAAAATGCTGCTTTAGATAATTCAGAAGTGACTTCCTTCTTGGAAATATAATAGATTCCTTTTCATGAGCTGTGAATGTGTGAATTCTGTTAGAGACTGTCACTTTAGTTTATTCAAGTTTCTTTTTATTTCCTTCCCCGGCTGCAGCACAGATGAAAAGGGTGGCAGCAGGACGCCCAGAGCCACAACATTCAGTGTGTGTGTGCGTGTGTGTGTGTGTGTGTGTGTGTGTGTGTGTGTGTGTGTGTGTGTGTGTGTGTGTGTGTGTGTGTCACCCGGCCTCGGTTTGGGATGTGCGTGTCTATCAAGCAGAATGCTGTCTTTTCTTGGAGACATAATCAGCCCATCTCTGAGTCTGACTTCATCGTGACCCATCGCCTCTTGATTTGAGCCAAAAACTAGAAAAAGAGAGTTTAAAGTTGACTTAAGTTGGCAACACAACAGAGTTCACTGTGATTGAGTTACAAGTTCTCATCTGAGGGGAATCAAATGTTGGTTGCTGAAGATAATATTGTCATCGTTCTCACTTGCAGCCTGGTGAGAATGATGTCTCACCCCAAGACAGTCTTCTTCTCTGCAATATAGAAACATTTACAGGTACTCTATCTGGCCGTTAATTTAACGAAAGTCAGCGTCCTGTTGCTCGAACTTGTGCTCGCTCAACATAGACAAGAACGAGCATCGGTCAAAACAGTGAGGCGACACACGTCAGCTAAAAGCACAATATCACTCTATATTTCAGCTGCTTGGCAGTAATGTTAGCTGACCAGACGAAGGTCTCTCCATGAATCAATGCTGATCCTAGTGTTGGCTTTTCCTGCCTCAGCCTCCCGACCCCAACAGGCAAGACACCGGAGTTTTGGTCGGAGACGACAACGTTTCTCTCTGCAGAGCCCCGTCACTTCACAAGACACGGGAAACCTCTGTTGGTCTGGAGGAGCTGCAGCAGTTATTTCTGCACAAACGTCCACTGTACATTCACTAGATATTCTCAGAGCTAAACTGACTCTTCTGCAGTGTGGAGTGTGCGCGCATGCAAGTGAGAGTGGAGAGAGAGAGCGAGTGAGAACAATCGCGGTGTGTGAGTGAAGGCAGGCAGAGAAGCAGAGAAGTAGAGTACAGCAGAGACTCCGGCCCTGGAGACCAAAGCTACGGTCTCCCCCGCGTCCTCCGACCGCGGTCGGGAGGCTGAAGCATGGAGAGTTGACACTGTTTAAAGCCATTGGCACACTACCAACGTCAGGAGAGCGTGGCGTCTGCGTCACGTGGTGGCTGCGTGATGCAGGAGTCTGGTGTTCACACTGCCTGTCAGCTGTGTTTCTGCTGCTGCTGTCAGCCCTGTCTTTCTGCATAGAGTTTGCCTTTTAATGGCCATTTAACTTCATGATAAATATAATTTATATTTATTTCAGACAGAGAAAGGTTCAGAAACATGTGGTAATTAGTAAATAATAGTAATAATCCACAATTAAAACTCCGTACTGTATTCATTTATGATGCTTTCCAAGTCACTGCTTGTTCCACATCACTGTCCGGCACGTATTTCAGAATAAAAGCCTTGTGTTAACAAATGAAGGAATCTGTGCAAAGAAATCCCGCTTTAGGGCTTTTATTTCGAAATGAAAGCAGGAAGTGTTGATTTAAACCCCATACTTTATCAATTCTTGGAGCTCTCAAAGTGACTGCATGTTCCACAGCACTGACTGCTCATATTTCAGAATAAAAGCCTTGTGTTAACAAATGAAGGGATTCTGTCTATAGAAAAAACGCCTGAGGGCTTTTATTTTGAAATGAAAGCAGGAAGTGTTGATTTAAAAATAAGTCTTTACTTTTTTTCATCTCCGTAACATATTCTACAGATAGACCTCGAAACTGTAGTAAAGTCTTGCTGGTATGAAGTTAATATACAGTCACTAGATCACTTTCACTGTCTGTGACATATTCTACAGATGTCTAGACATGGAAACTGTAGTAATCTTGCTGGTATGAAGTTAATATACAGTCAATAGATCACTTTCACTGTCTGTGACATATTCTACAGATGTCTAGACATGGAAACTGTAGTAATCTTGCTGGTGTGATGTTAATTTACTGTCACTAGATCACCTTCCCTGTCTGTTGCTGCTGAGGAACGCAGCTGAGACGCGAGCGGCTTGCCTGAAAAAATAGACGAGCCTTCTATTCTATAAAATAGACGCGCGTCTCATGCGGGCAGTGTGTCCACTCTAACCTGTTAACATGGACGCATGTTACAACATTTATTCGAAATAAAAAACAACACGCCACGCAGCCGCCACGCGCGTCTCATGCAGGCAGTGTGTCCACCACTTAACAGACGGGCTTCACTAGATAGAGCTTTGCGGTTTTGGTGCTTCCATGTAGTTTGTGTTACGTGTGTATCCTGAAAGCTGCCCCCCGGACAATCAACCCCAGGCGCACCAAATGCAGTTTAAACATTGACTCCGCCCCCTCTAGGTGAGCACGTCTGCTGATTGGTCAGATGAGTTTCAGAACCTCCCGATCAAACTCTGTCTATAAAAATGACCCTCACTGAAAGCAATGCGGATTCTCTTTGGTACCGGTGCAAAGGTTCCCCCTCTATCTCTGCATCACCTCAACATCATCATCATCATCATCATCTCTTTAATCTTCACCCCTGTAGCTGCACCATTATCTTCTCCTGACGTCACCACAGGCACGCAGGTCTAATGGCGACTGCTAATGGGCTGATTTCTATTGTACACTTGGCCTCATCATCAACGTACCACCTCTTTACCTCTTTGGAGCTGCTTCCAGTGACGGTCAGTAGTTTCATTTGGTTTAATCATTTAATCACTTCCCCTGTCGTATTCACATTCTTTCACCGTAGCGTTAAAGTCAGTGTATAGTTAGTGTGTTATCGTGTCTTTCTTTGTGAGTAATGTTAGTAATAAATGTGTTAAACATAAAGTGGTCGCCTCGGTTTTCTACTTTAAACTTACTTTAAGTCACTTTACTCACAGCCCACACGGTTACTTTTACTTCTTTGCTCTATTTAATTTCGGTTAATTAATTCACAAATCTGCATTGTGTTATAGACTCTCTCGATTGACCAGCAAGAAACCGTTTATTAATATTATTATGCTGACACTGAGGTTATATCTGTGGCCGAATAGTTAAAGTGTTAATCTGCTTAATAATTATAGGCTAATTAGTTTTATTTCCCCAAAACAAGCTAATTTTCCCGACAATGCCATGGCTGAATATTTAGCTGATTTTGACATAAATCAAAGTTATGTGACGTAATGTATTTTCTCTCTTGTGTCCCCAGTCTGAAGGGTATAACAGGTGAGTATGTCTCTCACACACTCTGATCCCCAGCCTGAAGGTGATAACAGGTGAGTGTGTCTCTCACACACTCTGATCCCCAGCCTGAAGGTGATAACAGGTGAGTGTGTCTCTCACACACTCTGATCCCCAGTCTGAAGGTGATAACAGGTGAGTGTGTCTCTCACACACTCTGATGGCTCCTGTATTGATTGACGAGTATTTATTTATTTCAAGGGCCCTCTGAGCTGAATGATGGCCGCTGCTGCTTCGCTCATCGACCTGACAGCGTTTCAAGGTTTTTCAACAAATCCCCAATGTGCGCTGCACCAGTCTCCTCACCATCCATCGTGATGGCCAAAGCCCTCGGAGTTGATGTATAGGAGCAATATTGTCTTCAGGGGGAGACAGAGATTGACGTGACTGGATCAGTGTGGATCACCTGCACTGTGGATAACAATGTGCCCCGAGGACAACGGCAGTATGGCACGAGGATGTAGAGGGTCATATGTCCACACTGCCTGCTTATTTAATGCTAATTATATTTGTTCTCTAAGCAGAAATGACCTGACTTTGTCTTCTCTCTGTCTCTGTCCACAGTCGCTGTGTAAACACTGTAGTCAACATAGCGACTCCAGAGTAATACATAATGCTAACTACACTTTTACACCACAGGGGCCCCCTACAGAGCAGCTGATTGCATTTGAGTTTCAGAGTCCCTTACTGCATTCATTTCAATATTAATAAGCAAAAACTCATTAGCCCATGTAGCTTCTTGTTGCTTAAAGACACGCAGCTCATACTAATGCAGTTCATGCTAATGCAGCTCATACTAATGCAGTTCATGCTAATGCAGTTCATACTAATGCAGCTCATACTAATGCAGCTCATACTAATGCAGTTCATACTAATGCAGCTCATACTAATGCAGTTCATGCTAATGCAGCTTATACTAATGCAGCTCATAGTAATGCAGTTCATGCTAATGCAGCTCATACTAATACAGTTCATACTAATGCAGCTCATAGTAATGCAGTTCATGCTAATGCAGCTCATACTAATGCAGCTCATACTAATGCAGTTCATGCTAATGCAGCTCATACTAATGCAGCTCATAGTAATGCAGTTCATGCTAATGCAGCTCATACTAATGCAGTTCATACTAATGCAGCTCATACTAATGCAGTTCATACTAATGCAGCTCATACTAATGCAGTTCATACTAATGCAGTTCATGCTAATGCAGCTCATACTAATGCAGCTCATACTAATACAGCTAATGGGCTAGGTAAAGACAGGGAGGCTGGTCTAGAAATATTCTAGTATAGACATACTGTTTAAAGTCATGGTGTTTGATTGGCCTTATTAATGATCTCATTAACCAGAGTGATCATGTTAAACTGCTGATAATGACTCTTATTAAGCCATGTTGACACTAATGGGTTTTAGCCATGAAACATCTGGTGTATCATTTGTTCCGGTTTAACCAGAACACTGGCTCAAATTCATGAACATGAACATGAATTTAGACTACGTCCACCTACTAGTGGGTAGACTGTGTGAGCATGGTGTGCCAGGTGATAGGAGTGTATGTGTGGGTGTTGTGCTTGAGCTACAAGTGTTGGATATGTGCATGATTGTGGGTTTTGCGTGCACATGTGAGCGTCAGTGTTTAACTGTATGCACTTGTATGTACCCATCGCAGTACATGAACATTAGCAGCTGACGTTAGACAGACAAAAACACAACTGGATCTATTCCTGTTAGGGTTAGGGACAAACTACAGGTACCCGGGTAGCTACAGGTACCCAGGTAGGTACAGGTACCCAGCTAGGTACAGGTACCCAGATAGGTACAGGTACCCAGGTAGGTACCCAGGTAGCTACAGGTACCCAGGTAGCTACAGGTACCCAGCTAGGTACAGGTACCCAGAAACCTGCAGTGTTGGTAAGTTAAGATTTAAAAGTCAGTATTTGGGAAATAAATTGAATTGCTAGATATGAAAAAAAATCCCAGCAATTAATATTATTAATAATTGGATTTGCTTCAATGAAAATTTTGTAACTTTATTCAGTTCAATTCAATTCTAGACCATAGAATCTAGACCTACTCTACTCTCTCGTTGCAATCCCTGATCCAGGTGTAACCCCAATCCATGGAGACCTGCGGGACGAGAAAGCACAAAGACTACGGGGAAGAAATCGAGTAGTAACATGCATGAATGGGAAATGAATTCATCCAGATGGAGAAGGAGAAAGGAGCTCAGTGTGTCATAGGAAGTCCCTCAGCAGTCTAGGCCTATAGCAGCAGAACTAGGGGCTGGTCCAAGACAGCCCTAACTATAAGCGTTATCAAAGAGGAAAGTCTTTAGCCTACTCTTAAATGTAGAGAGGGTGTCTACCTCCCGGACTGAAACTGGGAGCTGGTTCCAGAGAAGAGGAGCTTGATAGCTGAAGGCTCTGGCTCCCATTCTACTTCTGGAAACTCTAGGAACCTCAAGTAACCCTGCTGCATTCTGGGAGCGCAGTGCTCTAGTGGGGTAATAGGGTACTATGAGCTCTTTAAGATATGATGGGGCCTGATCGTTTAGCGCTTTGTAGGTGAGGAGGACGATTCTAAATTATATTCTGGATTTTACAGGCAGCCAGTGCAGAGAAGCTAATACAGGCGTAATATGATCTCTTTTTCTAGTTCTTGTCAGTACAGGTGCTGCAGCATTTTGGATCATCTGGAGAGTCTTTAGAGACTTATTGGAGCAGCCTGATAATAAGGAGTTGTAGTAATCTAGTCTGGAAGAAGCAGATACATGGACTCGTTGTTCTGCATCGTTTTGAGACAGCATGTGCCTGATTTTTGTAATGATATGTAGAAAACTACCTGTAGGTCGGACTGTACTGTAACTTGATCGACACTAGGGATGTCCATAATTAACCTTTTAACCGTTTAAACGTTAACCGACATTAAGCATTTTAACCGATTAACGCTATCGGTTAAAACGGTTAAAAGAAATATTAATAATAAATTAAAAAGCTGAGCGGCTCAGAGGAGTGGCTCGTCACTTTAAGGAGAAAAGCTGGTCCACCTTAACAGCCCACCTTAAGATGCAGAGCCGGAGTTCCAGGATACAGGAAGTTGGCTCCGATCTCTGGCTACCTTGAGCGGAGCGGAGGAGTTGTAGTTTCTAAGTAGCTCAGGGACCACGACCAATATTCCAACATACGTAGATAACAGAATAAAACAATACGTAAACATACCGATGCATTTTCAGCCAACAGGAGGACACATTGTAGACGTAGGCGGCGACGTTGGAAACGTAATTTCCACTTTGCTTTAATTTTTTCTTCAACAAAGCAGGCAGATATTTTGTCGGGTAGTGGACGGGTAAACCTGAAGGAGGCAGTAATGCAACACAAAACTGCTAAACTAAACTAAATGTGCAGTGGAGACTTTTGCTGGGAAAGTGGCTGCATGTCCGCGACACTACACGCAGCATCGTAGCTGCTAAGGTAACGCTCCCGGACGGTGAACTGGGGACTCCCGTCAACCGATATCTGTTGTGCTCCTGCAGCTGGTACGAGGCACAAATCTTGTCGGTTAAAGGTTAATAATCGGTTAACGAGGGTTGGTTATCGGTTCACAACATTTTTCAAAATGAGCATCCCTAATCGACACTAATGCACGCTAACACACCTATACATACCGTACTTATATCTTTCCTTTCCTTCTGCTCATTTAAGACTGAACCATCTGAGCGTGTCGGCCATTATCTGTGAACCTCATGTTTGTGCAACACTTTCTCAGTTCATAATGAAATCCACACAGCGTGTTGGTGCTCAGTGCTGCTCTACTTCGGGGTCAAGAGCTTGCAATTTGTCACTCTCTGATTGAGTTTCTGCCAGAAATAAAAAAACAAAAAAACACCCGTTCCTGTTATAGATTCCATTTCATTTCTCATACCTGGACTACAGGAAGTCCATGGAGATTACACACCAAATGAATTACAGCTGAAATGACCAAGATTGTAATTTGCATGGGCTTCTGTCAGTCAGTAACGTCCCCCGTGTGATCATCATGTAATTCTGTTTTCTCTCCCACTGCACGGCCACTATCTCTGTTTGTCTCGCTGTGTCTTTGTCTCTTATACTGACTCCATATGAGGGCTGCAGTCAACCTATTTCAAACTTTTTGTGTTTTCCAGACTCCTTTTAGTATAAAACAACAGAAACCTGACATTCCTAAAAAAGACAAAAAAAACGACCCTCAATATCTCTCCATTTCAGTGTCTGTTTTGTCTTTGTGTCTGCACACTGTGTCTCAGTGTGAAGCTGTTCTTAGAGACTGACGGAGACAGACAGACAGACAGAAACAGACTAGCCGTCCCCCTGCCTCTCTTTGGGATCCCCCCCCCCTCTGCTGGGACCTTCTCCTCCTGGTGGGTGTTGCTGTGCTTTTCATACTTGATAAAAATAAAGACATCTGATGTCTGCGTGTGTTAGAAGTTTCCCTCTAGGGCCATCATTCTGCTGGAAACTTTAAAATGACCTGAAAAAACTCATCTCCTTGGGTTCTATGACTCATATCTGGAAGTTGACTACAATTAATATTTATACATATTCAATTGCCATCAGTGTGGTCTTCTTTCAGTCACATATTTCATCTAACAGGATCATTTCAACTATTTATTTCTGTTGCTGTGGGGGCAGTGCCCCTATCTATTACCCAGGTCCCCTACCGCCCCCGTCAGTTAAGATCTAGGCTAATTGTCTCCCCTGGATATTAATGTTGATTGGTATTCTGTGTTATATCATTAAAAAGCATGTCATTGAATGCCCAATAACAGATCTGATCAGACTGGACAGTTAGAATATCATTATCATTAGTTTCCCAAGGAGCAATAAAAGCCATGTGAATACCACAGACCGTATAGAAGAAGTGAGCGTAGTCACCATGACGTCACCCACTGGTTGTGGAATGCTCTTTTGAAGCCTTGAGTTCAGCATTTTGGCAGTCGCCATCTTGTTTTTTTGCAACCAGTAAGTAAGACGAGAGGGTGGAGCTAAGTCCAACCGAAACCTGAAGAAGATATTTTATGCAAACAAAACACACTGTGAAAGGGTTAAAGTTCTACGACGAAAAACACAGACAACTCCCAGACCGACCTGTCAATCACAAGGTAGTCCTGCCCTAAAGCAGCCCTTGCTTTAATGTCTATTTGACTCTAAATGGGACCATAATTTACTAAATGAACATCATGCTGTAGTGAAGAAGACTTGAAAGTAGTGATTGAGACCATAAACTCATGTTTACAATGTTTACTGAGGTAATAAATCAAGAGAGAAGTAGGCTCATTTTCTCATAGACTTCTATACAACCAGAGCTTGTGTGGAGAGAATTGTGGAGAGAATGCAGGTTTAAGGATCTTCAGCATCGGCTTCACTTCTCTGACCCGGAGGTTGGCCACTGGTCAATATAAATTATATTTATGAGTGTTAAAGGGACTGTTTTTAAGAATCAGAAATGCTTGTTAACAGCGACACCTTTGGCCGTTAAGTCAACTAAAGTCAGCGTCCTGTTGCTTGCGCTTGTGCTCGCTCTACATAGACATGAATGAGCATCGCTCAAAACAGTGAGGCGCCACACGTCTGCTAAAAGCACAATATCACTCTATATTTCAGCTGCTTGGCAGTAATGTTAGCTGACCAGACGAAGGTCTCTCCATGAGTCAATGCTGAGTTTTGGTCGGAGACGATAACGTTTCTCTCTGCGGAGCCCTGTCACTTCACAAGAAACGGGAAACCTCTGTTGGTCTGGAGGAGCTGCAGCAGTTATTTCTGCACAAACGTCCACTGAACATTCACTAGATATTCTCAGAGCTAAACTAACTCTTCTGCAGTGTGGAGTGAGCAGCATGCAGGTGAGAGTGGAGCGAAAGAGCGAGAACCAAAGCTACGGTCTCCCCCGCGGCCAACACTGTTTAACAGAGAGTTCACTAGATAGAACTTTGAGGTTTTGGTGCTTCCGTGTAGTTTGTGTTGGAGTCTGACTCGCAATGATTTATACGTGTAAGAAGTTACAAACAGTCCCTTTAAACAAATGTAACGGTTATAAATTTTACATTAAAACTTTAATGGGGTCTCATTATTGCTCACAAACAGCAGCCATCCAGGTTTCATTTAAAAAGTAGGTAGAAATGGAGCAAATCTGATTAAAACAAGATATTTTTTATAAAACTGTCACTATATCCTAACAGTAGAGACATGTTCCTCCGGTGTCCGGTGGTCTTCCTCCAGGAAATTTTGATGGTCAAACAGTGCATTTCCTGCATGCTGGTGAATCTTTATGCAATAATTTAAGGTGGAAACGTCTTCATTTTTGTAAAGCAAAACACAAAATTCAGACGGAAGGTGATACTATATAATATAAATACTTTGATGGAATATAATGCAGTAAGGCTCTCAAGCATTCTGTTGTCCAGGTTGTTCTCATCCCTCCTCCTTTGCGTCTTCTGTTTGGCGAAGTACACTCTATAAATGTGCATGTGGAACCTTATTCACCTCAATGATACATTCATTCATTTATAAGCCGCTGGACTTTAATTACTCATCTGTGTTTTGGCAAGATTTCTGCTCATGTTCAAAACTCTGCACATTGAAAACATGTCCCACATATCTGTGTTCTCTGAGAAGTCGACAGTAAAGTCATCATATTTGAACGTTCTTGCTCTGCTGATGTGTTAGTATTCCCTTCAGACCGTCTGACAGGCACAGTCTGGGACTCTGTCTCTCTGGATGAGACAGAGTTTAGAGACGTGTCCGTGCGCAGCTCTTCATCAGAGGTGGAGAACTGACACTAACAGTAAACACTTCTGATCAGGCATAAATCTCACCATCCTGTGGCTTATTGCACACACAAACCTTCTCATCCCAACTCCTCACATACCGGATATGTTTCCGTGGTGGGAGGGTACCGTACACAGTACTGTACTGTACTCTGTTATTGTCATCTTTAGTGGTTATTTGCATAAAGCACACAATTCAAATGATAAGGAAATAAATGATCGTATTTTTATTTAAATATTTGCTTTGATTAAAGATAGGTTTCGGCATCAGTTAGTTAAAAATGGCCGACATTGAGTGGACACGGCGAGGCAGTAATGTGGTCATCCAAGAAGCAAGAGGATGTTCCGGCATATTCCTTCCTCTTCCTGCTGTCAGCTGCAGGGAAACTTGTTCTGAGACAGATCTCACCAAACATACCTGCTACCTGGGTAGAAGACAGTGGACTAAAGGACAGATACATGATACACCAAAGGATTCTATTCAACTGTGAGCTTCAGAGAACAGCATACTGCTGTAGAGGACAATTTAGCCTATTTCATTATATTATTAGTAGGGATGCACCGATACCGATACCAGTATCGGGTCCGATACTGTGCTCATGTACTCGTACTCGCCAAACGGCTCCGATACAACGGCACCGATACCACTTTACGGCGGCGTGACGATAACCTCTCGTCACCATCTTTCGGGTTCTGATGCTCCACCTCCCCGACGGTGTGGCGAGACGGGCCGGTGGTACGCCCGACCCCGCTGGGCCGGAATCCCACCTGAGCCGGCGCGCGCTAGCCCTCACTTTCACTGTGCCACGGCCCTCTGACTCGCGTGTGCGTTAGAATCCTTGGTCCGTGTTTCAAGACGGGTCGGATGGGTTGCCGACAACGCCACAGACCCCTGACGCCTTTTACGTGGGCCGCGGCACGACCCCTTAACGGCCACGGGTGTCGCTGTTAACAAGCAATTTCTGATTCTTACTAACAGTCCCTTTAACTTGGTAGAATTATATAAAATACATTACCAGCTAATTATGGACTGCTTATTGGGAGATAATTGTGTGGGTGGGCGTTTCACTTCCAATGTGAACTTAACAGGTTGGTCAGGCTGATAATGCAGTTAGAAGCACATCCTCCCTGTCTATGGTAGCATATGCCTGTTGTGCAGTCATTGTGTGTGTTTCATTCCCTGCTAGGCTGACTTTTCACTGATATGGAAACAGCATCAGTGAAGTCATTGACTCTTAACATATTTAGCAGGTCAGTGGAAATGCACCCACCTGGCTGCAGTGGACTGTGGGAAATGGAACACAGCTATTTACAGAGGCGCTGCCATGTGGATGTGATACAGGTAAACATGATGTAAACTCACCTTGACTAACCTCTGTCTAATCATTGAAAAGTTGAAATGTGTAACACACATTTACTTTCCAGATAAATTATGAATTATGATGTAAACAATATGCCATGTCTCCTCTACTGTAACACCCCCCCCCCCCCCCCCCCCCACCCCCCCCCATACTGAACATGTTCAGGGTTAAACCTCCACAACATGACCTGGCAGCACTCCTGTCTGTGTGCTGGAGAGAGGAGAGAGAGGAGAGGAGAGGAGAGGAGAGGAGAGGAGAGGAGAGGAGAGGAGAGGAGAGGAGAGGAGAGGAGAGGAGAGGAGGGAGAGAGAGGAGAGAGAGGAGAGAGAGGAGAGAGAGACTCTGTGCTGCTGTCAGTTGTGTTATTCTTGGGTTCAGTCTAACCCGGCTGATTCCATCTGCGCTGCCTGTTTCCTCTTCAAGACTCTCCTCTGAAGACCCAGCTGCCATCACATACCAATCAGTATGTTAAATACAACACACAAATATACAAATCTATTTACATAAAACCACTACCAAAAAATATATATAATCTTAATTAATATACACTTAAATATCTCTAATAAATATTGTACATGAATAAATACATTTAAAACAGTCCAGTCAAACTTCCCTCTGCCCACTTCCCACTGGGGTTTCCCTCCCGGAACTATTTATTGGTGTGCGAGCCCCGGGGAATGCTTTTGCCCGAACACCCTAGGAGCAGAAACAGACAGAGTACATGCATGATATCCAAATGACCATTTTAATGTTGATTCCAGCTTTGTGTGTCTAATCATTATACTCTTCATTACCAAACATTACATTACTGGGTTGTACATCAAAGCGCCTTTTAATGCATATTTTGGTCCATTTTTACAGGCAAACGACGAGGTGGAATTGCCTCGCGTCCCCGCTGTAAAACACACCACTGCAATACATCAATTAATTAATCAATAAATACATCTGTTCAAATACCATATGTGTGTGTTTATTTAACCTTGCACCATTTGTGCATAGTAATTATATTAACTGTTACTAACATCTAGTAACGGCGAGCCGTTGTTACAAAACTGGTGCAGTGCCCGTTGTAAACAGTTCTTGGCCTGTGGTGGTGCTGCCTGCAGCTTTCTGGAGAACCGCCCATACAGCTTCACACACTCACACCGAGCTTCCTGAGCAATACACCTGCCATGACATAGTTGCATCACATACAAAAGTCACAGCTCATCACAGTCAGAAACACCGTACACATACACAAATGTCCCTTTTGTTATGACGCTCAGCACGACTTTCAACAACGGATTTTTTGTGCTTTTTCCCACGAATATCCAGCAACATGTGACGCACATGTTCATTTCTGCTCCAGTCTTAAATAAAACTACTCAGGCTTAGGAAAAGATCAACTTGGTTAGGTTTAGGCAACAAACTACTTAGTTAGCTTAAGGAGAAGATGCTGGTTTGGGTTAAAGTGCTGCAACTTAAATACGGAAGTTACGTGACAAGTAAATCAACTTTGACTTCTGGTTTCACGCGGGACACCAACAGCTGTCTCCTTGGAAAAAGACCTTCTTTTTTTTGACCCACCCATCCAACCCGACCTTCTCCCTATGTAGTGTTTGTCGCTCTCTATACATCCCGGTTAACAATTATGTGGATCACAGACAAACTGATTTTGTGCTGACCATCATTGATTGAACAAACACAAACATCACCAGAGCTGAGCATCAAATCCAAAAATGCTGAACATTACAAAAAAAGTATAAAAGGTGAATGAAGCAAAATGAAACAGAAACTGTTGTAAATGCCAAAACATATGAAAGAAAAGTGCAAGAAAAGGAAGTGGAGAAAGAATGAAAAGGAAATGGAGAAAGAATGAAGCTGTGGTCTTTAATGTGGTGAAATCAGAGGTAGATAGATGTCAGAGGAGGGACGGAGACAGACAAAGACAAAGGCAAAGAGAGAAAGAAAGAGGAGCAATAGTACAGCACAGCACAGCGTTAGTGAGAGAGGCACATGTTAAATTATTCTCTTTTGATTTACATTAATAAAATCATTTGATCAGTGGAATATGTCCTCATTTTCTCCTCTCTGCACAGATCCCTCCAAATATCTCCCCCTTCTGAGAGCCCACCCGTGGGAGGTGGAGGGGTGTGGGGGGGGGGAGCAGAATTAAGAATAAAACAATATTTGCTCCAAAGCTAGCACTGCTCAGCCCTGGAGAGGGATGTGTGGCTTTTTGTTTCACTGCAAATCTTTGAACCTACAAGAATATGTGTGTGTTCTGCGGAGCCACCTGGGTGAGATTAAATACAGAGAAACAAACTACGCCGACATTAGATAAAGATCATATCAATGTCTCTCAGTTTGTTCTTTAAATCCCCTCTTCAAACACCTCTCCTTCCTCACTTCCTTCTCCTTCTCCATGTAGACTGTGAAGTCTACTTTGTAAACTACAGTTAACCCCTCCCCATAAGTAACTCAGATGTTTTGGTTATATTGTCATTTTTATCTTGATTTTTAAATGAATCTCATTAAATGTGATATTTGCAAATATGTCTTTTTAAATGTGGTCCTAAATATGATTCATACCTGGTTTTGGCAACATGATGTCAGTGTGAGGAGTAATCTCAGCCCCGGGACACACAGGGAACGCCAGGAGCGTGTGGCGGCTGCGTGGCGTGGTGGCTGCGTGATTCACGCGTCGGGCATTCACACCAGCTGCATTTCAGCTGCGTGTCGGCTGCATTTATGCTGCTGCTGCTGTCAGCCCTTTCTTTCTGCATAGAGGTTGCCTTTTAATGTCCATTTCATTTCAATATAAATATAATTTATATTTATTTTAGACAGAGAAAGGTTAAGAAACGTGTGGTAATTTGTAAATAATAGTAATAATCCGCAATTAAAACTCTGTACTATATGTATTCATGGAGCTCTCCAAGTCACTGCATGTTCTACAACACTGTCCGGCACATATTTCAGAATAAAAGCCTTGTGTTAACAAATGAAGGAATTCTGTCCACAGAAAAAACGCTTGAGGGCGTTTATTTCTAAATGAAAGCAGGAAGTGTTGATTTAAACCTTGTACTTTATTAATTCATGGAGCTCTCCAAGTCACTGCAACTTCCACAGCACTGACTGCTCATATTTCAGAATAAAAGCCTTGTGTTTATAAATGAAGGGAGTTCTGTCCATAGAAAAAATGCCCATCAGGATCTGATCTAAATACTCATTCACACACAGATGGCTATGTCCTTCAGGAGCAATTTGGGGTTAAGTGTCTTGTTCAAGGACACACCCGCGCCCGCGCGGCACGCCCTAAACACATTTCCATTCATTCTCTATGGTAGTGCTGAACCACTACGGATGCAATATATCTTTGGCCGCTATTGTTTGTTTGGCGCCCTTTTTCCGAGGAGAGGAGGAGGAGTTGTTGTTTCCTTCGCCACTCTGGCAGTGTTGGTCTGGATGAGCTACACTTCGCATCGACTTGAGCTTGAGCTGCGCTGTGTGGACATTACGCCAAACGGTGAGTTATATTTAGATAAATAAAGATTACCGACATGTTACTATAATGTATCTTGGCGCTGTCTGACGTGTTCTTGCTTCTGTGGACGCTATAAAGTTAACGTTAGTCGTGTTTCTCCCGTTTATTGTGTCGCCGCGGTACTTTCGGATGAACTACAAGCTAACGTAACATTATTAACAATGAACCAACATGTTATTATAATGTATCCTGGCGCTGTCTGACGTGTTATAAAGTTGTCATTAGCCGTGTTTCCTCAGTTTATTGTGTCGAGCTGCTGCGGTACTTTGGGATGAATTACAAGCTAACGAAACTTAACATTCCTTAGGTTGAAAGCATCACGTTGTTAGTTAACATTAATGTCTAATGTAGCGTTAACTACGGTATATCAGCAGCTTACATCAGCAGTAAGGTTAGATATAACGTTACTCTGGACACACTAACGTTACTTTACATACACACATTGACAGAATGATAAATGAACAAGCTTCATATGAATCATAAAGTCGTCGTGTTTGCACTTAACGCTACGTCGACTACTTTCAGTCTCCGTTGTATAACGTTGCTGTTGTCACAGCATGTACTTATACTTAAGGTTTTTAATGCAGGACTTTTACTTGTAGCAGAGTATTTCTACACTGTGGTATCAGTACTATCACTGAAGTACAAGATCAGAGTACTTCTTCCACCTCTGTTAAAATGAGAGAACACCAGAATATTGTTTATTAATTGAGAACCAATGTCTCAGGGTTTTTCATACTTTGTCATGTTGTGTACAACGTACTATTCATGCTTAATTTTAACACTTATTATATGCTTCTATACCATATTACAATTTTCAAAATACTAAATAGGCCACGTTTGTCTGAGCTTGTCAAAAGCAGAATATATCAAATATAGTCTAATGCATGTCTGTTTGGGATAGGAAAGGTGAATTGAATGCAGGGCGTTGCTGGATAAGACACTTCACACTTCAGTGTTACTTGAGTCAGAATCACTGGTTGGGGGTGGGGGGGATGATCTGCCTCAACAACCAGAGCTCATCGTTAAGACATACACAAAGGCAGGCACTTAATCAAGGTACTATACAAAGTAGTAAAGGTAATATTAAAGTAAAGGTATTTGATATCATTTGTTTTTTCTTCAAAACCCTGATAAATACAGTGAGAATATGTAGACAGTAAAGGGGCTAGAGCTGAGATGTGAACCTCCTAATTCCTGCTCTCCCTTGAGACCCTCACTATTAACATTTGTTATGAAAACAATGCCTGTCTATAACATATTAATAGATCAATATGCTTTTCTTCATTACAGGTAAAATGCAGAAAACGTTTTTTTTCCCTGGGAGAATGAGTGTCACATTCCGCAAGGGACCACTTGGATATCTCCGTCAGGATCCAACGGATGCAGCCAAACTCCTTAAAGACAACCCCTCTCTACAGGACAAGTCTGCACCCGTGAAGGAGGAGCTGGTCAGGAAAAATGCACTGTCTGTGATCATTTTAAGAGGAGGGGATGCTTCAGATAAAACTGAGGTGGCTGGAGAATACATCCTGCAGTTTGGGAAATATAAAGGGAAGTCCTTCCGCTGGCTCCTTGAAAATGACATTGGGTATACCATCTACCTAATCAAGAACCAGCAAAAGGAGGAGACTGCAGGAGTGTTCATGGCAGGGGGGCACATCAAGGACAGCCTGCTGTCATTTGTGAGCTATGCCCTCAGCTTTCAAGAAATCCAGTCTCTTCTCAATTATGAGAAACAAAAGCCAGTTGTGACAGCAGCAGCAGCAGCAGCATCAGAGGATGACCAGCTGGTTGGTTTTGGCTCTCGTGCCAAAAGCACCTGGAGAGAGATTTGGGACAGCAGGGATGATGGCTATGCAGCCTTTATTATGAGGAAAAGCTGTGCTCCAGGAACAAAGATGCACAAACTACAAGTGTACCTGCAGAAGAAGCTGCCCTCCCCCTCTGGCTCCTCTCTGGTGACACATGCCTCACAGGCCCCTGCTGAAGCCATGGGTGGGTCTTGTTTTCCATTTGTTTTGTCAAAAAAATGTATATGCTGTCATGGTATCCAGTGTATTTTAGTACACCAAAGGGAGTAAACTTCGTCTTCCATTATTTCAGTGGTGATTTTATTCATACTATCCTAAGTGCAGTAAAGCCATATTTTTAGTACATTCTAATTCTTGTCTGTTTGCATCACAGTGATGGATGAAGATGAAGAGCTGGAGAGAGCGATGCTGGGTATCTGTCCTTCTAAGCAACATGTGCAGAGCTGTGAGTAAACATTTGTTGTCTTATATTGGTTTGTTTCTACTGCCTGAAGATTCAAAATAATTTACAGTTCAGCCTGTTTAATATTAATTGTGTATTCTATATAGTTTATATTTAATTGTTTTTGTTTGTGTTTTACAGCTGTTTCTGCACCATCAGCATCAACTGCCAGACGACAGGCTTCGGGAACAGAAAGAGGTTCTTAACCAAACAAAAACGTCCTGTCGTCGACAGAGACTCTGGGACCATGAATTCTTATCCCAAACCGAAGCATGACATAAACCGTTCCTTCTCATGTTGACCATGTTCTGGTCATGTTTGTGTTTTGCTGTTCAACTTGTTGTCCTAGTGACTATGAATTGATTCCAGTCATGGCGAGGGTAAGTAGCACTCTTTATTCCAGTTTTTAGACTTATATGATGAATATATATATATATATATATATATATATATATATATATATATATACATACATACATACATATATATAGGACTGCTGTGGTTACTAACACTTGTATGCATGTGTTTGCAGTGTGCCATGTTGCTTCCCCTGCTTAGGCTAAATTGTAATGACTGACTACTAAATATTTATCCATACAGAACTAAACTGCATGTGTATGAATGAAATTCTTTATACTTTAATGTAACAAACAGTCTGTTTAACTATATAAGGCTGAGATAAGCAGGTGAAGTAAAAGATGGATAATGTATGCCTTTACTAACACCAGTTTTTTTTATATTGTCAAAATATAAATGACTGACAAGATTTTTTCTGTTGTAGTACCATCTGCTACACTGTCCACACCAACTGAACTGACGGGTTCACAAGTAGATGGTAAATGCATTATATTTCTTTTTATCCATTTAAACCTTTCTGTCATATTCCCTCTGATTATGTCCGTTATAAACCAATAATTGATTACTTTTTGTGGTCCTTATCTCCTTGCAGCCCCTGCTCTGCCGATGGTAAAGAGACCTGTGCCCCTTCCTCAGGAGCTGATGTTCCTGATGCCAGAAACACCAGGACCCTTGCCAACAGAGACAACTGTCACTGTCCCAGGTGTGTATTATTTTAACTGTATTTGCATCTTAAAAATATCCATATGTAGTGTCCATCGGAACTGTTCTCATTGATGTAAATCAGATACTGGTGCACAATGTCACAGTCAAGTTTTTTATTTATCTTACTGTGAATAATAATGAAATGTTTAATATTCTATATAGTGTCAGAGGCACTTCCGATTTCTCCTGAGACGTCTGCAGAGCCCATTCAACCGCCGCTGCAACCGCCAAGAGCTCAAAGTAAGTATTTGAATGTTCTTGATTTGGTTGTGTGCGTGTCAAAGAGATAGAATCAAGTCAACACACAATCTTAATAATTTGCTATGTCTTTCTTCTTGCCTGACCAGGTCAGCCATTACCCAGGCCATCAGCTGTCCCCAGCTGTCCTCCTCCACAGCTTAAACAGCATTTGCATAGGAATGATTCTGTCCCAAGCTTTTTGATCCATATTTTATTTATTTGTTTTTACCTTTATTTTATTCAGGGGGAGGTTCACTGAGGGCAATGCTCTCTTTTTCAGGAACGCCCTGATCACATTCACACAGTTACACATTCACACCTGGAAGCTGCCCAGTACAACCACAGTCTGATCTGCTGGTCACTGAGCAACTCCACTGGAGCGGTTGGGGGGGCCTTGCTCAAGGGCATCTCAGTGTTGGTAATGAGGGAGGGCCACCACTGCCCCATATAAGTGGTTTATCAATGTAACCGTGATCACTGTAACCGGTTTCCACTGTATATACTGTATATTTTGCTCATGTAAATAATTATTACATTTATTATATACAATATTATATTTACTTTACCTTACATTTTTGTGTGATATATGTGTGACCTTGCAATATGGGCTCTGTTGAATATTTACTGTTACAGTTGTGGTTAATAAATACATTTAATTCACTAATGTCTACATGTCTCATTAATAAATTAATAATTTATAGTGAACAGTAAAGTCTCTAATTGAAGTAATTAAGTAATTGCAATTTAAATGTTACACATAGGAAGAAAACTCTGTAATATAATTGGTTAATAGCTTTAAGTAAGTCAAGAACTTGATATAACCAGACTAGTCTAATCTAATGATAATCAGAAGAAGTAAATAACAAACTAAGACTCACATTTCTTGATTCCCAAATAGCTCATTATCTTTGACAATGTATCACAGACTTTGTACCAAGTGGGATTCGAACCAGCTCCAGATAATCATTCTTAAATATTCAGGAGAAAACTGCTGGACCAGAGCCGCGTTTTCAGCACCTTGGACAGCGTTAATAAGTCTGCAATTTCATTGGCTGTCAGTGTATGCCACCTATACGCGACTTGCCAAAGACAATCAAACAAAAGAAAGATCTCCAAAATGAGGTTTAGAGATTCAATTAAAGTTAATAAAAAAGTCAGCCACTATATTTCCAATTCGTCCCATACTGACACTTTCACTTTCTAACTCACTGGGTAGCCCAGCACGTCACACTATGACGCTCCACTGCGGTCGCAGTAATCACGTGTTTAATGCTGTGAATTCAAACAAAAACACTTGCTTAGGTTTAGGCACCAAAACCACTTAGTTTGGTTTAGGCAACAAAACCACTTAATTAGGTTTAGGCAACAAAACCACTTAGTTAGGTTTAGGAAAACACATCATGGTTTGGGTCAAAATGACTGTTTTTAAAGTGAAAGTGAAACTTAATGTTGTGAACGCAAAGACAAACATGTTGGTTTCACACGCGATATGAACAGCGCTCTCCTGGATGTTTGTAGGACCCATCCACCTCCCCTCCCATTTTCACTCTTTAAACTACGTCACCACAGTCACTTTCTCTGAGCGTTTACTGTTGCCGCAGATGTTTTTACATAATAGTTGTGCAGCGGTGCCTTGTGAAGCGTTGTGCAGCGTTGCCTTGTGCAGCGTTGCCTTGTGCAGCGTTGCCTTGTGCAGCGTTGCTTGTGCAGCGTTGTGCAGCGTTGCTTGTGCAGCATTGCCTTGTGCAGCATTGCCTTGTGCAGCGGTACGAGGTGCCGACAGCCGTGACAAAGCCTCGGTATTTGATGCCCTGGGAATGAGGGCAGGCTGCTATTTCCAACTTAGAATCTTTGGAACAGCTCACTAGTGCATTGAAAGTAAATTACCATTAAATCCCTGAGTAGTGTTGGAAGATTAAAATAACTAGTGATGCTTAAGTTTGGAACAAAAACACAAGTTAAAACAGAGGGTGCCATTGCCTGTGTTATTACTGTGTTATGGTGCACATAGCTTTGCCATTTATCTATATATCGACCCTACAGTGAGCTCTACAGTTGCATTGAGGTCAGGTTGGATCTGGAAATGATTGAGAGATAATTGCAGGTTTGATTGAGTCAATTGTGTTTGTGAATCTGGACCCATGCAGGACACCTGTATCCTTGGTGTGATTTGCACTACAGCGAGCTACTGAAGCTAGCAAAGGGGACACGTTCATCAGGTGATGGAGTCTCCATTTTTTCAGAATGTATCTCAACACTGTTTTCATTTGTACTCAGGGTTGGATTCACAAAAGGATTGAGCAGCTTTTACGGCCGCTAAACCTGCACAAAGAAAATAAAAAGAAGCTGTAATTGGTGGAATGCTAAGCATGCTACCAAGCAAATAGTGTCATGGTGCTCATGGTGCTCTATTTGCACATATTTAAATGAGGTAATATGCAGACAGTTGGCTCAAATTGGTCCTTTCCATGCAAATGTGCCTCATTGCAAAAACAGTCCATTTCACTATGATCAGCGCCAGTAGCCACACTGTTAAAAGTGAAATTATTCTAGTCTTCAGAGAGTTGGTGGTAACTGAAGCATATAAGGTTTGTCTGCTCAAATGTATTTATTTTGGGATGTAGTCACTACATTGCTGCATTTCTGCTGCGAAGGAATCACAGACTGTATAGGAGAAGTGGGCGTAGTCACCGTGACGACACCCACTGGTTTGTAGACTGTCGTTTTGAAGCCTTGAGTTCAGAGTTTGGCCGTTACCATCTTGGTTTTAGGCTGTCGCTATGTTGTGTTTTTTTTTGTTTTCCAGAAGTGACACGAGAGGCTGGAGCTAAGTACAACCAAACGCTGAATAAGACATTTTTAGACAACCAAAATGTTACAATTAACTTTGATGAAGTAATAATAATTATAGAAGAAACAAATCACTAGCACTCACAGATAAAGAGTCTTTTTTGGTTTATTTTGGGCAATCAAATGTAAACGAACGCATTACAGCTATGAGCCGTCATCAGCGTGGTCCAACAACACGTAATGTCAGTTTAAATAGTTCAGGTGAGACACAGACACCAATCAGGAAAGGGACTACATAATTAGCTAATGGTGCTCATCTGTGGCTGCACCGTCAGGACACATCCTCTCGCAACAACAGAGGCGTGGCCAAAAACAGTCAAAGACAACCAACAATATCATGAAAGAAATTTATATATGTTGAAAAGCCCACATGGTAAAGCCATTCCATAAAATGTTGACACACTGATCAATAACACATAATTGATATACGTTTTCTATAGCCTCTATTGAGGAAAGACATACAGTACATGAATTCTATTCTTACAAACTGCTCAATATAACCTCATGAATGCTCAGTGGCTCGTGGGCTGAAAATAACCAGCTCTAACAAAGAGCACAGAAAAATCCAGAAATAGAGGGAATCAATCGCGTGTGAAGTAGAATTAAGAGCTATGGCCCCGTAAGGTAATAAAAACCTTTTTAAAGTGTACAGTGAAATTACCATAGAAAACGATCATAGAAAAATGAATAAGGATATCATAGGAAATATAGTAGAAAAATGTGTTAAGATAACAAGAAAGATATGTAGAAAAATAGATATGCAGAAAAGTGTATGCTAAGATATCACAGAAAAATGTCAACAAGAAATATACCAATATATCATAGAAAAATATCAACGAAAAATATCATCGGAAAATAAATAGAAAAATAGCCAACACAAGTTTTGAGTCCCTCGTAGGGGGAGGTTTAGGGACTAACACATTGGTTCTGTCTATGTTCACCACTTTATCCAAACTGTTCTTGATGACATGGTCATTATAGCCTCTATCTGTGAAACGATTACACATATCACTGGCTTGATCTGAAAAACCTTCATCACTGCTACAGATTCTTTTGGCTCTTAACAGTTGACTGTATGGAAGACCTTTCTTCAAACCTGGAGGGTGGTAACTTTCGAAGTGTAAATGTGTATTTCTGTCAGTTTGTTTTCTATAGACACTAGTATGGAGATGTTCTGTTTTCTTTACAAGTACATCAAGGAATGACACAGAATCTCTGCTAAACTCTAGTGACAATTTTATAGTTTGCATCCTGGAATTTAGTTACCTTTCTTTAAACCTGGAGGATGGTAACTACTGAAGTGTAAAAGTGTATTTCTGTCAGTTTGTTTTACACTAGTATATACTGATAGCATGCTGTTTCCCCAAGATGCTCCCTGCCCCGTGTTGGACTCTGAACTCTCTTCAGCTAAGCATCTGGAGCACCTCATGAAAAAAGAGTCGTATGAATCTTCATGGCTCTACTTTGTCCCAGTACTGGCGCAATAAACGCATCCCCAGGGGGACTCAGAATCAACAAAGAACCTACACTGGGTTGATACAATAAGGATTTCTTCAAGAATTGGTGCGAGGTGTTCAACAAATGTTCGTTGGACTTAATGCTGTTGGTGATTCAAATTTCCAAAGATGAACTTTCTGAAACGCAAACTGAAATCACCGATCTAAAGAAAGAGATGAAAACTAAACCTAAGACCCAACAACTCCATGATATTGACTCTAGATGCTCTGAATGGATTTCCATATATGAGAAGGAGATTTCAGAAGTTAAACTGAGAAAATATCGGAGGGACACACCGGACTACAAAAACAACAATGTCTACACGTGGCTGTCAGGTCAGACAACGGGGCGGTTCAGTACACACCGCCTTCCACACAGACGAGATCTTTCCTCATCTTCACCTGATCGGTCTACGGAGGACTCAGGAAATGACGGCCCACCGGCTGCTTCCAGACCACATTCCTCTTTTTTAGATGCGCCCCGCCGCTTTACCGGAGCCACTGCAAAAGGCGCCCCACTCGGAGAGGAGGCAAGAAGCACCAACCGCACCGGCGGCAGACGCCGAGGGAGGACTTGAACATCCTTAACCTCTCCAACAGATCCCTGACTCCTGATGAGCTGTCGGTACTGTCTAAAGCAGGGGTGCCCAATACGTCGATCGCGATCTACCGGTCGATCGCGAAGGTAGTGTGGGTAGATCGCATGGCATTTATAAAAAAAAAAAATTTAATTTTTTTTTAAAATAGACGTCAGCCAACAAATTGCAACACTGTTTCACCTGAACTCATCTGGAGTGGAGGATGAGATTTTGACACTACAAGCTGACATTCAGCTTAAGTCCAGGGCTCATGGACAGTTCTGGAACTTACTCACAGAGGAAAAGTACCTCAACATGAGAAAATGTGCTACCTGCATTATTCGGCTCCACTTATTTATGCGAGTCAGCCTTTTCCCACATGAAGATTATTAAGTCCAAATGCCGTTCCACCTTGACTGATGATCATTTGGAAGTGTGCTTGAGGCTGGCTATCAGCAGCTACTGTCCGGACTATGCATCCCTGGCTGATTCCATTCAGTGCAAGTCATCAGAGTAAGGTAATGACAAAAAATGTACAGAGTTATATTGTACAATATGGGTTCATGCAGTTATGCAAGGTACACCAACATATATTGTACATATAAAGAATACTCAATATATTTATAAATAAATATATGTTTTGCATTTTTATAGTAGGTAGATCATTTTGACTTGGTCATTTTATAAGTAGCTCGCATGCTGAAAAAGTGTGGGCACCCCTGGTCTAAAGGTTTATCTTTCGTTCCTTTTAAGACAGCTAACTCTTTTCAAACCAGGGTTGAACTTTTTAGGTTCTTTAGATCTGTTAAACTAAGAGCAATGTCCCCATTCCCGCACATACAGCAGGCCTCTTCCACATCTGTTGAACCGATGTGCATTACACCTAATTTGAAACCTGAAAGTACCTTGATAGTTTGTCCAGTGATACGTCTATTGTTATAAGGAGTGCTGACAAAGGATGGTTGTCACCACAAAGGTGGTGGTTCAACATAAGGAATCCTCTGATACAGAAATCTTGCACCAACTTGGAAAAAGTGATTTTTACAAACATCTAAGTTGTGATCCTACTCTGCAATTTGCTGAAGAGATTAAACGTTTTCTCAGCTATGCTTTAGAACATCAATTGATATGGTAAATGGTACACGGACTTGCATTTATATAGCGCTTTTCTAGTCTTCCGACCACTCAAAGCTCTTTACACTGCATGTCAGCATTCACCCATTCACACACACATTCATACACTGATGGCAGAGGCTGCTAAGGTGCCAACTTTGCCCATCAGGATCTCATCTAATAAATACAATAAATCTAAATATTCACACACCGATGGCTATGCCGTCGGGAGCAATTTGGGGTTAAGTGTCTTGCTCAAGGACACATTTACATGTGACCCAGAGCAGCCGGGTATCGTACCACCACCAACCTTCCGATTGGTGGACAACCTGCTCTACCCTCTGAGCCACAGCCGATATCAAAAAATGATTTTGATTTTATGTTGCAACAGCACCCAGTGCGACCTATTTTTACACACACCCTAAAATTCATAAATCAACCATTGTACCAGTACCTGGGCACCCTATAGTAGCAGGTAATCAGTCCTTTATGGAACCTATATCACAATTTATTGATTTACACATCAAACATTTTGTTCATCAGCTTCATTCGTGCTGACGGTAAGCGTATTGCCTCATTTCCGGTTGCCTGTCTTTCTGTGTGCTGCTGTGTTCTGTAGCTGCTCTAGCACATCCAGGGCAATATAGTTATATACTCTTCATTACAGCGGATAATTACCCGCTACATTTATATCTACACTAGTTCTGCTTAAGCACTCATAACTCACTCCTTTTTAGAGACTTAACCACACATATTCAGCTCGGCTAACGCTAGCTGGGCTATCGTATCGTAGCATAACAGTAGCTTAGCAGTAGCTTAGCCGTTAGCGATGGCTTCTCCTTCTCCTGCTCTCTCCTGCTCTCCTGTTCTCTCTCCTTCTCCTGCTCTCCCCTGCTCTGTGTGTCTTATGTTTAGTTATTCCTCTGCCTCCTTTAGAGCTAATGGTACATGTATTAGGTGTAGTGCATTCGCTGCATTGGAGGCGAGGGTTAGCGAGTTAGAAGTCCAGTTCTGCACTTTAGCTTCAGCTTCTTCTGTAGTTAGCCAGCCCCTAGCCGGTGCAGACCGGCCAAGCTTAGCTTCTGCTAGCCGTCCCCCGGCAACCACCGAGCAGCCGGGAGGCTGGGTGACTGTCCGAAGGACGCATAGTCGTACCCTGAAGCCCACGGTTAACCACCAACCACTTCACGTTTCTAACAGATATTCCTCACTCAGCGACACACCCGCTGAGAAACCAACTCTGGTTATCGGGAGCTCCATTTTGCGGAACGTGAAGTTAGCGAAGCCAGCTGCCATAGTTAACTGCATCCCGGGGGCCAGAGCGGGCGACATTGAATCTGTTTTGAAACTGCTGGCTAAGGATAAACGTAAATACAGTAAGATTGTTATTCACGTCGGTGGTAATGACACCCGGTTACGTCGATCGGAGGTCACTAAAGTTAATGTCCAATCGGTGTGTGCATATGCAAAAACAATGTCGGACTCCGTAGTTTTCTCTGGCCCCCTCCCCAACTTGACCAGTGACGACATGTATAGCCGCATGAAGTCATTCCACAGCTGGCTGTCGTGGTGGTGTCCAGCAAACGATGTGGGCTTCATTGACAATTGGAACCCTTTCTGGGGAATTCCTGGTCTGATTAGGAGAGACGGCATTCATCCTACTTTGGATGGTGCGGCTCTCTTATCCAGAAATCTGACCAAGATTGTTGGTGGAACAAATCCATGACAAACCAGGGGTCATTCCAGGACGCAGAGCTGTAGTCTTACACACTTCTCTGCGCTTCCATTAGAGCAGTTACCCACCCATAGCTTAACCCCAAACCTAACTGAGACTGTGTCTGCCCCACCTAAATTAATTAAATCAAAAGTAAACAGAAGAGGAGCTAAACATAATAATCTAATAAAATCTAGCACTGCAATAAAGCAACAAAACAGGAGAATTAAATGTGGACTCTTAAATATCAGATCTCTGTCATCTAAAGCTCTACTAGTAAATGATTTAATATCAGATAATCACATTGATTTATTTTGTCTTACTGAAACCTGGCTGTGTCAGGAAGAATATGTCAGCCTAAACGAATCCACTCCCCCGAGTCATATTAATACTCACATTCCTCGAGACACCGGCCGAGGAGGTGGAGTTGCAGCCATCTTCGACTCAAGCCTATTAATAAACCCTAAAACTAAACTAAATTATAACTCATTTGAAAGCCTTGTTCTTAGTCTTTCACACCCAACCTGGAAAGCACTACAGCCAATTTTATTTGTTATAGTGTACCGCGCTCCAGGCCCATATTCTGAATTTCTATCTGAATTCTCAGTTTCTATCAAGCTTAGTCCTGAAAACAGATAAAGTTATTATAGTAGGTGATTTTAATATTCATGTGGACGTTGATAATGATAGCCTCAGTACTGCGTTTATCTCTTTATTAGATTCAATTGGTTTCTCGCAGAACGTGCATAAACCCACTCACCGCTTTAACCACACCCTCGACCTTGTTATGTCATATGGCGTTGAAATTGAACATTTAATTGTTTTTCCACAGAACTCTCTTTTATCAGACCATTATTTAATCACTTTTGAATTCTTATTACTAGACCATACACCATCAGATAAAAGTGTGTACACTAGATGTCTATCCGATAGTGTTGTAGCTAAATTTAAGGAAGCGATTCCATCAGCATTAAATTCAATACCATGTCTCAATATAACAGAGGACTCGTATGTTAATTTTAGCCCTACCCAAATTGATCATCTTGTAGATAGTGCTACAGACTCACTGCGAGTCACACTTGATTCTGTTGCCCCTCTAAAAAAGAAGTTAGTAAAACAAAGGAAGTCAGCTCCATGGTATAACCCTCAAACACGCAAATTAAAGCAAGCATTGAGGAAACTGGAAAGGATATGGCGTTCCACCAAACAGGAAGAATCTCATTTAGTCTGGCAAGATAGTCTTAAAACATATAGGAAGGCTCTCTGTGATGCCAGAGCAGCCCATTACTCATCATTAATAGAGAAAAATAAGAACAACCCTAGGTTTCTATTCAGCACTGTAGCCAGGCTGACAGAAAGTCACAGCTCTATTGAGCCATGTATTCCTACAACCCTCAGTAGTAGTGATTTCATGAGTTTCTTTAATGATAAAATCATAACTATTAGAGACAAAATTAATCACCTCCTACCGTCAACTGGTACCAATTTATCCTCAAACTTAGGAACCTTAGAAACAGCTGTACAACCTGATATATATTTAGACTGCTTTTCTCCTATCGATCTCCACAAATTAACCTCACTGATCTCCTCATCTAAATCATCTACCTGTCTCCTAGACCCTATTCCAACTAGAAGCTTAAAGAAATTTTACCTCTAGTTAGCACCTCTTTACTGGATATGATCAATGTGTCTTTACTAACAGGCTATGTACCACAGTCCTTTAAAGTAGCTGTAATTAAACCTCTTCTTAAAAAGCCCACTCTTGATCCAGAGGTCCTAGCCAACTATAGACCTATATCTAACCTTCCCTTTACCTCCAAAATCCTCGAGAAAGTAGTTGCCAGTCAGCTGTGTGACTTTCTACAGAACAATCATTTATTCGAAGATTATCAGTCAGGATTTAGAGTGCACCATAGCACAGAGACAGCACTAGTGAAAATTACAAATTACCTTCTAATGGCATCGGACAAAGGACTTGTCTCTGTACTTGTCTTGCTAGATCTCAGTGCTGCTTTCGACACCATTGACCATCACATCCTATTACAAAGACTGGAACATTTAATTGGCATTAAAGGAACTGCACTAAGTTGGTTTAAGTCCTATTTATCAGATCGATCTCAGTTTGTACATGTCAACGATGAGTCCTCCATGCACGCCAAAGTTAGTCACGGAGTTCCACAGGGTTCTGTACTTGGACCAATTCTATTTACCTTATATATGCTTCCCTTAGGCAATGTTATTAGAAAACACTCCATAAACTTTCATTGTTATGCAGATGATACCCAATTATATCTATCAATCAAGCCAGACGAAACAAACCAGTTAACTAAACTTCAAGCATGCCTTAAGGACATAAAAACCTGGATGACCTGCAATGTCCTGATGTTAAACTCAGACAAAACTGAAGTTATTGTACTAGGCCCTGAGCACCTCCGAAACAAATTATCTAATGATATAGTTACTTTAGATGGCATTGCCCTGGCCTCCAGCACCACCGTAAGGAATCTGGGAGTTGTCTTCGACCAGGATATGTCCTTTAACTCTCACATAAAACAAACCTCACGGACTGCCTTCTTTCATCTACGTAACATTGCGAAGATCAGGCACATCCTGTGTCAAAATGATGCAGAAAAATTAGTCCATGCATTTGTTACCTCTAGACTCGATTACTGCAATTCCTTATTATCAGGCTGCTCCAATAAGTCTCTTAAGACTCTCCAGTTGATCCAGAATTCTGCAGCACGTATACTGACTAGAACTAGAAAAAGAGATCATATTACGCCTGTATTAGCTTCTCTGCACTGGCTGCCTGTAAAATCCAGAATAGATTTTAAAATCGTCCTCCTCACCTACAAAGCGCTAAACGGTCAGGCCCCATCACATCTTAAAGAGCTCATAGTACCCTACTACCCCACTAGAGCACTGCGCTCACAGAATGCAGGGTTACTTGAGGTTCCTAGAGTCTCCAAAAGTAGAATGGGAGCAAGAGCCTTCAGCTATCAAGCTCCTCTTCTCTGGAACCAGCTCCCAGTTTCAGTCCGGGAGGCAGACACCGTCTCTACATTTAAGAGTAGGCTAAAGACTTTCCTCTTTGATAACGCTTATACTTAAGCTGCTATAGGCATAGACTGCCGGGGGACTTCCTATGACACACTGTCATAAGGAACTTCCTATGACACACTGAGCTCCCCTCTCCTTCTGTATATACTCATGTCCCATGTCCATGTTGTTACTAACTTCATTCCTTCCCGGGAGTCCTTGTGCCTCCTTGTCTCGCAGCTAACCGTGGAGCGGGGTCACACCTGGAGCGAGGTCATACCTGGAGCGGGATCACACCGGGAGCGAGGTTATACCTGGAGCATGGGTACACTTGGAGCAGGGTTTCACCTGGATCTTGGTGGTCTCCGGTATTGTGGCTGCATCTGCTGCCGCGTCGGTGCCTGCTTGACACCAACTGCTACCATCCCTAATTAACTACGTCTGTACGAGGGACTACCAATGCTAACGAGGGATTTCCAACACCTAGTGACAATGTGGCAGCCTGGAGAATAACACTTCTCAATCACTGCCAAAGACATCAAGAGCTCCCAGCAAGCATGCTGATGCTGCAGGAACCAATGCACGGGCATCGATCGCAGGGACGTCCCACACCAATACACATGGACATACTGAGGAGAGATGCTGGACAGTGCTGGCTTTCCGATAGTTGTATTATCACTCTTTCCATCCACCACTATTGGTTTTGTGTTATCAGTCCTACTTGTATTAGCTATTACAGCTGCTAGACTGCTATTGTGGCTGCTTCTCTATCTCTCTCTCTCTCTCTCTCTCTCTCTCTCTCTCTCTCTCACTCTCTCTCTATCTATCTATCCCCCCAGCCGGTCTCGGCAGATGGCCGCCCGCCCTGCGCCCGGTTCTGCTCCAGGTTTCTTCCCAGTAATCGGGGAGTTTTTCCTGGCCACAGTGCGCTTGGTGGATCCTGTTGGGTCTCTAAACTATGGTGTACGGTCATAGACCGCCTCTATATATAAAGCGTCTTGAGATAACTTCTGTTGTGATTTGACGCTATACAAAAATAAATTGATTTGATTTGATTTCATTCATTCTTATCTCAAAGACACCACTGACTTCAGAAGACAGATTTATTATGTACTATGGACATTACAAGCCTTTATACTAATGTTCCTCAAACAGAGGGTCTAAAAGCACTTAATCACTTTTTAAACTTGAGAGAGAATCAAACTCCCCCTACTGGTCTTTTGGTAGAATTTACCAAGCTGGTACTTAACACGAATTATTTTAATTTCAAAGATTATTTTTACTTGCAGTGTCCAGGAGTCAGTATGGGCAGTGCATGTTCCCCAAATAATGCCAATTTATTTATGGGAAAATTTGAGGATGATTATGTGTATCATAACAACCCTTTTCTCTCTCTGTTGACATGTTGGTTTCGCTACATAGATGATATCTTCTTCATATTCTCTGGCACTGTAGACCAACTGGAGGCTTTCAGCGCACAACTAAATTCCAGGATGCAAACTATAAAATTGTCACTAGAGTTTAGCAGAGATTCTGTGTCATTCCTTGATGTACTTGTGAAGAAAACAGAACATCTCCATACTAGTGTCTATAGAAAACAAACTGACAGAAATACACATTTACACTTCGAAAGTTACCACCCTCCAGGTTTGAAGAAAGGTCTTCCATACAGTCAACTGTTAAGAGCCAAAAGAATCTGTAGCAGTGATGAAGGTTTTTCAGATCAAGCCAGTGATATGTGTAATCGTTTCACAGATAGAGGCTATGATGACCATGTCATCAAGAACAGTTTGGATAAAGTGGTGAACATAGACAGAACCAATGTGTTAGTCCCTACATCTCCCCCTACGAGGGACTCAAAACTTGTGTTGGCTACCACTTTTTCACCATTATCCAATGAGATCAAGACGTGTGTTCTCAAACACTGGCACATTCTATCCAGTGACCCTGTAATAGGCCATTCCTTTAAAGATTTGACGATCTTTGCTAATAAGCGTGCCAGAAATCTTAGGGACACCTTAGTCAGGGCTGATTGTTATGAACCTCTCAACATTTCCTGTCTGACCTATCAGGTGGGGATTTCCCATGTTTGAACTGTGCCCAGTGTAGCGCTGTGATTAGAGGAGATGGTTATTACATCCCCACACTGGTAAAAAGTTCTATATCCAGAAGATCTCTTGCAGAACCAAATACGTAGTCTATCTCTTGAAATGTCCTTGTGGGTTAGCATATATAGGCAAAACTAAACAGGAGTTAAAAAGGAGGATTTCTGAACATAAGAGTAATATAAGGAATAAAGATGACAAATCCCCTTCAACTCTGCGGGCCATGATGTGTGTTCCCTAAAGTTTCAAGGCATAGAATTGGTCCATCCTCTGAAAAGGGGAGGTGATAGGGACAGACTTCTGCTACAGAGAGAAGCACATTGGATTCAAACATTACACACTGAAAGCCCGAAGGATTTGAATGAAGAACTGCTGTTAAGTTGCTTCTTATGATCTATTTATATTTCATATGGATTTTGTAGTTGTACTTATTATTGTAATGTATTTCTATTTACCTGACATTATATATTTTTCTAGTATATCTTTTTATATTTTTCCATGATATCTCAGGACATTCTTTGATGATATTTTTCTATTTATTTTCCGATGATATTTTCCGTTGATATTTTTCTATGATATATTGGTATATTTCTTGTTGACATTTTTCTGTGATATCTTAGCATACACTTTTCTGCATATCTATTTTTCTACATATCTTTCTTGTTATCTTAACACATTTTTCTACTATATTTCCTATGATATCCTTATTCATTTTTCTATGATCGTTTTCTATGGTAATTTCACTGTACACTTTAAAAAGGTTTTTATTACCTTACGGGGCCATAGCTCTTAATTCTACTTCACACGCGATTGATTCCCTCTATTTCTGGATTTTTCTGTGCTCTTTTTTAGAGCTGGTTATTTTCAGCCCACGAGCCACTGAGCATTCATGAGGTTATATTGAGCAGTTTGTAAGAATAGAATTCATGTACTGTATGTCTTTCCTCAATAGAGGCTATAGAAAATGTATATCAATTATGTGTTATTGATGAGTGTCAACATTTTATGGAATGGCTTTTGCCATGTGGGCTTTTCAACATATGTATAAATTTCTTTCATGATATTGTTGGTTGTCTTTGACTGTTTTTGGCCACGCCTCTGTTGTTGCGAGAGGATGTGTCTTGACGGTGCAGCCACAGATGAGCACCATTAGCTAATTATGTAGTCCCTTTCCTGATTGGTGTCTGTGTCTCACCTGAACTATTTAAACTGACATTACGTTTTGTTGGATCACGCTTAGAGCTGAAACGCGTTCGTTTACGTTTGATTGCCCAGAATAAACCAAAAAAGACTCTTTATCTGTGAGTGCCGGTGATTTGTTTTTTCAGTTCTTACCGCTACCTGGCACCCGATACTGTTCAAGATTTGGAGATGTGCTCGCTGTTATTTTCTATTTTGTGATAATAATTAGAATAATAACAAATTTAATTTATATAGCACAATTTAAAATACAGCAGAATCTCAAGGTGCCTCACAACAAGGGCAAAAACAATCACAATACAGCGTTAAGACAATTTATACAAGAAACCTATGATTAAAAGCCTCAAAATAGGACAAATAAAATTATAGACAAATTACTTCCTGACGTAGGTTAAAAGCAACTAAAACATACTATAAAGTCATAGTGATTACAAAACCCCAGGGGGAAGCTAGAAGGAACAGGTGAGTTTTAAGATTATATTTAAAAACAGCAAGTGAGTGTGAGGCCCTGATTGTTCCGTGGAGCTGGTTCCACAGACGTGGCCCCAGAGACGAGAAGGCACGATCCCCCCCATGGTTGTCAGCTTAGTCCGTGGCACGCTGAGGAGGTTAGAGTTGCCAGACCTGAGTGTCCGGGGTGAGGAGCTCCTGTAGGGAGGTGGGACCGGTACAGTTTATTGCCTTGAAGACCAGGAGGAGTATCTCGGAGATGATCCGATGGTTTATTGGGAGCCAGTGAAAGGAGCGTAGGACTGGGCTGACGTGCTGTGATTTACGAGTTCTGGTGAGGATCCGGGCGGCCCTGATTTGGACATATTGTAGTCTCTGGATAGTTTTGTTTAGGAGGCCTGCGAGGAGAGAGTTGCAATAGTCAATGTGTGAGCTGATGAAAGTCACAACCAGTGTTTCTGCATCACGTTTGCTCAGGCATGGTCTCAGTCGTGAAATGTTCCTCAGGGGCAAGAATGAGGTTTGACGGACAGATTTTATGTGTGCATCAGGACAGTGAAGAGTCCAGCTTGACACCTGGCGATGTGGGTAATACCAGCCTTTTTTGTCTGACCATTCGACCAGTTTAAGAGAAAAAAAGTGGAATAAATGAACATGAACTAGTTGTTTTGAATCTATGTGAACTGAACTTTGTGCTAGCTCTTGTGAAGTGTGATCTTGCACAACACTGGCTGCATTTAAATATTAGTGTAAAGTAATTTATCAGTTTCTGCAAATCTGCCTGAGGGTGATATAAATCACTTTTTGCCCACTGCAGTTACAATTGTTTCTGGAATTTCCTCACTTAGCCTCATATAAAGCAGATTTACTAGATAATGACTACTAATAACTAACTATATGATATATATATATATATTTTTGTCCTGCTGCATGGCCACTTTTATCGGAGGCGTCAGAAAAGTCTCAAGTACAAAAGCAGGTCATTGACTAAGAAAAGGAAGAGAGGGAAGGTGGCCTCTTATTCAGAGAGAGAGACTGAGGGAGCTTGGGAGAAGGCGAGCAGCGAGCCTTCTGAAAGGGCTGCGCTGAATGAACAAGCAGCGAAGAAAGAGAGAAAGAAAATGGAAAGAGAGAAAGAATAAGAGAAGGAGGGAAAGGAGAGGCTCTCTTTAATAGAGCCAAATAAAAAGCTTTGTGAATGGCCTCTGTCCGTCTTTCCCACACAGGTCAGCACAGAAAAGGAGCCGGTGCTGAATAGACTCAAGGTCCTCTTCAGTCTGATGGAGAAACATTCCTGCTTTCACTGAAGGAGGACCGGAGACTCGATCTCTAGACAGAGAGGGAAAAAGGGGAAAATGAGTGGGATAAATAGAGATTAGAGGAAAAAAGACAAAAGAAGGAAAACAAGAGTCAGGAATGATAAAATCTCAGTAAAAGTGCACAAAAGAAAAATCAAAGATCAAAGACATGAAAGTATTGTAATTCCATTTCTTCAGCAAGGCGTCTGTTTGTGACTGCAGCTGGCCTAAGCTTGTTACAGGAGAGAGATTCAATAGTAAAGTCCTAAACTTTATAGTGTAGCTGCAGTTGGAAGATAGCACAACGGCTGAGTGGTTCCACAGACCAAAGAGCAGCACTTTGAATATGAATGTGGTTGCATAAATCAGCGCCCAGTCAAATAAAAATGGTCTTTAAAATAGCACACACACACACAGCCTCACACACACTTTTAAGTAGCACATTCTACCAATCATGCAAGCACGCACACAAATGAGCATATATTTGCAAACGTGGAAATGTATTCATGTGCACAAGCACATTTGAGCACGTACAGTTTAGCTTAGTCTGAATGTTCACACATCAAACCGACTCAAATGTAAGAAGCTTTTTTATAGTCAATGCAGTCCCGCTCTGCAGCCAATCAAAAATAAGGAGTGAGAATGAATGACTACTGAACATGAAAAGTTCTTCTAGTTCTTTAAAAAGTGGCTTTAAACAACACAGAATGATGAGGAACATCCAGCTAGACGTGCTGAATGCGAACAGTATGTGGACCTGGGAGCCTGCCACCGAACAACTAAATGTGTTTGACCTGATGGAGAGTCCTTTGTAGCTCACTGATGATGGGAAATGATGGCAGCATGGTGTGCAAGGCTTTTTTTCACTTTCTTTTCTCACTTCTTGGCTGTGGATGGCATATCAAGAGGAAGCATTTTGACCTGACAAAGATCCATTCACATTTAAATACTTTACCCCTGAACGCCCACTCCGACTTCTCTTTATCTTTTAGATGATGGGAATGGCAGCCAGCCTTTGATAAAAAAAGCATCTTTTATGATTTGGGCTTTTCAGTTGTTTGGAAATTGGACACAAAGTTCTCTTCAACCCTAAAAGCATGCACCAAAAAGAGACAAAGGGCATGAGTATGAACACAGAAAGGAGATGTGCAGTTTGGCTAGAAAGCTAGCTGACCCTGTATGAACGTGGACCAAGAGTAAACGCATGAGCTAACCAAGTGACAGACCTCAAGTGAACTTCAGTCCATCAAAATCACTGACACAAAGAGGCCATTGTGTGAGAAGAGAAAGACTCATGGTTAGATGAATGGGTTTGTTTCTGTCATCGCTCATGGCTTAAAAAACAGAACAAATGGAAGTGCGACTGTAATTCGCAATTTCCCTCAAAATGTAACTGAGAATGCACTTAAGTTGTATGGGAACATCATTTTGTAGGAGACAGGGTTGATGACGTACAACAAACTCAACCTGCAAGGATTTAAAACCTGCTGCAAATAGCTAATCTATCACAGTGTTTCTCAAAGTTATTGTTATCTGGCAATGTAGTTACTAGACTACAGTAAAACGCTTAAAAACAACCAAACTGTATTTCAATCATCACATGCATACATGACATGTGACCTCTGCATTTAACCCATCCTAAGCATCAGGAGCAGTGGACTGCTGTGAAGCAACCTGGGGTTGCTCAAGGACACTACGACATGCATACAGTAGGAGTCGGAGATTGAACAGCCGACCTTGTGGTTGAAGGACGAACCGCTCTACCCCCTGAGCTACAGCCGCCCAACACTTGGTTTCGTCTTGATTCTGTGTGGAGTTAGCATGTTCTCCCCGTGTTAGCGTGGGTTTTCTCCGGGTTCATAATCTCTCCAGCGTGTTCTGGGTCTACCCTGGGGCCTCTTACCAGTTGGATGTGCCCAGAAAACTCCGAAGGGAGGCGTCCAGGAGGCATCTGATCAGAAGGAGCAGCATCTCTAATCCGAGCTCCCTCCGGATGTCTGAGCTCCTCACCCTATCTCTAAGGCTGAGCCCATCCACCTCACGGAGGAAACTCATTTCAGCCACTTGTATCCACAATCTCATTCTTTCGGTCACTACCCAAGGCTCATGACCATAGGTGAGGGTTAGAACGTAGATAGACTGGTAAATAGGGATCCACCTGTCCATCTCCCACTCCATTTTTCCCTCACTTTTGAACAAGACCCAGATATACTTGAACTCCCTCGCTTTGGGGAAAGACTCACTCCCCACCTGGAGGGCACAGTCCACGATTTTCTGGCAGAGCACCATGGCCTCAGACTTAGAGGTACTGACTCTCATCCCGACCGCTTCACACTCGACTGCAAACCTCCCCAGTGTGTGTTGAAGGTCCCGGCTCAATGAAGCCAACTGAACCACATCATCTGCAAAGAGCAGAGATGCAATTCTGAGGTCCCTGAACCGGACACTCTCCTCCCCCCCTGCTGCACCTTGAGAGCCTGTCCATGAAAACCACAAACAGGATGTTTTAACGTGATATGATGCCTCAAAGTGCTGTCCCATTCATATTTGTACCATTTGAAGCCCTTGCAGCCTCTCACACCATTTACCAGGGGATGTCAGTTAAGTCCCTGAGGGTTCAGGGCTGAAGGCCTGGGGGGGGGCTGTTTATAACTGGCTCACAGGTGGCACTATGCAGCAGCACATTCACATCAATACAACACGAGTGACGTTTACAGACATCAGACATTTCACAATGTCATATTGTTTACAGTTTACAAAAGTAGCATCTCTACGAATACATGATATTCAGTAGTCGGTCTGTTTCCTGGGAATCTAATAATAACCTCATTCACTCTATCAGTGGATTGCTAATAGATAAGAAATGGTTTCACATTTGCTGTTCTTTGGAAGTGGTGTCTGGAAAGACCTTGTGAGACAATTTGGAAGGGATGCCTTTTAGCTTAATAGATGATTTGAAACAAACAGAAGATGAGCTGGTTATTTAGTATGAGCAGTGATACCTCCACAGAAACACACCATTAAAGACATCTTCGTGTTTGACTGGTGCTAAACGCTCTCTGCTTTAGCATTCTGCTGCCAAAGCTACAACTCTAAAAGGTATAACTTTATACAGTAACCTTGAATCCGATGATGCTAAGAATGTTCAGTTTAGTGAACTCAAACTCTTAGAAAACAGAGAAGTTGTCATTAAAATAATATTGTACCAGCATATCTGTCTTCTTCATGCACTGCTGAATATCTCCTCATCTTATCTTTATTTGCCAAGATAGTAATTAGGTTCCTTATACATTTTACCCGTTGTATTTGTAACAAAATAGTTATTCTTGACATTTGTCTCTCTAATTCTTCCTTCTACTTTCATTTGTTTTCCTTGTATTTCTTCAATTCTTCCCTTAACTCTCTTTTATTTCACTGCCTTCGTCACTGTGTCTCTGTTATCCGTGGCATCCACACGTCCGGAGGGAAATGGGATCCCATTGCCAAGACGATCTACACTCCTGACTGCATCATAAAGGCATCTTTGACACTGAGACATCGGACTTTAGACGATGAGAGCAATTGAGTTGATTGGCTGGAGTCATAACGAGGAGCTCTAACAGAAAGACTCTCTCACAGTTATAATAAAGAATGATCTCCACCCTCTATCAATAATCAGTAATGTGCTTCAGTGGCTCTGTTAGCCAGAGAGCCTCACAGTAATATCAGTGCACCAATATTCAGTCATTCTCTCCATAGACTCCTAATCATTTTCATATTGATGACACTATCTGTGATTATGCTGATGGTAAATGGACTTTCATTTATATAGTGCTTTTCTAGTCTTCCGACCACTCAAAGCTCTTTACACTACATGTCAGCATTCAACCATTCACACACACATTCATACACTGATGGCAGAGGCTGCTAAGGTGCCAACTTTGCCCATCAGGATCTAATCTAAATACTAATCTAAATACTCATTCACGCTATGCCTTTGGGAGCAATTTGGGGTTAAGGGTCTTGCTCAAGTACACATCGACATGTGACCAGGAGCAGCCGGGGATCGAACCATCGACCTTTCGAAATGGTGGACGACCTGCTCTACCTCTGAGCCACAACCGCCCGATGAATGTTAGTCAAGAGCTTAAGGAGCTAGCGGGATGGCAGTCACCCCCTATCCTTCTACTTGGTTGCTATTCAACCTTGTGGGGTGATTTGTATGCATGGTGTGCTCTGCTTTGGTTTGCTTTGGTTTGGCTTGGTGGTTATGGCAGGTTGAGCTTTTCCCAACAGGACAGGATGAACTAATATTTATGCACCAGGTAGCTGAACCCAAAGTAAAAGAAATGACTGACCGGAGAAACTGTTCATCTTCAACCCAAACAAACACAAATGTGGTAAAACTGTTCGGCCAAACTTCATATCCTGTTTTCCCCTTTTATTTTCCCTAAAGCAGTTGTTGGTTGGAAACAATATTGCATCCCAACTGTGTGACAGTGTCATAGATATATTATAGATAAGGTGTTCACATATTTGGGAAATGTGGGATCTTCACTACAACATTCACTGGATTTGAACAAGGCATGAGTTTGTACTGACAGAAGTAGTGGTGGGTCGGTGAGGTTGAAGAGCTAGGTTACAGTTTTTCAGAATGATGGATGACTACGGATGTGAAACCGTAGATGAGGACGACCCGAGTGCAGAGATACAGAAACGCAGTGTCAAGTGTTTAATCGTTAATCAGGCGAGCATGATGCAACACAGGAGACTGAGGGAACAGAGAAATACTCGAGTGTTACCGGGTCTGGACCTCTAAATGCATACCTACAGATACAGATTCCATTCTGCTCTGCAATCACCTGCCACAGCATTAATACATTTAAAATCTCTGTATTCTTTACTTCATTTGTGGTAAAGTGCATCGTGCTGGGAGAAATGTGAAGTGAATGTTTTTCATATGCCATACTGGATGATACAGACTTGGCGTGGTGCCTATTACTGCCTTTGTGCATTGTGTTGAAGCCCATTCCCATTCCCAGGGCGTCAAATACCGATGCATGTGATACCGCACAAGTTGCCCTTTAGCACCGGTATGAGATTCACCGGGATTTCCATTAGCTACAATATAACAACAGTAAACACTCCGATAAAGTGCACTTGGAGTGTGGTGACGTAGTTTAAAGAGTGAAAAAGACAGACATCGAGCGGGTGGGAGGGGGGGTGGTTGGGTCCAACAAACACAAGGCTTTCATCCAGGAGACCGGTGTTCATGTCCCGTGTGTTAGTGTTAGTACCATGTACTTTCTTCCTAAACCTGACTAAGTGGTATTATTGTCTAAGGCAGTGGTTCTCAAACTTTTTTCACCAAGTACCACCTCAGAAAATATTTGTCTCTCCAAGTACCGCCATTATGCCCGATGTTAAAATACAGTAGCATAGGCCTACCCTATTCAGCAATGTACAGTTCATGCAGGAGGCAAATTTATTCCTAATAAGAATAATACTTATTGTTGACTTTTGTCAGCCACAGCCATGCTGTACAAAGAGGTAGCACCAGAACGGGTACTTAAACTCTTCCACACAACTCTCATACTACACAAGGGCAGCCTCTCACACTAAGCCTGCACCATATGAGGAGCATCTGCAATGTCCGATAACACTGTTCAATATTACGATGACGATATTACTTGCGATACATAAACAAATATTGAAGAGTGCATATTAGCTATACATAAACTGTATGTTATATATAACTGGGCTAAATATTGTTTCCAGAGCAGCAACAGTAATGTTTACAACAGCAAAGTCACCATATAAACTCCTTAATATCTCACTGGAAACAATCTAACATGTTAATAAAATAAATCATATTCCTGATGAAAATACTGAGTGAAGTTTATAAAGACTGAAGAACACAGACATCAGTCAGTATCAGTCCTTCCTCCTGTCCTCTGTCCTCTGTCCTCCTGTCCTCTGTCCTCCTCCCTCTGCTGCAGCTAACATTAGGGCTGATAGAGGAGAGAGGGGCTGTTTGGTTTCAGCCAGCTGATGAGTTTACAAGTAAGATATGTGACAAACTAACCTAAACAGTGAGACTACACAGCCTACTGCCAGCTTTAGTTTTAGCTGGTGTAGCCGAGGGTGACGCTGCTCCGAAGGTAATAAATTAATAACAGGAGGTTCAGTCTGCAGCGCATCACCGCTTCACGTCTTCCGTTCCTTCACAATAAACTCCCTGAACACTGAACACTGGATCACTGCTGACCAGGGAACTAAAGTCATTCACAACTCAACTCAATAACTTACACATGTTTACAGTTAGCTGTTAGCTGCCGAGCTAACTGTGCCTGTCTAAAGCGGCGGTGGATGAGAGACTGCAGGCAGAGCAGATTGAAACGTTGCTTTCCTCCATGTTTAACAGTTTCATTGTGTTTATGCTTGTTGAACAGATGTAATAACGTATCTTGGCTTTACACTTGCAAAGTTTGATTGAACTTACAGTAAGAAGTAGTTGTAGCTGTCTCCACCGCGGCCTCTCTGATCAGCTGTTCACAGACTGACTGACTGTGTGTTGATGTGAGTGGAGAGCTCCGACAGAGCAGCAGAGGAGAAGATGAAGTGTTAACCATCTCTAAATATATATATTCGTTCCATAGAGCCTTTTGTGATGTGTTCATCACGCATGTTCATATCACGATGACAATGAAAATACGATTTATGGGTTAGCCCTATTTCTTATTAATTTTTAAAAAATATTTCAGAGATTCCTCCGCGTACCACCATGGAGAGCAGGTACGCGTACCACAGTTTGAGAACCACTGGTCTAAGGGCCATGACAAAGTAGCAGTATGTGACGAGTTGGGTATGAGAACATGTTGTATGTTGACACTGCAGGGGTGCCAAGGCAGAGGGCTCCCACAAATAGTGCAAGGTTGACACGCAAAAAGGTTTAGACTGTCTCAACTTTTGCCACAATGGAATGCATCCAGCAACTCACTGAACTGGTCAGTCAAATACAATATGTACATTCCTGGTAGATCACCTAATGAACAGGGTAATTCTACCATTTACCTGTAAGATAAAATTAGTGTCGTCATAATAACTTTCCAGAGTTGTAAGACCCTGTCCCTGCATGTATGAGACTAACTGATTGTATTCATCAGCTGGACCACGTGTAACCCCATCGTTGCCCCCTCGTGCCCCCACGTAGCCCCCTATTAGCCCCCTCGCAGCCCCTCTTAGCCCTTGCATAGCCCCCGCATAGCCCCTCATATCCCCGTCGTAGCCCTTGCGTAGCCCCCCCGTATGTTGTGCCTGTATCCTCTCAGAAGCACAGCAGGATCAGCACCATGGACGGTGTTTGTGACATGGGTGTAGTCAGTTCAGCTTGGTGCTATACCTGCTTGGGTTTTCTATCTTAGGTGCATATGATACACATCACCAACTGATATATTGGTGCAGAGAGCTGCTAAACTGTTTTTCGTTGTTTTCAATGACAATGACAATAAAGTATCTATCTATCTATCTATATCATATATCAATGCCAGTATGATTAATATGGAAACAGCTGCACAATTCTTTTCTGCCTCTTTTTTTTAGGCATGTGTTTTAAGACACTGATGATATGATATCACCACCTTAGAGATATATTTTATTTGCAATGTAAAAGTCAGAGTTTGAAGGTCATGACTGAAAGTTACAAGTTTTAGTTGATCTTTATGACCATTATGGTGTCATTAACGTCGATGACTTGGAGGGCCATACGGATGAATGAGAGGATCATAATTCACATCAAAGTGAATCCTTGCCCTTTCAAAGACGAGCAGTAAAACATCCACCCTGAAATAAAACCATAAAATGATTAATACAAGTTGCACGAATCTCTAAAAATAAGCTCCTGTTCTGTTTGGGCAGCAGAACTTTTCAGGGGCAATTGAATCAATTAACACCCAATTAATGAATTAACCTGAAACAAGACATGAACATGGTTAGAAAGTTAAACATATGGTTGGCCGTGTTGTTCAAATACGTTGTTGTTATATTTGTTGAAATTCTCTTTAAATCCTGACAGCAATCAATAAATTAATGTTCTGAAAAAAAAAGAGAAAAATCTGCTGTCTGTCTCCCTACCTACCTGTCTACATACTTACCTGTCTGTCTACTACCTGTCTACATACCTACCTGTCTACCTACCTACCTACCTGTCTACCTACCTACCTGTCCATCTACCTGCATGTTTACCTACCTGTCTACCTACCTACCTGTGTACTTACCTGTCTACCTACCTGTGTACTTACCTGTCTACCTACCTGCCTGTCTACCTACCTATTTGTCTACCTACCTACCTGTCTATCTGCCTGTCTACCTACCTATCTGTCTACCTACCTACCTGTCTACCTGCCTGTCTACCTACCTACCTGTGTACTTACCTGTCTACCTACCTGTGTACTTACCTGTCTACCTGCCTGTCTACCTACCTACCTGTCTACCTACCTACCTGTGTACTTACCTATCTACCTACCTGTGTACTTACCTGTCTACCTATCTGTCTACCTACCTACCTGTCTACCTGCCTGTCTACCTACCTATCTGTCTACCTACCTACCTGTGTACTTACCTATCTACCTACCTGTGTACTTACCTGTCTACCTATCTGTCTACCTATCTACCGGTCTACCTGCCTGTCTACCTACCTACCTGTCTACCTACCTGTCTACCAGGTAGGTAGCACCTTTGCTGCTATCACTTGGCTCATCTCAAAACACACAACAAACCATTTTCCGTTACCCAGAAGTCCCTGCTTCCTCATAAGGCATACTGGGGCTCTAGAGGCTAACATAAATAGAGAAGAAGTAAATCACATCACAACATGCTTGTGTTTTAGCTCCCATTAGTTGAATGTATCACCACTGCAGCATGTCACTTTAATTGATCTGGGTGCACTTCATTACATACAGTCCACAGAAACAGGGCAGAGATGACCTCCTTGCACCTATTAGCCTTGCTTTCAAATCAATACTTGAAGTTGAGGGAATAAGGAGGTTACTGCGATTGTTATTGGGCCCATGAGGAGCTGCACCTGGAGATGAGTTGAGCTAAAGTCCCTGTAAATTGCTTTGGGATTATTAAAAGCTTCTGGTGGCAGGGCCTTTGGAGAATAATATCTTTGAGGAGGAGAAACAAAAGAGAGAGTGAGTGTGAGAGAGAGAAGAGTAGGATGAGTTCAAGAGTGAAGGAAAGAGAGAGAAGTTATCTTTGGAGCTGCCGATAAGAGCCTCCGTCCCTTCCTTCCTATATTCCATCAAGATACCTAATTAAAGGACCCCGAAATAGGGGCGACCACACCTGGCCTGATTATAAATGGAGTTTATTAATCTAGACTCCACATCTGGTGAAGAGCTGAGAGAGTCGGGGGGCCTCAGCCATACTAGCTTTGGTCCTTTTACTATTTTGACCTGTCTCGTTTACCACAAGCCTACTTGTTTTAACACAATACTGATTGTGTAGAAAAGAGCTATGCCAGCAATTTCATATTCAATATCCATAAAATACCACTGGAGCTAATGGCTGCCACGCGGTTTAGACAGGGAATAGCTTTCTAAGAATGCAGCCTCATTAAAATCTCCCCCACTTGATGATACCTTCACTCCCTGGACTATGTTCATGTTGCCATTGTTCATACAGCGTAGAGTATACAGTGTACAGCGCACAGTGAACAGTGAACAATGTACAGTGTACAGTGTACAGTAAACAGTGTACATTGAACAGTGTACAGTGAACAGTGTACAGTGAACAGTGTACAGTGAACGGTGAACAGTGTACAGTGAACAGTGTACAGTGAACAGTGTACAGTGTACAGTGAACGGTGAACAGTGTAGTGAACAGCTTACAGTGTACAGTGAACAGCAAACAGTAAACAGTGTACAGCGTACAGTGTACAGCTTACAGCTTACAGCGTACAGTGTACAGCGTACAGCACACAGCGAACAGTGTACAGTGGCATCCATCATATAACCGCCTCTCCTGCATCGATCCTGACCTGCATTAACAATGTCCCAGCCTCTGCAGCTCTGCATTACTCACATGAACAAGCATATTATAAGTCTCAGTTCAAGTGTGATCAGTGGCAGCAAGGTGGCAGTCTCTTCACCGACACTTCAGGGTAGTTTAAATGTTGAATGAAGCATCTGAGGAACAGTACAGTATCGTGTCATCCTGAAGGAGTTTGTTTAACCATCATTAAAAACACAACAAGATTAAATGGTGTGAAACAATCACATTCAACATAACGTGGTTGTGACAAATTAGAATAAAGTGTCAATTCACAGACAGTTTTTGACACTTTCACATCCCTGGGAGATCAGTTGGACAACGTTCTGTCCTCTGAGGTCAATGGAAACTTAGAGGGGACAAATCATCAGTTTATTTCCAGCTTCATACTTTGTATGCTGAGAGGAAGGTGCTCATTCCTCTCGCTCATCTCTTCAACGTTTATATGAGCTGTGGACTTGTGATGTCTGCTCACACAGGTTTTCTGTAGGGGACAGGGACTTTAATTGCCTGAGTGTGCTTCCCCGTCATTTTCCTGCAGTAATGTTAGTCAGTTCCAAAGAAGAGAATATTCACTTCTTCTCCACTTCACTAACAAATATTACTGAATACTCTTGTCAGGGTACATTTGGTTAATATATATTTTTTCAAATGGATACATTTAACTACCAATTGTCTCCAAATGAGGGGAGATTAAAGCCACCTGGGTGAAAGTGGCACTAATCGCAGAGATCCTCCCTGATTGGACACAGACAGCAGGTGACCGGGTAGAAAAGGTCTTGTTGCGCTGTGGTTCCCGTTCTCCAGGGAAATGAAGGGAAGGTTTTCCCTCATGAATAGACTGCAGAGAGCTCTCAGTGATAAACCTAATGAAATGGTTTGTTTTTTCTTTTGTGGTCCATCTGAATAAATGGACTTTTTCTGGAAAATCAACACATGCCACTCTTCCCATTGACACTACCAACCATCCTCATGTACAACAACCTGTATTCACCCTCTGTCTGAAACACTCTGTTTTAGCGCCTGTCTCTTTAAGACCCCCCTCCACATAAAGACCAGTCTGCTCTGATTGCTGGAGAGAAATACATGGTTCACCTTTGCAAAGGTAGCTCTCTCAGCTGTGGGCTGTATATTCTAATGAGCCTACATGTGACATATGAAGGAGAACCACATCTGATTGGCTGGCTGAATCACATGTTTTCTGATCTAGACAGCCCATAATAAACTGACTGGTTGTCTTATCTCACAGTTAGTGGGTTGGTACTGAGAAAAGGGAGTTTTTTATGATATGTCTCTTTATACTCCCACATTCACAATTGCATGGATTAGGCTATAAGAATTGATTTCATGCTGACCATCACACACATTTTTTTTAAATTTGTGTCTATGTACACGAATTAATCCATTAGGATGTGTGACTATTTAAGGAACTTCTGTGTGACTGGACTGGTACTATACATGTACAAATATACTCCTCCAATTTGCCAAATAATGATTATGATTATAATAATGATGTAACCTGTGAGGGGTAGTGTTTTATAAATACTGTCAACATGAACACGGATAGAGAGCAGAATGAGAATCCACTGTATTCTATTGAAGCAGGTTTAACACCTGGGCTCTCTGAGCACAAGTAATACAGTGTTTTTTACGGTGGACTTCTTCACCAATTCTCATAAAAATAAATTCATGAAGTAAGCAGCTGATAAAACAATGTAAACTTTATTTTCTGAAAGAGGGCCGGGTCTCCCAGCACCTCAACAACAGCATTGGGTCAGAGCAAACATGTTGACCAGTCTTAGCACACAATGATACCATTAATGATGGCCGCATTATATCCAGGTGTCCCAGTTCAAGGGCCCTGCTGTTGGGCATGCCGGATCAGTGGCATGGCTTACTGGGTATCATTAATGTTATTAGTTACACTTTCCATAATAACAACTCAAAATGTCTGCTGTGAAAAAAGGCTTATTAACAAATGTGAATAAAATCAAAGAAAATTATGTTACTGTATTGTTTATGTCAGAAATCAATCGTCATGTCTGTAAAGTAGAATTTTGTAACACCTTTACATGAATATATAATACAACTGATTTGTTTTCTGCCTGATTGGAGCAGCCAACACCGCAATAAAAGTTAACTGTGCTGTGGTGCTGTGCTCTCAGCAATGAGTCTTTAACAGCTCCATTGTTCAATATTGTCAGCTAAAATATAGATGAGGCAACATATTTCCTTCAAAGACAAATAAAACAGCACTAAAACAGGGAGAATTGCCTTTTCTGTGATTCAGAGACACATGGAGTGTTGCTCCAGTGGAGCCCACCTAGGCTAACATCTGTTTCAACAACCTTCTCGTGGGCTGCTGCTAACACAGCCACCTGTTCTGGGAAAAGAAAGAACATGGAGAGATGTTATTGGTCTATTGGAGATCAAGAAAACAGCAGAACTGCAGGGGACACTATAAAATAAGTGTCTTTCCACAGAATAGATGTGCAAGATGAATCCAAGTGTCAGACAAGATCCCTTAAAGGTGCTGAATGCCAGATTGGGAGCATTTCTATTGCCTCTCAACGGCTCTCAACATGGCGAAGGTTGAGCCGGCGGCTCACAGGAAGGTGCTCTCCACCTCCCGCCGGAGCAGGTTGAAGGCGGCGACGAGGCCGTCTAAACAAGAACAACCCCACAAGTTTGATTTTGTATTGAACTAAAATTCAACTTGATGAAAAATATTCAGAATGACTTATTCATGGGGATTTTTATATTCATACATCAATGGTTTATCACAGATCAGAGCTTATACTTTACTTCCCAAGGCACTTTGTTTATTGTGAATGTTTTGCTGTCTATATTAATTTGTTCAGAAGACAGAAGTCGAGCAGTTGCAGATGGATGGATGGATGGATGGACTTACTAACTTTGCCACAGCTACAACGTTAGCTTGCTGATTGGACAGGATTCGGCTGTGGAGATGGGACACTCTTCGAGGGAGCTGAATCAAAGAGTCGGCTCTTTTAAGAGAAACGTGGTTATTATTGATATTCATATTTTGCAGTAGCCCCGTTGATTTTGTTATTTGGGATGTAGTGGAGGGTAAATCCCAGAGCTGAGGTGGTGTGGAAATGCGGGAAAATTGTTATAAATGATTTATTTTTTTACTGGTGCAGGACCCCCACACCATCCACCAATTATGCATATTTCCACATTTGCAACAAAGACAACCAGGTGCCCGTGCATGCATATAGACAGAAAACAAATCATAAAGCATAAAGAAACAATCACAAGCTTGTGGCCAGACTCAGGAGGCATCTGTTTGAGGATTAGAGGTATATAGGATCTTTGCAAGGCATTGCACATACAGTATTTGTGTGTGTTGGGGTAAATATTCCAGTGAAGAAACGCAAAGCTTCTTCTAAACTGTTTGAAGGCTGGATTGTCAGTTTCTATACGATCCGGAGTGTATAGGCATCTTGGCAGGGCTGGGCGGATTACGACAGCAAAGGAGCATATTTGATGGGAGGAGAGAGATGATGTGAGTGCATCAGGAACTCCGATTAGCCGGCCGTCACTGGCTCTGCAGCTCTTTTCTGTATCTTCTTCATTTATGTTTCCTTCCTCTGCTAGATGTCAAACTCTTTGTTTTTATTTTCCCCTCACCAGTTTCTCTTTTGTTTGTTACATTCCTCACACCTTTTCCCTTGTTTCTCACCATTGACATCCTGCATCCTCTCTTCTTCTTCTTCTTCTTTTGTGCATCCAAACCTTCTGTACCTTCACTGTCTTCTCCTGTCATTTCTCTCGGGGATTATCTGAACCCGAGCGTCCTGCAGCTCTTTCTCTAAGAAGCCTCACAGCTGCTACAGTGCCTCTACTTTAAAGGATGGATGGATGGATGGGTGGGTGGATGGATGGATGGATGGATGGGAGAGCAGATTATTTCCCCTGTCTCACACCGAGGCCTCCTATTTTTTTCTCCTCCTCGCTGCTTCTCAACAGGAAAGGAATGTAATGTTCTTTGATCTCTCCTTCTTCCACTTCTCTTCCTCCCTCTCTCTCTCTCTCTCTCTCTCTTCCTCTCTAAACACAGATTACAGGGCTGTGTAGAAAAGGAAATACTCCCAGGGTTTGCCCTTCATCCTCCCTCCATCTCCTCTAAAACCCTGCCTTCCTCCCATGTGATGTTTTCATCCATCACCCCTCCTTCTATTGTACTTTTTCCTACTTTTCTTCATCTTTCCCTACAAATGGGAATTCATTTTTAAACGATGAGAAGAATCCTTTTCTTCCAACTATTGATGGCTCTAAATCCCTCTCTCTCCCCAGACATCCACTACCTAATGGTCCTAACCTTTGGGCTTGTAAAGGTCATCGTCCATAAAGTGAGTGCTTCTGCGAGTCATTAGTGGAGGACTCCTGGTGTGGTGGCGGGGAAGTGTGTGTGTGTGCGTGTGCGTGTGCGTGTGAGAGTTTCCAGATCACACTTAATCCAAGATGTACAGTATTTGTGTTGCTTCAGGAAGAGTTCTTCACAAGGCTCTTCTGGTTTAAATGTTGTGACAGAAAGTGATCAGACACAGCAGGGGAGCCTGCTTTTAAACTGCTGTACCAGCTACTTTACACTAAAGTAATGTAAAAGATGTATAAAGGCTTATCAGACGAGACAACACAGCACAGTGCTGCACAGCAGTTTAAAAACACCATGACTGGGAGTTTTACAACACAGAAGAATATAAGGAGTCAAAGGCCAAACGACCAGTTATACTGCAAGAAAATCAGTGTATCTAGACCAGAAGATGAGCCTAACTATGCAACACTACTACACGTTTACAACGTTTTACATCACTGTAGTTTATTGGTGTGCCCACATATTAAAAATAATATTTTATTTATAATCCTGGGACATAGCTTGGCAAAGCCCGGTACTTGCTGAACAGATCAAACGCATAGTTAACAACAACTGGGCCATCATTGAGAGCGACACCGTGTTGAGTGCAGTTTTTCCTGAACCCCCGTATTGTTTCTTTTAGAAGTGCCCCTACTCTTTGGGACAGACTCATGCATTCATATCTTCCAGCAGGTAAAAAGGTACTTGGCTGACAGAGCCATGTGGCACTTTTAAATGCATGCATTACACTCATTGTGAAAATGTGATGCAAACTAATTATTTTGCTAACATTAACTTAGATAAAAGCTATAAACAAAGTGATTTCATTACCTGTAACACCTTTATGCCTTTGTCATATACCGCATGTCTTGTCCATGTGAGGAGGGCTTTTTCTACATAGACCGCACAGAAAGACGCCTGAGAGATAAATATGCCATCAAAGTCAGGAAACACGACTACCCCCCCACCCACCATGGCTAGACACTTTAATGAGTATCACAGTGCTAATGATTCCTTGTTACGCATAGAGGGCATTGAACACATTAAACCGCTGGTGGACGTACAAAAACGTTACCAGAGTGAGACTTTTTGGATCAATCGACTGGATGCCCTAAAGTATCCTGGTCTTAATGAGGATATAGATTTTACATGTTTTCTGTGAGTAATAATAAATATTAAAAATATTATATATATTTTTATTTTTCTGTATAGGCTCCCATGTTTGCTTTACAGCCTCTGTTGTAAAGTAGAAGTACTTTCATTAATGAAGGACACAAATTACTTATTTCTGTGTTATCTCTGTGATATTTTGTTACATTTTGTAATATTATGATGATGTGACTGCCTCCCATTGGTTGTTGATACCATGTAGGTGAGGCCACATCCGCCTTGTCTGTTTGTTAGTAAGCTCTGACGAAGACCTACAGTGGTCCAAACATGTTGGCTTTTTAAATGATTTAGCCACTATAATAAAGGCTTTTTAATATATTCTCCTTCTCGTTGATACTTTTTTGACATTTTGGAGTGCCTGGATTGCCGTCCTGTTTAAACCCCAGTATTAGTTTATTTTTTGTTAGTCTTGTTCATAATGTATTCTATTAATTTGCTCACTGGGACTGGTCTATTGTGTGTAACATGAGTGCCCTCTGCTGGGCCCCTGCACACTTGAGTGGGGAACCCCAGACTCTGTTGCCAGGCTGCCGAATGGTTGATGCTTGAATGATGAAAGATGGTTAAGGATGGGATCGGTCGGGGGATAGGAACCACATAGGAAACGCATGTGCATACTGGCATCAACCCTGTCCCTGGTAGGCCGCTCGGTAATCAGCTCTGCTTGTTTATGTTGGTAAATGTGTATTTTCTGTACTGTCTATGCTAAAATACGCACATGCTTTTGTGACGATATTGGTTGTGAGGAGTAATTTGTTGAATGCAACATGTTGTCTGTGACTTTGCTTGATTGTAACATTGGCTTTGTAAGATATAGCCGCAGTGTAACTTGCTAACTTGCAGCAAGCTAATGTAGTGAGGAAATGTGGGGGGAGGGTATATCCCTGTGGAGACCCAGGGAAGAGCTCCCACGTACCTGATGACTGATGATTTCCACCTGTGTCAGGGGGTGGGGAGAGGCGCACGAACAAAAGTTTAGGATTGCGGCGCGTGAGAGAGACTGAACTGCTTTTGCCGTGGCTGTGGCTGGCACGGTGGCAGGTGGGTGCTGTTCGCAACTTTTAGTGTTGCCGGCAGTGAAGACAGCAGGAAGGGGGTCCGTTCCTGTCTTGGGGGGAGGCTGAATACCTCCTTTAGATAGACAGGGACTGGGGAATAGTAAGTGCCTTTGCCTTCACGGCGTTATATCTTCTTCACTCGACGCATCACCTCACGCCATAACGAGCAGGCTGCCTGCCGCTGCTGCTGGTGTTGCTGCTGCCTGTGCTGCTGGTGTTTCTGCTGCTGCTGCTGCTGCTGGTGTTTCTGCTGCTGCTGCTGCTGGTGTTTCTGCTGCTGCTGCTGGTGGTGTTTCTGCTGCTGCTGGTGTTTCTGCTTCTTCTGCTGCTGCTACTGGTGTTTCTGCTGCTGCTGCTGCTGCTGGTGGTGTTTCTGCTGCTGCTGGTGTTTCTGCTTCTTCTGCTGCTGCTACTGGTGTTTCTGCTGCCGCTGCTGCTGGTGTTTCTGCTGCTGCTGCTGGTGGTGTGCTTGGAGAGTCCATGCGTGTACCCCCACGGGGCGGTCTTGTCGCCAGACCGGGGCAAGATAAGTCTTAAACATTTCCATGTTCAATGTCTGTATTGTCTTGTTAAGCGTTTTTGTCTTGGTCTATATATGATTTAGTGTAGATATAGATTTTAGTCATTTCACACCCTGCAGTGGCTTATTGAGAGGCATCCTGGTGGCTAAGGGAGTCCTCGGCCTCCCCCTAGTGGTAGAAGCGGTTTTCACCGGCCCGTAGTTTGAGTGGTCCTTAATTGGTTGCTGTGCATTTTGATATTGTGTCCCATTAGTGCGTAGTGTTCTGCTTGCCGTGCGTTTCGTCATAGCGTGTAGTTTCTTAAAGGGTGTGTTCGGGTCCGTAGGGTGGGTAGGAGTCCACTGGCGTTGAACTCTGTGCAGGCTTTCTGCCTTGTGGTGTCCTAGTCCTAATGAATTCATCCATTTAATAAAGGCTATATCTTTTGTACACTGTCTGTGTGATGGTATTTTCTTGCCTCTGACACCGGACCAGACCGGGTTAACTAAGGTGGTGGCAGCTTACGCTACCTTAAAAATCGTTAAAACCAAAAGTTATTACACTTTACACATTATTTGTTTCTTTGTATTTTCTGGAGTTTGTTGCCATGGCGTTGGCTGGGTAACACCGAATATCATTCTGTCTTGCCAAGATTACATGCACTGTCATTTCCTTTTGGCAATCTGCTGTCCCCATGTGTTTTCTGAAGCTTGTTACAACAAAGTTGGCTGCCGAAGACCTGATATTATTACAGGATAGTACGGCTGGTCGCAGCCAAAAAGTGCTTCTTTGGCTGTGATTCATCGGACAACCCAAAGCAAGGTTGGGCTGTAGAGGGCGCATGCTCGCACAGTACCCGGCAGCAAGGGTTTCGTCAGAGTCCGTGTCTGTCTGTTAATTAATGTGTTTTTCTTCACGATCTATGTACTGAATACAGTTATCTAGAGCAGTCCACAAGGTTGGGAAGTGGGCACCGACGTTTTACCTTCTGTCTCCCGACGTTTTACAAAAGCAGTGCAGCGTACAGCGTCGTCTTTACTGTGGACGGCATTTTACTTCACCCAGAGGGGGACTGCCTATTCTATTTTCGGAACAATGGGCTGTCAGAACATGCAGCAAAACCAAAGTACATTGCTAATTATTATGCAGAATGACATCATCAATGACCTTCCCGTCTCATTGCCTTGAATGCCTCCGTAGGTTGGATTGGTGGGTTAGGTTTAGGCATGAGAAGTGAGATTAGTTAGGTTTAGGACAAGAATATCAGAGTAAGCCAACCCAGCCCGTTCTCATTCCCAGGACATTAAATACCGAGGCTTTGTCACAGCTGTCAGCATTCGGTTCTGCCGCACAAGGCACCCTTTAGTACCGGTATGAATCTCGACGGGTGTTCAATTAACTACAATGTAAACCCATCCGCAGCAACAGTAAACTTTCAGAGAAAGTGTGAAGGGAGTGACTGTAGTGACGTAGTTTAAAAAGCGGGGGGGGGGGGTTGGATGGGAGGTGGCTGGGTCCAACAAACACAAGGCTTTCATCCATGAGTCCACTGTTCATGTCCCGTGTGTTAAGATTCACTTTAACGTTACGATCAGCTGTTCGTTCGTGTCCCGCGTTCACAACGTTCAGTTTCATCAACCCTCCCTCAGACTTATACCTCCCCTGCCTCGATGCATTTTCTGAACACAGGAATGATCGGGAGATTGTACAGTATTCACCCCCGCAAGACCAGGAAGTAGGTGAAATGGGGAGGCATACATCGACTGTGGAAACAGTCTCTCTCTTGTATACCACTGCACAGTCTCTCCAGAATAAATCAGACGAGCTGTAAGCCCATTTTGGATTCCATCATGAATTCAGAGAGGGGATCATGGAAACATGGCGCTCGGAGAGAGACCTAGATGCTGAACTGTCCATTGACGGGTTTGGCACTCCTGTTCGCCTGGACCGAGATGCTGGTGTTACTGGCAAATCACATGGTGGAGGGGTGTGTCTCTACGCAAATGAACGTAAGAGTAAAACTGTTCTAGTCGGAGAAAGATTCCCGCCCCCTCCCGCCTACTATTCTATGTGATGTTCTGTGAAGAAAATATCATCCCTAATAAATCTCTGAAATTATACCCAAACGCAGAAATCATTGAAAATTGTTATGAACAAATAGAGAAGGGCATTTTGAGAGGGCGACCTCTGAGAGATAAACTTACTAAAAAAGGAGATAACAAGTGCAATTGGGAGAGCAAAACACAAATACAAGGAGAAGTAAGAAAGAGAACAATAAAGGGGTTTTGCCTGGGATGGTAAGGATGTTCATAATTAACCGTTTAACCGTTAACCGACAATAAGCATTTTAACCAATTAATGCCATCGGTTAAAACGGTTAAAAGCAATATTTATAATTAATTAAAAAGCTGAGCGGCTCAGAGGAGCGCCTCGTCTCTTTAATGAGAAAAGCTGGTCCACCTTAACAGTCCACCTTAAGAGGCAGAGCCGGAGTTGCAGGATACAGGAAGTCGGCTCCTGTCTCTCCTGCTCGATTGAGCGGAGCAGAGGAGTTGTAGTTTAGTAGCATTTATTCACCGACAAATAAACTGAACACACACTGCTACACCTACGTTCACAGCTAGAACGCCACCAACAACCTCACACTCACACTCACCGCCAACACACACAGGGACACGCGTTAAAGTTCCGTCGCGCTGACAGACTGTATGTGTGTGGCGGCGGCGAGCAAGAAGCCTCCGGCAATGCTAGAGCTGCTAACGTAGCACAAACACACACACTGGTTATCGGACAATCGCTATCATTAATCTGGGCAGACAGAGTGTCGTTACGCCGGACAGACACACAGCTGACAACCTGCTAAACTAAACTAAATGTGTGGTGGAGACTTTTACTGGGAAAGTGGCTGCATGTCCGCGACACTACACGCAGCATCGTAGCTGTTAAGCTAACGCTCCCGGACGGTGAACTGGGGAATCAGTTGTCTGTTGTGTTCACACACTGCAGCTGGTGCGACGCACAAATCTTGTCGTTTAATGGTTAATAATCGGTTAACGAGGGTTGGTTATAGGTTAAGAACATTTTTCAAGAACATTTGTCGGTCAGAAAGAAAGGCAACACTGAGGTGGTTCTTGATGTTTTTAAAACCGACAAACAGCTGGCCCAGTTGGCACAGGTGTTTAATGAGTTTTTATCTTTGGTTTGACAGCCTTGACTTTAGTAATGACATTTTCGTTATCATTTCATGATCATCCACTGGTCCCACCCCCTTCAATGTTCGCTCTCTGGCCTACTTTCTAAACACTCCAAAGCTACAAAAAGCCCACCGCCTGACAACATAAGTAGCCACCTGCTTTCCTCCTGTTCAGAACAATTAGATATCATCAATTAGTCATGAAGTTTAGTCATGAAGTTCTGTTGAGAAGTCAACTTCTCACCAACACTGAGCACAGTTTGCAGTTTGCGTACAGTGCTGGGCGAGAGCTGGCAGACTAGGGCTACCACCACTCTGCTTAACCTTGGTTTTAAACATGTCAGAGGCAGAAGGACACATGCCTTACACATGTCTGCTTATAACACAATCCAACCCCACATTTTTATATACAAGCTTATTCATAATTTTGGTTTAGATTTTAATATTGTAGGGGTTCTACTTTAGTAGGTTTTGGTTATTAGCAAATTAATTAATAACTAATAATATAATTATTAATATTAATAAAGATTATCAATAAACATCAATAATAAACGGGGCACCACCCTGGAATCAGGGACCAATGACCAAAACGTTAATATAGTCTCATTATATATACTAAACTATCAATTTGGAACGTTGATTAATAATTAAATTAATAACTATAACCAAAATAGATAGTAAAGGTTGAAGGATATCAGAGTTCTTGACATAGCAGAGGTTGGCATTATTCACTCTTGTGCAACATTAAAGAGACCAGCATGTATATTCCACAAACATTTATTTACAAGATAATAAAGGTTCAAAACACAATATTAATCTAACTAAATAACTAAACTAAACAAACCAAACACAGTGTGTAAGCATGTGTGTGTGTGTGTGTGTGTGTGAGAGAGAGAGAGGGGGGTGGAAACAAGATGGGTTCTTGTCTCAAAATGTCTGTATGGCCTACAAACAAAATGGCGAGCACTGTAAAACTACAAAGATGGCTGAATCAAAGATGGCTGAATCAAAGATGGCGGAATCAAAGATGGCGGAATCAAAGATGGCCATCAGCATGTCATCACATGACCTCTTTGTTCTTCCTCAGGAAGGACAGAGAGGGGGGTGATGTGGGGTTAAGATTATCTGAAGCTGTATGTTTATGTTTAACTAATTCACAGTTTCTGTATGTGATCTTAATGTGTGTTAGATATGCAGTGGGTTAGAAAAGATGGTTAGTTTGCATGCAAGACCTTGTCTATGTGAAGCATAAACTAAACACATCAGATGTGGCGAAGCCAGTTACCCAAAAATCAAATACAGATAAATCACCACAGTCAAACTCAATGAATAACATTAAACCAAATCAATACAAGTACATTCTAGAAATCAAAGTTGGACAGTCTTGCTCAGCCCTGTGCGATTGCTAATGCTAAGGCCCAGTACGTTACCAATCCATGGAAGAACCGGTTTGTGATTCCATGTGTTGAAGTTGTGGTTCCAAGTCAAAGAGGTCGTCTTTGCTGTTAGTTTGGTGCTAACTTCTTTGCTTGATAGCTTGAAGTTAGCTGGTGAAAAGGGCAGAGCACTCGCGTCGTCTGCCGTTTGGTTCCTTGGTTGCAATGGCTGTTTCCTAACAGGCCATTGATCAGAACCAGAACTGTTTTGCAAGTTCTGGACTTGAGAGCCGTTCACCTCAACCAGGTCAGCCTGGGTTGAGGAGATGAAGAGCAGAGAGAGCGCAGCAGCTCACCTCTCACACGTCAGGAGAGATGAGCAGATGAGAAGAAAAAAAAAAGAGAAGGAACAAAGAACATTCCTCTGGTTTTGTTCTGTGTGATTTTCACACCTCTGGGTGAAATGTTACTGTAGCCAATGAGGACTGAGATGAGTCCTGTGGTCAAGGATCAGGTTACTGAGTTCATGAGGTCACTTGAAACCAGCCAGATGCTGGGTCCCTACAATATTGTGCGTTGGATCCTTGATTTCTTAACAAACAGAACTCAGGACTGTGTCCTTCTCCACTCCTCTATATTATGTACGACCGCTGCAGTCGGCACGGCAACAGATTCATTTTATAGTTTGCTGACAGCTTTGCCATAGTCAGTCTCCTCCATGCTGTTGAAAGCAGCCATGGTCCTGTTGTTGATGAATGTGTCCAGTGCTTTCCTTCCACTAAATCTAACAAAAACTGAGGACATGTGTATTATTTTAGGCATCGTCGACTCTGTAGACAACTACAAGTACCAAGCTGGGAGTTTTTATTGATAACAAGCTGAATTTTAATTGTAATACTGAGATGCTGTGTAAGAAGGACCAGCAACGTTTGTTCTGCCTCCGGAAATGATCCCAGTTCCATCATGATCCTCTTTGATACATCCTATACTGAGTCTGTCTTAACTTTGTCTTTAATCTGATCCATAGAGGCTCCATAGAGGTGGAGGAGGCTGCTCTATAGAGGCTACATAGAAGCGGAGGGGGCTGATCCATAGAGGCTCCACAGAGGCGGAGGAGGCTGCTCTATAGAGCCTACATAGAAGCGGAGGGGGCTGATCCATAGAGGCGGAGGTGGCTGCTCTATAGAGGCTACATAGAAGAGGAGGAGGCTGCTCTATAGAGGCTACATAGAAGCGGAGGGGGCTGATCCATAGAGGAGGAGGAGGCTGCTCTATAGAGGCTACATAGAAGCGGAGGGGGCTGATCCATAGAGGAGGAGGAGGCTGCTCTATAGAGGCTACATAGAAGCGGAGGAGACTGCTCCATAGAGGCGAAGGAGGCTGCTCCATTTAGGTGGAGGAGGCTGCTCTATAGAGGCTCCATAGAAGCGGAGGGGGCTAATCCATAGAGGCTCCATAGAGGCAGAGGAGGCTGCTTCATAGAGGCTCCATAGAGGCGGAGGAGGCTGCTTAATAGATGCATAGGAAGCTGCTCCATAGAGGCAGAGGAGGCTGCTCCATAGAGGTGGAGGAGGCTGCTCCATAGAGGCAGAGGAGGTTGCTCCATAAAGGCAAAGGAGGCTGCTCCATAGAGGCAGAGGAGGCTAGTCCATAGAGGCAGAGGAGGCTGCTCTATAGAGGCTCCGTAGAGGTGGAGGAGGCTGCTCCATAGAGGCAGAGGAGGTTGCTCCATAGAGGCGGAGGAGGTTGCTCCATAGAGGCAGAGGAGGCTGCTCCGTAGAGGCAGAGGAGGCTGCTCCATAGAGGCAGAGGAGGCTGGACCATAGAGGCAGAGGAGGCTGCTCTATAGAGGCTCCGTAGAGGTGGAGGAGGCTGCTCCATAGAGGCAGAGGAGGTTGCTCAATAGAGGCGGAGGAGGCTGCTCCATAGAGGCGGAGGAGGCTGATACATACAGGCGGAAGAGGTTGCTCCATAGAGACGGAGGAGGTTGCTCCATATTTTCATCAACACATGGCGAGAGCCATGGTGGTCACAAGACCCGCAGATGTTACACCACCCTGAATCAGATTATTCATTTGGGCGATGCTACGGTCCAGAATGTCAGTCTGAGACGGTAGGGTGGGGGCATCAGGCTGAGAAGACGTCGGCGTAACGCCCAACACACACCAGTGGTTAGCAGCTGCAGCGAACTTCTCAAAATATTCCAGTGTTTCCCTGTCCCGCAGCAGCGACGGTAGAGGCTTCCTGCTCTCTGACCAGCCAGCTGAATGTGGAAGCAGGTGGGCGGCGAGGGGGGGGACGCGCCGGGGTAAGATGCCTCCGTTTGACCCTGCCGCTGAGGAAATCCACCAGACCCACCTCGGGCTGCTGCCAGGACGCATCGACACACTGCCAGATGTCTCGTAGAGGGGGTGAAACGACAGCTGTGACTCAACATGCCCTGCAGTGGTCATCGCCAGCGGGAAGTCCTGGCAAAGAGATGTTGGCGGGGTGCTTGGGGACCAATGAGATATTGTCGTTATCATCATCTGCAGACGAAGCTGATACCTCAGCAGGGATGACCTGAGACAGCGGCCCAGCTGCTGGTGGCCCACCGCTGCTGGCGGCCCACCGCTGCTGGCGGCGAATCTTGGGCAGCGCTCGGCAGGCCAGGCAGGCTGGAGGCTGCTGAACACCGCTCTCTGCAACCTGCGCCGAGGCACTCGAAGCAGGCATCGTGAAGATCCATCCCAGCGTTGTGGCCGGGACATGACAAGGTCCTAAAAGCGGTGACTCCATCCTACATATTCGGGCCGGCACGTCCTAATTGGCCGGCTACGCTTGTGCAAATTTTCAGTTGGCGAACACCTGCTTGTGATTGGACGAGAGTATTACCCATCGAGTCCAGTAAAGGGCGGAGCCTGTGTGAGTTAGAAGTCAGCACACTTAATAACACCGTTGAAAAAAAGCCAGTTGTTATTTTTAAAATATTTTTTTTCTGAAAGACGATGAAGCAGCAGAGTAAAATATCATTTCACTGTATACGGTCGAGTCATTTTAATTCAATATAGACTGAATACGAGAGAAATGTTAATCAGCTGTGTTGTATCAGCTTTGTTTTCTGCTCGTGTCCTTCACATTTACATGGTTTACCCACAATACATTGTCATCATATAACATATAGTAAATCATATTAACGTCTTCACAGGGCGGCTGTGGCTCAGAGGGTAGAGCAGGTTGTCCACCAATCGGAAGGTCGGTGGTTCGATCCCCGGCTGCTCCGGGTCACATGTCGATGTGTCCTTGAGCAAGACACTTAACCCCAAATTGCTCCCGGAGGCATAGCCATCGGTGTGTGAATGAGTATTTAGATTAAATCCTGATGGGCAAAGTTGGCACCTTAGTAGCCTCTGCCATCAGTGTATGAATGTGTGTGTGAATGGGTGAATACTGACATGTAGTGTAAAGCGCTTTGAGTGGTCTGAAGACTAGAAAAGCGCTATATAAGTCCAAGTCCATTTCTTTTCTTTTGATTTGCCAGAAGGAGACTGAGCGATGGAGAGGGAAAAAAAGGAAAAGGGAGCAAAACCTTAATGAACAAATATACTTCTACTTTTCTTTAACCTCCATCCTCACAGTGTCCTCCATGAAAAAAAAAACAGGGACCCATCCATCCATCCCCCCCCCCTCCCGGGGACCCATCCATCCATGAATGCAGATTTTCCAGGCTGTGTCAAAAATTCATGTTGTTTCCAAATAGTCTCCAAAATGATAGAGCCCATAAAAAAAGAGTGGAAAAGCCCATTATCATTCTTATGGCACATTGGAAGAGTTTCAACCCGACACTGCCGATCAGGGGGAGAGCTTTCCAAAAGTCAAACTCTGCAGGGAGCCACAGATTCACGGCTCTTCGGGGAAAAACTATTCAACAAAGCAGATATTTGAAAACAACAACAGAAGAAATCATTGTTTCTTTATGGAAATAAAAGACAAACGTATTCATTAAAATGTGATTCACAGCACTGAAGACCTCAAAGGGGAAATGCTATACCCTGAAAACCAGTTCACCTGTGGTCCATATAACCCTGGTCAGTTTACTATATTGTAATAGAGTGTTGTACTTAGAGTATATAGAAGGAAAGAAAGACAGCATTTGGTCAGAGGTTCACGTTGATGCTGTCTAGCTGACTGGATTTCTACCGGCAACCAATAAGAGATAAAATTGAACATTTATTTCTTCAACTAAATGTTTATTAATGTTTCTGATTGTCTTTGATGACATATCAAGCTGATATATTTAATGGCAGAATATGTTGTGCAGTGTATTTGTATGTGTGTGTTTGCTTTGAATAAAATGTGTCATCTATGAAAGCTCCCTGGTGCCCTGCATGTTTCTCTCTCTCTCTCTTTTCAAAGGGTCCATTAAATGACATTCAAGTGTCCCGAGTCATTGAATTAATTTTCATCCCTAATATTTGTAGTAGGTGACGATCGCGCTATACTCACGCCTCATATTACAATCAATCACGTTCCTGGATGTCAATCTAATGGCGAGAAGCCTATTCATGCAAAAGTGGACCAGTATCAGACCCGTGTCTAATCCTAGTGAAGAGAAAGGTGGAGACCGTCCTCACAAGAAGAAGAGCACCATCAGTCGTCTGTTAATGCTGCGCTGACAGTGAAGGGATTGTGACGAGGAAGTCAGGTAGGAGGTCGGGGAGGATGGATGGAATCCAAAGTTTTGTTTCCTGTTAGTCAACATTGATCTTTTTAAAGCATAACAACAATCTGTCCCCAACTAACCTGGTTATGGTTCATATTGGAACCGTGACAACGAAGCTCCGCTAACCTTAACAAAGCAATAATTTTAACCCAGGCCAAACCTCGCCATGTCATGTTTGTGCCTCAAGCCTCGGACACACCAGGAACATCAGGAGCGCGTGGCGGCTGCGTGATTCACGCGTCAGGCGTTCACACCAGCAGCCTGTCAGCTGCGTGTCTGCTGCTGTCAGACCTTTCTTTCTACATAGTTTGCCTTTTAATGGCCATTTCATGTCATTATAAATATCATTTATATTTATTTTAGAAGGAGAAAGGTTAAGAATGTTTGGTAATTTGTAAATAATAGTAATAATCCACAATTAAAACTCCGTACTATATTCATTCATGGAGCTCTCCAAGTCACTGCATGTTCTAGAACACTGTCCAGCACATATTTCAGAATAAAAGCCTTGTGTTAACAAATGAAGGAATTCTGTCCAGAGACAAAATGCCTGAGGGCTTTTATTTTGAAATGAAAGCAGGAAGGGTTGATTTAAATCCCATACTTTATCAATTCATGGAGCTCTCTAAGTCACTGCATGTTCCACAGCACTGACTGCTCATATTTCAGAATAAAAGCCTCGTGTTAACAAATGAAGGAATTCTGTCCATAGAAAAAACACTTGAGGGCTTTTATTTTAAAATAAAAGCAGGATATGTTGATTTAAAAATTAGTCTTTACTTTTTTCATCTCCGTAACATATTCTACAGATAGACATTGAAACCGTAGTAATGTTGCTGGTATGATGTCAATATACTGTCAATAGATCACCTTCACTGTCTGTTGCTGCTGTGACATGCGCGCGCCTCGCGGCAAAAATAGGCGAGACCTCTATTCTCTAGAAGAGACGCTGAGACGCGTGTCTCACTCGTGCAGTGTGGCTGCTCTAACCTGTTAACATGGACGCTGAAATAAAAAGCAACAGGTAACACAGCCGCCACGCTCTCCTGACATTCCTGGTGTGTCCCAAGCTTTAAACACTGAGCACCAGGGAGGAAGGGCAGAGTAGTGACGCCTTTATGCAGAGGGCACACCAATGTGGAGGCCTTGCAATTGCTCCTTGATCAAGCTTCAATAAACTTTCTGTGTCAGACATCAACAGCTCTGGGGCCTCTTCCTTCCTGTTGACTGAGTTAACCTGAGTATCAGAAATTCCACAGCAATTATTATTATTTTTGTTTTTCAAATGTTCTATAGATAAGGCGATAATATCGATAACATTAATAATTCTTTTGGCCACGTTAATCGTGTAGTGAAATCTGATATTGTGACAGCCCTAGTTCCAGAGGGCATTAACAAACTTTGTGTTTTGCCTCTTAATTTGGAGGACTTGTTGGAAAGTTCACAACCCTTTCACTGTAAAGAAAAAAAAAACTAAACTAACCCTTGGACCTTAAACCTCATACTGACACAGTGGTTCACAGGGTGCACCCCAAGTCTCTCTCACAGGTGTAATTAACATTAATGATGTGCTTGGTTTGTTTGGTTCGATGCTGCTCTGACCAGCCTAAATGCCTGTAGTGTAGTGTTGGTGCATTGGTTAAAAGGTAGCATGTACTGTTTGTACGCTTGTTTGTTACTTTTTTGTGTGAAAATTAACTATATTTATTACAAAAAAACTAAAAAAACAAACAAATCATTGTTTTAACTGCAGTTTCACAAGAGCACCTAAAACATTTCACATTTCATTTCAACTTTTCAAACATCATCATGGTAGTGTGAATGGAAGTTGTTTTAACATATAAACAGGTTTTTTATTTATTTATATATATTTGTCCACTGCCGTGTTAAATGAAATCACACACTCTTCATGAGCCGTTCACTTCCCCCCCTGACTCCAGCTACAAGTTTGGAACCTTCTAAATTTGAAGATACTTTGTGTTTTGCTGTGTGAAGTCTCAACAGAAAAACAAGAGGAAGACCTGGCCATTCACACATGCTGATGAATTCCATTGGTTTCTCCGCTCTAGTAAATAACCACAGCTGCAGCGTGCCGATATGAACCACTATCTACCTCGCTGTACTTTGCTGCAAACAATCAGATTTATCAAAGGTGTATTCTGCATTCACATGAAAAATGGAATCTACTTGCTTCAGTGTGTCTTGTGGGAGCTACTTCGTGATCTTTTGGCTCATATTGTTTTTACTCACAAAACTTTGAAGAAAACTTTTGGAGCTGTACTTACACTGTATGTGCAGGTACACATCGTCTAAATGTACTAATGAAATGTTCCCATGATGAAACAGATTTTAATACAGCTAAAAGAACTAAATAAGGAACTCTAGTGTGATTGGCTATATACGATGTTTGTAGTGTAGTTGCCCCTAGGGTCTCATTATCTTGCAGGTCTTAGAATAGCATCTATGAAAAAGGCTTTAAACAATAATGTATCTGTGGTTGCCTATCGTGACATCAAACATGCATAATTTAACAATCTTTGTCACACAAGGGTAACTTAACTCTAAAGCCACTTTTTTGAGTCAGTAGATATCCATAATATAAGTATAAATATAAAATATTCTGACATAATATAGTATGCACTAGGGATGCTCATTTTGAAAAATGTTCTTAACCGATAACCGACCCTTGTTAACCGATTAGTAACCGTTAACTGACAAGATTTGTGCCTCGTACCAGCTGCATGAGCACAACAGATATTGGTTGACGGGAGTCCCAGTTCACCGTCCGGGAGCGTTAACTTAGCAGCTACGATGCTGCGTGTAGTGTCGCAGACATGCAGCCACTTTCCCAGTAAAAGTCTCCACCGCACATTTAGTTTAGTTTAGCAGGTTGTCAGCTGTGTGTCTGCCCGGCATAACTTTAGCGAGTGTCCAACAGTGTGTGTATTTGTGCTACGTTAGCAGCTGTAGCATTGCCGGAGGCTTCGTGCTCACCGTAGTCTGAGTAACTTTAGTGAGTTTCCAACAGATCGTGTGTTGGCGGTGAGTGTGAGGTTGTTGGTGGCATTCTAGCTGTGAACGTAGGTGTAGCAGTGTGTGTACAGTTTATTTGTCGGTGAATAAATGCTACGAAACTACAACTCCTCCGCTCCGCTCAAGCGAGCCAGAGACCGCAGCCAACTTCCTGTATCCTGCATCCGGCTCCGCCTCTTAAGGTGGACTGTTAAGGTGGACCAGCTTTTCTCCTTAAAGAGACGAGCCGCTCCTCTGAGCTGCTCAGCTTTTGAGTTAATTATTAACATTTCTTTAAACCGCTTTAACCGATATTGTTAATCGGTTAAAATGCTTAATGTTGGTTGATAGTTAATTATGGACATCCCTATTATGCACAGCCACTTCAGTTTACCATCAATTGATTCTGGTCTAACGTACAGTTCCTTGCTGTCAGCGTCTTTAACTGCACATTCAGTTCAGCGGTCTCTCTCATAATTCCTGAAATCATGAATGCTATATCAGCGTGATGTTGTCAGAAAGCACACCTCACCCGGTACAGCAGCTTTGAATAACTTTTTTACTGGCAAGGTGGTGATGATATATGGACACGGCGCTTCACTCTCTGGGCGACCGAGGCAGAAGGGTCTTTGTTTATTCCGAAGCTCACCTCATCGTCATCGCCAAGTCCAGAGAATGGGCTATGCTCCACACAGCCCAGTTGATCTTACACCTAACCTAGTTGGGGTTCAGGATAAACTGAAAATGGAGCAATCCCCTAACACACCAACAACTGGAGTATCTGGGGGTAGTGCCTGATGCGTGCAGGCACACGGCCCTGATGCAGGCGGTTTGTGACTGCGACAGGGTGTAATGTTGAAAGCGTTGATCACCACGCAGGCGCTGGGGTTTAGGCAGCTGCCCATCTGGTTGGCTCCTACACATGTGGTGCATGCAGAGGAAGTTTGCAAGCCCTTTGCTTGGATGCCAGGAAGCACTAGTGGCACTTGGTTACCATTCTCCCCTCAGTACAGGAAGTCCTGCCATACTCCCACACATGGATGGCCACAGCAGAGAAAGACAGCTTTATTAGACACACAGTGCTTCATGTTCTTTATTTCAGGAACATACACTGATCAGCGATAACATTCAGACCACTGACAGGTGAAGTGTATAACATTGATTATCTCGTTACAATGGCACCTGGCAGTGGGGGGGGGGGGGGGGGGGGATATATTTGACAGCAAGTGAACATTTTGAACTTTGAACTTTGTGTTGGAAGCAGAAAAAATGGGCCAGCTTAAGGATTTGAGCAATTTTGTTCCCGATCTGCAGTGGTCAGGACCTACCAAAGGTGGTCCAAGGAAGGAAAACCGGTGAACTGGAGACAGGGTCAGATCCGAGGCTCATTGATGCACGTGGGGAGCGAAGGCTGGCCCGTGTTGTCCGATCCAATAGAAGAGCTACTGGAGCTCAAACTGCTGAAAAAGTGAATGCCTGTTCCAATAGAAAGGTGTCCAAACACACAGTGCATCTCAGTTTGTTGCGTATGGGGCTGCGTAGCTGCAGACCGGTCCGGGCCGCCCGTGCTGACCCGTGTCCACCGCCAAAAGCGCCTACAATGGACATGTGAGCATCAGAACTGGACCACGGAGCGATGGAAGAAGGTGGCCCGGTCTGATGAATCACGTTTTCTTCAACATCATGTGGATGGCAACGAGTTGGAGATGTTGACTCGGCCTCCAGATTCTCCAGATCTCAATCCAATGGAGCATCTGTGGGATGTGCTTGACAAACAAGTCCGATCCACGGAGGCCCCACCTCGCAACTTCCAGGACTTAAAGGATCTGCTACTGACGGCTTGGTGCCAGATACCACAGCAGACCTTCAGAGGTGTAGTGGAGTCCATGTCTTGACGGGTCAGGGCTGTTTTGGCGGACCTATTCAATATTAGGCAATATTAGCATAATATTATGGCTGATTGGTGTAAATATACAGGGGGAAAAAACAGTGGTACCAAAATTTACAATGTTTTAGAGCTCCTCGTAAATTTCTCAAACGCAGCTTTCTGGGGAGCTCTTTCAGGGGCGCCGAGCTCCCCGTAGCTTCCCTGTATTTTGATTCCTGGTAACATGTAAATGAAACGTGGGAAATGTGGTATGTAACCGATGTAAACACCTGTGTTGATTCAAAACTGAAAAGGACAACAGAAAAACTTGTCCGGTGTAAACAGGCGATAAGATGGGTGGAAGTGTCAACCCTTTAAATTGCTCTTAAACTCTTTACGAAGTTCGGATTTTCCTTCAAAAAAGTACAAACTTCCTCTGAGATTGTCACCATGAAAAGCTCCAAAATCCCAACCCCTTAAAGGACAGGCAACATCAGCACACCACAAACAATAAATCACAGACAAATAATAATTACCACTTCCTCACAAATCAGCACGAATAGATAACCTTAAATCTCAGCTCATTACTCCTTATCTCACCTGCCAACCTTCTGGATTAGCACCAAACACTTTGAAGTGCATTTACAGAGAAAATCATTAGTTTTACAATTAGTTTTATTGATGCTAACAGGTCTGTCTGCCCACTGGCTGCCCACTGGCTGCTCATGTCCACTCCCCACCTTCCTTAAGTTTACTTTGTACCAAATAGGGTAGCAATAGGGGGAAGATAACAGCAATGTGTGTGTGTGTGTGTGTGTGTGTGTGTGTGTGCGTGTGCGTGTGCGTGTGCGTGTGTGCCAGTGTTTCAGTTATATAATAAAGGAAAGTGCTTTAAAATTAGAGAGCAACAGAGCCGTGTGTGTTTGTGTGTGTTAAAAATACCCATTTATTAAATGATATTACGCGACTAGCGTCTGAGTATGGATGAGCCCGGGGGGACTCAACCATGAACTTATCCTTGCTGTGTCAGTGCTTCAACTTTTGAATAAAAATGTCCAGCTACTCGTTTGAAAAGTGCAGTATTTAGCATTAAACCCAAGCTTGGCTGCGTTCATTGAAAACTCCTTTACATAAAATATGTCTTATAGCATTTCTGTGACCGCTCATTTATAAAGCAAAAGCAGGAACAAGCACAGCTATTGAGTTGTCACAGCCTTTATCTCTGGAGGATGGAGAAAATTACAGCAACCCACAAACAAGGCCAGGAATATAATGCTGTCCAAAACAGTAAACAATAGGCTCATGTGGAGAGGTAAGACGATGAGCATCATCACTGAGCTTATTATTAGCTCCTCAGTGGGACTGTTGCCTCCCGTCAGCTGTAATATTACAACAAAACACAAACAAGCAGGCGTTCAAAGAGCTGCGACTCTGCATACGCCTGCCGATAGCTACGTCTTTGTGAGGTTCACAAGAAAGAGGGAAAAAAAGAAAAACAAATAGAACAGAAAAATGATCAATATGAAGTCACTAACAAGTATGTAGCTAGTAATTCACTGTTGTCACATTGAAGAAACTTGTTGGCTCTACCAACATTCACTCACCTACAAACTTAAAACAATTCAGTTTCCATCGATTCAAACGGAATCACAGCGAACACGGGGGAGCTCAGCTCTACATTTCCTTGGTAGCCTCTGCCAGTAGCAGCAGTACTGACCAGAAGTGATAAATGGCCCAGCAAAGCAAGAACTTTTTATTCTGTTACCTTTGCTTCTGAGGATAAATTTGGTGGTTGTACCAATATAATGTTGTTGATGCTGTTTTTTATCCTGCTGTGGTCACCTCATCTTTTCTTAACAAACAAACCCTGCACTTATCTGGTGCAGGGCTCACCAGGGGATGGATCGTGTCCCTGCTCACAATGGGCAAGTAGGGGGGCACAACCTGGACAGCTCGTAGTCTACTACTGGGCGAACATACAGAGACAGACAACTATTCACTTAGCAAGCATTCAGACCGGAATCAACCCTGCTTTAAACAGCACAATGGGCTGCGTTAGTGGGGGCCATGTGGCTTCAGGTGCTGGTCAGACGTGATCCAGGTAGTCCAGTCTGAGTAGCAAATCTGTGAATTTGAACGCTTCTCAGATGCCAATACACTACAACTTGTCACGGTGCCATCAGCCTTCCTAGTGTGTCTATTCCCTTTTTCCCTGTGTTCCATATTCCCTGTCTGTCTAGTGTGGGCGTGTCTGGCCGTCTGTGTATGTGAGGATCTTCTCCCCTGCAGGCTCTCCTCCCCCTGTGCTCGGATGCAATCAACCCGCACGGCTGCTTCCAATCAGATCATCTACTCCAGTACAAATACCCCGGTTCTCCAGTCACTCATCGCCAGATCGTTGACTCAACCCAAGTGGTAGTTTCGCCCCGGCCGCTCAGCAATTTTCTTGTTCATAGTTTAGATCTCGTACTACCTGCTCAACTCCAGCCTCGACATTCCCTCAGTCCATTCACAATTCCTGCTTTTGGCAATAAAGCCTTTTTGTTCCACTTCCACTCCGCTGTCTGTGTCTGCATTTTGGGTCCAAAACCTCACTGATCGTAACAGAATGATCTGGCAAACATGGACCCAGCAGACTCGGACTCTTTCCACCAAGCCCTCCTTGCCCAAGGAACCAACTCACCAACACTGCACGTCTTTGGACTATAGGAGGAAGCTGGAACACCTGGAGCAAACCCAGACAGACACCAGTAACCTAACCACGGCACCAGCGGGTCACGTTTAAGACCACAACACCAGCAGGTCCTGTTTAAGACCATGGCACCAGCGGGTCACGTTTAAAACCACAGCACCAGCGGGTCCTGTTTAAGACCACCTCACCAGCAGGTCACGTTTAAGACCACGGCACCAGCAGGTCACGTTTAAGACCACCTCACCAGCAGGTCACGTTTAAGACCACCTCACCAGCAGGTCACGTTTAAGACCACCTCACCAGCAGGTCACGTTTAAGACCACGGCACCAGCAGGTCACGTTTAAGACCACCTCACCAGCAGGTCACGTTTAAGACCACCTCACCAGCAGGTCACGTTTAAGACCATCTCACCAGCAGGTCACGTTTAAGACCACCTCACCAGCAGGTCACGTTTAAGATCACCTCACCAGCAGGTCACGTTTAAGACCACCTCACCAGCAGGTCACGTTTAAGACCACGGCACCAGCAGGTCTCGTTTAAGACCATCTCACCAGCAGGTCACGTTTAAGACCATCTCACCAGCAGGTCTCGTTTAAGACCATCTCACCAGCAGGTCACGTTTAAGACCATCTCACCAGCAGGTCACGTTTAAGACCATCTCACCAGCAGGTCTCGTTTAAGACCATCTCACCAGCAGGTCACGTTTAAGACCACCTCACCAGCAGGTCACGTTTAAGATCACCTCACCAGCAGGTCACGTTTAAGACCACCTCACCAGCAGGTCACGTTTAAGACCACGGCACCAGCAGGTCACGTTTAAGACCACCTCACCAGCAGGTCTCGTTTAAGACCATCTCACCAGCAGGTCTCGTTTAAGACCATCTCACGAGCAAGTAATGTTTAAGACCATCTCACCAGCAGGTCTCGTTTAAGACCACCTCACCAGCAGGTCACGTTTAAGACCACGGCACCAGCAGGTCTCGTTTAAGACCATCTCACTAGCAGGTCTCGTTTAAGACCATCTCACGAGCAAGTAATGTTTAAGACCATCTCACCAGCAGGTCACGTTTAAGACCACCTCACCAGCAGGTCACGTTTAAGATCACCTCACCAGCAGGTCACGTTTAAGACCACATCACCAGCAGGTCACGTTTAAGACCACGGCACCAGCAGGTCACGTTTAAGACCACGGCACCAGCAGGTCTCGTTTAAGACCATCTCACCAGCAGGTCACGTTTAAGACCATCTCACCAGCAGGTCTCGTTTAAGACCACATCACCAGCAGGTCACGTTTAAGACCACGGCACCAGCAGGTCTCGTTTAAGACCATCTCACCAGCAGGTCACGTTTAAGACCATCTCACCAGCAGGTCTCGTTTAAGACCATCTCACCAGCAGGTCACGTTTAAGACCATCTCACCAGCAGGTCACGTTTAAGACCATCTCACCAGCAGGTCTCGTTTAAGACCATCTCACCAGCAGGTCACGTTTAAGACCATCTCACCAGCAGGTCTCGTTTAAGACCATCTCACCAGCAGGTCACGTTTAAGACCATCTCAGCAATTTGTGACTGTGCAAGTAGAGAGGTGAGTGGCAAGTAGCACATCACTTGGACTCGAGTCTGACTCAAGTCACAAATTTGATGACTTTCGACTCAACGACATCAATAAGACTTTCAACTCGAGTTGGACTTTAACGACCGATAACAATTCCCCCATAACTATAATACACAATTCATCATAGCATCAGTGAATATTATCCAAAAGGTTTACGTAAACACATCATAAATTGATAAATCAGAAAGTAATGCTGTTTTTGTGAAACAGACATTTCGAGATATTTTCCATTTACCAAACATGTTGTCCCACCGGTCCTGCATAAACATATCTTTGAGTTCATCAGCTAACGTTTGTAATCTAGAGAGGGCCTTGATGAATGATCCGTCTGGGGCGTGTTATTTGGAATGAATGTACAACTGGAGTCACCAAAGATGTAATAACATGTCTAGAGCCATGCCATTTTGCCAGGCCATCTGAGAAGTGGCATACATCTGTTCACCTAGGTCAGGGGTCAGCAACCTTTACTATCAAAAGAGCATTTAAGGCAAAAAAAAAAAAAAATCTGTCTGGAGCCGCAAAACATTTGAGCATTGTGATGAAGGTAACACAGTTTATAGTCTAAGTACAGTATATAGTATATAAGTGTAATGCAGTGAGGGCCAAAGTGCAAATGTACTACGAAGTATTAAGGCAACATTGAGGGGAAAAAATCTGAGATTTCCAGAATAAATTCGTTATATTCCGAGGATAAAGTCATAATTTAGCGAGAAAAAAAAATCGTAATATTTCGAGAATAAAGTCATAAATTAACGAGAAAAGAAGTCTTAATATTACGAGAATAAAGTCATAACTTTACGAGAAAAGAAGTCTTAATATTACGAGAATAAAGTCATAACTTTACGAGAAAAAAATCGTAATATTACGAAAATAAAGACATAACTTTACGAGAAAAAAAAGAAAACATAAAATTACTACTTTATAATATTATGACTTTATACTCATAATACGACTTTTTTCTCGTAAACTTTTGACATTATTATTGTAATATTACGATTTTCTCATAAACCTATAACTTTTTTCTTGTAAAGTTATGACTTTATTCTCGAAATCTCAGATTTATATTTTTTCCTCAATGTGGCCCTAATACTCCGTCGTACCATAGACCTACAACAATGATAAATACAAATGAAAATGTAAACAAAGAACAGTTATTCATTTCCATTTTTAAAACTCCACCTGGAGCCACTGGAGAGGGGCTAAAGAGCCACATGTGGCTCCGGAGCCGCAGGTTGCTGACCCCTGGACTAGGGCTTTGAGGCATCTCGTGTATGATTTACAAAACGTTGTTGGATATAGTAAATGTAATTAATCCATTCAGTATTCTTATTTATTTCAACTATTGGGCCAACAAAGGGAACAGCGGAAGCAGCAATCTGCAGTGATCTGATTTTGCACCTTGTACACATTAGGAAGACTACGTGGCACACCGATAGCATCTACAGTATATACAGTAAATAGGAGACATCAGAGAATAACAAGACAATAACTGCTGCTCCTTGGCCAAACTGTTACTTTGATATTTCTTATTAATATCCTATCCTATGACACACAGCAGTATGTCTGTGTTCCCTTTTTTAAATCTGTAAAGCAATTTTAAAAACCTCTTAAAGCAGCAATGGGTAGAAATGGAGCAAATATGATTAAAAAAAACCTATCCTGAAAGTAGTACATGAGACAGGTAATCTGGAAAAATCTCGTTCCTCTGTGTCCTCCGGTGCTCCTAACGGCATCTGCAAGATTTCAGAGACCGGAGGAAAACAAGCAGTCAGAGCCGTCTCTGAGCAGCTGTAAATCACTCACCAATTCTGATCAAACGGTCAAACTAGGCAGCGCTGATCAAATATGAATCAATATTCTGTTACTGTAATGACTATTCCTCTCCTCAGATGTTCTCAGAAACATCTTGTAGTGTACTGTTTAGCTGTAAATTGAGAAAGTTTGTGACCCGGCAGCTATGTTGAATTCTGTTGAGGAAATACCAAACACCGCCCACCAGCCGGAGCACAGCCAATAGGAACGCTCTCTCTGAAATGACCTGTGATTGGTCAAAGTCTCCCGTCATTTAATAAAAGCCTGAAAACAGAGGCATGAGGAGGAGCAGAAGTCTAGTTTCCTCTCAGAACACTTGAATTACAATACGCTGAAATTATGGGATTTTTGCCCAATGATGCGAAAACATTCTGCCTACTGAAGCTTTAAGTACATACTACCAAAAATCCCAATATGGTTCTTCGCCATAAGAAAATAAAACCTTTTCCACCCAAAGTTCATGCTGTGAGGGTAAACATGATTAGATATAATGGTGCTGGATGAATATTAAACATGTTTATTGAAATTCTACAAAAGACGAGAGGCTCCCAAGAAAGTGGGCCCCTGTGGATTTTTAGTTCTTCTAGTCATTGACTAGGTCCGTTTGCCAACTGCATTTTCATCCAAAGCTTCGAAAAGTGTCTCTCTCTCTCTCTCTCTCTCTCTCTCTCTCTCTCTCTCTCTCTCTCTCTCTCTCACACACACACACACACACACTGGTGTGATTTACATTTCAAAGGCTCTTGTGTTGCAAAACTACCTGACTACATGCTGCACAGCTGGGGACAGTAACACGGAGACAGAAAGAGCAGCGCCATTAAACAGCAGATCAAAGAAGAAGACACAGAACACAAGAAAGCCGAAGGCCACGACGGCTCACTGCTGCCTGCTGACTCAATCTGACAAATGGGACAAATACCTCCAGAGATCTCACATGCACCTCTGTCTTCTTTCTAACTGTTTGGATTGTACATTTCGAAAGGATAAGCCATTAGTATTTTCATATAAAATAGCAATTTTATGGCAAAATCAGACGCATACATTAATTTTTCTAAACATGCAGTGTGTGATAAGACTTGACCAGGAAAAGTCTTTGCAGCTCCTCTTCATCTGAATTGTCTGATGTTTTTGATATTGTGTATTTCGTTTCAAAAGGAAGAGAACATTTAATTTAACTTTTAAAACATGCCGTTGTTGAGCTGATATTAGGTGTAAATGCTTCCTGTGTTTGAATTTTTCTGAAATACTGGGACAAAGTCAGTGAGATCATTTGATTATTTACTGAGAAAAGTGAGATTTTAGTACCCGGATCATTCTGATCCAGACTACAAGTTTTGACCGGCCCCTGGGGATTCAAATCCTGGACCTCTGAATCCCAGAGAAGGTGACTTACTGACTGCGCCACCAGGGAGACATGGATGGACACACCGTCTAACAACTTGAGGCTATGACATCACATGTTCAAAGCTGGATATTTTTGTTTATTCATACTTAAAACGCTCACAACAGTCAAAAGGTGATAAAATTCTGAAAAAAATCACACATTGTTCTGTATCGTCAAATACTTTGGTGAAGTTTGATCAAACATTTGGTGAAATAGAATAGAGACACTTATGTCACTGCAGCCTCACCGTTTGACTGATCTGAACACCATTTGAAACATCTGATATCTAGCATCCAAAGAATGTCTGCGTCAATTTTGGCAGCATATTGAATGAAGACTTCGGGAGATATAGATGCTATTTGATTTAGCATATTTGGAACAACAGAGTGACAGACCTCTGCATTGGCCAGAGGTTGCTTTGAGGCAAAACATTTACACACATCAGTGGATGTGCTGAAAAGATTTCTGCTCTGTAGGACGTACGGGTGATTTATTTAGATTTTTTTGAAGATTGGAATGTGAAATGTCAGAAATTTAGATTTGTTGTAACAAGTCACTCCCACAACTGAGTCATGACCCTAGATCATGCAAACAAAAATGTCGTACAAAACCATATAGCCTATTACAAAATTACAAAAAAAAAGAGCAGAAGACTATTGAAGCAAAGACGCAGAAAATTGAGAGATTAAAATGATGAAAGAATTTTGACACTAAGCCAAGCCGTTTTTGAGATGATTGTGAAAATGGAACCTTGGTTTCACAGAGCTACCTTGATGTCATGTCAATGAGTGTCATTTTATGTGTCTGAACAGTGGGCGAAATCTGCAACACACCTGCCAATTTGGGGGAATTGTCTGACATTTTTGGCTAAATGAACACTTTTAGTGGAGAAAAGTAAGAAGAAAGAAGAATGAACACACAACCAATAGAGTTCCAGCAGCAGCTTCACTGCACATGGACACCAAATAAACATTATACATCTAAAGCTGTTGAATAAAAAATGTCGTCTTTCATTGTGTATTGTCATTCTAATCAATTGCCTGAATTATCCTAAATGAATACTGCACTACATTTGGGTTAATAACAGCTTTCCCCACTGTGTTGACAGAGCCACTGGAGGAAAATCAGAAATGACAGCAGAGACTGGATACTCTTCTTCATGACTATAAAGTTTCAATTTTCTGAGAACAAAAAGACGATGCAGACTTGAGAATGAGAGAGCTAAAGGCAAATAGCCAATGCCTGATTGTACTAATGAAATATATTATAAATGCCCTTGTTAATCTCCCAGTGGAGAGCGAGAAAGGACGTGATCCTCATTGGGTGGCGGAGTTCAAACCATAATGAGAGTGGAAGAGATAAATAGATATCACAGAGAGAGAGGCCATCTTTAGTTAAATGTGGGCCAAAAGAGTCGGGTTCCCACAGCTGTGACTTTAATATACCACATACAGTGTGGGTTAATGACCAGAGCACCGGGAGAAGAAAGCCACATTTAGACTGTGATTTAAAACCTCCTCTCTGGAGAGTGTGATGTCAGATGGTGAGACCAGGTCATGTTACAAAATGGATCCAAAAAGATAAACAAGCAAACCTGGACAATATTGTGAAAATATTTAGTGGCTTGCAGAGAAAGCCTGCCTGGCCTGCCGAGCACACCAAGAGCGGTGAGATCACTTTAGACGCTTCGCTACGATGCTTTGTTACGATGAAGCGAAGGGGGCCGGAGCCAGTTTCCTTCCAGTTGTGGTCAAAGTGTGGATCTGAGGGACAGGAGTGAGTGGTCTGGAGGTGATTTCTGATTAGGGTTGATTTTTCTTGCTTACATTCAATGGATTTTCCTTGATGTATGAGAGTTTGAATGTTGTTTTTAATTTGTGCGCCGTTAATGTTTTTTTTAATTTTATGGCAAAAACTGCATGGGTTGAATCGGAAGTCACTGTCCAGTTTATTGTAGAATGATTTTCATTTCTGCTGTGAGTGCAGAGTGAGTTTTTGACTGATTTGGTTCTGGAGCCGGTTTATTTCTGTTTCGGTATCCGGTGATCTGTATTTGATGTTGTGCCTCCGTAAATTATTTTTCCTTTTGATCAGGTGCAGGATGTGGGGTGCGAGCTGTTGCTGTGGTTTGCTGGTGGTGTGAAGATGCATGTGTCACGAGCAGGGGGACCTGAGTGATGTCCGTGGTGTCTTTGATGATGTGTTTCCTGTAGTTTTACCAGTTTGCAGTTCGCCGCCGATGTCATGGCTCACATTGAAGTTGTGGAGTCTGGCTGAGATGGGAGGGCTAGGTCCAGTATGTCCACGGTGGAGTTAGCAGAGTGGATGTGTGTCGGTTCATTGTTATTGAGGATAGTGAGGTTGGTGGTATCCAGTATTTCTTTGAGTATTGTTATACCTCTGCGACAACGTAGTCGCAAAAAGCTATTACTGCAGATAAATTATTGCAACTGGTTTCCATATATGGTGCCATTGGGGCGTGACAAGTCAACCTTGCGTTCACTACGTCATCATGGGGTATCTGCTTCCAGCCAGGGATTCAGGAGGGTCCTTACATGGGTCTGCCCTGGATACGCCTGGGTCCCATCATGGAGGGAGGGGAAATTGTAGGTGGCTGCATCTGTATTTATTTACAGACATGCGAGTGGTATAGATCTTCTTACTTCAGTGATACCTTTAAAAAAATATTTTTGCTACAATGATGCAACTTTTACAAATATTTAAAATGACAAAATGTGCATTGTGATCTGACTCTGTTGAGAAAGTTTCAAGTCTTTGTGACCTTTTCAACATTAACTAAAACCAATGGTTGCCTTGAGGGTAGAAAAATCACATTCAATCTAAAAACCTGTGCTATGCTTTGAAAAATAGCTGACAGTAATGTATGCATGATTTGTTATTAATGGGTTTAAACACTCCAAAACACTACTATTGTCTGTTAATGGCCTTAAGCAAAGGCACATGAAGGTGGTATCATCACTAAGCTGGGAGCTATGCTGGCTGACAGAAGAGCACTTGTGCTCTCTTGTTGTCTATGAATGACAAAGCTTTGGCACCAAAAAGATTAATAGAACAACAAGACAACGGCCATATCAGGGTTAAGTGGTCTGTTCCTATTAAAGCTTCTTCGAGCTGATTCATTCTTCTGTATTTGTGGCATTCCAACCAGCATGAACCTTCTCAGCAAATGTCAGGGAGTTCATCGGTGTTTGACAAAATCAGCTCAAAGAATCAAGTATCAAGTGCCTGCAACAATTAATTATTACCTCCGCCAAGGCCTAGGAAGGAGATTCTGTTTTCACCGGCGTTGGTTTGTTGGTTTGTCTGTTAGCAGGATTACTCCAAAAGTCTGCAATGGATTTGAATGGAATTTTTTGGAGGGGTGGGGTGTGGCACAATGAACAATCCATTAGATTTTGGTGACGTTCATGATGCATCAAACTGCCTCTTTCCTTCTGCCTGCAGAGAGAGAGAGAGCGGGGGTGGGAGGGACAACTGTAGATTCAGCGTTTTTTCACATTACACTCTGTGAAATTACAGTTGAGTTGCACACTTGGTGATTGTTGGAAAGAGTAACGACAACGGTTTAGGTGAGATTTACTTTGTTTCTGTCCAGTTTGAATGAAGTGTTTTACGATGCTCCGCTACGTACAGCTGATCTCAACATAAACAAAAATACACGAGGATGGTGGCGCAAGCTGAACGGAGATGGGGGCGGTGGTCTGCGCTCTCCGAGTGCCATTCTCTTTGTGTTTGTTTCATGTATGAATCACTTAATTGGTTGCAGCTGAAATCTAGAAGGCAATTTCACCGGGTTCAGTTTATTTTCAAATGTGTTTATTTGAATTGTCCTTCCTATTTGAAACAGTTTTTGGTTCCATCTAGATCTTCATATTCACTCAGACATATGCAACATCCTTTTTTCTTTGTCCCAAGAATTTTCAAAGAAGTTGGACGCAGGTCATTCCAATACAAAGATCCACCAGACTGGAATAATCTTCTTCCTTTTTCTGAGATCTGTTACCTCCTACAGCTGCTTCAGGACGTCTTTATTTTCTCATCTTAAAACAACCTGTTCATGTTTTTAATTTGTGTGTACTTATAATCCTCAGTTTATTTGTGCTACACATAAACTGAAGACAAACTGTTGCAATTGTTCTTTATGCTGATGTAATTGATTTAAAATCTGGTCATTGTATCATTTTTCTTGTATAACAGCTAAGGGCTAGGGTTCTGGGTGGGAGATGGTGAGCAAGCTGTCTTTATCTGTGTATTTGCAGTGTATTGTAGGGATTTGGTAGGAACAGGTTTGGTTATTATTAAATTAACTAATAATATCAATAGAATTATTAGTATTAATAAAAATTATCAATAAACATTAATAATAAACGAGGCACCACCCTGGAATCAGGGACCAATAACCAAAATGTTAATATAGTCTCATTAAATATACTAAACTATCAATTTGGAACGTTCATTAATAATTAAATTAATAACTATAACCAAAATAGATAATTAAGGTTGAAGGATATTGGAGTTCTTGACATAGCAGAGGTTGGTATTATTCACTCTTGTACAACATTAAACAGACCAGCATGTATATTCCACAAACATTTATTTACAAGATAATAAAGGTTTAAAACACAATATTAATCTAATTAAATAACTAAACTAAACAAACCAAACAAAGTGTGTAAGCATGTGTGTGTGTGTGTTTGTGTGTGTGTGTGTGTGTGTGTGTGTGTGTGTGTGTGTGTGTGTGTGTGTATGTGTGTGAGAGAGGGAGAGAGAGAGAGAGAGGGAGAGAGACAAGATGGCTGGCTTCTTGTCTCAAGATGTCTGCATGTGCCTACAGACAAAATGGCGAGCACTGTAAAACTACAAAGATGGCTGGATCAAAGATGGCCACCAACATGTAACCACATGGCCTCTTTGTTCTTCGGAGCACATGTGCTCAGGAAGGACAAATGGGGGTGTGATGTGGGGGTTGAGATTATCTGAATATGTATGTTTATGTTTAAAACTAATTCACAGTTTATGTATGTGATCTTAATGTGTGTCAGATAATGCAGTGGGTTAGAAAAGATGGTTAGTTTGCATGCAAGACCTTGGCTATGTGAAGCATAAACTAACACATCAGATGTGGCGAAGCCAGCTACCCAAATATCTTAACTACAAATATATCACAACAGTCAAACTCAATGAATAACATTAAACATATCAATACAGGTACATTCTAGAAATCAAAGTTGAACAGTCTTGCTCAGCCGTGTGTAATTACTAATGCAAAGATAAGCCCAGTACGTTACCAATCCATGGGAGAAAAGGTTGGTAATTCCATGTGTTGAAGTTGTGGTTCCAAGTCAAAGATGTTGTCTTTGCTGTGCTCATATCAAGTTGTGCAGATTGGAGGAAGCTGGTCGCTCCAATACTTTCTTCCCAGCAGCTTGATAGCTTGGTGCTAACTTCCTTGCAGTGGTTGCTTGAAGTTAGTTGGTAAAAAAGGCAGGCTCTCGCATCTTCTGCCTTAGAAGAACGTTCCTTTTGTTTCTAGGTCTGTTTCCTAACAGGCCATAGATCAGAGCAGAGCTGCTTCTTCAGCTTCTGGTCTGGAGAGCAGCAGCTCACCTCTCGCAGGTCAGCAGAGGTGAGGAGAAGGTGAAGAAAGAGGAGGAACGAAGAGATTCCTCTGGTTTTGTCCTGGGTGAATTTCACAAGTATGTGTGAATGCTACAGTAGCCAATGGCTACTGAGCTGAGTCCTCAGCCAATGGCTACTGAGCTGAGTCCATGGGTCAAGGATCATGTTACTGAGTTCATGTGGTCACTTGCCACCAGTCACATTGGTGGGTCCCAACAGTATGTTTGTTATGTAATGCTGTTTTGTCTGTATGTGTTTTTGTATTTTATTGTATATTATCTATAGGTCCCCCTTGAAAATGAGATGCTACATCTCAAGGGGCTATCCTATCCTTTCAATAAATTCTCATACCTACATTTGTATTTTCCGATCTGACACTCTTATCGACAGGACATCATTGTCAATGCCTTCCAAAATGTTTCAAATGACCCAACAAAATATTATTCATACGTGCATTTCCTGATCTGATAGATGTAGGCAACTTAAACTACATGGATACGGTTAGGGAAAGATCATAGTCTTGGTTAAAGGAAACCAATGCAGGGCAGTGGTCTCCATTGTCAAACTCAGACACTTTGTACGCCAACATTCCACCTTTGCATCATCCCCAGAGCTCTGGGTAACATGTTTAATTATGATGGACTTATACTCACACTAGTCTGCACCTTGGTGTGTGTGTGTGTGTGTGTGTGTGTGTGTGTGTGTGTGTGTGTGTGTGTGTGTGTTTTTGAAGTTACAATCTTTAATTTTAAAATCATGACAGCAGAATATTGGATGACAGATGTAATATAAGAATAAATACACATTTTGAAAGGATATTCTCTCTGATTTTAAGTGTCCTGGGACAATATTGTCCTCTGCTCTTTCTTCCCGAGGGTTACCATCAGCAGTGACTCAGTGTTGACAGAGCACGCGGCAGTATTCTCTTAGAGATGTTAAATTAACAAAAAGGCCGTCACACAAGAGAGGGAGAGACGGGCGTAAAAAGAGGGAGATGTCCCCCTTGACTATAATGAGAGAGGAGATTAGAGGGAATGAGGGAGAGGCATCGCCCCCGGGGCAGAGCGACAGGGAAAATTGAAGTGACACACAGAAAAATGTTACCCCACAGCCAAAGGAAGAGAGAGGGGACTCAAAGAAAGTAGCTGAGAGGCAGTGAAAGGCAGAGGGGAAGTTGCCCACAGCTAGAGGGGAAGTGGAGCTTTGAGAAACCAACAGAGGGTCAAAGTGACTTCATCAATCACAGCAGACAGCTCAGTGAGACACAAGAGAGGAAATGCAGAGTTAAGACTCGGGGCACTCTCTGATCACTTGTGTTAAAGTACAGGCTTGTTTTGCTGTTGTGCGGCACCCTGGGAAGCTTCCGTTCAAAGGTTGTTGATAGGTTCAGCTGGTTTTACACAGCAGACCTACTGTTTGAGGTTGCTGGTGACTGTTAAGGTTCAAATGGGGAAATGGGAAGCTATTTACTTCAGAGGCTGCTGGGAGTTTGTCTAAATGAAGTGTAATAGGCTGGTGGTGTTTGATGTTGTGGTGAGGTTAATGGAAAAGTTTGTTCTACGCTGAAGATACCTACAATAAAACTGAACAAGCAACATTGGAGGTGGAGTTCCCTGCATAAAAAAAAACAACAACTTACATTTAAAACATCCTTCAAGTGAACGAAACCTTACTCTCAGCTAATTGTTCTGAAAGTATTTATAATAGGTCTTGGGTTTACAAAGTGCTCCCTCCTTTGCCAACCAGATACAGATACAGATACAGATACAGAGAGCTTTATTTATCCCCGAAGGGCAATTCAGTTTCTGCAGTCCACCGAAACATATACACACATTCATACTGCACAATCATCATTGACAGAGGGAACACAGTAGGTGGCATATGGGTAGGTGCAGAACAATAAAAGTACAGATATCACTACCATTAGAAAAACTGAATGATATGTTTGATACAATCAGTTGAAAATAGAGAATTCAAAATAAATTATTGATCATATCATTGAGTGAGAAAGAGGAGATCCTGCCAAAGATGAACACTGAAACAATAATCTATAATAAATTAAAGGGGACATATCATGCTCATTTTCAGGTTCACACTTGTATTTTGGGTTTCTACTAGAACATGTTTACATGCATTAATGTTCAAAAAACACATTATTTTTCTCATACTGTCTGTCTGAATATACCTGTATTTACCCTCTGTCAGAAACGCTCCATTTTAGCGAATTTCAACGGAATGGCAACGTAATTGCGTTGCTAGGCAACAGTTTGGGTTCATGTTTTCTTCCTGTCATCTGACGTCATTAACATACACTGCAACAGGAAATAAACTGGGACACATTTAGCATGTTTACGTTTAAACTGCTGGAGCTGTTGCCCCCGCGACCCGATCCCGGATAAGCGGTTGAAGATGGATGGAGATGGATGGACGTTTAAAACTGTGTAATAGTCTAAATATTGTAGACTTGTAACATCACAAATGGACAGAAATCCAAATGGCTTGTTTCAAACGCACAGTTTCTGAACTATGGTGTACGGTCTAGACCTGCTCTATATATAAAGCGTCTTGAGATAACTTCTGTTGTGATTTGACGCTATACAAAAATAAATTGAATTGAATTGAATTGAATTGAATTGAACAAGGGCTGTGTGTATTTCTTCATGGATTGAGTGTTTTGATACTTTCACAGTATTTATATATCGCTTAAACCTGCTTTTTAATATAAAATACATAAAAATCTCACTTTTTACAATATGGGACCTTTAAAGTGTGTCCTGTTTTTTTCATAAAGCTGTTGTGTAAGCACTTTATCATTTTTCCTACATAAGCTATGTATTTCTTGTTTGTTTGTTTTTTACCAAAATTTTAATTTGAAGTTCATATCAATTTGTTTGAAGACAATATTGACTCAGTTCAAAAATGCATTTCTCTGTCAGACAGCTGTGTGTCGACCCTCTCTGAGCGAGCCTCTCCCTCCAGGAGCCAATATATACAAACAGCCCCACAGGTGTAGTCCCATTTTGATTCATGCTAAATCCTGATTGGTATTTAGCATGACATTTTTTTCCAGCTAACCCCCCCCCCCGCCCGCTTCAATCCTGCCATCACTCATAGTAAGAAGCTGATTGACAAAATATGTTTCTAAGCCTATCCCATTCCTTATCCTTTGTCGTACAGTAGGCAGCATATTCAATATGTGTCAGCAAGCAAGTTTTAGGCAGAAAAAAAGAAGTAAGAGGTGCTGTCAGTGAGTATTTGCAAACATGTTTGATGTGTTCATAATGAACCTGATCGGGACCTCACCACATTCTACCTAAACTGTGTGGATTGATTGATTTGCTACCGCCAACTGTCAATTTGAACGAGAATATTTTAGGAAGTTTTTCACACAATCTGAATCTTTGCAGAAAAGAACTAGCAGAAAGTGCAAATCCTGAATGGCTGTCCATCAACAGCCAGGTGGAGTCCTGTTTAATCCTTGAGTAATCAATCAATCATTCATACTCTAATTATACAGCTTAGGCTGCACGGTGGTGCAGTGGTTAGCACTGGCGCCTCACAGCTAGAGGGTTGCAGGTTCGAATCCGGCTTGGGACCCTTCTGTGTGGAGTTTGCATGTTCTCCCCGTGTTAGCGTGGGTTTTCTCCGGGTACTCCGGTTTCCTCCCACAGTCCAAAGACATGCAGGTTAGGTTAATTGTGGACTCTAAAATTGCCCGTAGGTGTGAATGTGAGCGTGAATGGTTGTCTGTCTCTATGTGTCAGCCCTGCGATGGACTGGCGACCTGTCCAGGGTGTACCCTGCCTTCGCCCAATGTCGGCTGGGATCGGCTCCAGCCCCCCCGCGACCCCTAACGGGATAAGCGGTTGCAGATGGATGGATGGATGGAGGCTGAACATCCCCATCGAATGTCTCCAGGGATACTGTTTTGACTGTTTTGATGGAGCTTGTGATCAGGACGGTTTTCAGGTGTTAAGGCGCGGCTGAAAGAACTATGTCTCTGTCTGCCACTGTGCCAACCACTTACTGGACTTAGTTCTTCAAGAGGCGGCCTGTGAGCTGAGTCTCATTGCTGATTCCATGAACTTAGTTCAGGGTGTAGAGTAACTGTGGTAATCAGTCAAGAGTCATTTAAACGCAAGAAGCTCAATGTTTGGCTGCGATGAAGTAGTTACCACGCTGCATATGAACGGTGGCTATCAAGCGTGTATGTAGTGCCTACAGAGAAATCATTGGAACTATGGAGCAGCTTAAGGATGACAAAGGCGTGACGGGAGAGACCAGAGCCAAGATAGGAGGCCTGTATAAGGAAGCAATGAAAGCTAAAACCTACTTTGGCCTGCTGTGTTGTCAAACACTGCTGTGTGAGTTGGTGGCCGGGAGTACAGAAAACCAAGCCAGCACACTGGGTTTCCTTGAGTGTACCACGTTGTTTAAAGGGACTGTTTGTAAGATCAGAAATGTCTTGTTAACAGTGACACCTGCGGCCGTTGAGTCAACGAAAGTCAGCGTCCTGTTGCTCGCGCTTCTGCTCACTCTACATAGACATGAACGAGCATCACTCAACACAGTGAGGAGACACACGTCAGCTAAAAGCACAATATCACTCTATATTTCAGCTGCTTGGCAGTAATGTTAGCTGACCAGACGAAGGTTTCTCCATGAATCAATGCTGATCCTAGTGTTGGCTTTTCCTGCCTCAGCCTCCCGAGCACGGCTGGAGGGAACAGGGGAGACACCGGAGTTTTGGTCGGAGACGATAACGTTTCTCTCTGCGGAGCCCCGTCACTTCACAAGGCAAGGCAAGGCAAGGCAGCTTTATTTGTATAGCACATTTCAACAACAGGGCAATTCAAAGTGCTTTACAGAAACATTCAAGAACATTGCGACAAAATGCAAAAGAACATTAAGAAATAATTAAAAACATTAAAACATTAAGGATTAGAAAATAAAAACAAGGTAAAAATAAAAGCTAGGATAGAAGCTAAAATTGCATAAAACTCAAAAGAGTAAAAGTTATAGTGCAGTGTCAGAATAAAAGGCACCCGCAAACAGGAAAGTTTTAAGCTTTGCGCTACTAAAAGGGCAGCTTTCCTCCTTCCAGTTTTCGTTACTAAAAGGGCAGCTTCCTCCCCTCAGTTTTCACTAAAAGGGCAGCTTTCCTCCTTTTAGTCTTTACCAAAAGGGCAGCTTCCTCCCCCTAGTTTTCACTAAAAGGGCAGCTTTCCTCCTTTTAGTCTTTACCAAAAGGGCAGCTTCCTCCCCTCAGTTTTTACTAAAAGGGCAGCTTTCCTCCTTTTAGTCTTTACCAAAAGGGCAGCTTCCTCCCCCTAGTTTTCACTAAAAGGGCAGCTTTCCTCCTTTTAGTCTTTACCAAAAGGGCAGCTTCCTCCCCTCAGTTTTTACTAAAAGGGCAGCTTTCCTCCTTTTAGTCTTTACCAAAAGGGCAGCTTCCTCCCCCTATTTTTCAAACTCTAACGTCCCAGACGTTACTAACAACTAGCGCTCCAAGCGCACTACTCTAGCGCTCCAAACGCTTTTCTAACTAAAAGGGCAGCTTTCCTCCTTCCAGTTTTTACTAAAAGGGCAGCTTTCCTCCTTCCAATTTTTACTAAAAGGGCAGCTTTCCTCTTTTTAGCTTTTACCAAAAAGGCAGCTTTCCTCCTCTTAGTTTCACCAAAAGGGCAGCTTTCCTCTTTTTAGCTTTTACTAAAAAGGCAGCTTTCCTCCTTTTAGCTCTACCAAAAGGGCAGCTTTCCTCTTTTTAGCTTTTACAAAAAAGGCAGCTTTCCTCCTTTCTAGTTTTCAACAAAACATCCAGTTTTTACTAAAAGGGCAGCTTTCCTCTTTTTAGCTTTTACCAAAAAGGCAGCTTTCCTCCTCTTAGTTTCACCAAAAGGGCAGCTTTCCTCTTTTTAGCTTTTACTAAAAAGGCAGCTTTCCTCCTTTTAGCTTTACCAAAAGGGCAGCTTTCCTCTTTTTAGCTTTTACTAAAAAGGCAGCTTTCCTCCTTTCTAGTTTTACCAAAAGGGCAGCTTTCCTCTTTTTAGCTTTTACCAAAAAGGCAGCTTTCCTCCTTTCTAGTTTTCAACAAAACATTAAAACATTAAAGATTAGAAAATAAAAACAAGCTAAAAATAAAAGCTAGGATAGAAGCTAAAATTGCATAAAACTCAAAAGAGTAAAAGTTATAGTGCAGTGTCAGAATAAAAGGCACCCGCAAACAGGAAAGTTTTAAGCTTTGTTTTAAAAGAAGTGAGAGTTGGAGCGGTCCTGCAGGTTTCTGGGAGCTTGTTCCAGATATTTGGTGCATAAAAACTGAATGCTGCTTCTGCATGTTTAGTTCTGACTCTGGGGACACTAAGCAGACCTGATCCAGATGACCTGAGAGGTCTGGATGGTTCATAACACAGCAGAAGATCAGAAATGTATTTTGGCCCTAAACCATTTAGTGCTTTGTAAACCAGCAGCAGTACCTTGAAATCAATTCTCTGAGAGACAGGCAGCCAGTGTAGAGACTTCAGAACTGGACTGATGTGATCCACTTTCTTGGTCTTAGTGAGGACTCTAGCAGCAGCGTTCTGAATCAGCTGCAGCTGTCTGATCGATTTTTTAGGAAGACCGGTAAAGACGCCGTTACAGTAGTCAAGTCGGCTGAAGATAAATGCATGGACTAGTTTTTCCAAATCCTGCTGAGACATCAGTCCTCTAATTCTTCTTATATTCTTCAGGTGATAGAAGGCTGTCTTTGTAATTGTCTTAATATGGCTGTTAAAGCTCAGGTCTGAGTCCATGACTACACCAAGGTTTCTGGCATGGTCTGAGCTTTTTAACATCACAGATTGTAGGTGAGCACTAACCTTTAATCTTTCTTTTTTGGCTCCAAAAACTACGACCTCAGTTTTGTCTTTGTTCAGCTGAAGAAAATTCTGGCACATCCAATTATTGACTTGTTCAATGCACTCACTCAGTGCTTGTATTGGACTGTAGTCTCCTGGTGATAGAGTTATGTAAATTTGTGTGTCGTCTGCATAGTTATGGTAATTTATTTTGTTGTTCTCAAAAATCTGACCCAGTGGGAGCATATAGATGTTAAACAAAAGAGGCCCCAAGATGGAGCCTTGGGGAACTCCGCATGTGATTTTGTTCAGCTCAGATTTGCAATTACCTATAGACACAAAGAAGTCCCTGTCTTTTAGGTAGGATTTAAACCAGCTGAGTGCTATGCCAGAAATACCCACCCAGTTTTCCAGTCGGTCTAGTAATATATTATGGTCAACCGTGTCGAATGCAGCACTGAGATCCAGTAAAACTAAAACCGTAGTTCTACCACTGCCTGTGTTCAATCGGATGTCATTGAAGACCTTAACAAGAGCAGTCTCAGTGCTGTGGTTTCGTCGAAAACCTGACTGGAAGACATCAAAAGAGTTGTTTAGTGCCAGAAAGCTATTTAATTTTTGAAAAACTGTTTTTTCAATTATTTTAGACAAGAATGGAAGATTTGATATCGGTCTGTAATTATTTACTACTGATGAGTCCAGATTGTTCTTTTTGAGGAGTGGTTTGATGACAGCAGTTTTCAGGGCCTGTGGGAAGACTCCTGAAACAAGAGATGCATTAACAATCTGTAAAAGCTCTGAGACCATACAATCTGATACTTTTTTGAAAAGGCCTGTTGGCAGAATGTCAAGGCAGCATGAGGAGGATTTTAGATGTTGTATGATTTCCTCCAGGTATGTCTGATTTATTGGATAAAACTGTGTCATGGTATTTGCGCCAGGTTTAAGTGGACGCAGGGGAAACAAACATCCTGTACCTGCTATGGAGGAAGTGACTGCTTGTCTGATTTTGTGAATTTTTTCTGTAAAAAAGGAAGCAAATTCATTGCAGGCCCTGGAGGATAAAAGTTCAGAGGCTACTGACACAGGAGGGTTTGTTAGCCTGTCGACAGTAGCAAACAGGGCACGTGCATTGTTATTGTTTTTGGTGATGATGTCAGAGAAGAAGGACCGCCTTGCATTTTTCAGTTCTGAATTATAAATGCAAAGTCTCTCTTTATAGATCTCATAATGAACTTGTAGATTTGTTTTCCGCCACTGGCGTTCAGCTTTTCGACACTCTCTTTTTTCATTTCTTACCAACATGGTATTTCTCCATGGAGATTTTTTCTTACCAGAGACAATCTTCACCATTTTGGGTGCAATGGTATCAATAACATTTGTCATTTTAGAATTGAAATTATCTACAAGCTCATTGACAGAGGTCCAGGGGAGGGTGGGTGTGGAAGAGCAAGCCTGAACAAATTGATCACTGGTATTTTCAGTGATATACCTTTTTGTGATTACCTCTGTCTTATCATTTCTGTGCACAGGAAGAGTACTCTCAAAGAATACACAGGAATGATCAGACAGAGCAACATCCATCACTACAACCTTGGAAATGTTCAGGCCCTTTGATATGATTAAGTCCAAAGTGTGTCCCCTATTGTGTGTGGGCTCTGTCACATGCTGACTCATTCCATAGTTATCAAGAACCTGACACAGTTCTTTGGCCCCTCTGTCCTGTTGGTTGTCAACATGGATGTTAAAATCACCAACAATGACTACACAGTCAAAGTCAACACAAATTACAGACAGCAGTTCAGTAAAATCATCAAAAAAGTTTGTACAGTATTTAGGTGGCCTGTAGATATTGAGAAACAAAGTTCGAGAAGAGGAGTTCAACTGAAGAGCGACATATTCAAAAGAAGCAAAATGTCCATAAGATATCTGTTTGCATTGGAGAGAATCATTAAACAATATGGCAACTCCACCTCCTTTCTTATGCATTCTAGCTTCGCTCATAAAACTAAAGTTGGGAGGAGTTGACTCGATAAGAACAGCTGCACTGTTATTTTGGTCTAACCAAGTTTCAGTTAAAAACATAAAATCAAGCTTGTGTTCAATAATAAAATCATTGATTAAAAAACTTTTTCCTGCCAAAGACCTGACGTTTAACAGGGCTAGCTTTAATGTGCTAGAAGCATTATTATTATTTTTTGGGACATGGTTTGGCCGGCAAGGAATCAATGCTAAATTTGATAAATTAGCACAATCAGTAAAAATCTTCCTGTTTCTTCGCAGATTCACCATTCTTCACAAGACACGGTAAACCTCTGTTGGTCTGGAGGAGCTGCAGCAGTTATTTCTGCACAAACGTCCACTGAACATTCACTAGATATTCTCAGAGCTAAACTAACTCTTCTGCAGTGTGTAGTGTGCGCGCATGCATGTGAGAGTGGAGCGAAAGTGCGAGAACGAGTGCGGTTTGGGAGTGAAGGCAAGCAGGCAGGGGAGCAGAGTACAGCAGAAACTCCGGTCCTGGAGACCAAAGCTACGGTCTCCCCCGCGTCCTCCGACCGCGGCCAACACTGTTTAACAGACGGGCTTCACTAGATACAACCAAGAGGTTTTGGTGCTTCACTGTAGTTTGTGTTGGAGTCTGAGTCTGAACAGCGTAGCCACACGCGAGCGCGCATGGGACACCGACCCGAATTGATTTTTTACGTGTAAGAAGTTACAAACAGTCCCTTTAAAAAGTGCATAGAAACACTTTGAGATGATGCAGTGCTGTATACCATACTTAACATGGCGTCCGCATGATACATGAAAATGCCAGGTGAGCACAGTTTGACATAAACTCAGTCTATTATTGGCACACAACAGAGCCAGAAGCAGAAGCGCAACGCTCATGGCGATGCAAGTTTTATGAAGCGTTGGACTTGGTTACAGAGGAGCTAAAGGGGAGATTCGACCAATATGGCATGAAAAAGCAGCTGTCAGAGAGAAGGTGGTTATTAAGGCAGCCAACAAGGAACAAACAGTGAAGTCGGTAGTGGATATAAAATAACACGTACAAACAAAAAAAACTACTACTACTGCGAGCATCAAAGCTTGTGCGGGGTGTGACATTTTACAAGTTGTTTCCCTCATCTACTCTTGTTGGGAATGTGGGACGGGGGCGTAAAGTGTGTTGTTGTTGGGACCCACCATTCATGATGGTGGCACAGACAGTGAACTACGCTTCATGTGGTCCTTGAGTCCTTAACTCCACCCATGGACTCACGGTAACCATGGCTACTGTAGCCTGTGACCCATCCAACAAATCCAAAGGGCTTCCCTTTGGTTTTTCTCTCTTCTCGCAGCGCTGATTGTTCTTATTGGTTGGAGTAGTTTGTAGCTTTAAGGGACACCTTGTTTGAGAGAGTGAGCTCTCGTTGACCTGGTCAGCTGTCATCCCTCACCGGCTGACAGCTGAGTTCACACAGCCGGGTTCTGCTTCTGAGGCAGACCTCCTGGGCTGACTGCCTCACAGCTAAGAGCCATCATCTCTTCAATCCTCACCCCGAAGCAATCTATCCAGCCTTCCAAAGACCCCCCCTTCTATCTCTATCTGTGTGTGTGTGTCTCTCTTTCTGTCTCTCAATCTCTGCACATGCCTGCTTCTCTCTCTTTCATCTTGCTGTCTTCTTACTTCTCTCTCTATTTGTGTCTTTCACTCTCTTTACTGCAGGGTGACTCTTATTTTGGCTAAGAATGATCCCTCCCTCCCTCTCTCTCTCTCCCTCTCTCTCTCCCTCCCTCTCTCTCCATCTCTCTCTCTCTCTCTCTCCCTCCCTCCCTCAATTCAATTCAATATGCTTTATTGGCATGACTGTCAGGTGAACAATATTGCCAAAGCGTTAATTCAATAATAAGAAAAAAAAGAGAAGAACAAAATAAAAACAAAAACATATATATACCCATATATACAATTCATTAAGCAATTTACAATATATAGATATTTAAAAAGAACATGGAAATGGTATAAAACAATACAGAAAGAATTTGTTTGTTTTGTCAAAAAACAAAAAAAACAATTAACAATATGTTGCAATATCAAATGCCAAATATATATATATATAAAAAGATAAAATAAATAAATAAATAAATTAAAAAAAAACATGGAGAACATGAACAATGAACTCTCTCACTCCCTCCCTCCCTCTCTCTCTTTTAAAAACCTTTAGAAACCTCTCTCGTGGAAGCGTGGAATCAAAGTGGCGGTTGCCATGGAATACTTCGTTGAGGAGTGTGGTTTGCCGGTAGGGGAGTAGTCTGTGGCTGAACCAGATCCTGAACCAGAGGCTGGACCAGAAGCTGGACTAGAGGCTGAACCAGAGGCTGAACCAGAGGCTGAAACAGAGGCTGAAACAGAGGCTGGACCAGAAGCTGGACTAGAGGCTGAAACAGAGGCTGGACCAGATGCTGAACCAGAGGCTGAAAAAGAGCCTGGACCACATGCTGAACCAGAGGCTGAACCACATGCTGAACTAGAGGCTGAACCAGATGCTGAAACAGAGGCTGGACCAGATGCTGAACCAGAGGCTGAACCACATGCTGAACCAGAGGCTGAAACAGAGGCTGAACTAGAGGCTGAACCACAGGAGTTGCACAGACAATGAAGGGGTCATAGACATCCTGCTAGCTTGTTTCTGCTGTCAACTTACATGCATGTATTTACTCATCATCATATATCATAAGACCACTCAAACACATTAATACACTAAAGTTTTCAGAACCCTATATAGTACATTCTCAAGCAAGTAAATCTTTCTTTGAATGATTGCAAAACTACCTACTGTTGGAGATTAAAGAGTGTGGACTTCTAGACTCAAGGTTTAGAAAGTGGCAAGGTTAACGTCTACAGAGACTTTAGCTGAAACACCGTGTCTAAATGAAGGACTTTAATTGGAAGTTCCATGAAAAGGTCAGCGGTGGGTAAAAGGAAGGGTCAGCCGTCCTTGTTAAATCACTGTAGGTCTGAGAGAGAGGAGTTAAGGCTTCCCCCTCTCTCCTGCAGAGTTCTCACCCGGTAAAGGGTAGAAGGCTTCATTTAAGGTCTGCACTGCCAAAGAAGCCTGGTCTCCTAAAAATCACGTTCCCATAACGTTCGTTTTTGTTGTACCACAAATAGTCTCTATTAGCAGTAAACTCTACGGGAGATTAACACAGGGCTTTCACCAGCAGACCGCTGGTCCTGTCCCGTGTGAAACTTAAAGACAACATTGAATGATTTTAATTTACGTCCGTAACTTAAAGGGACTGTTTGTAAGAATCATAAATGTTGTGTTAACAGCGACACCTGCGGCCGTTAAGTCAACTAAAGTCAGCGTCCTGTTGCTCGCGCTTGTGCTCGCTCTACATAGACATGAAGGAGCATCGCTCAACACAGTGAGGAGACACACGTCAGCTAAAAGCACAATATCACTCTATATTTCAGCTGCTTGGCAGTAATGTTAGCTGACCAGACGAAGGTCTCTCCATGAATCAATGCTGATCCTAGTGTTGGCTTTTCCTGCCTCAGCCTCCCGACCGCGGCCGGAGGGAACAGGGGAGACACCGGAGTTTTGGTCGGAGACGATAACGTTTCTCTCTGCGGAGCCCCGTCACTTCACAAGACACGGGAAACCTCTGTTGGTCTGGAGGAGCTGCAACAGTTATTTCTGTACAAACGTCCACGGCTAAACTAACTCTTCTGCAGTGTGGAGTGTGCGCACATGCATGTGAGAGTGGAGCGAAATAGCAAGAATGAGCGCTGTGTGTGAGTGAAGGCAGGCAGAGGAGCAGAGTACAGCAGAGACTCCGGTCCTGGAGACCAAAGCTACGGTCTCCCCCGCGTCCTCCGAGTGCGGCCAACACTGTTTAACAGACGGGCTTCACTAGATACAACCAAGAGGTTTTGGTGCTTCACTGTAGTTTGTGTTGGAGTCTGAGTCTGAACAGCGTAGACACACGCGAGCGCGCATGGTACACCGACCCGGATTGATTTATACGTGTAAGAAGTTACAAACAGTCCCTTTAAATATTTCCCAAACTTACAACAAAATAAATAAATAATGCTAAACTTAAAAACCTTTATAATATAAAATAAATAAATCCAAATTAGATCACTTTTGCACCAACTCCTCAAACAAATCTCAAAACCGCTGGGTGTTGGCTTGCGTTGCCTGGAATCGGTCTACCTCCCTTCTCGACTCCTTTTCCAAAAAAGTGCCCCCTCTTGTGGCACGCCGTTTTCTGGGTGGGGGACAGGTAGAGGTGGATGGCTCATCATCCAGCTCTGCGGTGCCACTAATTGTGCCAGGCTGGGCAGATTCCTCTTCCTCCTCACATGCCTGGCCACAAGTAGCATCCCCAGCTCCAGATGATGAGCCACTGGGGGCCATGTCAGACACAGGCTCATGGTTTGCCCCGACACATGAGTCCATTAGGACTGGGGGCTCGTAAGAGGGCCTGGACGCCTGTATGGAGGTGAGGCGTCCCTCTAGGCCAGTGGTCTCAAACTCAATTTACCTGGGGGCCGCTGGAGGCAGAGTCTGGGTGAGGCTGGGCCGCATCAGGTATTCCACAAAAAAAGCTTTGTTAAAAAAAAAAAAATCTTCTCAAACGTCATTATTAACAGTTCTTTAACTTGAATGGGTTCTTCTGAACATGAACGGTTCTTCTGAACATGAACTGTCCTGAACATGAATGGAACATTGAAGAACATGAACAGTTCTTCTGAACATGGCCTCTATTGCGTCTCCCACTTTTCCTGAAATTGTCTGTGCTCGTCACCAACCTTTCTCTTCACTGCAGGCTTTGAAAAAGACATGATTGGGGCTGTGTGACAAGATATATATTCATTCCACTTGGTGTCACTCCACAATAAAGTTGTGCCTGCTGTGTTTGTGTTGCTCTGCAATTACACCACCAAACCGCTAGTTGGCGGCGGCGTCTCTATGAGTTTCCTTCTTCTTCTTCTTCTTCTTCTTCTTCTTCTTGTACTACAAACAGAAACTGAGCGGAGTTGGAGCTAATAACTGTTGAACCACAGAACTTTTACTAACATTACTGGAACGCCGAAAAGAGAAAATATATCTGAGTCGATTTGTGTGAACAAACATTGAAAAGATCGAGGCAGAGAGAAGTAGAACTTTCTGTGGTTGTCCGGGGTCCTGGCCGCTCAGCATCGCTGAGAGACTGGACCAATCACAGCTGTTGCGGTCTGCGTCGCCGCGACGTGTAGTTACATTTCTGGAGAGGTGCACGTCAGACTACGGCGTCGATTCAACGCAGAAGTATAAATCAAGCTTTAATCAAGCTTATGCGATGTTACACGGGCGCCGCCATAGTTGTTGTGAAATGTTTCTCTGCTTGCATCAAGCCCGGCCGATTGCCCGCCCCCGGGAGCCATATACCCCACTGTGATTGGTAGGTTCGTTCAGCTCGGGCTCGCGCAACAAAGGGACCTTCCACACACAACGCAGCAAAGTGCCATTCACATAAAACTCGCGGGCTGCATTAACATTAAACTTTCATATCAAGGTGGGGGCCACAAAATATCGTCTTGCGGGCCGCAATTGGCCCGCGGGCCGCGAGTTTGAGACCCCTGCTCTAGGCCCATCATTCTTATGACTTCCTTGTGGAGTATAAAACTTATTGCATCCCTGATCCAAGAAAAAAGATAGTGCTGTTCAATATTAATAAAAGGGCATCTCTCGTTAACGTGACAATGTCAGATCATATTCAACTGTGAGTCTCACATGCAAAGTGAGGGGAAGTGTGATTACTTAAGTATAATACATGATAAATAGAGCAGACACTTAATAGGCACATGGACAGTTTTGATAGCGGGACATCCCCGTGAAGAGCCGGTCATTTTCAGTCTTGTGACTGATTAAACCTTGTGTGTCTTCGTCTGTCCCTGTTAAATGACACATATTTCATACATATCAGAAAAGGGAAAACATTAAGTAATGTCACACATCATTTTGCTCACATCATATGAAGAACAATTAATGATAGGTTGTTACTTGAAATAAGCAGCGTGTCCGCCATGTGAATACTGGTGGCGTTACTTTCACTCTGGCATAACACACTTATATTCTAACAAAGGTCTGATGAATAACAGATGCTCTACAATACACACATTAGGAGGTGCTGTCATGACATAACTGAACGGATTGTGGATGAAATAAATGTAAACACACGTTGCATTAACGTCACATTATTTCATAGAATAAGGATGAAATAACATGAAATACCGAACACTTACGTGCTGTTTTTTCCACTGCCAGCTCACCGGTTGGTTGGTTGTAAAATAAACTATTTTTGTTTTTTACTTACCTGTGTCTGTCTCTGCTTTGGGTTCCAAACAAAACCAAAACCTCACACAATACTATGTAATACATTACAGAATATCACCAGACTTACCCATACACTCTTTGGCTGTAGCCTATACAATACCAATCCACAGGCTAGAGCCTGAGGATCACTACAATCTAAGTATGTGTGTTATCTTCCCCTACCGTTTCTTTACTGTTTCACTCTCACAAACATTATTGTCCTTGTGGGCAAATACACTCTGCCCTGTGTCAAGACCACATTAAAACAACATTGTTCTCAAGAGAGGAATTAAATATCAAGGAAATATGAAACACTATTGCAGGTCTATATACACACACACACACACACACACACACACACACACACACACACACACACACAGTTGTGTTTTCATGACTTTTGAGGACATTATATTTACTTAAATTAATTTCCTGGAGACTTACCCTAACCCTAAACCAAGTCCTCACCCTAAAATACAATGATTTAAGTTATGGAGACATGCATTTTGTCCCCATTTGGAAGGCGAGTCCCCACAATGTGACTGTATAAACAGGTTTATGTCCCCACAACGTGGGTAATTCACACCCAAACACACACACGCACACGCACACACACACACGCACACGCACACGCACACACACACACACACACTATTTCATTGCACTACAACCTTGGCATTTGAATCATTTCATCATTCATCATTTGAATTTCATATATTGGAACCACAAAAAGTAGTCAAAATTGGTGAAGTGAAATTAAAGAAATGAAAAGTCATTCAGCGCCTCATATCCATGTTCCAAGCTACCGTAGCTCTCATATTTCATGCAGACCAACCTTCCTTTCTGCCACTTTGAATTCAGGATTTAACCAATAAACAAAGTTTCAAAACGTAGCTACACGGACCGGAGTTCTGTGAATCTGCACTCGATTGCTCTTCCTCGACGACCGGATGTGTGTCTCAGTCAACAGAAACTGAGTAAACATGAACTGAATTTGAAATGTGAGAACTGAATGTGGAAGTAGAGAGGGTTGAATTTTCAGTGAGGATCAAAAACTGTTTCAGAGCAACTGAATTCAATTTCATAATATTACATTCAGTTTCAAGTTTATTGGGATTCAGTTCCAAACTAATACATTCAATTTCTAATTATGCTATTCAAATTCAGTTTTTAATACAATTATTCAAGTTGAGCAAATCAAATTCAAATATGAATGATTCAACTACAGTTTCTAGTGACACATATTTCTGCCCATAGGTTACCCTGCATCACACAGTAGCACAGCTTGGCAGAGCCTGCCAACAAGCTGTGGTGCTCAGCGTCACTCAGACAGTAAATGAGTATCTGAGAGACGGAGGAGGAATCAGTGAGGCAGCGGGCTGGTAAATCTAAAACAATTAAAAAAGGATAGTGGCCAAATGGTTTACACAGAATGATGTAGTAAATCCCAGGGTTTTCCTGGACTAAAACACTCAACATTTGGAGCCAAGATTAAAAATTGTTAAAAATGGAACTATCCTAAAAATAATAATATAATGATAAGGCCTGGAAATTACTCTACTCCCAGAGCTTCTTTAAGCAGGTACATGCTATACTACCAAGTAACCTTTTGGGAGAAGAAATCTAGATATGACAAGAAAAAGAAGTAGACAAAGAAAAATTGTCAATAATAATTCAAAAATATTTTTTAAAATGTTAAATCAAAGATGAAGCCCAAAATTACAAGACAGTCAGCGTCCTGTTGTCCACGCTTGTGCTCGCGCTACGTAGACGCAAGTGAACATCGGTCAAAACAAAAAAGCCGGGGACACACCAGGAATGTCAGCACCGCGTGGCGGCTGCGTTACCTGTTGTTTTTTATTTCGGCGTCCATGTTAACAGGTTAGAGCAGCCACACTGCCCGCGTGAGACGCGCGGCTCAGCTGTGGCTCTTCTAGAAATTCGAGGTCTCGCCTATTTTCACAGCAACAACAGACAGTGAAGGTGATCTATTGACTGTATATTCACATCATACCAGCAAGATTACTACAGTTTCGATGTCAATCTGTAGAATATGTTACGGAGTTAAATACTTAATAAATGCATTTAGGCGGAGTTAACAGGCTCTCGTTTTTTTTCCTCTCACCAGTTAAACAAACTAGACTACAAAGTAGACTACAATTAATAGAACAATAAGAACATTCAGGCTCCCTCATATGGCTCAAATGTGTAATGCAGATATAAATCTTAAATAAAAGACGATGGAAGAAATCTCGCAAATTTATTTGCCGACCCTAATAAATCTCCTGCGACCCACCTGTGGGTCCCGACCCAGTCTTTGGGAATAACTGCACTTGATCACAAGCCGTCTGAGATGTCATTGCTGTAATTTCTCATCGGCCAACAGTAACTTGATCAAAGAGCTCATTTGCAGAAGAGTCATTTGCTGAAATTACTTGGTGCTTCTGGGGCATTTGTTCAAGCAGGCAGAGGGGAGTCGTATGTTTTGATCCTTGCTGCGATGAGACCTATTAATGGACTTAATAATCAGCTCTCATCAAGGGTTAGTGTCAAATGAGTCAGTGGAGGTTCAGGCAGGAAAAGGAGCATTGTTGTGGGTGTTTGCAAGGTCCCTCAGTAGCCCTCAACTTAACCTCTCTCTCTGCATTTTAGAGATAATATTGCATATGCTGTAGGCCTATATAGAATAAAAAGAGAAAAAAAAGTTAAGAGGATGTTTTGTTCAATAAAAGCTCAGGTGCTCAGTTACTGCATATTTGGTAAATAAGGCATATAGGTCAGAGTCCCGTATGGGACTCAACCAAATATTAGGTAACCTGACAGTGTACGGTCTATTTCTAGGTGGGAGTCCCTTGACGAGGATAGCTCTGCAACAATAAACTGTAGCATATGTTTTCAGGCCACATGGGATGGTACCCGGTTGTGACTTTCAGTGTAGTCTCATTATCAAATTAGCCAGAGGTGTCTGGATGCAGGAAAGATCTTCCAACAAGGGCATCTCAGACAAAATACCTTGAATTACATGTAATAATAATAATAATAATAAACTTTATTTGTATAGCACCTTTCCAAACATAGTTACAAAGTGCTTTACATAAGTTAAAATAGTGCAAACATCAAGATAAAAACAATACAGAATAAAAACATAAAAACGTAGGCCAAAATAAAATGTTGAACATAAGACTTGTGTACAAAAAGTCAACAATAATGGAATTTAAAACAAGGGATTGCTATAAAAAAGGCCTTCCTGTAAAGGCAGGTTGTGAGGCGTGATTTAAAAGAAGAAACAGAGTTTACTAGCCTGAGTTCCTCTGGAAGGGAGTTCAACAGCTTTGGGGCTCTAACGGAGAACGCCCGGTCTCCCTTTGTAATAAGATGGGCTGTGGTGACAGTGAGGAGGGTTCTACCTGAGGAGCGCAGGCAGCGGCTGGGCTCATAGGGCTCGAGTAATTCTAAAATGTAGTCAGGGGCAAGGCTGTGAAGGGCTTTAAAAGTAATTAGTAAAATTTTAAAATCAATACGATACCTGACTGGGAGCCAGTGAAGTGTTGCGAGGATGGGTGTGATATGGTCTTGTCTCTTAGAGTTTGTTAATAGTCTGGCTGTCGCATTCTGAACAAGTTGGAGACGGGATATGGCTTTTTGACTGAGCCCCGAATAAAGGGAAATACAGTAGTCCAATCGGGATGAGATAAATGCATGGATGACTTTTTCTAGGTCCGTTTGGGAAATTAAATGTTTGACTTGACCAAGATGAGGTCCAGGTAAAACAAAACAGAGATCAAGAAAACCATGAACACTAAACACTAGGAACACACTAGACACTACGAAAAAAAAGGCTGAATGCTTGACACTGGGTACAAAGACGAACTGGAAAGGAAAACACAGACTAAATAGACTGGAGACAGAAGAATAATGAGGAACAGGTGAAACTAATCAGGGCAGGAAAGCATACCAAAGAGTCTAGAAGCAAAGAGACAAAACTCTGGTGCCTTTTTTGACAACAGCCACTAGATGGCGCTGCGGTAGCAACAAAAGTAGTGAAATGAACTAACAGCTGAATCCAGAGTTATTGTCCTTGCCATATTGAACGGTCATCAGACCCACGGGACTGCACCGCCCTGCACGCTCATATGACATATGTGGTTCTGCCAGCTTCCTGCTAGCTGTATGCAGTTGTAATAATGGATATACAGGCTGTAATTCATCACTTTTATTATCGTCTAATACACCTCTTCTACATCCATGGTCTGTGGTCTACTGGACCCTCTTCTACATCTATGGTCTGTGTTCTAGTGGACCCTCTTCTACATCCATGGTCCGTGGTCTACTGGACCCTCTTCTACATCCATGGTCTGTGGTCTATTGGACCCTCATCTACATCCATGGTCTGTGGTCTATTGGACCCTCATCTACATCCATGGTCTGTGGTCTATTGGACCCTCTTTTACATCCATGGCCTGTGGTATACTAGACCCTCTTCTACATCCATGGTCTGTGGTCTATTGGACCCTCTTCTACATCCATGGTCTGTGGTATACTAGACCCTCTTCTACATCCATGGTCTGTGGTATACTAGACCCTCTTCTACATCTATGGTCTGTGTTCTATTGGACCCTCTTCTACATCCATGGTCCGTGGTCTACTGGACCCTCTTCTACATCCATGGTCTGTGGTCTATTGGACCCTCATCTACATCCATGGTCTGTGGTCTATTGGACCCTCATCTACATCCATGGTCTGTGGTCTATTGGACCCTCTTCTACATCCATGGCCTGTGGTATACTAGACCCTCTTCTACATCCATGGTCTGTGGTCTATTGGACCCTCTTCTACATCCATGGTCTGTGGTATACTAGACCCTCTTCTACATCCATGGTCTGTGGTATACTAGACTCTCTTCTACATCCATGGTCTGTGGTCTACTGGACCCTCTTCACATCGATGCTCTGTGGTCTGTAGGACTCCATTTCAGATCCTTGACATGAAAACGTTTGAGATTGAGCTCAAAATCTGTGTGCTGGATTTTTCTAACTTCCATTTATGTCCATCGCTCACTTTTTGCTCCTCTGGCAAACTAGTGAAATGAAATAATAAGTTTACATCAGGAATGATTTTTGAGTCATTACATGGCCTACTGATAGCTATACTGTTAGACTGTCATGACATGATGTTCTTCATACAAAGTACCATGACCTTAAATGACAAATCAACACACTTGATCAGTAATGATTCTCTTGTGTTTGTTGTGTTCTTAGAAAAGGCCGTCCCTCTTTCAACTTCTGCCGCTGTGGGGAAGTCCAAATGAATCATTAGTGAGCTATTAGCTGTCCATCATCCTGAAGAGTCCTGGGAAAAGCTTTATCCTTTAGTTTTTAATGGTGTCAGGACCCACAGAAAGGATCAATGTTGCTCTCTGGGACATAAAAACAAAACCCTAAAAGTATTGTATTGGAAGTGTAAAGCCTGGGACACACCAGGAACGTCAGCAGCGCGTGGCGGCTGCGTTACCTGTTGTTTTTCATTTCGGCGTCCGTGTTAACAGGTTAGAGCAGCCACACTGCCCGTCTCACGCGCGTCTCAGCTGCGTCTCTTCCAGAGAACAGAGGTCTCACCTATTTTTGACGCCTGCCACGCACGTCTCACAGCAGCAACACACAGTGAAAGTGATCTATTGACAGTATATTGACATCATATCAGCTACATTACTATAGTTTCAATATCTAGACATCTGCAGAATATGTCACAGACAGTGAAGGTGATCTATTGGCTGTATATTAACATTATACCAGCAACATTACTACAGTTTACATGTCTTTGTGTAGAATATGTTATGGAGGTGAAAAAAAGTAAAGACTTATTTTTAAATCAACACCTCCTGCTTTCATTTCGAAATAAAAGCCCACAAGCATTTTTTCTGTGGACAGAATTCCTTCATTTGTTAACACGAGGCTTTTATTCTGAAATTTGTGCCGGACAGTGTTCTAGAACATGCAGTGACTTGGAGAGCTTCATGAATAAATATAGTGCAGAGTTTTAATTGTCGATTATTACTATTATTTACAAATTACCACATGTTTCTTAACCTTTCTCAGTCTAAAATAAATATATAAATGATATTTATAATGAAATGAAATGGCCACTAAAAGCCAAACTCTATGTAGAAAGAAAGAGCTGACAGTAGCAGCTGCAGCAGCAGATACGCAGCTGGTGTGAACGCCCGACTCATGAATTACGCAGCCACCGCCACGCGCTCCTCACGTTCCTGGTGTGTCTGGGGCTTAAGTGTATATATGTACGTGTGTGTGTGTGTGTGTGTTGGGTGAGTTGAATATTTCATCTTTTAGTCCGGTTGGTAAGGGAACTTGTAGTGTTCTGTGGCCACCATGGCTTTATACACAAGCTGTGAATGGACACGAATGTTGAGCGTGTGCTTCACATACTCAGCTCCAACTGGACAGTTATTTTCATACATTACTTCTTGACTGGCTCACGACCTGATAGTTTATTTCCTGCTGGATTTTTAGCTTGGGTACAGAGGAGCTTGTTTCTGACGGTGCTAAATAGATTTTAGAATGCATTTAGTTTTGTAGTCAAGTAAAAGTACTTATTTCCATTCTTGAGGTGTAGCTCACGTCTTTCTCCCTCAGAGGCTCTAAGTTGTGGTCTTTATGAAGTCGAGACCTGATGATTTGAATTGATTAACTGTGACACTTTTGACATTTCCAGGCTACTGATCCTCTCTGAGCCATGCTGATCTGTTGTCAGTGAGGAGGCAGACAGGAGAGCTGAGAGTCTGACTCTGAAGCCAGACCTTGGCACGATCGATCTGTTTCTCAGCATGACACTGAAGCAGTGTCTTCCCTAATTTCGTATTCATTATTTAATTTAACCCTATTTAAAAAATACCTTGACATTTTGATTGTTATTTTCTGACTGATATAAAGGTGAGGTCATTCAATTTGGAAATACTATTCTTCACTGAACCAACTGGTACATTTAAGAGTAAAATATGGTAGCCTAACACATAATAATACCATATTCCGTAGATTAAATGCATAAACAACATACTGTATAACATATTATATAAAACAAAGTGTTGACCCTCATGGTGGAAATAATATATGACATTACAGGTTCCACTGAAGGTTATAATTTATGAGATGATACGTTTTATCATTGCCCTCCAGATTTGAAGATACCAGTCTAATTTCCTGTGCCTCTGCTGCCTAATTACATTATATAATTATAGCCTACTTTTGTATATCCATCTAGGGAAATTAAAGCAGTTATGTACATCAAGTTGCACTTGTCCATCCAGACTCTAATTAGCGACGGCTAAGTTAAACTTTACTCTAAGTATTGCAGAATGCCTGCGATCATTTCACCCCTTTGTCACATGTGAAATGGGCTGTAGTGGAGGATGAACACATTTAACCACATTTCAAATTCTGAAATAGCACTTATGCAACCCTACCTTGGTGATGCTTTACACCTATTAGGTCTCTTGTTTTGTATTGAGACCATCGTACCCTGTACATATAGAACGACTATCAACCCACTACCCACTTTTGCTTGGTCCGAACTAAGACAATCATACCTTCTGCGCCGAAGCTAGAATAAACAGTGGCTGGGGCCATATGGGAGAAAATAGGATGGACATATGACATTATCTGAAAGCATTGAAAAATACTCTGAATAGAAGACCGCTAAGAAGATAGCTAACTATGAGCCCTTAAAGCTTGAATAGGCAACATTGGAGAAACCAGCAAGAGTACGCTTGATTTAGAAAATCATCATACTGAAAAACCCAGCCCAGTGTTGCAACACATAACCAGCAGCACCAGCTCCATAAGTCCCTAAATCTAGACAGAAAGTCTCCAAGTCTCCAAGTCATCAACACTGACAGTCCATCCCTTCAGGCCTCCCTCCAGAGACACAAAATTATCATTAGGTAGTAAGACAGGTAGACAGTCCGTCCCTTCAGGCCACCCTCCAAAGACACATTTAGATGTAAGTATTCATTTACAGATTTGTCTACACATTTAACCTTTTTTTTCAACCACATCGTGTACAGTCTACACATTGAGTCTACACATTATGTAGACTGTGGGGGTGGGGCAGTTGGGGTTAAGGGCCTTGCTCAAGGACACCTCAGTGGTGGTAATGAGGGAGGCGCAAGCGCTTCTTTTCACTTTTCCCCACCCAGATTTATCCTGACGGTCTGGGAGATTGAACTGGCGGCCTTCCGGTCCCAAGCTCGCTTCTCTAACCTTTAGGCCACCACCGCCCCCATTTACAAAGGTATGTACGCATTTACAGATTTGTTTACAAATTTACAGATTTATGTAAGCATTCATAGATTTGTCTACACATTTACAAATCTAATTACGCACACACGTATTGAGATACAGTTACACATCTCTCCAAACACATTTGCAAATAGTTTTGCTACAATAACGGCCCCATATTGTTTTAACTGTCCAGTTTATCTAGGTTGTGGCAAAACTAATGACATTCCATCAGCCCCAGCTGTACCTTGTGTTAAGTGCTAATTAGCAAATGTTAACATGGTAATGCGCAGTGTGGTAAATACGGGGGTCTCGTGGAGTCCGAGAACCCATGATTGGTGTGTAGGGTTAGAGAGACAGAGGCGAGTGTGCTGTGTGGATTCTGTTAGAGACCATAGTTGTGTGGTTGTGTAGATGTGTGAGTGGCCTTATTGTGTGTGCAAAGCGTGTATAGCCTAGTTGATTGGCTTGGTTTGCATCCATGAAACTGTGTAGGCTATATTGTGTATCGAGTCTGTATAAGACTACAGCATAACACTGGGGCACTAGGTAGATAGGACCCCGACTGCCACCGGGTAATTCCCACACTGGCAACATGCTAAATTTAGAGGTGGACATAGTCAACTCTATACCTGCTAAACATCAGCATGTTAACATTGTCATTATAAGAACGACCACCACTGTGCTATTGGCTTTGCTTTAGGATCTCCTTTGTTCATTGACAAGTCAAAATCTAAAGAAATTTACAGATTGTGGCCTGAAGTTTACAGAATTTTACTCAGTTTTGTCTAAGTTAAAGACCATAGGAATCGTGTTGAATGTAGATACATATATAAACAGATACATGGTGACTGAAAGGTCCCTCATTGCCCTCAAAGGCCTGAAAGAGTAGCTAAATACGGTCGGGTTACCCACCTTTTATTTGTTACCAGCTCTGAACTTTATGTGATAACAACTGCATAGAAGTGAAAGTGGCAATCTGTAAAGCTTCTGTACAGTTGCACAATCAAGCAGCCAACCAGCTCTACAGTGAAATCTCAACAAATCCAACACTAGTGCCTCAACATGACATCTTAGTTACAAAAATGTACAACCTGTATACCTTCATAGACACTTTGGTGTCTTAGTGCTGCTGTCTAAATTTAAATGGCCAGACATGCCTGGTGTCACTGCCTCCATATCAGTGAGAGATCAGTCCCTGTCCAGCTGGGAAACATAAGAGCATGAGAGCACCCAGAGAACTTGAGTAATGCTCTCTCTTTCTCCTCAACAGCCACTGCTGAAGAGTCCTTGATCACGGCACTCAGTTCCTCCTGTGAAGCAGCTCATCGGCCAGCTGGGCAGCTCCCAGCTGCAGCTGTATGAATGTCAAACACAGCATGGCTCAAATGTATGTGAACGGTCAGAAAAATCTCCCTTTGAGAAGCACATTTTAAGTGATTTAATAGAGCATTTTGGGGAGCATGTTTTATGCTGAAAGCTAAAGTGTTATCCAAACATGTCTACTGTACATCTTCTGAAACATAGAGCTAAACAATAGATTGCTTTGTGTTGAATCATCTCAGTCACTCATTTAATTCAAAATAAAAATAAAACAACCCATTGCTGTTATGTTTTGAATTTGAAGGCATTTTTCTTTTTTTATCTGAGTGACTTTCTAATGGCAGGCAATCCTGTAGAGATCCCACACCACCTGGTGGATGAGGATGTAATTAAAAACACACAAACTTCCTGCTACCTGCCTGCCCTGGACTGGATTCATGGGTATCTAAAACCCTGAGCAGGGCAGAGATGTTAAAGTTGTAAGGAACAGACAACTGGTGTGTTGGAACTTTCTTTTTATGACCATATTTTAAGGGCACACATTAGTTTCAACGTGTAGCAACAAAGATAACACATTACAAACTGAAAGTAGCCACCATGTGTCTTTGTGTAGTCTCTTCTGTCTAAAATCAAGTAACAAAATAGTTTTCTTTGAATCATCTCTGTGCATTCCCTGATGGCTGGAATGAATAATTTAAATATAACATAACTTAATTTTCGGACAGTGCTGGTTTTAATTAGTAATCTGTTTTTGCATGCATTACATTTAACCTTTCCAATATTCTCAGGCCGATGATTTAGCATCTACTGTACACTGCAATGCTACATGTAAAATAATGGAGCATTTTGACTCACATATATGACTGACGAGCTCCATGCTTTTCAGCAGATAAATGGAGAATGGAACAGTGCTGTGTGAGGTATCAACGGATTTGTCTCAGTCAGCTGAAGAGTTTGATGTGTAGATTGTTGGTGTCTGTGGCTGAATCGAAGTACAATGTGCAAAAAGTCCCCTGAGAGGAACCTAGTTATTTTCCACAACATGGCGGACTGGCTTGCCTCACAGGGTGAGAGTGGAGTCTCTCTGGTGTTTTATGATGGCTGCAGACATGTAAGTAATGAAATCTCCCATTTTAGGCGTAAATAACACTTGCTTTGCTGAAATATTTTGACAAGAACATGGATTTGTGTCAGTATGTCCAGAGTGTGACTGTAAAATGTAAAGTTTGACGGTTCTGTTTCACCCGCTGTGTCTGTGATATGAGGTGAGTTTAAACCTAACCAAGTAGTTTTGTTGCCTAAACCTAACTAAGTAGTTTTGTTGCCTAAACCTAACCAAGTAGTTTTTTTGCCTAAACCTAACCAAGAAGTTTTGATGCCTTAGCCTAACCAAGTACTTTTGATGCCTTAACCTAACCAAGTAGTTGTGTTGCCTAAACCTAATTAAGTAGTTTTGTTGCCTTAACCTAACCAAGTAGTGTTGTTGCCTAAACCTAACCAAGTGCTTTTGTTGCCTAAACCTAACCAAGTGGTTTAGTTACCTAAACCTAACCAAGTACTTTTCTTGCCTAAACCTAACCAAGTAGTTTAGTTACCTAAACTTAACCAAGTGGTTTAGTTACCTAAACCTAACCAAGTACTTCCGTTTCACAACGTTTATCACATGTTTAACACTGCGGCCGTTTCACGTCGTTAAATAGAAAATATAGTCAGAAGATATTATTATGTTGTTTTGGGAATCATTGGCAAACAACCTATTGTGTCATTTAGGTGTGAAGATGTGTTGCAACAACGCAAACACACACAGTTATGCTCAGATACTCTAACACATGCACAGTAGAGTAGAGAGCATGGGCATGGAGACCTGGAGAACGTTTCCTTCCAGGCTTTCTGACAGACATGGTTTATTTTAACCTAAAACAGGATGTTTTCATAAACCTAACCAAGTATGTTTTTAGGTTTGTTGCCTAAACCTAATGAGGTTTATGGCAGAAAGCCCTGAGGGCAACCTTTTTCCCATGTGCCCCTTGTCATCAACTTGCACTGCTGGACCTAGACACATACAGTATCTGCACTTACATATAAACACAACACAAATGCCCACTGATGCTGAGACACGATACCCACTATCACATACCTTAACACATGCACACAACTTTATGATTACACATAGTTACTGGTAAAATTCAAACACACAAAACCATGCCTCCATTTAAACTTGGGTATGCACACTAACAGTGAAATATGTACACAAACAGACACACACATTTTGTTTTGTACCTGAGAAAAGCATCTGTTTAGTCACCAGGGTGGGGACATTCATAAATGAATTAAGGGCCAGGCGTTTGTATTTTTATCTTCATCCTAATTGCAGTGAGATGAGGCATATGCTAATTTATTCTGTATGAAGGGATGCCGACGCCTCACGTAAAGTCACAGGAGCACATCCCTGAGCTCCTTTGATGCTGAGCTTTGTGAACAGAACAGATCTACAAATAAAATTATGCTGTTTTATCTTTCTGCGGGAGGCAATGTGTTGGCTACAGCACGGACATTGTACCTGAGCAAACCCATCTTTAGCACTTTAAAGACCATGATGATGAGATGGTTTCCGCATGGGTCACAGTCATGTGAAGCAGCAATATGTTTTAATGCAAGTCCAAATCAAGTCTCAATTATTTGAGGGCAAGTCCAAGTGAAGTCTCCAGTTTTTAGAGGGCAAATCCAAGTATAGTCACAAGTCTTTGAGGGTGTAGCATTATTGTTTAAAGCAGATTTAATAATAAGTCATTATGAATCATAACCCATGAATGATGGTAAAAGGTGAAGGAGAGGGATGGTACTCAGCTTCAGCTATCATACACAATTAGTTTAAGTATCAGAATTCAACCTTATAATCAATTAGGATGCCACCCAATTTCAGAAAAACAGGGAAAACTTTTTGATAATTAATCCATTGAGTGTCATAATCTCAGGGATGCTATGGAGTTCTTGGGCATAGTGAACAGTGATTTAAGTTGTTTCATATACACACACACAAATCAAATAACCAAGTCCTTTATAAATGACATGTTTATTTAACTAACTGCATAACTAAACTACTAAACAAAAGAACTAAACAGAATTTAATGTAGTTGTATTTATTAGGTCTTAATGCACCATTCCGGCGTTTAAAGTTTAAGTAGCACCAGGGTAGGTTGTGACACAGTTTCATAGTAATTCTAAATTTAGGGGTGAACCTAATTTAGGTTTAGAGATTACTGATGAATTTCTTAATTGGTGTTGCATCTAGCATCTAATAGTATTGATTTCTGAAACTTTATTTATTAACATTTATTTATTAATTGACTCTACATTTTTTTAGTACAATCAAACTCTTTCACATTTGAAAATGTATCACCTGACGGATTCTAGTGGGCAGATGGGAGGTTATGCTGATGAGAGTGGTAGCAGGTTTGAACCTCAGCATTTTGGATCTTGTTGGGTCCGACGGGGGGGAAACTCGACTGGAGTCGTTTCTTTCCAGCGGCTCTCTTTGGTGATCTCGGGCTTCTTCGGTCATTGTCGTCTCGGCTCCATCGGCGTATTTCGGCATGAACCGAAAGAGATAGATTTCTCCATCTCTCTCTCTCTCTGTTGCAGACACCGGTCTTCTGGGTGAAAGTCCGGTGTTTTTTGAACCACTCAACTTTCCCCAACCTCCTCCCTACGTGGCATTCGCCGCTCTTTATACTTCCTTGTTCACAATTACGTGTATTACATACAAATTGATTTTGTAGGATATGAATTACAGTGCATTGACTTTTCCTAGGTATAGCTATGAACAATCTAGGGGGGGTTGGATGGATCAAACAAACACAAGACTTTCAAACAGGAGACCGCTGTTCATGTCCCGTGTGAAACTAAAAGTCAGTCGTTAGTCACGTGGCTTGTCAGTATCGTCAGTCCCGTGAGTCATTAGAATCATCAGCCCTGTGAATCACACGAGTCGCTAGTCAGTGAAGTCAACGTCAACCACAACCGTCTCCTAACCCTACCTAATTGTTTGCGTTGCCTAAACCTAACTTCCTGTGAAAATAGAAGTTTATTTTGAATGGACACTATGCATGTAACGAACGTATATTGACACGCCGTCCCTGGTCCATCCTAAAGTAACGCTAAAGGGGTACCCCGTGCGTCGGTCTGTGATGCCGAGGGGCACGGACCAAGCGACAGTATTTGACGAGTTGAGAGTGAGAATGTGTTGCTAGTGTGTCCTTGCAAGTAAAGGACTTATCCGATCGAGATTCTGTTTCTGTGTTGATCTATTGAGTCCTTTTGCCTGTTATTCCCCCAGTTGTTACATTGTCATTGGGAAGTGTATTAGGGTTGGGCGATTGGACGAATATATCGGCTATCAGCGATTAACTGAGTACATTTATTGGGCAATTTCTGTCATTTTATAGTAACGTTATGGTCTGCCTCCGAAGAACGAGAGTCACTCATCCACTGAAAATAATAAAATATAAGGATTGCGCAAGGTGGAGGATATTCCATATTTATTTTCCTTTATGTCCTGGTGTTTTAAAATCTCTGAAACAAAGTCAAGTCCCTACACAGCAAGCTGAATAGAAACATGGGATTTCCTAAACACTGAAGCATATGTTCAGCTTGCATGGAGATGTGTTAGTGCCACCTGTTGATCTACCATAGCATATCATGGGATTTATTGATTCAATGGGTTCTTATTCAACCAGTTGGTCTCATGATCAGATTTGTAAGGGAAGCAGCTTGAGGAACACAATGAGTGCTGGCTTTGCTGTAATTCTGATTTCTAAAATCAATATATTAGCCATTGCAGATTTATAAAATAAAGAAAAAGCATTCATTCGGAGCACATAAGATGGGTGTTTTAATAAATTACAGCCACCACAGTTTTCTCACAGTCTCAGCCACCCCGCAAGCTTCCTTTAAACAAATTGATACAACACAGCATCAGTGATGCTATACATTATACTTAATTCATGCTATAAATCTTCCAACAGTACATCCGCTGCAACCCTGGCCAATTGTCAGTACAGGTAGATTGGTAGACTCATATACATCACATCTGTCATGCTGAAAGTGGTGTCTCAATGTGCAAAATGAACAACTATTCATTCTTGTTATTCAAGGTCCTGAGCACATCAGGAGAGTCTCATTTTGTTTCAGAGAGAGCAAACATGGTGTTTAGTTTGAGTGGAGACAATTCTTTATATATACAATACGTTTTTGGTCAAAATTCATATCCCTTCAACTTGTATCTCGACCTGTCTTGAATTTGAAATATTTGAAGCCTAAGGCAACCACAGGCACACTGTGTTAGAGCCAATGAGTCAGAGTAAAATCTCCTTTTCTTCTGTTAAATAAAATATGTGCATAGGCACTGATTCCGAGGTGCTTTGAGCTCAGGCATCCATGGGCAATTGTGAGTACCTACGAGTAAATCATACCGCGGGGTCAATGTTGGGTTTGAGAGGAGTACCGTCCAATGAAGCTAAATAGAAAGCTGGACACAATGTCAGAGCAGATTTTTAACTTTGAGCTTAAATTGTGTCCATAAATGTATATCTAGCTTGTTTGGTGTCATTCCCCTTAGTTTGGGTTTTGACCTCATAGTTTCATTTGGTGCTTCATCACAGACTGGAACACATGTTAAACTAGCACACATAACTTTCAAACTTGGGCCATTGCAGAGCGAGAGTTCACCATCAACACTTTCCGTCCATTAACAATCAGCCCTATATATATATACATATATATATATGTATATATATATACATATATATATAGTCATTCAGTCATTGGCTTTGATGAAAACAATGTAATCATTGATGTGTGTGTGCATGTGTGTGTGTGTTTGAGGTTTTCCTGCTGGTACAAGTCTGGAGAAAATCCCTGGCTCTTTACTCCTGATATCTGATGTAAGGAAATCAGGTGGATAAATAATAAATGTATACCAACTCAACAACCAGCCCTTTTTCCTCTAGAACATGATGTGAGTTCAACATTGAAGGAGACACATCCTGCTCATATCCAGGTTCATACTTGCATGCATTTTGGGTTTCTACTAGAACATGTTTACATGCTTTAATGTTTAAAAAAACACCTTATGTTTTCTCATCCTGTCTGTCTGAATATTCCTGTATTCACTCTCTCTCTGAAACACTGCCTGTTTCTTTAAGACCTCCTCCCCAAAAAGACCAGTCTGCTCTGATTGGCTGGAGAGAAAAATATGGCGCACCTTTGCAAAGGTAGCTCTCTCAGCTGTGGGCGGTATATTCTAATGAACCTGCATGTGACATAGGAAGGAGAGCCACAACTGACTGGTTGTCTTATTTAACAGTTAGTGGGTTGGTAGGAACTCCAGATACCCAGAGAGATGAGAACAAGCACTGAGAAAAAGTAGTTTTTCATCATATCTTCCCTTAAAACACATTGAAGACGGAGTGGGTGTGAAGTATTTATCCCCTAACATGACAGCACATCATCAAACCTTAGACACACTTCATCTGCTTTTTGAAAAACACTTGTACTTCTTAAAATATAATTTTCCAGTTGCATTGCTAAATGTGACTGTGATTGCCTTTGTAAGGTTTGGTAAGGCAAGTACAAAAGAGAGGCCGAATGATGATACTGACTTTGCACTTTTGTTCGTGGAACCAGGCGTTTTCCGCATTCATTCATTTGGTGTCAAAGCTTCCCTAGGCGGCCATTTTGTGACGTCAGATGAAGTCACCTGGAGCCTGGCTCCCGATCATTCACTACGTGGGGGTCACTTTGCCATCTTTCTCCTATGGGACCCAATGCCCTGCCTGCTGTCCTAAATGTCACCCCCAAAATGATCCAAAATATGGTTTCACCCTCCCCAAACATCATATAGAACTCAGCTGGAGCCGATCCCAGCTGACATTGGGCAAAGGCGGGGTACACCCTGGACAGGTCTCCAGACTATCACAGGGCTGACACATAGAGACAGATAACCATTCACACTCACATTCACACCTACGGGACATATAGAGTCAACAATGAACCTAACCTGCATGTCTTTGGACTGTGGGAGGAAACCTGAGAACCCGGAGAAAACCCACGCTAACATGGGGAGAACATGCAAACTCCACACAGAAGGGCCCCAAGCCGGGTTTGAACCTGCAACCCTCTAGCTGTGAGGCGACACACAGCCCTATATACCGTATATACTGTATATATATAGTATATAGGGCTGCACCCTCTGGCTACGGGCGTTTTGAAAGCCCATCCCTCCTTTCCCAGCTCCGACAGTCATATAATCTCTATCAACCGCCAGTCTCCTCTCGCCCTTCACTCAGTCAGTCAGTAAGACAAACAGATCTCAGTCAGATATACAGCTGGAAAAAAAAATAATACAAACTTCTCCCCTGGCAGGTTGTGTCGGACTAAATAACACCGCCGGCATTACGTCTTTACGCGGGGAGCAGCCCGTCGCACGTCTAGTAATTCTTCTCCCTGTGAATTTTATTCTTAGTTTTATTCCCCGGAGCCTCGTGGGCCATGTTACGTCGTCGGGCCGGGGGGGGGGGGGGGGGGGCTTGAGCCCCAGCAAGCCCATGCATTAATACGGCGGTGCGGGGAGAGTGTGTATTAACGGTCTGTCGGACTAATGGGCACACACAAGGCAAACACAAGGCTTTCATCCAGGAGACCGCTGTTCATGTCCCACAATCTGTCTGTTCAGTCTCATTTTACTGTACAAATGTAGTTAAGCCTAACCATGTAGTTTTTTCCTAAACCTTACAATATTAGTTTCTTGCCTAAACCTAAACAAGTGTTTTTCTTTAATTCACAACATTAAGCATGTGTTCACTGTGTGAGAAAAGTGACGCCAAGGGGTCTGATAAAGCGTCAGTATGTGACAAGTTGGGATGAGAACCCGTTGGAATCTCTGACCAAACTGTTGGCAGTCAAGGTGCATGTAGGCTAGGGTGATATGTTAAAGGTTTCCAGCAGGCCACTGCCAGCCCAACAATTGCTGATATATTCATGCAGGTGTGTGTTAGATGTGACCCCCCCCCGCTGTCTCTCTAAGGGGGCGATGTTCTCAATCGCCGATAGTCAATATAATCAGCCAGTTGACCATCTCTAGGGCATGGTGGATGAAAAACACGACATCTTTTTTCAAAACAGAGACTGTCCACCTTGAGTCTGACAGTGTCATAGGGAGAGCAATCAATGGCTTAATCATTTGAGTACTGTTTTAAGGGTCCTACACCCTTCCCAACGAGGTTGGGAAATACAGCTTTAATACATACACAAACATAAATGTTAAAAGGTTTTACGAGTTATTTGTTGGAACTATTTGTTGGTGAACAACAGCCAGACAGTGATTGTGTGCAGCTTCCTTAAGTATTGTGATTGCAGTGGGGTTGCCAGGTTTGGTAAAAGTGGGCGTTTACAGAGAACAAAACCAAAACCTGTGCTGGCTGACTGCAACTGGCAGAGAGAAGTAAGGAGCACCAAATGTCCTCATCTGTGTGTGCTCACTGTTAAACTATTGAAGTGATTCTATGTGGCACTTGGCTCCTGTCCAACGCAATGAAATGGGGATTGGCTCCTATATGGGCAAATGTACTAAAGCTCAAAGTCATATCGATGCCCATTGTCTCATCTGTTGCCACGGTGATTAACGACCCACCCTCATTTAGACCGGGAGCCAAAAAGTGTCTCACTCACATCTGGAAGATGAGCCATTAATCTAAAGCAGCACTCTTTCTGTTTCACTCTCTCTCTCTCTCTCTCTCTCTCTCTCTCTCTCTCTCTCTCTCTCTCTTGTTCTCTCTCTATTCTTCTAATCCCATTTTCTCTACTTTCTCTCCATTTATGCATGCATTTTTTTTCTTTGTTCCTCCATCTCCTCCTTATGTATCGGTATATATAGTGCTATATGAATTTATAGTCCTGGGCCGTATTGTCTCTCGCATACAGTAAGTATCTTCGGCTGCAGGGCCTGGAGACAGAAACCTATACAGTAAATGTAATTTTGGTAAAACAAACACAAAGAGTCCAAAACAAAACTAGGCTCTGGCTTTAAGCAGTAGTGCATCTGCAGAGCATCATGCATGTTAAAATTAGACAGAGAGCCATACGAGGGATCCCAATGCCTTTTAATTCCTTATAGTTTATTTTATCATTAGAGCCGTCACCTGTCTATCTCCCCCATCACTTTCAGGAAAACCTCTCACTCCAAATCTCTTTATGCGGACAACATTTGGTTGTTTTTTGATAACGCAGTTGTCTCAATTCCTTATATTTTAAACAATTTTGCAGAATTTAGCTCCCTGTCTGTCCCTGGCCTACCAGCTAGTAGCTAGCCGCTGCCATGGTGTTCCTAAAATACACCGTACTGTAATTCCTGGACCTCTTCTGTCACTTCACTGCAAACTCTCTTTCTGTAATTAAATCCAACGGACTCCTGCATCGTCCACGTTATGTGCACAGGGCTGCCCGTTGCGAGTTTCTTTACTCCGATCATGCTATTCCCACCAATCATTCTGACCGGCGCTCTGTCGCACCGCTACGACGTCATCACAACAAACGTGCAACCCGGCAATCTGAGACCTCTCATCTGTGTTGACAACGTCGCTCCCCTCATTCCATCTCCCTCAACATCTACAAATCACAACTCTGCAACCTTCATGCTACAGAATGCATGCTCCCTAAACAATAAAGCACTTCTCATCCATGACATCATCACGACAGGAAAATTGATTTTCTATGCCTAACAGAAATATGGCAAAATCAACAGGACTTTATCTCACTCAATCAAGCCACAACCCCGGGTTATGTCTACATCCAGAAACCCCGCTCCATCGGTCGGGGTGGTGAGCTGGCAGTAGTCCATCGAGCTGACTTCCTGGTTAGAAAGCTTCCCGTACCCACTGTCACCTCTCTGGAATGTGTTGCACTCTCTCTGGCTGGATCCCAACATCTCCAGGTTGTCCTTATTTATTATTCATGTCTGAGCTATCTGAGCTACTCACCGCTGTCTGCTCCAGGTCTCCATCTACACTTCTCATTGGAGATTTCAACATTCATATGGACTCCCCCAACTGCCAGTTTGCCTCTGACTTCCTCTCACTACTTGACTGCTTTAATATCTCACAGTATGTCCAAGGTCCCACCCACACCAAAGGTCACACACTGGACCTGGTATGCTCCACTGGCACAACTCCTTCACATTTGCAGTGCTTGGACCTAGCCATCTCTGACCATCATGCCGTCTTTTTCTCCATTCCTGACAAAAACGCACTATCACGTTCAGGAACATCAAGGCAGTGAGCACACCAGCCCTAACTGACCTGTTAGCTACCCATCTGGCCTTTGATCCCCCTGACACCATGGTTGATGGCCTGGTAGCCCACTACAACACTGCTTTTTCCTTAGCCTGGACTCTCTCGCCCCCCTCAAAACACGGACTGCCTCCTTCACACATCCTGCTCCTTGGTTCACTCCTGAACTCCGCTCCTTGAAGGCCTCCGGTCGTCAACTTAAGAAGCTCTACAGACGATCCGGCCTCACTGTCCACCTGGAGGCCTACAAAGACCACATTAGTTCCTACAAGGAACCTCTCTCACAAACCAAATCACAATATTACTCCACCCTCATTGGTAACCAGCAAAACCACCCCAGAATGCTGTTCTTCAACAACAAGTATCGGCCGATCTCCAACCTTCCTTTCCTTAGTAAAATCACCAACGACCTCCTCATCGCAGCTAATTACGGCCACATCTCCATCCTCATCCTCCTTGACCTCTCCGCAGCTTTTGACACAGTCTGCCACTCCATCGTCCTCAACCGCCTATCTGACCACCTAGGACTCACCGGAACAGCTCTCTCCTGGTTTCAATCATGTCTCTCCAACAGAAAACAGTTCATCACCATCAGTGACTCCAGCTCCTCCCCAGCCCCAGTCAACCAAGGCGTGCCTCAAGGTTCTGTGCTTGGACCCCTCCTCTTCACCATCTACATGCTCCCCCTCGGTCAGATTATCCGCCACCATGGTCTCAGTTTCCACTCCTACGCCGACGACACACAGCTCCACCTCAGCACCAAGCTGGGATTCTTGAAAGGCGCTATATAAGTCCAATTTATTATTATTATTATTAAAGACACTCCCCCAACATTATCATTAGGTAGGTAAACAGGTAGGAAGGTAGGTAGACAGGTAGGTAAACAGGCAGGTAGGTAGACATGTAGACAGGTAGACAGTCCGTCCCTTCAGGCCTCCCTCCAGAGACACTCCCCCAACATTATCATTACGTAGTAAGACAGGTAGGTAGACAAGTAGATAGGTAGACAGGTAGACAGTCCGGCCCTTCAGGCCTCCCTCCAAAGACACTCACCCTCACATTATCATTAGGTAGTAAGACAGGTAGGCAGAAAGGTAGACAGTCTGTCCCTTCAGGCCTCCCTCTAAAGACACTCCCGTAATATTATCATTAGGTAGGTAGGCAGGTAAGTAGGTAGACAAGTAGGTAGGTAGGTAGGTAGGTAGATGGGTAGGTAGGTAGACAGGCAGGTAGACCGTCCAATCATTTTCATTTGGGCCAAATGAAATGATTGGACGGCCTTGTTACTGTCCTGTGACAGCCACAGATAATTTCAACAAATATAACAGGAAATGTTTTTGAAGACGATTGCCAGCCTCGGATTTAAGTGAATGAGACAGGGGAAGATACAGAGAGGTGAGGGCCACTGTGAGATGGAAGAGGCATGACTATCAAAGGGGACATGTCCAAAGAGAGATGTGAGAAGACAAAGAAAGAAGAGATGCATTTAAGATACAAAAGGCAATAAAGACAGGAGATGGAGCTCAACAATAAAGCTGTGGACGGCAGCAAGGGGAGAGGTGAAGCAGGGTCAGTAGGGTTGACTGACAGTTTGGGGATTAGTTTGAACATGAAAACTCTGGACACTTCACCCTCATCCATCACCGCTAACACTTACGGACAACACACACACACACTCCCAATGAAGAAAAACAGGTGGTAGGAATAGAATTTGAATGCTTGAGCAAGTGCTTTATGTCATACTAATAATGTTCACACACAACTAATGGAAGTTAGTGCTCATCGTTTTCTGTCATTATTTTTAATCAGTACTGGAAAGTACTGCAATTAAATACTATTCTGAGATAATTGTACTCAACTTGTTTATTTCCATTTTCTGCTACTTGATACTTCTACTCCACTACATTTATTTAACATATAAATTCACTAGATGCTTTGCAGATTGATATTTTACATTAAAAAAATATAATAACTATAAAAGTTACTATGCATTTTGAAAGATTAATCCAGTTGTTTCCAACCTGTTTGGTTTGAGACCCCCAGGGACATTAGAGGATGTTAGAGGGGCAGGGGCCCAAATTCCTAAAAAGTACATTTTTGCAAATAATTAAATAAATATATGGCTGGAAATACTATTTTTGTTGCATTCTGAAAGAGATATTAAAATCCATGACCAAGAGTGTAGGTTTAATTTTAACATTTGGAGGGTTCACATGAAGCGGGGGGGTTTGGTGGTCCTCCCCCAGGAAAATCTGGGCATCAAACTTTTCATTTCCTGCAATCTGATGAATTTGCATGCACTCATTTGTGCCTTTTTTGCATCAATTTATGGTGGAGGTGTCTTTAGTTATGTAAAGGAAAACATAAAAATCAGGCACAAGGTAACAATTAAATATAAAAACATATAATGATTGACGGAAAAGTTGACAGTATTTACTCAGTCCATAAAGTACACTCACTCAGATATTCAAACTCCGTCAGACACACACACACACACACACACACACACACACACACACACACACACTGTGTCTCTCACGCAATCACAACTCATCACACTAATTTTATTTGTAAGTCTTTGGTCCGTACCTGTTCTCTCAACTGTTGTCCCTGCTGTCTACTGCACAGTCTCTCTGACCATTACCATGTCAGATAAACTAAACTATCACAGAAGACTGTTTCCCTGTTGCTTCTGATGTACACACAATGTATTTCTCTGCCACCTGAAAGATAGTTAACTAGTGCAACATTACAAGAACACAGTACCTGGCTGAAAACACAAACAGACCTGGAATCAGCAAGGAAGACAAACTTAAATTACTTGAAATATTCATAGTGACAATTTTGGCAAAGAAAACCTGTTCAAAGCAAGTCGATTCTGCGAGTTCACCAAACCCTGACAGCAAGCCAAAAGTTAATTTTAGACATTATACACTCGCACACAGTGGTGCCAGTATGACACATGGATGTTGTTACATAACACATAATCATCAAATATATTATATGTGTCTGGCTTAGACAGGACATCTGTATCTCATCCATTCATCCGTTTTCTTCCGCTTCCAGGTCGCTTGGGCAGCAGGCTAAGCAGGGAATACCAGAAATCCCTCTCCCCAGCAACGTTTTCCAGCTCTTCCTGGGGGACCCCGAAGCGTTCCCAGGCCAGACCAGATATATAATCTCTCTAGCGTGTTCTGGGTCTACCCTGGGACAAGTTTGATGTGCCTGGAAAACCTCCAAAGGGAGGCGTCCAGGAGGCATCTGATCAGATGCCCGAACCACCTCAGCTGACCCCTTTCGACGCAAAGGAGTAGCGGCTCTACTCCGAGCTCCCTCCGGATGTCAGAGCTCCTCACCCTATCTCTAAGGCTGAGCCCAGACACCCTACGAAGAAAACTAATTTCGGCTGCTTGTATCCGCGATCTCGTTCTTTCGGTCACTACCCAAAGCTCATGACCATAGGTGAGGGTCAGAATGTAGATAAGACTGGTAATTCAGGAGCTTTTCCTCGCGGCTCAGCTCCCTTTTCACCACAATGGTCCGGTACGGCGCCCGCATAACTGCCGATGCTGCACCGAACCGCATGTCCATCTCCCGCTCCATTTTTCCCTCACTCGTGAAAAAGATCCCAAGATACTTAAACTCCCTTGCTTGGGGCAAAGACTCAATCCCCACCCGCAGGGTGCAACCCACTATTTTCCGGCAGAGCTCCATGGCCTCAGACTTGGAGGTACTGACTCTCATCCCGTCCACTTCACACTCAGCTGCAAACCTCCCCAGCAGGTCCCGGCTCGATGAAGCCAACAGAACCACATCATCTGCAAAGAACAGAGACGCAATTCTGAGGTCCGTGAACCGGACACTCTCCTCCCCCTCTGCTGCGCCTTGAGATCCTGTCCATGAAAACCACAAACAGGATCGGCGACAAGGGACAACCCTGGCGGAGGCCAACACCCATTGGAAACGTGTTTGACTTTGTACCGAGTATACAGACACAGCTCTCACTTTGATTATACAAGGACAGGATGGCTCATAACAGCGATCCCGGTACCCCATATTCTCCCAGTACCCCACACAGGACTCCCTGGGGAACACGGTTGTAAGCTTTCTCCAAGTCCACAAAACACATGTAGACTGGTAGTGAGGTCGTGTTGCTCTGGCTCTATATGTTTGGCGATGCCGGGAAGCTGCTTGACATCCTCCTGGATCCTCCTTGTCACATATGTTCACATTATATGTATTATTTTTTGTCATATGGATTGTCTATGTTGTATTTTCATTATGTTGTTACTCTGTACACACGGCATCTATTGCACATCTGTTCATCCGGGAAGGGGATCCCTCCTCTGTTGCTCTTCCTGAGGTTTCTTCCATTTTTTACCCTGTTAGAAGTTTTTTTTTGGATAAGTTTTTCCCTATCCAATGAGAGGGTCGCATTGTAAAGGACAGAGGGTGTTGTATCCTGTACAGATTTTAAAGCGCCCTGAGGCAAATTTGTGATTTGTGATTTTGGGCTATACAAATAAAAATGGACTTGACTTGACTTAACTGGACTGGATGGGCAAACTCCCATGAACCCTCCAACAGCCCCGTCAGGGTAAAGAGCTGGTCCACTGTTCCACGGCCAGGACGGAATCCGCATTGCTCCTCCTGGATCCGAGGTTCGACAATCGGTCGGAGCCTCCTTTCCAGCACCCTATAATAAACTTTCCCGTGGAGGCTGAGCAGTGTGATACCCCGGTAATTGGAGCACATCCTCCGGTCCCCCCTTTTAAAAAATGGAAATTCAATTTCCGCTGCCATTCCACAGGTACAGTCCGCGACCTCCACGCGACACTGAAGAGGCGTGTCAGCCAAGACAGCCCAACAATATCCAGGGCCTTCAGCATCTCAGGGCGAATCCCATCTACGCCCGGCGTCTTGCCACTGAGGAGCTTTTTGACCACCTCAGCGACCTCTGCCAAGGATATGGACAAGCCTTCCCCCCCCCGAGTCTTCAAACTCTGCCTCCTCTATGTAGTACGTGTTGGTTTTGGTTCAGGAGTTCCTGGGTTCAGGAGTTCAGTGCTCCATCCACCGCTCGACGATATCCCCAGTCCGGGTTTGCAGTTCTCCTCCCCTGCTTAACACAGCCTGAGTCAAGCCCTGCTTTCCCTTTCGGAGTCGTTTAACGGTTTGCCAGAACTTCCTTGAGGCCAACCGAAAGTCCTTCTCCATGGTCTCCCCAAACTCCTCCCACACCAGGGTTTTTGCTTTGGCGTCTGCCGCAGCTGCAGCTCTTCTGGCAAACCGGTACCTGTCAGCTGTTTCCGGGGACCATGTTTACCATTGGCAGAGCATTTTGGCAAATTTTTCTTGGGCGCTACCCACATAATCAGCTGTGCTGCTCATCCCACAAATGCATGATCCTTACAAGTTGGACATCATTGTGACGGTAAATAAACAGGCTTTCCAACAATGTAAAATATAATGCCAATTAGCACTGTAACGACAGAGAAATAATCCGGCAAACACAAGTTTCCGAACTTTTTTTCCCCAGTTTAGTTGGTACTGCTCCACCTCCCGCACCAGCTCCAGTTCCTTCCCCGCCAGAGAGGTGACGTTCCATGTGCCAAGATGCAGTCTGCGATGCCGGTGATCCGCACACCTAAATCCCCGCCTTTGCCTGCCGCCCAACTCGCATTTCACCCGACCCCAATGCCTATTCCTGCGGGGGGTGGGCCCACAGGGAGGCGGCCCCATGATGCATCCTCGGGCCGAGGCCCGGCCACCAGACGCTCGCCGGCTCCCTTCCCGGGTCTGGCTCAATCACTATTAATTGACTACAATTTCTTGATTGAAAGATGCATATAAAACCAGCACTTTTCATGATTTTGCATGTTTGCCGTTAAAAGTAATGATTCTTTACATATGATTCAAAAGAAAGTAAACACAGAAGATAGAGAGTCAATGTAGCCGATTACTCTGTTTCTGGAGATTTTTCATGCAGTTAGTGTTATTCCTCATGTCTGACTGAAGCTGGAATATTCCATTGAGGTAATGCAGCTGTAACAGGAATGCAATGAGAGTTTTATCTAACCCCATATGGAATGCAAATGTGCATTATTTATCTTGGAAATGCATTAATAAATCAAGCCTTCCAGTGGAGGTGTATGTGTGTGTGTTTGTGCGTGTGTGCATGTGATTACAAAGGATGAACTGAAAGTAAAGTGGCAAACTGCTGTGAAAACCGTGTGCTGGTGTAGGTACAGTATGTGTACACAGTGTGTGTACTGGTGTGTGCGTACTACGTGTGGACTCTTTGAAACTGAGTATCCAGTGGAGTATAAAGTGGTATCCTGCTGTGAATAGATGTGCAAGTGCATGAGTTGACGTATACTGGTTTAAAGGGTACGGTGCTATACACCCATTGCCCTCTAATTTCAGTGTGTGTGTGTGTGTGGTTGTCTTCTGTGTCTGTGCTTTTCGGGCAATTAGTTATTTCAGCAATACATATGGAGTTTACAATCTGCTTAAATGTGTTGTTTTTGACAATTTTATTCCAGAGCTTTCAAAGTGTCTACATCCAAGGCATCAAACACATCTTCCCACCAACCTCTGCCCAACAAAACCAAAAACAGAAAAACAAAACAAACGATAACAATGTACTTTACATTGAAATATATCAATAGAGCATCTTCAGAACAGCCAAAAACAAGTTCCTAATCCACCTGTATTCTGTCACAAATAAAAGGAAACTAATGAAAGATATCAAAAAGTTCAAAAGAGATGAATATATCAGCATTTACTGTACATACTATACACTGCTCACATATCACAGAAAGGTGACGCTGATGAATATGATTTCTATATTTCTTTTCTTTTTTTAAATCTATTTCTCTTTTTTTTGGGGATGATGCGTGACCTTGAACTGGTGCCAAGTCAGGTGCTAGCATTTACTGGACATTATTATATCATTATCTTTTCTTCAGATTATTTTTTTAGCATTTCTGCTTTATTTAATAGTGAGAGACAGTCAAGACAGGCTTCTGGGCCACTGAGGTAAGGACTCAGCCTTAAAGGTACACACTCTACCCAGTGAGTTACCAGGGCACCCCTGAATGTATCATTTTCAAACCCTTTTCCATAAACCCATGTCTTTATCTAACTCTTTGCTCCATTGCCAATGCTAACACAGCAGAAGTGCGCTGGGCCCATAACCCAAAGGTCAATGGATCGAAACCATCATTTGCTATCGCAAGTGCGTTCTCTAAAAACACAGGTTCTTACTGATCATTGCTCTAACAAACATGGCTTTGCTTATGATACATGGCCATGAAATCCAAATCCAGTTCATGGCCATGAACAAAGGCATCTTCTTTTTTTCCAAATTTCATTTCATTGTCTAAAAAGGTTGAAAACAATCTATATAATATCTACTAAAATATATATATACAGAGTGTTACACGTATATAGTTCCACATTAACTACAGCATATTTATTATTGGTTTGTTATGTGTTTTTACAATTTGCACTTTTATATGAATGCTACTGTCATTATATAGATTTATTCTATGTAAAGATCTAATTTAATAATTTATTTATTAATTCATTTACTTTTTTTTTACATTTGAGGGAAAATGCAGCATTTGTCTATGGAGTGTTCATTTGGGAGATGTTATAATGCAGATCCAGTAAATCTTGTACGTTTTCAGGAGTTTCTTGATGTAGGGGAGACCCAGTTTTCCCATTTATTATCATTTTGTATAGGTTTAAATTGCTGAAAGCAATCATGAGTTGCTCATGATTGCTTTCACCTCAAATGTTGAAAAGTCAATCAAATGTGTAGATAACTAAGTAATAGGTACATTACATTTCCATGTAGAAGGCTGGAGTAGCCAATGTGAGCTTATTTCAATTGTATACAAGCCAAGCCATATGATTTACCTTTACCTTGTATTTGGTTTTCAGGTTGTCCCACTTTTTGGAGCCCTGCAGGCCAGTCACCTGTCCCTCCAGCCCCATGTCCTTCACCACCTGTCTGTAATCAGTCAGAACAGCAGCTCTTCAGCAGTGTGTAATAAATCAACAGGCTATATATTTATTTGTCACATGAAATCGTGTAAGGTACTATGGCTGTAGATCAGAATTAGCTTATGTTAATTTGCCACACCCATTTATGATAACATTAGAACCCGGTATATACGGTATACTTACTCTTAGCCTGATCGAGCTGTATTCCTCTTCCCACTGAAGAAATGATCCAGTTTAACTCCTTTATCAGGGGCCAGGCTTTCAGCATCTGAGACTGAAGTCAAATAAAATAAATGAATCATATTCCTGAACGCCATCAATAAAACAACGCTCAAAAATCAGAAATAACTAAAGCAGAACTGAACATCAACTACGCTACAACGTTAACTTCACTTCGATCAGTTTACAGTAACAGTAACGTTCAGAGTTCGCCGATGGGTTTAACAATTATGACAACAGTAACTTACATGATTTGCATTTCTCTGTCATGACAGTGCTGTTTTCGTGAACGGCCAAATAGTGCGCCGCTTTTAAATGTTGTTGCTGCAAGGAATTGTGGGACGGTATTATCTCCTTTCCTTTGGTAAAGGATGGTCCAGTGTATCCTCTGCTAAAGGAGATAATAAAGGAAGCATTGGAGAACCTTTCCTCAGCATTTAGTGAATTCAAACAGCTCTTACATACTTCTTGGTCATTTCACTCCGTTAGGAACCCTCCTAAGCAAAAAAGAGTTTTGGAGCGCAGCCCTGGAGTGGCAGTTGTCCGTCTCCAATGCTCTTGCTGGACCTGTGTTAAGCCTCGGACACACCAGGAATGTCAGGAGCGCGTGGTGGCTGCGCGATTCACGCGTTGGGCGTTCACACCAGCTGCATTTCAGCTGTGTTTCTGCTGCTGCTGTCAGCTCTTTCTTTCTACATAGAATTTGCCTTTTAATGGCCATTTAATTTCATTATAAATATCATTTATATTTATTTTAGACCGAGAAAGGTTCAGAAACGTGTGGTAATTTGTAAATAATAGTAATAATCCCAAATTAAAACTCTGTACTATATTCATTCACGTAGCTCTCCAAGTCACTGCATGTTCTAGAACACTGTCTGGCAAATATTTCAGAATAAAAGCCTCGTGTTAACAAATGAAGGAATTCTGTCCACAGAAAAAACGCTTGAGGGCTTTTACTTCAAAATGAAAGCAGGAAGTGTTGATTTTTACCCAATGTCATAATATCCACCAGGGGCCATGTCATAATGTCCACCAGGGGCCATGTCATAATGTCCACCAGGGGCCATGTCATAATATCCACCAGGGGCCATGTCATAATGTCCACCAGGGGCCATGTCATAATGTCCACCGGGGCCATGTCATAATGTCCACCGGGGCCATGTCATAATGTCCACCAGGGGCCATGTCATAATGTCCACCGGGGCTAGGTCATAATATCAGGCCCCATTTTCTCAATCCGCCTGTCGGACGGCGATTCAGCGCTGGGCTCTTCCCTGTTCGCTCGCTGCAACTGAGGGAATCCTGACAGGCTGCACCTTCCCCTCTTGTGGGCGTGGTTTCAGCCATGGATGTATTAAGAGAGGTTTCAGGTTTCAGCGCCTTCAGTGACACGCCCCCAGCGTCTCAGAGCAGACAATACTGATGATTTTGGAAGCTAATTTAATATACTCTGCGATTTTTTTAATCATCAGTTTTGGCTGGGTGGTTAGTAACACATTTTTCTGTGGTGTGACAAACCCAGAATGCATATTTATTTTTGCTTTAAACGGACTTTAAACAAAAAAACTTGTTTAGGTTCAGGCAACAAAACCACTTAGCTAGGTTTAGGAATAAAACATCATGTTAGGGTTTAAAATCACTACGTTTGTAAAGTGAAAGTGAAACTTAACTCACAGGACATGAACAGCGGTCTCCTGGATGAAAGCCTTTTTTTTTTTTTTTCAGAATCAGAATCAGAAAGGAGTTTATTGCCAGGTGTAAGGGGTATACACTAGGAATTTTCTTTGGCTTTGTTGGTGCAGTCAAACAGTATAATTACAAAAGAATAGATAAAAAACGTAGAATAAAATAAGAATAAAATAAAATGTACAATTTACAAAATAAGCTATAAACAGATGTAAACAGATAGTGCAAATATTGAGAGAGGGGGAGAGTCAGTGTCGGCAGGGGGGGGGGGGGCAGTAGTGTGTATGTGAGGGAGAGAGTCACAGGGGGGCGGATGGGCTGTTGGAGAGCCCCACTGCCATGGGGAAAAAACTGTTTTTGTGGCGTGAGGTTTTGGTCCTGATGGACCTTAACCTCCTGCCAGATGGTAAAGTCTGAAATAGATGGTGTCCGGGATGGGAGGGGTCGGCCACAATCTTCCCTACCCTCCTTAAGGTCCTGGAGGGAGGGAAGGTTGCAGCCGATCGCCCTCTCTGCAGCACGGATGACCCGCTGCAGCCTGGCCTTGTCCCTGGCGGTGGCAGCGGCGAACCAGACGGTGATGGAGGAGGTGAGGATGGACTCGATGATGGCCGAGTAAAAGTGCACCATCATGGTCTGTGGCAGGTTGAATTTCTTCAGCTGCCGCAGGAAGTACATCCTCTGCTGGGCCTTACTGGTGAGGGAGCTAATGTTTAGCTCCCACTTGAGGTCCTGGGCGATGGTCATGCCCAGGAAACGGAACGACTCCACCGTGTTGACTGGGGAGCCGCGCAGGATGAGGGGGGGGAGCGGGGCTGAGTTTCTCCTGAAGTCCACCGCCATCTCCACTGTCTTGTGTTTGGTTCTTTATATTCTAATCTCTGCCTCTATGGACCAGCCTCCACTGACACAAACACATACAGTGGGTCTTAGCCTCCAGTAAACAGGATGGTTTTAAGATGCAATAAAAGTATGCTTCTGGTGTGAGAACCCTTCAGAGTCCCTCTCAAACTAAATAAATAATCCCAAAAACACATCAATAATTAACACAAAACACACTGTTACATAATATTTGAAAGTTTAACTTTCTCACACAATAATCCTTCTCTGACTAAAATATTGCTATGGTTATCATAAATAGGACAAAAACACAGGAGCGCCTAACAGAAATATTGCAGTCCAATACAGTAGCAGAAGCCCAAACTGTTGTTCAATTGTTAGTGTGACAGAAATGTATTGATTTCATTTTGAGGTCAAAGTTGCACTGTTTACTTTTTCTGTTGTCCAACCTTACATCCTTTCCTGTAAAGGCTGGACAAAATGTCAGGAAGACAAAAATATATATATATATTTTTTCATATTGCTTTAATGGTGCAAGATGTAGAACATCTGGCAGACTTTTTCCTTCTACATCATTTTGAGGACAAATTTTGCAAGAACATATGGTTCCATGATTAGAAAGTTTGCCTTAACAATTGTTTCCTTCCTCCTTGCTGTGACCACAGTGATGCAACAGTCTGTGTGAGTGTTAACCTGGAGAGTAAAGTCTGTCGTCTTGTTCCTCTTACCCTGTGTTATGTGGGCTCAGCCTTCTAGTGTGAGGTCGAGTGTTTCATTGGTGCATCCTGTAAAAAAAATACTGGCCGGCCAAACGACAGTAAATTGAAGCTGGTACTAAGATGTGGAGGTTGGAGCCAGCCCATACATCCACATTAGACATGCAGTTTTTCCCATCTGTGAAGATGTGTAGCAGATATGATTAATGCATAATTTCACAACTGTCTGACAAAACAAACAGCCCTGATATATCATCATCCTATACATTGTTGTAGCTAACTTGTTAGCAAGCTGTTGCCTACTTAAAGGGACTGTTTGTAACTTCTTACACGTATAAATCAATCCGGGTCGGTGTCCCATGCGCGCTCACGTGTGGCTACGCTGTTCAAACTCAGACTCCAATACAAACTACAGTGAAGCACCAAAACCTCTTGGTTGTATCTAGTGAAGCCCTCTAGTTGGCCGCGGTCGGAGGACGCGGGGGAGACCGTAGCTTTGGTCTCCAGGACCGGAGTCTCTGCTGTACTCTGCTCCTCTGCTCCTCTGCCTGCTTGCCTTCACTCACACACCCGCTCTCACGTGCATGCGCGCACACTACACACTGCAGAAGAGTTGTAGCTCTGAGAATATCTAGTGGACGTTTGTGCAGAAATAACTGCTGCAGCTCCTCCAGACCAACAGAGGTTTCCCGTGTCTTGTGAAGTGACGGGGCTCCGCAGAGAGAAACGTTATCGTCTCCGACCAAAACTCCGGTGTCTCCCGTTCCCTCCGGCCGCGGTCGGGAGGCTGAGGCAGGAAAAGCCAACACTAGCATCAGCATTGATTCATGGAGAGACCTTCGACCTTTGTCTACTGCCAAGCAGCTGAAATATAGAGTGATATTGTGGTTTTAGCTGACGTGTGTCGCCTCACTGATTTGAGTGATGCTCGTTCATGTCTATGTAGAGCGAGCGTGAGCCCGAGCAACAGGACGCTGACTTTCATTGACTTAACGGCCACAAGCAATTCTGATTCTTACAAACAGTCCCTTTAATTTGAATTTATAGTTATGCGTTAACTACAGAGCCCCGGCATGTAGCCAAGAAGGCTCAGTGATCATTTCCTTTTTCAGTAACACAAATCTAGCAAAGCCAGTGTTGGACCGCCCTGTATGCTGAATACGCAATTGCGTAGTGCCCTGCAATTTATTATTTTAATTTTGATATAAAGTAAGTTTCTCGGAGACATAAAGTCAATCAATGAGAGTGGTAGTTCATATTTGATATGAATTAGCTGACAGGAAATGAGCAGCACAATGTGAGGGAGAGAGAAGAGGTGAAATAAAAATAGAATATGAAGGAAAGCAGAGATGATATGTCAGTAACGCTTGACTGAGCTGGTGACAGCTGCGGGATTCACACCAGGCAGCAAAGTGTGGCTAAATTACATTTATCCGCGGCTGGGAGCCGTGTGCATGTGTTCCAGGCCGGAAGAAATTCTTTTGTCACATACTGTAAGTCAACATGTCACAGGATTCACAGGATGTGTTCACTGATTGGCTGTGGGTATTCTCTGGTCGCACTCCGCCGCTAAAAGTTAAATTTTACTAAAATTGTGGGTTTGGCAGAATTAAACGGACGCAGCTCGCTGAGCTCGAAAGCGGCTGCCGCAGCTTTTCTTGACATTGCATTGCAGATCGCCGCAGGCCGCACTTTACCGCTGCTCTGGTGTGAAGGAGTTATGTTGCCCTCTGGTGGTGGTTTGGATTCAAAGCCCAGTGAGAGAATGCTAGTACTTGTCTATAATGAACTTTGATCTAATATACTCTTTCAGTGTACTTAATACGAAAAGGCGCGTGGAAGTCACGATAATACACAAGGCAAAAGTGTGTAAGAGCTATGACGTAGAGTGAAAAGAGAGAGAGAGAGAGAGAGAGAGAGAGACTAATGGTGGACCGGAGGGGGCGTGGATGGTCCAACATACACAGGACTTTCAACCAGGAGACCGCTGTTTTGTGTGTGTTTTGTAAACTACGTTAGTGACATTTGTGACGTGTTTTCCGTACTTCGTTGTTTCCTTTGTTTACGTACTTATTTTAAGCCCAACCATGACATGTTTCCTAAACCTAACTAAAGCCCGGGACACACCAGGAACGTCAGGAGTGCGTGGCGGCTGCGTTACCTGTTGTTTTTTATGTCGGCGTTCGTATTAACAGGTTAGAGCAGCCACATTGCCCACACGAGATGCGCGTTTCAGCTGCGTCTCTTCTAGGGAATAGAGGTCTCGCCTATTTTTGAGGCGTGTGTTTCACAGCAACAACAGACAGTGAAAGTGATCTATTGACTGTATATTAACATCATACCAGCAAGATTACCACAGTTTTGATGTCTATCTGTAGAATATGTTACGGAGATGAAAAAAAAGTAAAGACTTATTTTGAAATCAACACTTCCTGCTTTCATTTCAAATTAAAAGCCCTCAACTTCAACAGAATACCTTCATTTGTTAACACAAGGCTTTTATTCTGAAATATGAACAGTAAGTGCTGTGGAACATGCAGTGATTTGGAGAGCTCCATGAATTGATAAAGTGTGGTGTTTAAGACAACACTCCCTGCTTTCATTTAGAAATAAAAGCCCTCAAGCGTTTTTTTCTGTGGACATAATTCCTTCATTTGTTAACCCAAGGCTTTTATTCTGAAATATGTGCCGGACAGTGTTCTAGAACATGCAGTGACTTGGAGAGCTCCATGAATGAACATAATACAGAGTTTTAATTGTCAATTATTACTATTATTTACAAATCACCACACATTTCTTAACCTTTCTCTGTCTAAAATAAATATAAATGATATTTATAATGAAATGAAATGGCCATTAAAAGGCAAAATCTATGTAGAAAGAAAGGGCTGACAGCTGCAGAAGTAGACACGCAGCAGACACGCAGCTGGTGTGAACACCCGACGCATGAATCACGCAGCCACCCCGCCACGCAGACGCCACACGCTCCTGATGTTCCCTGTGTGTCCCGGGCATTAGGCTACTTGTAGGCTACTGCACCTTCATACACATGTAATATTCACACCTCGGCGGGGCAAAACCTGACACTGTCACACTATCCTCCGGTGGACAGACGGGTCTACTACAATCTCCATTTATTGATTGTAATTATATCTGGTTAAAAAGAGACACAACACTGGCACTTACAGATAAAGGATCTTTGATTTATTACTGGCACAAAACAAATGTGTTTCAGCTAGTGGCCATTATCGCTGATCATCGCTGATGATGGAGTAGCAGGACAGACGAAAGAACAGAGAGGAGGATAACTTTAAAAATAACTTTATTAATCAATTCTGGCATCTCTCAGAAACAAAACCATCTCAAGTGTGCATAAATAGAAGAAAGAAAAATCAAACACATATTCAAAAACAATTATTTCACAAATCAAAAAGACAAAAACAGTTCTCCTGTCTGTCCAACAGAGCACAGAACTCCCTCCACTGCCCAGACCGCTGTGAAAGTATTCAACTTATTAACCCTCTGATAGTAAGCATGTTCAACCTTCCATGTATGTTAACCTCAACACCATCTGTATATCCTGCACCCTTTACGCCCGGGCCTCACAGGGAACGTCAGCAGCGCGTGGCGGCTGCAGAACCTTTTGTTTTTTATTTCAGCGTCCATGTTAACAGGTTAGAGCAGACACACTGCCCGTGTGAGACTTGCGGCTTGGCTGCGTGTCAGCTGTGTCTCTTCTACAGATTCGAGGCCTCGCCTATTTTTACCGCGAGCCGCGCGGTTCACAGCAACAACAGACAGTGAAAATGATCTATTGACTGTATATTGACATCATACCACTAACATTACTAAAGTTTACATGTCTGTATCTGTAGAATATGTCACATACATGAACAAAATATTTATTTTTAAATCAACACTCCCTGCTTTCATTTCAAAATAAAGCATTTTTCTTTGGACAAAATTCCTTCATTTGTTAACACAAGGCTTTTATTCTGAAATATTTGCAGGACAGTGTTATAGGAAATGCAGTGACTTGCACGGCTCCATTAATGAAGAAAGTACGGGGTTTTAATTGTGGATTATTACTATTATTTACTAATGAGTACACGCTTTTTAATCTTTTTCTATCTTAAATAAATATAATAATAATAATAAATATAAATTACATTTATAATGAAATGAAATGGTCATTATGAAAGACAAACTATGTAGAAAGAAAGGGCTGACTGCATCAGCTGCAGCACAGCAGAAACGCTGCCAGTGTGGACAACCCACGCGTGGGACACACGGCACTTCAGCGAGGCAGCCGCCACGCGCTGGTCAGGTGAGCAGTCTGGCTCAAGCGTTCTGAAGAGTACAGACATGCCTTTTCCTCACCAGGTATTTAGGACCAGGCATAAATACCTCTACAACTCTTATACAAGGACCACAAACTGCCTGTTGGGGACCTTCTTACTACCTACTACTTTCACACAAAGCTGAAATGCTGCATACTTTTCCAAAGTCTCAAACTTTCCTAGCTTTGAAGTAACAAAAAACAGCAGCTTGTCCCCATCCTCCTGCCACTCCCCCACGGCAGGAGCAACAGTTAGAGAAGGAAAACTGTGTGGCCATCCTGTTCAGGCTGAATACAGTTTTCAGAATGACTTCTAATGGATTCTGACTGGGATGCACAGACCTCGGTCACCATTCTGTCCAGGATCCTGGTGAGTCTAATGCCCATCTTCTGTGTCAAAGCATCAAGAGCACACTTGGCATTCTGCAACAAATATCCAACATTGACACATCCAGATTTGTGCAGAGCAAGACTGTGTTGGAAAAATACAAACATGTGCACATTCCTAAGGTCATGACAGGTGACACTCATTGCCCTTAAGGCCTATTTCTGTTTCGGTGTCGGTCACCTAGTCAACGAACTTGTAGAGCCTATTTGAGGAAAAGTAACCCTAAAAAGGACAGAAGTGTCAGTCAGACAGACAATGTGAGTTATATGACTGTGAGCCTGCACGGGCTCTCAGCCTTGAACATTTATCTTGATGGTTGTTTGCCCACTTGCAAGTGTTTATTAAACCTTTAAAAGACTTTCTCTTGATTTTCGAGTCCTTCTTTACAGAAATTGCCTCCACAAAGACACAAACTGGAGGAGGACAGTATCTGTGATATGATACTCATCTAGTCTGACCAGGAACAGCTGTTAACCGTATCCTAGATGGCTTACTATCTGAAGAAGCTGCTCTTGCCACCTCAAACCACACTGGTACAGGTGCCTCTGGGCTGTTTGCAGTCTGAAGGACATTATCTTTGATTGAATATCCAGCAGTCCTTGTCCTCCTTCTACAGGATGATAGATTGCTGCTGCTTGAATCCAATGCTGTCCTGTCCAGAAAAAAAAAGCTGCTTTTGGATATCAACCACCAGCAGTTGCGATTTTAGACTCTTTTTAGGGGTGCTCAAGCAGACCTCCCGGTCTTTAAGAGGCAGTAGCGGGTCAGTCTTAATCTAGAGTCAAGACATTGATATTATATGAAACTGTAAAACCATTGGTATCTAGGAATCCATTGGTATCAACTCTGTCATGCTAACTTGTCGGGAAAGAGGCTAAATAACGCTCCAAGGTTCCGCCAGCTTTTGACGAGGAAAAACTGGCATGTCCATTTTCAAAGGGGTCCATTGACCTCTGACCTCCAGATATGTGAATGAAAATGGGTTCTATGGATACCCACGAGTCTCCCCTTTACAGACATGCCCACTTTATGATAATCACATGCAGTTTGGGGTAAAAACCATTCAGTTATTTACATGCAGTACAACTGTGTTATTTCCCAGCCCAATTGTATTCATGTGTGATGATGCTAGTCTCCATAGCAGTCATTTCATTGTAGTGAGACCATGGATCAGACTAGAGACCCTAGAGCATTCAGAGGATGGATGGATCAGACTAGAGACCTAGAGCATTCAGAGGATGGATGGATCAGACTAGAGACATAGAGCATTCATTCTCTAGTTTGATCCATCCATCCTCTGAATGCTCTAGGTCTCTAGTTTGTGGCTGTAAAGTTTCATGAGGCTGTGATTATCCTAGAGGTCACCACAGGTCATTTTATACAGTGAGGTCAATGAAATGGCTCCTATGGGGACTAACATCATCACACACGGATACAGTTGGGCTCATTGGATCCACAAGAGTCTTAGCTTTACAGTGATACCCAATTTATGTAATTCAAGACTGTTTAGGGACCCCAGTATGCAGAAATATTCAAACAAATAATCTTAGAATAGGCAAAAATAACACATACAGTGGAGGAAATAAGTATTTGATCCCTTGCCGATTTTGTAAGTTCGCCCACTTACAAAGAAAAGAACGGTCTATAATTGTAATGGTAGGTTTATTTTAACAGTGAGAGACAGAATATAAAAAAAAAATCCAGAAAATCACATCATATAAAAGTTATAAATTGATTTTCATTTTATTGTGGGAAATAAGTATTTGATCCCCTATTAACCAACAAGAATTCTGGCCCCCACAGACCGGTTAAATTAGTCCTCTCGCTTTAAGAAAGTACTCCGAATCTCAACTCGTGACCTGTATAAAAGACAACTGTCTCAACTCATTACCTGTATAAAAGACACCTGTCCACAATCAGATTCCAACCTCCACCATGGGCAAGACCAAAGGGCTGTATAAAGGACGTCAGGGACAAGATTGTAGACCTGCACAAGACTGGAATGGGCTACAAGACCATCAGCAAGCAGCTTGGTGAGAAGGGGACAACTGTTGGTGCCATTATTCGGAAATGGAAGAAACACAAAATGACCATCAATCGCCCTCGGTCTGGGGCTACATGCAAGATCTCGTCTTGTGGGGTATCTATGATCATGAGAAAGGTGAGGGATCAGCCCAGAAATACACGGGAGGACTTCTTAATTAATCGCAAGACAGCTGGGACCACAATCACCAAGAAAACCATTGGTAACACACTACACCGTAATGGTTTAAAATCCTGCAGCGCCCACAAGGTCCCCCTGCTCAAGAAGGCACAGGTACAGGCCCGTCTGTTTGCCAATGAACACCTGAATGATTCAGAGAAGGCTTGGGAGAAGGTGATGTGGTCAGATGAGACCAAAATCGAGCTCTTTGGCATCAACTCGACTCGCCGTGTTTGGAGGAAGAGAAATGCTGACTATAACCCCAAGAACACCATCCCCACCGTCAAGCATGGAGGTGGAAACATTATGTTTTGGGGGTGTTTCTCTGCTACGGGGACAGGACGACTTCACCGCATCGAAGGGAGGATGGACGGGGCCATGTACCGTGAAATGTTGGGCGACAACCTCCTTCCCTCAGCCAGTACACTGAAATTGGGTCGTGGATGGGTCTTCCAGCACGACAATGACCCAAAACATTCGGCCAAGGCAACAAAGGAGTGGCTCAAGAAGAAGCACATTAAGGTCATGGAGTGACCTAGCCAGTCTCCGGACCTTAATTCCATAGAAAATCTGTGGAGGGAGCTGAAGCTTCGAGTTGCCATGCGACAGCCTCAAAACCTTAAGGATTTGGAGATGATCTGCAAAGAGGAGTGGACCAAAATCCATCCTGAGATGTGTGCAAACCTGGTGACCAACTACAAGAAACGTCTGACCTCTGTGCTTGCCAACAACGTTTCTCCACCAAGTACTGAGTCATGTTTTGCTAGGGGATCAAATACTTATTTCCCACAATCAAATGCAAATCAATTTATAACTTTTATATGATGTGATTTTCTGCATTTTTTTTTTTTATATTCTGTCTCTCACTGTTAAAATAAACCTACCATTAAAATTATAGAGCATTCTTTTCTTTGTAAGTGGGCAAACTTACAAAGAAAGAGTGGAGAAAAAAAGATTTAAAGATGATAAAAACATAAAAAAAAAGGGAGAGAAAGGTAAAGAAGAAGGTTACTTTTCTTTCTCACTCACAGCAGCTGACAGAGGAAACCGTAGGAGCAGACAGGTTCATAACACCTGCAGCAGCTGAACATCTGGTACATCTCTTCGGGGAAGGAGTGAATCAAACGTCCGTCTTCTTCCCCATCCTGCTTCCACTTGTCTTCTCTTGTCTCAGCTGCTTTCGCCAGCAGGAAATTCCCTTGTCCTCTACAGAGTATAGGTGTGTGTGCGTGTGTGTGTGTGTGCGTGTGTGTCCTCTGTGATTAAAGAAGGTGTCATTCTTGTCACAGTATGCCCCCACTGCCTGCTGTCACCTGTCTGCTTCTAATGGTGGTTGGTAATGGTGTCAGTATGTGTTTGTCTGTGTGTGTGTGTGTGTGTGTGTGTGTGTGTGTGCGCTTTATGTAACCATCCCAATGTGTGTGTGTGTGCATGTTCACACAGAAAAGGCCAATCGTTAATAAAATCCTGGGTATAAAAACAACTGCACAATAATACTGTATCCTACTTGGAAATGTGTGCATAGCATCGAGAGTAGAGAGAGTAGAGAGAGATTTCGGATTGAGAGGACGCTGGCGTGTTTGTCGCAGCTTCTCAGTTCTGTAGCAAAACTTCGCTTTTTGTTTAAATCTGTGCCTACATTCACTGCATGTAGGAATAAGTTATCACTATAAGTTGTATTTACACTTCACTGTCTGGTGCTGCTAACTGTCAGAAGTTTGTGCACATTTGGCTCTGTGTGCTCGCCTTCTCCAGTGATCAGCTGTTAGCTGTTAGCCGCCGGTCAGCTGTTAGCTCCGCCGACCAAGCGGCGCTATCAATTTACTGTGGATTATCCAACGTCACTCCGCTGCTCACGTTTGGACATCTCCATGCCACGACTCCAGGACTATCCACCTTGTGTTCTGGCTACACTGTTTGCTGCTGCTGTTCTGGCTACATTCCCTGCTGCTGCTGCGGTCCGAGGCTGGGAGCCTCCTCCACGGATTGCGGCTCCAGGATTTAGCCGGCGCTCCACTGCTGCAAACATGGTGTTCATCAAATACTCAACAACGCAACTCCTGGACCTCTTCTGTCACTTCATTCCAAACTGCATCGCTGACATTAAATCCCTTGGACTCCTACGTCGCCCCCGTTATGTCCATAGAGCCTCCAGGTGCAAGTTTGTTTACGCTGATCATGGTATTCCCTCAGTACTGTCTGACAGGCGCTCCAACACGCAGCTACGACGTCATCACAACAAACCACACGTGTGCACCCTGAACAATCTGAGGTCCCTGGTCTGTGTTGACAGTGTCGTTCCCTCCACACCGCCTGCCCCAGCATTTACTAACAACAGTGCAACATTTATGCTGCAGAATGCTCGCTCAATCAACAATAAAGCTCTACTCATCCATGATATTATCACTGACAGGAAAATTGACTTTCTCTGTCTAACTGAGACTTGGCAAAATCAGCAGGATTTCATGGCACTTAATCAAGCCACTCCCCCTGGATATGTCTACATACAAAAGCCTCGCTCCATGGGTCGTGGCGGCGGGCTGGCTGTTATACATCGAGCTGACATCCTGGTCAAAGACCTCCCAGTACCCAATGCCACCTCGTTTGAGTGTGTCATTTTCTCCCTGGTTGGGTCTACACAGCTCCAGGTTGTCCTCATCTACCGCCCCCCTAAAGCCTCCACCACCTTCATGTCTGAGCTGTCTGAGCTTCTCACCTCTGTCTGCTCCATGTCTCCATCTACACTCCTGCTCGGTGACTTTAATATTCATGTGGACTCCACCAGCTGCTCGTTTGCCACTGAATTCCTGTCACTGTTGGACTGTTTCAACTTCACACAGCACGTTAAAAGTCCCACCCACACTAAAGGCCACACGCTGGATCTGGTGTGCTCCACTGGCACAACTCCCTCCCATCTGCAGTGCCTGGACCTCGCGGTTTCAGACCATCTCGCTGTTCTCTGCACTGTTCCTGTCACCCTGCCCAGGCAGCGCACAAAACGTACCATCCAATACAGGAACATCAAGACAGTGAGTACACCAGCTCTGAACGACCTGATAGCGACCCATCTGGCCTCAGATCCACACGACAGCTCTGCTGATGGGCTGGTTGCCCACTACAACGCCACTTTATCCGGCAGCCTTGACTCCCTTGCCCCCCTCAAAACCCGGACTGTCTCCTATACCCGTCCCGCCCCCTGGTTCACCACTGAACTCTGCACCCAGAAGTCCACCGGCCGTCAACTGGAGAGGCGCTACAAAAGATCTGGCCTCACTGTCCACCTTGAGGCTTATAAAGAGCATGTGAGGGCCTACAAAGTAGCTCTCTCCCAGGTCAAAACACAGTACTACTCCACCCTCATTGCCAACCAACAAAACCACCCCAGACTACTGTTCTCCACCATCAACCGGCTCCTTCGTTCCCTCGACCCCCCCCTCCCCTCAGGTGCCCCCGACCTCTGCACTAAGTTCCTGGACTTTTTCCAGAACAAAGTCGAGTCCATCCATCAGCAGCTCCTGGTGCCTGCCCACCTCCCTCCACACACACCTCAGCCTCTGGGCGTGGCTCCCTTGGATGTTCGCCTGCCTCAGTGCTCCCTCTCCTTCTTCTCCCCTGTATGTGCTCCTCAGGTCGCAAAGTTGGTCACTAAGGCCAAAGCCTCCACCTGTTCTCTGGACCCCATGCCCACAGCCTTGGTCAAGGCGTGCCTACCTGCCCTGTGCCCCATTATGGTGAACATCATCAACTCCTCCTTGGCATCTGGTCTTGTACCCGACAGCCTCAAGATGGCATCAGTCACTCCCATCCTCAAAAAGCCAGGTCTGGACCGGGATGATAGCAACAACTACCGACCGATCTCCAACCTTCCTTTCCTGAGCAAAATTCTGGAATGAGCAGTGGCCGCCCAACTCCATCAACATATGGCCAACCATGAGCTCTACGAAACGTTTCAATCTGGCTTCAGACCACACCACAGCACAGAGACCACCCTCATCAAAATCACAAATGACCTCCTCATCGCTGCAGATTCTGGTCACATCAGCATCCTCATCCTCCTGGACCTCTCAGCTGCCTTCGACACAGTCTCCCACACCATCCTCCTCACCTGCCTATCTGACTACCTTGGCCTCACCGGTTCAGCTCTCTCCTGGTTTCAGTCCTACCTCACAAACAGAAAACAGTTTGTCACCATCAGAGACTCCAGTTCCACCCCGGCCCCAGTCAACCATGGCGTACCTCAAGGCTCTGTGCTGGGACCCCTCCTCTTCACCATCTACATGCTCCCCCTTGGTCAGATCATCCGCCACCACGGTCTCAGCTTTCATTCATATGCTGACGACACACAACTATATCTCAGCACCAAACCATCCACCCAGCTACCCCCACAGTCACTTGTAAACTGCCTACATGCAATAAAAATCTGGATGTCATCTAACTTCCTAAAACTCAACAGCAACAAAACCGAGCTCATGGTTGTGGCTCCCAAGGCCCTCCTCCAGAAGGTTGGAGATCTCCACCTGGATGTTGACGGCTGTTCCTTCTCCCCATCCTCAGAAGTCCGCAACCTGGGTGTCATCCTGGACCCAACACTATCATTCCAGTCTCATATCAGGTTCATCACCAAATCCGCCTTCTTCCACCTCAAAAACATCTCACGTCTCCGGCAATCACTCTCTGACTCTGTGGCAGAAACCCTCATCCACGCTTTCGTCACCTCCCGTTTGGACTACTGCAATGGAGTTCTGTCCGGGGTTCCCAGCAAAGCCCTGGACAGGCTCCAGTATGTGCAAAACTCGGCTGCCAGGGTTCTCACCCGCACCAAGCCCTGGCAGCACATCACCCCCACCCTCATCCACCTCCACTGGCTCCCGGTCAAGTCCCGCATCACCTACAAAATCCTCCTCCTCACCTACAAATCCCTCAACGCCCTGGCTCCTCAGTACCTATCTGACCTCCTCCACCCTTACACACAGCCCCGGAACCTTAGATCCTCAGGCACGGGTCAGCTCTCTATCCCTCACACAAGACTGCGAACTTTTGGGGACAGAGCCTTCAGTGTGACAGCCCCCACCCTCTGGAACTCTCTCCCCATAGAGCTCCGCAACGCACCATCTCTGGACACCTTCAAAAGACTCCTCAAAACCCACCTCTTCACCAAGGCCTATGGCCTCTAGCTACTGTTACATTTGTTGTGTTTATTTATGTCTTTGTTAAGCGTCCTTGGGTTTCATGAAAGGCGCTATATAAATCCAAGCTATTATTATTATTGTTATAGTGTAACCATTGTTAAACAGCATTACTACCATCAGTTCAGCCTGAGTCATGTCATACTCTGCTTTGAGTTTAACAGAAATACAGTTGTTATTTCTGCTCTGCAGTGCTGTTGTTGGATCCAAACCCTGCAGGAAAGTAGCTGAACACTGTTCAAAAGAGGGACAAAGTAGAACTAGAATGAAAGTATTTAAGAATTTACCATCTATATCTATCTATTTTTTTCAATTTAATTTTGAGAATATACAATTCATGCCATTCTCATTTCTTGTATACTTCTTGTATTGTTTCTAATCGTATTGTACTGTTTGTATTGACATTGACAATATACAGGTGCACTGCGTATATCTGGATGGATACAATAACCTGCCCAGTTATATACAGTAATGAAAGGGACTGCAAAACAACAAGAGGGTTGCAAGACAAACAGTCTATGTCAGGATGTTAACATAGTAGTAGTTTATTACATATAACAGATGAAGAAGAGGGAGGGATTAAGAAAGATGTGGGGTCGAGGGGTTGAAGAAATAAGGAGATGAAGGAATGAGGGTTGAGGTATGAAGGGATGAGGGGAAGAAGGGTGGGGAATGAAGGGATGAAAAGAGGAATCAGCTTCGTGGAAGAATGGATGGAGGAGAGCGATGTTGGACCGGTGTCAGCTGGAGGCAGTGGGGAACCGGGGGGAGTCAAGATGCTGAGTGGGGGAGCCGTCTGTTCACAAGCTCCCCCCAGGAGTAAACTTCAGGAGGAAGGGTGTGTGTGAATGTTTCTGATGTCGTTCAGATTGTATGAGAGGTTTGCTGGAAATGACTAGTGGTCAAGAATTTTAATGATGTGGTCGCGGATTCCCTTTCTAGAAAAGAGGAGGCAGCTCCGATGTGGAAGGAATGCCCCGACTATGGTTAAAGGGATATTCCAGACCTTTATAAGATTTAGATGGAGACAGTCTTTTTGGGCTGTTTGTGCACCCAAAGAATGGCTGCTATTATAACTGGGTACATTTCTCAGATGGTGGAGGAAGGAGTGAGAGACGAGAACTCGGGTGGCCATGCGGCTGAGAACCACCAGCCGCCGTAGTAGCTACCGGAGCAGAAGCAAGTGAAACTATGAATGAGGAAGTGGATGAACTGGCAGTTGGGATGGTCGTTCAGAGCGGACTTCGAGGCGCGTATGTGTGTTTTAAGGTCATCGGTGTAGTCGGAGGCCGTGCTTAGTGGGGGGAAGTGCCGTGGCTCGTTGTGGCTGTGGCAGTAGAAATGGCAGTGATGGTAGTGGTTGCTGCGAGAGAGAAGGGAGAATGTGGGAGCAGGTGGAGCCGAAGGGGTTACGTGATGGCTAGGTGGCTGGCCGTCTCGGAGCGGGGACGACTGTGCAACGAGGAGATTCGAACACGGATTGATCATCCAACAGATCGCAGTCCGAGGGGGTGAGAACCAGCTCATAGTCCATGGCGAGGTAAGCAATCTAACTGTTACAGATAACTCCAGTAAGTTAGCGTTTTTGTCTGAACAACAAACGAACGCTTATGAAAACTCAGTCAAGAGGAAAGTGAACGGATCAGGTGTGCTTATATACTTTTGTGCAGAAATGGGATGCGATTGAGGCACAGTCTTTGTTCCCGAACTTAGTTCTAACACTTCATGAAAGGAGCTATTATATACTATTAGATATGTGACGACAAATGGTAATTGTTATTACACATGCAGACAAGAAGTCACAGAAATGTATACATGGTTGTGGAGGTGGGCATGGCCGGTATTCAGCTGCAGGAGAGGGAGAGGTGTAGTGGAGCGGATAGTGGAAAAATCATGCAAATAGTGATACAAGCACCAAATTTGGCATGATGATTGACGCTTAGCAAATATGAACGATTGGCCATTTTTAAATCCAAGATGGCGGCCATTTTTCAAGATGGCCGACAAATTGACCTGCCGATAATGGTTTCTCTCATAGAAATTCATCTACTTGGTCGAGTAGGGGATCAGTAGTCCAAAGTTTCCTTCCCTGAAGGACCGGATAAGCAGTAATATGACAAGCTCCATATCCAACACTAGGTGCTAGAACTGGAACTGTGGACTCTCAAGCCACAAAAACCACAAAGCAAAGACAGGAAGTTAGAAAAACCTTATTGGAGGATGTTAAAGCTGTAAAAATTAGATCAAGCATACCAGAAAACATATAACTCTATATCACATATTCAAATTGACCAAGTACATGCATTTCCTTAAGAAAAGCATTCTCTGCGAGTAAATTTGACAGCCATTTTGAAAAAAGGCCGCCATTTTGCAGTTAAAAATTGTTAAAACTATCATAATTAGATCCAGCATGCCAGAAAACATATAATTTGACACCAAGATCACTCAAATCGATCAAGTAGATGAATTTCTATGAGATGAATCATCTTGAAAAATGGCCGCTATCTTGGATTTTCAAGTGGCCAATCGTTTATATTTGCTTAGTGACCCCTCGGCAATCATCATGCCAAATTTGGTGCTTGTATCACTATTTGCACGATTTGATTGAAAAATGGATGTAATCCGCTCCACTATTTGCACTTTCCCAAATCTCCGGCATATGGTTCAGGTGGTGGAACAGGTTATTCTCTGATTGCCTGAGCCTGAGGAGGTGGAGGTGGAGCGGGGGATGGGGCTAATTGGCCAGAGATGGCCTCCAAACATTTTCCAATTTGAGTTACTTGATTACCTCGGGCCTGCTGGGTATCCATAAGTCCTTGTAACAATTGATAATGTTGTCCTAATAAATTTCCGTGACTGGAAACTGCCTTTTGAATGGCGTCTTTGTCTGCTGGGTCCATTGTGTGGCCAGATCATTCTGTTATGTTCTGGTAACAAAACTTTGTCCCAAAAGCAGCACACACTAGTCCAATTAAAGTTGTAACAAAAAGAGGATTCATTAATAATAATAAATTGTACGATGGACAGGGCTGGGGGTCCTCAGAGTCCGACATGTGCGTGATGAAGACTAACAGTCTTAAAGAAAGCATGGGGAATGGGGTTCCAGGGATCCTCCAGATGGTGATTCGAGTCCACGAGTGATGCGAGGAGGAAGAGTGGCGTCAGAGAGTGAGCAGGTAGGTTAGAGCAGGAAGCGGAGGCAGCTGACAGGTAAGTATACCTTTGGACAAAAGGACAAAAACTGGATGAGTAGAAAAAAAAGGTACAAGGCGAGCAGAGACAAAGTCAAACCGCTAAGCAAGATAAGAGAGCCTGAATGCGTTACTACCACGGCGGTGACGAAAAACTATCTGGCGATGAATGGCAGGAAGACCGAAGTTGATATTCTGCAGGGTGTAACATTCCTGTGACATCGTCATTGAGATCATGGAATGTTGCCTCTGTGACATCATAAATGATAATGTTACATAAACTGCAACATTATCATTGACATCATAGAATGTTGCCTCTGTGACATCATAAATGATGATGCCACAGGAATGTCTATTCAGCTCTATATGTCAGCATTCTATCACGCTCTATATGATGCTATTGTATTCTACTCTATATCAAAGCATTTGATCAGCAATCGTGATATTTTTTGCCGCTATATATGACAGCATTCTTTTCCGCTCTAATGTCATTATGACTAATCGAAACGCAATGTTGGATATCTCTAATGTTAATTCCAGATAGTGAAGCTTTGCTATTAAATGTTAAAACAGCTTGCCATAGAATTGTCCAACGCAGACGCTAGGCAATGCCAATAAACATGTAGCCCAATCATCAAAATGACAGTGCCCTTCATTTTTTTAAAGGTCCTATTCATTTACATGCTGTAATGTTAAAAAAAACAACTCTTTATTTTCCTCATACTGTCTGCCTTAATATGCCTGTATTCACCCTCTGTCTGAAACGCTCCGTTTTAGTGCATTTCAATGGAACTGCAACATAATTGCGTTGCTAGGCAACAGTTTAGGTCCATGTTTACTTTCTGTCAGCTGATGTCATTCACATACACTGCAACTGGAAATAAACTGGGACACATTTACGTTTAAATGTTCCATATATCATAGATTTGTGACATCACACATGCGTAGTACTCCTGACTGCTTGTTTAAACCTGCTTAATAATAAAAAATAACTGAACATCTCACTTTTTATAATATGGGACCTTTAAGGCATAGAACAGTTAAATAAATTTGACCTTATTTAGGTTTTTCAAATTAACATCAACATAGTAGTAGTCATAGTTCCTCCAATGAAGTCAATGATTTCTCACAGAGATTGACAGAGTAGTAGTAGACACATGGGACACTACAATTGCCAGAAAGTCTTGACAATCAGATTAAACTAACTCTCCCGTGACATCATCCGTGACATGATGGAATGTTGCCATTGTGATGTCATAAATGATGATGTCACATAAACTGTGACACCATAAGTGACATCACGGAACATCGTGGAGGGTTTACTTATAGAACCCCCGTTACTCCCATCAATCACAGATCAAAAAACAAGTGTTTTTTGACAATACCATGCGTAGGACGACAGACAGGGACCGAAGACCGAAGACTCGCAGGTCCTCCACTGTCAGCAGACGGAGGGTTGCCCGACGCAGATGCTAGGCAATGCCATTAACCACGAAGGGAAAGCATTAATGCATTAAGCATTAATGCTTTTCATTTGTCTTAGTGTTTTTTTTAAGTAGCATACTTTACTTTATTTAGATTTTTTAAAATTAATATTCACATAGTAATATTCATGAACACGAAGGGTAAGCATTAATGCATTAAGCATTAATGCTATTGATTTGTCTTAGTGTTTTTTTAGGTAGTATATTTTGCTGTATTTATATTTTTTTAATTAACATTCACATAGTTGTATTCACAGTTCCCTTGATGAAGTCAATGATCACTGTCATTCAGACTAAACTAACATTCCTGTGACATCATCAGTGGTTTCATCTGTGAGATCATAAATGATCATGTCACATAAACTGTGACCTCATCAGTGACATCACAGTTTGTGGTTGCGTCCAAAATTCCATAATTACATGCTATTTAGTACGCTAAAACAGTACGTGAGATATTTTAGTAGGTCCGAAACCTTAGTATAAAACCAATAGTACGCCAATTGCATACTATTTACGGTAAAATATATCAGTATGCAGCTTTGAACATTACGGTGGCATAAATATCCCACAATGCAATGCGGTAGTGCAGACAACGTTCATAATAGACGTCGACAGACAGCTCTGTAACATCAATAACACTTCAATTTAGCTGTAAATATAAGATTTCACTTTGCTCGGTTTAATAAATATTTGAAATGAATTCAGACTTTGCATCTCACAAACCGTCGATTTTAACACATGAGGTTGGCACAGGTTACCATGGTTATGCGTCTCCAACCGGCAAGGGGGAAGTAATGACGTAAATTACTTCTCAGTGTGTCCGAAAAGGCACATACTGTTATGTTACAGGTGATTCTCTGATTGCCTGAGCCTGATGAGGTTGAGCGGGGATGGGGCTAATTGGCCAGAGATAGCCTCCAAATATTTTCAAATTTGAGTAACTTGATTACCTCGGGCCTGCTGGGTATCCATAAGTCCTTCTAACAATTGATAATGTTGTCCTAATAAATTTCCGTGACTCGAAACTGCCTTTTGAATGGCATCTTTGTCTGCTGGGTCCATTGTGCGGCCAGATCGTTCTGTTATGTTCTGGTAACAAAACTTGGACCCAAAAGCAGCACAAACTAGTCGAATTAAAGTTGTAACAAAAAGAGGATTTATTAATTATAATAAATTGTACAAGTCTTCAAGGTGGAGGCATTTAAAGGCTAGTAGATTAGGGACACTGAAGGCGGTGTAACTCAAATTGAACAGATACCCCCACCCACCCTTGGGAATCGTCCTTCCTTCCTCTCTTTGTATTAACACTGTTGTTTTCAGCTATTTTCTCACCCTGAAATTACCTGAGATTATTAAATCACACTTCCTCATACAGTTTAAGCCCATTCTTTATACAAAATGGAAAATGTTGCAGGGCTATTGGTGCATTTTTTCTTCTAACCTGTTTTTTGGTAGCATAGAGAGTATATAAAGATGGGTGATGCATCACTGTCTCCCAATTTTGGTAGGCTCCTGTTTCTACCAGCTGAGGAACACTGCTAAACTCGTGGCCCCAACTGAGTTGGAGATGATTATTCTTGTTTATTTCCTCCCGTCTTGAATACCACAATTTTCTTTTCACCTGCCTTAGCAAGACTTCCCTAAATTACGTACAAGTGGTCCAAAATGCTGCTGCCAAGCTGTTGACCAAGTCCACCAAAAGTTCTCTTGTGAACCCCATTGTAATTTCTTTACCCTGGCTTCCTAATTTCTACATACTTAAATAATAAGGGTTCCAAAGGGTTCTTCCAGAAAAACCCTGTCTCCTAAAAATTACGTTCTCATTCAACAAAACTGCATTGTGAATTATGTTTTGAGGGAAATGTATTTTGTCATGGATTACGTCTGTTTTGGATGTATTACAAATACATTTATAATGATAGTCTGCGTAAGGAGGAGGTCGGGGTGGTGAAAGGGTAAAATAAACAGGACTTTCACCCAGAACACGGCTGTTCATGTTCATCATTTACATCCGTAGCTTAATAATGTAATGAACATACGTACATATAAAATATTCTGCATTCATGTTCTGTAGGCAATGGGAAAATCTTTTGGTATCGGAAGCATTCTGGTTTTGGTTTGTAGTCGGAGTAGTATTGACCAATCACATTGGAGCAGGCTTTGGTTGAATGCAGGTAAACTGTCCGTGTGGAGAGAAAAAGAGGTGAAAATACAATCTGACGATGATTTAGTTTATTGGTTTAAAATTAGCTTGTAAACTGGCTAACTGTAAAACAATCCTATCATACACGTTGTCTCTCAACTCCAACTCCAGTCTCACATGAAAGCCCTGTATTTGTTGGACCATCCCCCACCGTCTGCTGCTGCTGCTGCTGTTAGCCCTTTCTTTCTACGTAGAGTTTGCCTTTCATAATGACCATTTCATTTCATTATAAATGTCATTTATAATTATTTTAGACAGAGAAAGGTTAAGAAGCGTGTGGTAATTTGTAAATAATAGCAATAATCCACCATTGAAACCCCATACGTTATTCATTCATGGAGCCGTGCAAGTCACTGCATGTTCTACAACACTGTCCTGCAAATATTTCAGAATAAAAGCCTTGTTTTTACAAATGAAGGAAATCCGTCCACAGAAAAAAAAAACGCTTGAGGGCTTTTATGGAAGCAAGAATTGTAGATTTAAAAATAAATCTTTACGTTTTTCATGCCTGTGAAACATTCTACAGATACAGACATTGAAACTGTAGTAATGTTGCTGGTATGATTTTCACTGTCTGTTGATGCTGTGGACCGCGCGGCTCGCGGTCAAAATAGGCGAGACCTCGAATCTCTAGAAGAGATGCAGCCGAGCCGCGCTGCTGACGCGGGCTGTGTGGGTGCTCTAACCTGTTAACATGGACGCCAAAATAAAAAGTAAGAGGTTCCACGGCACACACACACACAAACTGTTCTTGCGGTGTTCACGCTCAGCCATTTCAGCCTGATCCCCAATCGGTTGCATTAGAGAACGCTTCGACACAAGCAACGGCGGCGAGGGCTCACGCTTGGCTCATTTCCATAACATGCCTCTAGAAAGACTCGACCAGACACTTCTCCATTCTCTGCAGCACTTTCTATGCAAAAGGTCAAAATACTGCATATACAGGTGCTGCCATCTCAAATATAATTGATCCAACTGCAGGTTTGTTAATGAATGCTGATTTTGAATCACAAATACAAATGTCAATGAAATAGCATCTTCTGTATGGCTGAGTAATGCACAGTTGGATCAATTACTTCCATAAGCCATCTCCTTCACTTAAATAACATTATCTTTCTGTTTACTTTCCCTGGCGTTGGGAAGGAGAACATTAATCACAATGAGCAAAACTATCTGCTTTATTACCCTAAACTGGAAATGACGTTCAGTTACTTTATAGCCCAATTACCCATGGAGCTACAGCATCTCTCCTTCCTGCCGCAGCCTCCGCTGACTTTTATTTCTTCCCTGTGATGCATAAACAACGAGTCTTCGAGCCTGTTACACAGTTGCCTTTGGTGGGGAAATCATCTGATTGCATACATTTCCTTCTTCTTCTGTCCTTAATTGGATTTCTTCCTCTCTTTTTAGATTGCCATGTGTTTGATCTCCCCCTTCCTCCTCCTCCTCCTCCTCCTCCTCCTCCTCTTCAATGTTTCCATCCGTCTGTGGATCAGAGGAGCAGAGGGGGGAGGGGAGGAGGAAGAGTAGGAGAATAGAGTTCAGGCCAGTGGCTGGGCTATCAAAGACGGTCTCTGGGGTGTATCGCATTCGTAGGTGTATGCATGCACTCCAAAGAAGCAGCTAATTGACTCACCAGTGCATAAAAGCTGAAATAGCAGACCTCTCGAGGTATTAACATCATATAAACACGGTAAAGGGAAATAAGATGCAATCAGCTGAAATCTGTGGTACTCATAAATAACTGTCTCGATGACATACTGCCTTTCCTTTGAGTTTGAATACATTTAGTTTAATAGATAAAGGTTAACTAACTAAATATTCTAATTTCCCCACTGGATTCAGTTTATCAAAGGAGGCTGTGATTAAGGCATCAGAACTGCCATGTCAGGAATGATGGCAGGCAGCGATTTACCTTCTGAGGATTGATATGACTGTAAGTATCACTAACAGCACACTCAATATCACATAATGACAAAGAGAAAACAGGATTTTATATAACACATTGACATGCAGTTAGTATTCAGATCCTTTGTTATGACAGTTGAAATTTAGCTCAGGTGCGTCCCATTATTCTTGATCATGGTTGAGATGTTTCTACGCTGTTTCTACGGAGTCCAGCTGTTGTAAATTCAACTGACTGGACATGATTTGGACACACAACGGTCTGCAGAAGTTCTCACAGCAGATAATGTAGGCTATATCAGAGCCAAAGCTGAGCCAGGAGGTGGAAGGAACTGCCTGCAGAGCTCAAGCCTTGGACACACCAGGAACGTCAGCAGCGCATGGCGGCTGCGTTACCTGTTGTTTTTTATTTCGGCGTCCTTGTTAACAGGTTAGAGCAGCCACACTGCCCGCGTGAGACGCGCATCTCACACACGTCTCAGCTGTGTCTCTTCTAGAGAATAGAGGTCTCGCATATTTTTTACGCCTGCCGCGTTTCACAGCAGCAACAGACAGTGAAAGTGATCTATTGACTGTATATTGACATCATACCAGCAAGATCACTACAGTTTCAATGTCTATCTGTAGAATATGTTACGGACATGAAAAAAAAGTAAAAACTTATTTTTAAATCAACATTTCCTGCTTTCATTTCAAAATAAAAGCCATCAAGCGTTTTTTCTGTGGACAGAATTCCTTAATTTGTTAACATTTGTTAATGATTTTATTCTGAAATATGTGCCGGACAGTGTTCTAGAACATGCAGTGACTTGGAGAGCTCCATGAATGATTATAGTACAGAGTTTTAATTGTGGATTATTACTATTATTTACAAATTACCACACGTTTCTTAACCTTTCTCGGTCTAAAATAAATATAAATGATATTTATAATGAAATTAAATGGCCATTAAAAGGAAAACTCTATGTAGAAAGAAAGAGCTGACAGCAGCAGAAACGCAGCTGACGCGTGAATCCCGCAGCCGCCACATGCTCCTGACGTTCCCTGTGTGTCCCGGGCGTCAGAGACAGGTTTGTCTCAAGGGACAGATCTGGGGAAGGCTACAAAAAGAAGAACAAGTCCCAAGAGCACAGTGACCTCCATAATTCTTGAATAGGGGTTAGGGTTAGGGTTTGGAAGTTTGGAACAACTAGGACACTTTCTGGAGCTGGCCGCCTGGCCGAACTGAGCAACCAGGGGAGAAGGGCCTTTCTGTATTTGAATGACAACTTGCTGTAGCCTCAAACCTTCTGTCATCCCTTATTTTAAATGTTACCATAGCCCATCTCACAAGCAACAGCTCCTGCCACTAACTTGTATTTGTGTATTTTCTGTCTGACAATGTCGTGATAGTAAAATAGTGATTTTAATCGCCAGCTCAGCTGCTCTGTAAGGACTGCTATTCAATGTAATATTTATAATATTTTGTATACAATGAAGCTGCTGACTACATTCAGCAAGTTCTACAAAGTTTCAGCTAACTTCACCTCATCATCAGCCTCATGGAAGATGGTAAAGTTTTAAAGTCACCGGTCTGTTACCCCGACGCCACAGAGCCGACCTCAGTCACACACTCCGTTATCGTCTTTGACTTTAATCATGGATTTTATCCAGGTCATCTGTGATTAGTGTGATATCTTTAGATTAAGTCCTCAGTTCTCTCAGAAGGCAAACACACACCTACACAAACACACATACATGAACACAATATACACACAGAGATACACACAACATATCTGACAATGTATGCAAATCCTCACAGCACTCACACGACACATCAAACTTTATATTATAAACTTACACACACACACACACACACACACACAAATGAGGACAATACACACTAAAATCCCTTCTGGCTGCACACACACACACACACACATTGAAATAAACTTTGTTTATGGGTGCTAGCTTCTATGACTGTTGGTAATAAATAATAGAAAAATAATAATAATAAAACACTGAATTTCACTGGTGTTGATCTGTATTATAGCCAGAGGATAAAAACAGAGGGGCGTGTGTGTGTGCGTGTGTGTGTGTGCATTTTGCCATAACCCTGTCAGTTTAGACTCAGGAGCCTTGACACAATAATAAGCCCATCCTCCTCCCAAAGGCCCCCAGTCACATTATTATTCATTGGTCCAAATATGGAAATACAGCCGGTACCTCAGAGATAACAGGAGGGGAGGGGGGGGGGGGGATAGACAGAAGGAACAGCGAATGTGTGTGTGTGTGTGTGTTCATACTTAGTGACGTTCTGCCAATCAAAGTTTCAGGAAAGGATGGAGGGACAGAGAGAGGAAAAGATAGAGTTAATGTGGTCCCACTTCTGGTGAAATGTTTGGGCTTTCCTGCCGGTGTAGAGTCACTTCTGTCTATCGATGATGACTCAGTAAAGACAAACCGTCTTCTATCTGGAGATAACATCTGAGTATTGTGAAAAGCTGAAGGATTCATGAGTTACATGCAGACATGTTCTTCATTAGAGGTGGAACGGTTTCCAAAATTCACGGTTCGGTTCATATCACGGTTTTGGGGTCACGGTTTTGGGTTCGGTTAATTTTATGTTACAGCGAGGAGGTCATGTTCTGATTTCAACATGCTTTTCATTTATTTGGCAAAAATAAGTTAACAAATGTTTGCCTTAACAAAAGTATGGCTTATTGTACATAAGGAACATAAACACTTCATTGTCAAATCTTAATTGAAAGAATAGGTCTTCTACAGTCATTAGTATAAACAAAAAATGCAGCTTTGTTATTTTCATATAAATATGATAAAATTATAAACTAAGGCCATACATTGAAGCATAAGCTCAACCAGAACTAAGGCTAAGAAACGGATAGCTTTTCATCTCCCACTCATTCAATAGTGGCTCATTGGTCATAATTCTTACTATAACAGTTAAGGCACTCAAATACTGACATATTGTCAATAAGAAAATACATTTAAAAAATAAAATCACAAATGTCTGTAATGTAAATGTAAGGTTCCATCTTAAGGCTGTTGGTAAATCCTCAACTGCTGATTATGCTAGTTTATAGTTTCTACAGGACAGGCACAACAGACTAACATTCACACGTGAAGGCTCACGCTCTTTGACCATCTGCTTTAATTCTGTATTGTTTACGATGGAATGTGGTCGTATATATGCAGTGATAAACACTCATAGCATTAGATATGACTTTGTCACGGTGTGAATCTGCAGAGGGAGGTTGTCTGAATGCTGCGGGGGAACGGACTCTCCGTCCAGTCTGCTTTTGTTTTGCTCTGCTGATCGACACATTCGGGTGATGCCGTCGTAATTAAATGTTTCAAGTGTCCTCATATAAACCCGACTTCGATTGAACAGTGTCGGCGTAGAGTTTGACACAAATCGATGTCAGTTTAGCTCGACTATCATGAGCTACTGGGCGCTACAGCGCTGCTATCATTCCTGGTGCGCTGCCAAAACTTTCCGGGTAAAACTCACGCTCCAGAGTTTCTGTTCCGCGTGTGCGAGTAGTGGACATAAACAGCTGTTTGGGTAACGGCGAACCGAAAGCATGTCGCGGACCGACCGAACGGTTTCATCCCTATTCTTCATAGTTAAATATTAGGATCTTCTCTAAGAGGAGGTAGTATTTAGAGTACTATGTAGAAGACACTCTTGGATTAAAACTCTTATCGTTTGATTTTTTGTATATTCCTCCCAGCAGCCACATCACACATCACAATTACATATTGTCGTTGTCGGGCAGACCTTGTATTTCCATATTTTGTTGTGTTTTTGTTTGTTTTTTTAATCATCCTTTACATCTGTCTGTGGGTTTGACAGATATTTATGAAAAGTATTCAAAAGAGATTGTGACTAAATCTTGTAATTCCATCAGATCCTCAGAAGCTCCACTCCACCTCCTTGTTGAAGGAGCTCACAGCAGAACTGAAGGTAAACAGTGATCATTTCATCTGACTCACTTCGTCTGAAACGGTGTTACCGAAAATATTTTTACTCTTCTCACCAGCAGTCTGCCCGGGAACTTCAACTCAGCTGGTCAGGGACCTCCGTCCGGCGTGCGGTGCGCCGTGACCGGCTTAAGGTGGACTTGGAACAGGCCAGGGTGAAGGTGGGTTGCAGCTCCAACCGTGAGCTTTACAACACCCAGTAAAATGTTCTCAGAATCATCTTGTAGTGTACTGTTTAGCTTTAAAATGAGAACGTTTGCTCCAGCTGGTGGGCGGTGCTTGGTATTTCCTCAACAGATCTCAACATGGCTGCCGGGTCACAAACTTTCTCATTTTACAGTTAAACAGTGCACTACAAGATGATTCTGAGAACATCTGAGGAGAGAAATAGGCATTACAGTAACAGAATATTGATTCATATTTGATCAGCGCTGCCTAGTTTGACGGGTGATTGACAGCTGCTCAGAGACGGCTGACTCCAGATCAGCTCTGACTGCTTGTTTTCCTCCGGTCTGTGAAATCTTGCAGACATCATTAGATGACACAGAGGAACATTCCTGTCTCATACTGTCAGGATATAGCAACCGTTTTATAAAAATAACTTTTCTTAATCATATTTGCTTCAATCTCGCCTGCTACTGCTTTAATAACATGATTAGCTTGTAAGCTTAAAAAAAACAACAAAACAAAGTTCATGAAACTACCATACAGTATGTGGCAGTGTGTATCCATGTCTTTATTAAGGTCAGGTGTGAGTCAGAGGTCCCAGGACTTTACTCAAATACATGTGAAGGCTTCACGCTGCCTCCAACAGGAGACACAGTTTTGATTGGCCACTCCAATACAGATGTCTGTGCCTTCAGACGAACGCGACGAACACATCTATTGGAATGTGCCATTGTTTCTACGATACGCCCCATGAGCCACGAGTTCCTGAGTGATGTGTTATCCATTACAAAAACAACATTTCTCTGTGATCTGTGCCATTGTTGACATTATTGCATCATATTGAGATATTCCTTGACCAAACTTTTCCGAAACAAATCCACAATGCATTGCACTTGCTTCCATCTTCTGCGGATATATGATTCCTCCTTCTTGAATAGACCAGGTGATAGTATTGGTTTCACTTTAAGCTGGATGAGGTGTTTGGGTCGTCACTGGATGATGTGATAGGACAGACGTTTAATATACTGTAGCCTCTACTTCACACAGAGCTGTTTGCAGGCTCTCATCATCCAGCAGCCGCTGCTTCATTGCTGAACAGAGAGCTCTTTTGAATTGCTGTATGAGGCACTCCCAAACACCTCCATGATGTGCTCCATGAGGTGGATATACTGTATGCCTGGCTCTTCTTTGCTTCTTTGGTGCTCTGACAATGTTCCCCAACTCTGAGGAGTGTTTTTTCCAGCAGGACAATGCTCCATGACACACAGCCAGGTCAGTGAAGGTGTAGATGAAGGACCACCAGATCAGGACCCTGTCATGGCCAGCCCAATCTCCAGACCTGAATCCCATTGAAAACCTCTGGAATGTGATCAAGACAAAGATGGATGGTCACAAGCCCTCAAACAAAGCCGAGCTGCTTGAATATTTGCGCCAGGAGTGGCATAAAGTCACCCAACAGCAATGTGAAAGACGGGTGGAGAGCATGCCAAGACGCATGAAAGCTGTGATTGTAAATCAAGGTTATTCCACCAAATATTGATTTCTGAACTCTTCCTAAGTTAAAACATTAGTATTGTGTTGTTTACAAATTAATATGAACTTGTTTTCTTTGCATTATTCCAGATCTGAAAACACTGCATCTTTTTTGTTATTTTGACCAGTTGTCATTTTCTGCAAATAAATGCTCTAAATGACAATTTAGGAGAAATATTGTCAGTAGTTTATAGAATAAAACAAAAAATTTAATTTTACTCAAATACCAACATACCAATAAATAGTAAAACCTGATCATTTTGAAGTGGTCTCTTAATTTTTTCCAGAGCTGTATATATATATATATATATATATATATATATATATATATATATATATATATAACTGGGGAAAAAAGTTAGTAAACTTGTGTTTGGTGGATTATTTCTAACCAAATTGGAAAAATTTGGTTAGAAATGGTAAGCATTGGCAGAGCAGCATTTAAATTTTTCTTGGGCGCTACCCACATAATCAGCTGTGCTGCTCATCCCACAAATGCATGATCCTTACAAGTTGGACATCATTGTGAAGGTAAATAAACAGGCTTTCCAACCATGTAAAATACAATGACCATTAGCATTGGAACAACAGAGAAATAATCCACCAAACACAAGTTTACTAACTTTTTTTCCCCCAGTATATATATACCTTCTTGCAGGAGTGGTTTCTGGGGATTTTGCCTTGATCGATCCCCTGTAGGGCCTTTTTTAACTCCTGATCTGTCTGTCCGCCTGTCAGCCTGTCCGTCTGTCTGTATGTCTGCCTGTCTGTCTGTCTGTCTGTCTGTCCACCTGCCTGCCTGTCCATCTGTCTGTCCGTCTGTCTGCCTCTCGGTCTGTCTGTCCGTCTGTCTATCTCTCTGTCTGTCTGTCCGTCTCTCTGTTCATCTGTCCGTCTGTCTGTCCGTCCGTCCGTCTGTCCGTCTGTCTGCCTGTCCACCCGCCTGCCCGTCCATCTGTCTGTCTGTCCATCTGTCCGTCCGTCTGCCTGTCTGTCTGTCTGTCTGTCTGTCTGTCCACCCGCCTGCCCGTCCGTCTTTCCATCTGTCCGTCCGTCTTTCCGTCTACCTGTCTGAGTTATAGAAGTGAATAAGGTCGTTCTCGCTTCACTTCTTCATAGTCTTCACTAAGTAGTGATGACTCATCATTTACTGAGCTACTATTGTGAGATTTAATAGGAAGACGTCCTGTAGTGGATGGCTCCTAATCTCAGGAGTTATTGCTGTAATAATGGCACCAGTTGTTTTTGCTGACATTGTAATGTGTCTACTAATTTCAATGAAATAAAGATAAACAAAAGAAAAATATAGAAGTCCTTGTGCAATTGTTTAAGAAAAGGAGGGGAATACGGTGCTAGTGTGATTGATGACACTTCCAGCAGCTTTGTCAGCTTTTTTCCATTCAGATTCACTACAGAGTCACTACTACACTGTTGAGCTGCTGATGTGTTTCGTTTGCACGATCACGTCTGCAGGCTTGTCTGCACACATGACAACATCCCCTTAGCTTATGACTGTGTGCGCATGCATCCCTGCCTCCATATGTGTATGTTTGCTCCAACATTTTTAAAACGAGCTTGCTGTTCGGCAACGCAGTGAACTCACTTAGTCTTTGCTTAAGTATGAAAAATGAATGGGGCTCTGACAGTGATATTCAGATGAGGATGATTCACAGTATATGTGTGCGTGCATGAGTATGAGAGCACACTACATATGCATCAATGCCTCAGTATGTGTGTGTATCTACTTAACCATGCATGTCTGTGCATGTGTGTACACAACAGACTGTTTGTCAGCATTACAAATGACTATCCTATTAATTAGGAATGATGCTTAAACCAATGGAGACAGCCGAGAGAAAAGTCAGAAGCCAAAAGTTCAAAAAGGTAATGCTTCAATTAAAATATTCATTAAGACTACCCCGTTTACTCAGTCATCCCTGACAAATGACTCGCTGCCGCTGGTCGGACTACAATTTGTTCCAACACACACACTACCCAAGTCACGATGACTCAGATCTGCTTTTTGACAGAGCAATCTGTCAAAAAGTAGATATGCGACTGAAATCAGCAAAGCTCCAATATGCATCTAAAGTGCATGTGTCAGATTGTAAACTGACCTTGAGTGGGTAAATAAATGACTTGATACAGTAGTCAGAGCTTCACACATCCTACATGTGTGTTATTAGCTTCTTTGTAACTGTTGAAATCAGTTTGATTTCTCTCCAGTGCACTCCCAACACAAAGGAGGCCTGAGTATGGGCTGAGTATTAGAAAGGAGCGTATAGGCTGAGTATTAGTAAGGAGCGTATGGGCTGAGTATTAGAAAGGAGCATATGGGCTGAGTATTAGTAAGGAGCGTATGGGCTGAGTATTAGTAAGGAGCGTATGGGCTGAGTATTAGTAAGGAGCGTATGGGCTGAGTATTAGTAAGTCTACATCAGGCAGTTTCAGACAGTGGTCCTCAAAAATGACTATATGCATATCAAAGAAACAAGTTCATCACATCCATCTGCTACTAACGGTATCAACTGTCAACTAAGCCATTTGCAAGGAAATTTATACGTATATTTATGCAAAATAATGTGGTAACCATGGTTACATCTGCGTGTCTGCTTGTGAATATGGTGATTTTCCTGAATGTATCAGAAAGTGATGTGTTTTATGCTTCATCCTTTACTTTAGTAGTTCCTCATTCAAAAGTGAATGAAATGCAGCGGCCATCCTGTTTCTACTTGTTCGACTGATAATGCTAATTATTCATTTTTAAACTTGTCATCAGATCCCCTGGGTCCAAGTAGTGTTTATGATGCAGAATGATGTTGCACCCTTAAAGACACATGACTCCGTCTTCCTTTTGGCAACTTTTATTCTTCCCAGTTCTGTTGAAGTTATCTTTTACACGAAGCAATCAGAACCGCTCGCACACATATGTAAACATCAAGCACGTTCCCTAATCGCTACTGCGCTGACTGATGACCTTTTTAATAATAACATTGCGCTGACTGATGACATCACATCACTCTGAACTTTGACCTCGTGATAATAACATAAATCAGATAATAGTGTAGTGTAGTGTATATTTCTTCTTAGATAACTTAAATCTATTCTAGGTCAATAAAATGTAAATTATAAAATATTTCTAGGTTGCAACACCCTCCCCCACTAAAAAAAAATGTTGCCATACATTTTCTTTTCTATCTTTTGACCATATTCATCAACATCGTCTCAACAATGGAACATTTGGTAGAAGGTGGGTAAACAGGTAAGTATTATCACACACATTACACATTACAGGGTGGTTAGGCTATACTATCTCTCAGTATTTCTTTCTCTTCTTTTTCCTTGGCAAAAGTCTCTCATGGCAACAATACAAGACTAAGTGTTCATAGTCCATTAGTATTGAAGGGTGAATAGTCCTTCGAAGATTTGGTGGGCCCCCCAATCTTCGTAAAGGGACAAGGAAAATACCATATACACCCGATATCATGCGTCTACATATTTCAAAGCCATGCTTTCATTAAGTCTATACTGTGTACACACAACTGTTACTGTCAGTACTGTTTGTATACTTCACTACTGTCTTAACTTAAACTAGGATAGTGACCTATTTCTGTACTTATTACTTAAATAAATGTTCAGATTACCTGTTTCTACATTCTACAATATGTGTTTTTAATACCACAACATCACCATGAACAAAGATAAACTAACTTATAAAATGTCTCTGTGTTTTCTTTTATATCTATTCATGATAAAAAGGATACATGAATGATGATCTGGTAGAGGGATCATGGCTGGTTCCTGAGGGCCTTTTCACACTGACAGAGCAGGTCTTCAACTGTTGAAAGGTCGGCTGGCCTAGCTGATCATAGGTGTAGACACGCCTGGGCTGTCTGACTCTCCTTGGCCTGTCCCTCCATGTTTCAGCATCACTCTGCTCACTCTCAGATTCAACAGCTGGGGCATCAGCCTCTTTCTCCATGCTATGTCTCTCCTCCACGTGCTCCTCTTCAGGGTGTTCCTCCTCAGGATGCTCCTCTGGCATGAGTGTCCTCTCAGGCTTGTCTCTGGATGTCTCCCTCCTAGGACAGAATTCTCCTGCTTCTGCATTAAGGGGCGGATCAGCATGTCTCACTGCTGTCCACAAGTGATATTCCTCTTCACTGGAGCTGTCTGTGTCTGTCAGGTAAATATCATGTGTGGCTTTATGATTTCCTCTTGTTCTCGGTTTTGCTTTGTTTCTGTTGCTTCTCTCTTTCAGGTTGGAATCATGAACCTCTGGCTCTTCAACCAGGTAGGGACATGGCAGGAGTAGGTTACGATGTAACACACGTCTTCTCACTGTTCCTTGCAATGGTTCGACCACATATACTGGACTCTCAGGGCCTTTTCTTTCCTTGACAACATGAATCATGTCTTCCCAGTAGCTACGCAGTTTCCCAGTACCCCCTCTGGGCGTGAGGTTTCTCACCAGGACATGGTCACCTAGCTCAAGGGCAGAACTCCATGTGCGCTGATTGTAGTTTTTCTGTCCTCTCCTTGCGCTTTTCTTCATATTCTGCATCGCAATAGTATAGGCTTCTTGCATAACTTCTCTCCACTTCTCTGCGTAGCCAACCTGTGACTGGTTTCTTTCTTCTCTTTTTTTTGGAAACATTAGATCAACAGGCAAGGTTGGTTCACGACCAAAGAGGAGGAAGAATGGCGAAAATCCTGTCGCTTCATGCACAGTTGAGTTATAAGCGTGGACCACTTTGTTTAGGTGCTCTTTCCACCTTGACTTCTGAGACTCTTCAAGTGTGCGCAACATTCCTAGCAGCGTTCTGTTGAAGCGTTCTGCAGGATTACCTTGAGGGTGATATGGGGAGGTGCGTGAATGGCGAATACCACAGTAGTCTTGGAGCTTGCGAAAGAGAGTATTTTCAAACTCTTTTCCCTGGTCGTGGTGAATCTTGGACGGGAAACCAAAACGCATAATGAAGTCATCAAAGAGTTTTCTGGCTGCGGTCTTCCCAGACTTGTCTCTTGTTGCATAGGCCTGTGCATATTTGGTGAAGTGATCCACAACTACCAGTATATACTCCTCACCTCCCTTACACTTGTCCAAGTGTACATAGTCAATGGAGATCATCTCAAACGGTGCAGAGGTCTCAATGCTCTGGATAGGTGTCCTGGTTACTCTGTTCGGTTTTTTTCTTTTTATGCAGCGACACACTTGAGTGACGTAGTGTTCCATTTCCTGTCTCATTTTAGGCCAGAAGAAGCGTTCTCTAGCAAGAGCCACCATTCGATCTGCACCTAAGTGTCCCATCTCCTCGTGTAGGTTTTTGTAAACAGTGGGCTTCAGGGACTCAGGAACAACCAACTGTTTTCTCGTCGCAGTCTCTCTTCTGAGAATGCCATCTCCATCGATCTGCAGACGGGGCCACTCTCTAAGAAGCTGTCTGACGGCTTCATTTTCTGCCAGCTTGTCTTTGTGCTTCAAGAAGGCATGTGTTCTTTTCAGGGCCAAAACTCTGCTTGTGGCTAAGTCTGCATTTTGGGCAGCTCTGATGTCTTCCAATGCAAGAGGCTGAATTGGCTCTGAGATATTACACCCCTCTGGCAGTGCGTCGACATTACAGGTGACAGCAGAGATCCAATTAACATCTCCTGTTCCATCTCTCTCCAGAGCTTTCCCGATGCATTCAACAGCTTCCTGTTGACATTCCTCTGTACATTCCTGCATGATCTCTTCAATGGGCTTTGGTCTCCGTGACAAGAAATCTGCATCTCGATTTGCTGTTCCAGGCCTGTATTTGAGTGTGAACCTATAATCCGCCAACTCTGCCACCCAACGGTGTCCAGCTGCATTGAGTTTCGCTGACTTAGTGACATATGTCAGGGGATTATTGTCACTGTACACAGTAAAGTGGGGCGCATGAAACAGATAATCACGAAAACGCTCTGTTATGGCCCATTTCAGTGCCAGGAATTCTAATTTGCCAGAATGCATCTTGTAGTTCCTTTCTGCCGCTGACAATGTCCTTGATCCATATCCTATGACTCTAAGAACACCCTCTTGCCGCTGGTACAAAACTGCACCTAGGCCCTCTTCTGAGGCATCCACATGGAGTACTAAGGGTTTCTCTAGATCTGGATATGCCATCACTGGAGGGTTTGTCAGCTGATCTGCAAGTTTGTTCACTATCTCTTGGTGAATCGCTGTCCACTGGACTGGATGAGACGGTGGCAACTGAGCAGATTTGCGGCTAGCCCCCTTTTTCTTTTGGCCTTGCTTCTGTTCAGACTTGGGCTTTGCTAACAGTTCGTACAGGGGTTTGGCTGTCCTGGAGAAGTCTGGTACATAGGATCTGTAGTAACTGAGGAAACCCATCAGTTTTCTCACTTCTCTCACAGTGGTTGGTGTCTCGTGCTTCAGTGCTTGAACCGCTTCCACCTCTTTGGGATTCATTTTGTATCCCTCTGCAGAGATAACTCGACCCACATAACAGACCTCACTTTTGAAAAAGTCACATTTCTTCAGCCTCAACTTTATACCACACTCTCTTTGTCGTTGCAGCACCTGTTTCACATTTTGGATGTGTTGCTCAAAGCTGGCGCTAAATACCAGGACATCATCCAAATACGGGACACAAACTTCATCCCTGAGGTCTCCCAGGCATCCCTCCATATAGCGCTGAAAAGCTGCGGGCGCATTTGTAAGCCCAAATGGGATCCTCACCCATTCATAAAGTCCCCATGGTGTTATGAATGCGGTGCAGGGTCTGCTTTTCTCGCTCATGAAGCCCTGGTGGTAAGCCTTCCCCTGGTCTAACACCGTGAACCAGGAGTTGCCTCCCAGGTTTTCCAAGATCTCCTGTATCCTCGGAATTGGATGACGGTCAGGCAGTGTTTTCCCGTTCAGCAGCCTGTAGTCTATGCACAAGCGAAGACTCCCATCTTTCTTCCTGACGCATACTACAGGTGAGGAATATGAAGAACAGGATTTCTGGATCCAGCCTTGGTTCAGTAAGTCCTGTATGTGTGTTTTCACTTCCTGGTAGAGATGTTTAGGGATTGCATTGTATGTTCTTTGTACGGGCACATTGTCTTTTAACTGTATGTCCATCTCCAAGTCTCTAATGCACCCTGTATCCCAATCATGCTTTTCAAAAACGTCACACTCTTCTCTGAGCATTTGCTGTACCTGTTGCCGTTGGTCGTCTGGCAGATGACTCAGGTCCACAGGTGGGTCCCAGCGCTCACCTTGTGACTCGCTGCTGGACTGCTGCACAGGCGGGGCAACACTGCTGTCTGATGTCTGAGGTTTCTCACCCTCAGTAGGCTTTGTCTGCAATGGGTAGATGGCATCAACACTGTGCAACCAGCCAAGTGTAGTGCGACTGCAAAGCGTGATATCATTGTCAGTCATGTTTTCAACAGTCACCTCAATTTGACAATTATCTTCTGGAGGGAGCTCGATTAACTGGTCTCTAATGGCTAGGCCTGTTGGCCATGGTGCCTCCTGGTTCGGCTCCAACACTACATGTGACGTACTCCACACACTCTTATTTAGCCAGCCGCACTGCACTGTCATCACTTTGTTCTTTGGGATGGTCACTGATCGTCTGCCTACTCTGGCTATGTGGGGTTGGCTTACAGTCTTTTGTTTTTTTAAAACAGATAAAACAGCTCTTGCAGTTTTGTGTCCTATCTCTAGTGCTGAGCACAGTCTCTTTACCATGTGACCAGATGGCATGCAATCTCCACCTGTGTCGTTTGTGAGTGCTAGTTCTTCGATCACATTAAAGCCAATGATGGGGCGTTCCATGTCACTGCTGGAAACCAGGATTGGGACCAGAACAGGTTTGTCACTCATTCCAGCCACAGCATTTTTGGACAGGGTGAATTCAATTTCCATCCATCCTTCATACGGAATGTCTGTTCCATTTGCAGCTGAGAGCTCCAATGCTCCTTCTTCAAGCAGCTCTGTCACTGGTCTCACCTCAGTGTCTGGCAGGTATTTTCCTTTCCAGTTCAATCCCACTATTGATACCTGTGACCCAGTGTCCCACAGTATTGTAGTGTCAACTCCTCCCAGAGAGGCTCGAACTAGACATCTCTTCCCTACCAGCTTGGCTGTTTGCTTTTGCTTACCAGTGAGGGGTGCTCGAAGGCTGAACAGATCCACTTTGTCTGTGTTTTCTGCAGAATGATGCAGGATTTCGATTTTATTTGTGCTGGCTGCGACATTTTTCATTCTACAACCCGATGCCCAGTGTTCGGCGCTGCCGCACTTAAAACAGTGATTACACCTTCCATCAGGGTTGGATACCTGACAGTTCTGACACTGTCTGCTGTTTGCAGTCTTTGGCTGTGGTCGATATTTTCGGTTTGGCTGTTCACTCACTCTCATGGGTTGAGGCTTAGGGGTTTGGTGAAGACTTGCAATTTGAGTGGTGAGGTTCTGGATCGCGTCACATATGGCTTTGTTGCCTTGGTCAACCTTTTCCATCAGTGTATCACGTTTGTTTGTTTCCTTGTGTTTGTCCTTGCTGTTTGGTTTGTGCACATAGCTTTCCTTTTCAGTTTCCTCATTTTCTTCAGTAATCGCTGCCACTTTAATCATCTTTGCTTTTGATGCGGCTGACAACTTGTTCTTTCTTTCCATCTCGAGACTGTATGCAGCCGTCATCTTCTCCAAAAGGACTTCATCTGTAACCTCAGGATCTTGTAAGTATGGCTTTATATCTGCTTGAATGGCGTCATCATGGAGGCCAGTAATTACTGTTTGGAGGAACTGATTTTGGATTAGCGCTGAACTGTACTGCAAACCAGACTTAGCTCTTTCTGAAGCAAAGACAACTTGTTGTCTCAGATCCATGGCTCGTACCAAAAACTGAATGGGTGTTTCTCTTGGCTCCTGAACTGCGCGCGAGAGGGAGTGGTACAGCTCAGTAGCATCCTTCTCAATGTAATGAGTCCGTAATATCTGTCTGAGAGATTGTAGTGTTAAATCAACTCTACTTTCAAGATAACTCTTCAGTTTCGTTCCTGGAGCGATGGCTTGAATGACAGCTTTGACAACTTCTCCCTCGTCATATCCTTTTTTCAATGCCCTTTGAATTTGTCTTTCCAAACTGGTGTATGCTAATTTATCCTTTTGATTTGGTTCTCCAATTTGTCCAATTATTTTTAATTCCCTTCTGTACAGTGGATGGACATAAGCAACATTTTGACTAGCATCAGAGGCTTCTTCCTTTGCATTGGGGGCAGAAACACTTTTTCTTTGTGTATCTGAGTTAGTGGGTGCAATACCATTTTCGTCCACAGGGCGGTGCTCTTGCAATACTTGTTGAGGCATGGACTCATCACTATCGCCATATTCCTCTTTTAGTTCGTCAATCTTGTCATTTAAGTGCAGTAATACAGACATTCCTTCGTCCTCTCGTGAAGTAACATCTTCCCCTTCCAGATGCTGGAGAATATGCCTCCTCAGCTTACGAGGAAAGTCTTTGTCACTCTTATCCACAGTTAGACCGAGTGCTGCGCATATGTCATTCAACTCCGATGCTGTCAGTGTCAGTAACTTTTCCTCTATCTCTCCCACAACATTCTCCCAATCAGGCGACATCTGTTGTGCTTTGGACATGATGGCAAACTTTTACCTCCACTGCTTCGTTTGGAGCACTGCGGTATTGACGACGTCGGTCTGCTTGGCTAGCAGCTAACGCTAACTCTTACTGTGTTGTGGCTCATGACTTGTCTTGCTTCGTGATGAACTCAGACCGGGCGGAAACACCAAGTTTATGTTGCACCCTTAAAGACACATGACTCCGTCTTCCTTTTGGCAACTTTTATTCTTCCCAGTTCTGTTGAAGTTATCTTTTACACGAAGCAATCAGAACCGCTCGCACACATATGTAAACATCGAGCACGTTCCCTAATCGCTACTGCGCTGACTGATGACCTTTTTAATAATAACATTGCGCTGACTGATGACATCACATCACTCTGAACTTTGACCTCGTGATAATAACATAAATCAGATAATAGTGTAGTGTAGTGTATATTTCTTCTTAGATAACTTAAATCTATTCTAGGTCAATAAAATGTAAATTATAAAATATTTCTAGGTTGCAACAATGACATCACCACAGTGTCAAGTGAATGAGTTACCTGTCAGACCTTCATCTCTTCATGTCTTCATGACCTTCACCTTCAGACTTCATGTTGTAACGAGTCAGTGTGAACAGAAACGTCACCACAAGCGTCAGTATTTGATGCGTATGAACTTTACAACAAGAAAACACAAATCTATATCTGCTGTAATCTACAGAAATAAGGTTTCCACATAGCAGCTCTAAGACAGGGCACTTCCTGAATACATATGGCATTTTACACTGCATGAATTAGCATAGCAGTTAGCAGACTTTCCCTTACTCATTCTACTTTTATTTGGTTTAAACCTGCAGTAGGCAGACAGTTTTTGGCATCATTGGGCAGAAAAATTCCATAATAACCTTTCAGCATATTGTAATTCAAGTGTTCTGAGAGATAACTAGACTTCTGCTCCTCCTCTTGGCTGTTTTCAGGCTTTAGAAAATATAGCTTGTGACGGAAGACTTTGGCCAATCACATGTCATGTCAGAGAGAGAGCGTTCCTATTGGCTGTTCATTAACGGAAGCAGCTGTCAATCACTCGCCAACTCTGATCAGTCAAACTAGGCAGCGCTGATCAAATATGAATCAATATTCTGTTACTGTTTCTCTCTTCAGATGTTCTCAGAATCATCTTGTAGTGTACTGTTTAGCTGTAAAATGAGAAAGTGTGCTCCGGCTGGTCGGCGGTGCTTGGTATTTCCTCAAAATATCTCAACATGGCTGCCGGGTAACAAACTTTCTCATTTTACAGCTAAACAGTACACTACAAGATGATTCCGAGAACATCTGAGGAGATAAATAGAGAAAGTTTGACGTTTAGTGAGTGATTGACAGCTGCTCAGAGACGGCAGGCTCCAGATCAGCTCTGATTGGTTGTTTTCCTCCAGTCTGTGAAATCTTGCAGATGTCATTACAGGATACAGAGGAACATGATTTTTTTCACTTTACCTTTCTCATGGACTACTGTCAGGATAAAGTGAAAATTGTATTTGCTCCATTTCTACCCACTGCTGCTTTAAGTCACTGCACCTCCCGACAGAACAACACAGTTGAATTTGCACAGTCTGTATGCACGTTTTCTTCAGCCTCACATTGTAATATTACGAGTTATATCGGACTGCAGATGGTTTGAATGCCGTCCACACACAGAGCCCCGCCTTCGGTGACACACAGAGAAGAGGAGAGAAACTAGCACAACAGGAAATGACAGCAGAACTCAGTAAATACTCTCACACACGTTGTCTGTTTCGGGGAGGCAGTGGTAGAGAAACACAGTTTCCAAGCTCCCAATTACATTCTGTCGCTGCATCGATGCAGAATCATCCACTGTCAAGTCAAACTGAAGTTTCCAGGAAATTAAGCTTTATAAATATTAATAAATAGCAATTAAGAAAATAATATAAATAGAAAAATAGAAAATAAATAAATCAGAAAGTAATTTGTAAATTAATAAATCCACTAGAAAAACGGAGTGCTCAGGGAGTAAACCAGAGGGGACTAATTAATCTAATTACGCCCGGAGTTTAGAAAAGTAACACTCTGTGTGTCACAGTAAAAAGGGTCCTGAAAAGTTAGCAGCGCGCCAACAAGCAGGGCTGTCATTCAAACAGATATTAATATGAGTGTGTGTATTAAATTAAATAAGGATTAATGAATTTTGCAAAGTCTCAAAAAATGAATTTTTTCTTATTTATACTTATTTTGTAATAATGTGTATATTTTCTTTTCTGTATTTTTTCTATTTCAAAGGTTTTTCACCTAATGGCTAATGACTAATGGCTAATAATTCCCAAATGAAATGAACTTTCGACTCAACCTACAAAATAAAGGAGAGAAAAAGGAAAAGCTGTTTGTCATTGAGTGGATTCCAGTTCAAATCTTCGAGTGGATGTTTCAATCTCTCTCAAGTTGGGATACTGCACATATTTAAACAATAACTTGACATCCACGTTTGCATCGCGATGCATCTTAAGACGTTTTCACATTAGGTACGATTGATCCGTACCGTGCCCGAGTACGATTACCCCCCCCTCTCCGTTCAGCTTTCACATTAGTAAAGTTGTTTCGTACCCGAGTACACTACGTCATCATCCACGTGTATTTGTTTATGTTGAGATCAGCTGTTCTAGTGTAAACTTTTATTTCACCGCGTTTGATGTGCAAATAGGCCGACTCTACACGTTGTCTCTCCCCCCCACCCGCCCCGTCTCTCTCTCTCTGCCAGCTGAACAGCTGAGCGTCTCTTGTTCTTCACAGACAGACCATTAAATCAGCTAAATAAAATAACAAACATCACTCAACCCCATCACCTACTGTCTATATTTTAAGGAACCTCTCGCCGGCCTTCCTGCTGTATCATCCACGGCCGTGCAGTTCAGAGGATGAGATAGGTGCATGCTGCGCGCAGATACCGACATACTGTAGATATGAAACTGTTTTATGTGTATACAGATTTTGGAGGAGACTGGCAGCGTTGAAAAAAGCCTGCCCTTTCAAAACTACTTGCTAACTGCTAACGTTACTCACGTTAAATAGCGGTCCATTTCCGTGTTTCGGTACGGTCAGCTTTCACACCTGATGCGAACCGTACCCGAGTACGGTACGGAGCGCTCACACTAATCAATCGAACTGGACTTTTGGGACAAGTGTACTTGGATCCGGCCCCAGGTCCCAGATGTGAAAGCACCCTTAGAATCCAGAAATTTTCACACTTCTAGTAAATACTAGCTCTAATAATTCTACCACTAGATGTAACGCATACAATGTCTTTAAAACTAATATAATTCATTTATTTTTCAGTATCCTTGCTGTATTTTATTCAAAACAAACAAGTAGAAAACATCATAAATTTGAGCAATTAGAGTTATCATAATGAACCAAGGACAAACAGTTGTAGCAAGGATCAGCAAAGATGACATCATCACTTTCCACAGAGGGAAAAAACTCCCTGACCAGACTTCCACCTCAGCTGCACAGTGAAGCTGCACAACTCATCCATCTTGAAAGTCGAGCATACAAAAGGTACATTCTCCCATTAAAATATTAATTAAGTTTAACCCATCTACTCAGTCATCTGTGACAAATTGCTTGGTTAGCGCTGGGCTTGCTTCAACTTATTCTTCTGCAGTGCCCTGACTCATCATGTGTTACGATGTGCAAAGCAGAGTCCCACCTCTCATTTGAGTTTCTATCTGTCATGATAAAAAAGTGTCCATTTGTACATCGCTGTCTTTAAGGAAACACTGCTGTCTGCTGCACTTCTATCTTTAAATACACATGGAGGGACTGCGGCTTCATGACCTGTCTTTGATTCTAAAGTACTAGCCTGCTGCTTGGATTCTCTAATGGATGTTTTATGCTGCTTTATAAACAGGGATGAGTCTGGTTATATAAAAGTAACATTTAATATACAAAATATTACAGAAATTGAATGTAAATTCAGTATTACATTAAGTTAAAATCCTTTCAGTCCTGGTTGATTTGGTGACATCCATGTTTATTGGTACTGCACGTGCAGATTAATACAACAGGTGGCAGATTTCTGGGGGCAGCAAACGCCCCTTGAGCAGCTATTTTGTCTGCAATACAACCGGAGAGCAACTGGTGTATACCCTAACCCTAACCCCAACCCTAATCCTAACAGTGCAGCCAAACAAACACATTTTTTTAATAAAGAAGTCAGTTAATAATTTGCCATCAATAATTTGCCTCATACCATGAGCAACCTCAATCTGATTTCAAGCTGCCCATGGCAACACCCACCAACTACAAGATTTACCATGTTTGAAACCCATAAACAGGAAAATATATATTTTATAGGCCTTCAGAAAAAAAGTGGATCAGCTCATTGATCGAGGAGGCAACGTTTCCCATTCATTATGAAATAGCAATGGCCAACAGTGCAACTGTATCACTTAGTTTGACCAATGTTGTAACTTCATCACTCAGCAACTTTATCACTCAGTCAGTCTACATGACATACAGTACATACAGTACAAACTGTACATACAGTACATACTGTACATAGAGTACATGACATACTGTACATACAGTACATACTGTGCATACAGTACATTCATACTGTACATACTGCCACGTTTATAAGGCTGGAGGGGGGGTCACGCTGAGAGATGCATTCACTGGTACAGCTTTATGGAAGAAACGTTATGTAACGCAACATGAAACGACATCAATATAAAAGGTATTGTCTCATCCTATATATAAAATGTATCAATATACCTGAAAAAGTTGATCTACCGCCCAACCCTATTGTATATATTTCATGAAAATCTTCAGGATTATGATATATGCTTTTGTAATGAGTGTAACCAAAATGTCTGGTCTACTTACAGCTACTGTAATTACACAATGTGAAATGACTCAAAGTCTGTGATAGCTCAACCAGTCAGGAGCAGCTACAGCTCAGATCTAAACATGTCTGAAGGAAGCCATAGTTACAATTCATGTAGTTGGAGAGCAGTGAAAAATCTGCAATCACATCAGAAACTTACAACATTTTCACTCGCTCAAAACAAGGCGAGAGACTAAAGCAGACGACAGGAGAGCTCTTCAGATGGTTTAGTGCTTTTTTCTCTTTGAATGATCTTTTTTCTTTTGACATTACTGTTTGATTTTATTCATTTTGTTTTGTTTTGGAAGAGCTACTTTTCCTCAGCTTGCCACAGCAGCAGCAGATGAATTACAACCTGTCAAAGATGAATTCCTTTTAAAAAACAAGTTACAAAGTGAAACATCAGAAGACAGCATGAGTGTGAGTAATGAAGTGTGTGTGTGTGTGTGTGTGTGTGTGTGTGTGTGTGCGTGCGTGCGTGCGTGCGTGCGTGCGTGCGTGTGTGGGCTTGTTTAAGCTCGTGTGTTTCTGTGTATTCACTGTTACATAAATGTGCCTATGTACGTTGTCATGTATTGTACGTGCATGTGTGTACGGAACATTTTAAATGCCTTAATAGAAATAAATCAAACATACAACTAAAGTGAACTACAACAGGGTAGACTGGGCTAAGACAATAATAGCAATATTAGTTTGCTAGCTAGCTTGAATTCTTTGTTATAAGCATCCACGGTGATGTGTGTGTTATGTAACATTTACAGTATGTTGCAGTAAGTAAGTTAATGTTATGCATAAATAGCAAGTTTGTATAGATCAAAATGACTTGTGAGACAAGATCCCCCCAGGGCGGGGGCATCTTTCCCAGGCGGGGGGCATCTTCACTGGGTCCTGGGGGAAGATACCCCTTTACAAGATTTGACATTTAGTTTTAACACAGTTACAGTCTGTCACCCTTTAAATGTGTCTACTTAACCATACTTCTTGTGTACGTATTATATTGATATTCAATGATGCATATTTTAAAATAAAATAGACAATGGGCCTCATTCACCAACCATTCTTAGGAAGAAATGTATTCTTAAAACCCACTTACTCAGTTTTCACAAAGACTCTGTCATTCACCGCTTGTTTCCTTTTTGGGGATTTGTTCTGAGGTAGGAACAGAATCTACGAGCACACTCAAGAGCACACTTCCTCACGTTTGAGTTCTGACATGTTCGTGCAAAATAACTGGTTATTGTACTGTCTTCAATTCTACAGTTGGATTCATATTATAATAATATATTTTTATTATTTTTAATAATTATTTTAAAAAGCATTTTGGTCTTTTAAAATAAAAACGACACTAACACTTCAACACTGAATAAGTAATAGCATCCCATGTATCCCAAAAACTTTATTTCCATTTTCAGATATATATTTATTTGGCGGTATGGCTCTGTTGTGGACCATATGTGTTTACCATCTTATTTTAACTGCACATTTTTTATTCCTTGTTTTAAACATACCTGTTCCCCTCCATTCCTACTGGCCCTCTCTAATTCTAACAACCTCTGAATACAGTCAGGAAGCACATTATTTTGTGCTTTGTACAGTAACTTTGAAGTTTTCTCATCAACTAGATCATAAACCTTTAAAGCATGTAAGTTAATAACTGGTTGGTTGGAAATAATCACATTCTCTCTTCTTCTAGTGTTGGTTTAGTATGTGTTTCACCTCCACACAGTATGGAACTATGAGACAACTATACATCCATTTTCATGCACTATTTCTATTTCAACATCATTTCTCATCATTTTAACTTGATTATTGATTTGAGGAATATTATAAACTTTGGTGCGGGGCTCCACCCCTCTTCAGACTTTCCTTTGGCCATTCTTGGCTTCCTTCTCTCCTTCTTTTTTTTTTTCTCAGAGTCAGAATCATGTTTATTGCCAGGTGTAAGAGGTATACACAAGGAATTTGCTTTGGTTTTGTTGGTGCAAGTAAACAGTATAATAACAAAAGAATAGATAAAAACGTTAGAATAAAATAAGAATAAAACAAAATTGAATTTCTACCAGTATACAATATACAAAATAAGCTTTAAACAAAAATAAACATAATATAAACAGATAGTGCAAATATTACTAGTGTGCAAACAATCAGGTACCAGAGGGAGAGAGGGAGAGAGAGGGATACAGTAGGGGGTGGTATTGAGAGTGTTTGAGAGAGGGGGAGAGTCAGTGTCGGCGGGGCCGTAGTGTGTGTGTGTGTGTGTGAGAGAGAGAGAGAGAGAGAGAGAGAGAGAGAGAGAGAGAGAGAGAGAGAGAGAGAGATGGGCAGTAGTGTGTGTGTGTGAGAGAGAGACAGTCATAGGGGGGCAGAGGGGCTGTTGGAGAGTCCCACAGACTCATCACCCTCGGAGATGAGGCCGATGAGGGTGGTGTCGTCTGCAAATTTAAGGAGCCTGACAGATTGGTGTCTGGAGGTGCAGACGTTGGTGTACAGGGAGAAGAGCAGTGGGGGAGAGAACGCAGCTTTGGGGGGCACCGGTGCTGATAGTCTGGGTGTCGGAGACTTGCTTCCCCAGCCTTACATGTTGACTCCTATCTGTTAGAAAGTCTGTGATCCACCTGCAGGTGGAGTCAGGCACCCTCAGCAGGGAAAGCTTGTCCTGTAGCAGAGCTGGGCCGATGGTATTGAATGCGGAGCTGAAGTCCACAAACAGGATCCTGGCATAGGAGCCAGGGGAGTCCAGGTGCTGGACGTAGTGGAGGGCTATATTTACTGCGTCGTCTACAGATCTGTTGGCTCTGTAGGCGAACTGCAGTGGGTTGGTGATTGTCTTTATGTGGTGGAGCACAAGGCGTTCAAAAGTCTTCATTATCACAGAGGTCAGAGCGACGGGTCTGTAATCCTGAAGACCTGTGATCCTTGGCTTCTTGGGGACCGGGATGATGGTGGAGGCTTTGAAGCAGGCAGGCACCCTGCAGGTTTCCAGTGATGTGTTGAAGATCCCTGTAAACACTGGAGACAACTGGTCTGCAGTGTTTGAGGGTTGCAGGTGAGACAGCGTCTGGGCCGGCTGCCTTGTGGGGGTTTTGTCCTTTGAAGAGCCTGTTGACCTCTCCCTCCTGGATGGACAGAGGTGTGAAGGGGGGGAGGGATGTGTACAGGCTGGGTGCTTGTGGAGAAAGCTGGGGGGTGCTGGTGTTAACTGCTGGTGGCTGATGGCTGGGGGGTGAGGAGATGCAGACCTCTGTAGTCAGGACTGGTACTTCGTCCATCGAATCTACAGTAGAACTCATTCAGCTCATTCGTAAGTCGGAGGTCATTTGTGGAGTGGGACGGTTTGGGCTTATAGTTTGGGATCTGCCTCAGCCCTTTCCAGACTGAGGCAGAGTCGTTGTCTGAAAACTGCTCTTCTAGTTTCTCTGAATACTGCCGTTTGGCCTCCCTCATCGCCTTGCCAAACGCGTATTTAGCCTCTTTAAAACCCTCTCTGTCACCACTCCTAAATGCCTCCTCCTTAACCAAACGAAGCTGTTTGAGTTTGGCTGTGAACCAGGGCTTCTCGTTGTTATAATGAACCCTGGTGCGCGTCGGTATACAGCTGTCCTCACAGAAGCTGATATACGACGTCACAGCCTCTGTGTATTCGTCCAGACTGTCAGTGGCGGTCCTAAACATCTCCCAGTCCGTGCAGTCCAGGCACTCACGCAGATCCTCCACTGCCTCGCTGCTCCACTTCTTGGTACTCCTCATAACCGGTCTAGCCAGTTTGACCCTCTGCCTGTGAGAGGGGATGAGATGGACCAAGACGTGGTCGGAGTTTCCCAGCGCAGCGCGGGGAACGGCGTGATTTGTCAAGCGTGTTCTCCTCTCTGGTCGGACATTTATTGAACTGTCTATATTTTGGGAGTTCCTGTGATAAATTCCCATTGTTAAAGTCTCCAAGGACGATAACTAGAGAGTCCGGGTTTTTCCTCTCAACTTCCCGTATCTGGTCGGCAAGCTGCCGCTGCGCGAGCTCCACATGAGCTTGCGGCGGGATGTAAACGCCGACCAGAATGAAGGAAAATTCACAGGGGGAATAAAAGGGTTTGCAATTGATAATAAAGGATTCCAGATCCGGAGAACATGTCCGCTGAAGCACTGTCACGTCCTTGCACCAGCCGTTGTTAATATAGAAACATATTCCCCCACCTTTAGATTTGTGTGATAACTCCGGGTCGCGGTCGGCTCAGAACAGCTGGAAGCCGGGCAGCTGCAGCGCAGAGTCTGGTATAGAGCCACACAGCCACGACTCGGTAAAACACAAGACAGAAGAGAGGGAAAAGTCTCTGTTGTTTCTGACCATCAGCAGCAACTCGTCCACTTTGTTGCACAGTGAGCGCACGTTGGAGAGGAATATCGCGGACCGCGGAGTTTTAAATCCTCTCTGTCTGAAGCGAACCAGCGCCAGAATGTTGGGGGAAAAGATCTGCTGAGGTGGATTCCCTGAGGTTAAGGATGTCTTCTCTTGAGAAAACAATCCGTGAACTTTCACCAAAAACTAAAGAAACACAAAAAAACAAGAAAAACAGAGCGCACCAGCACGCCGAGGCAGCCGTAGTTAGCGCCATCTTGGATGTTTTCTTTTCAATCTGTGTGCACACGGCCCTGCAGTCTCATGCCCTTTAATGGGGACTGGCTTACTAATTAATTTACTAATTTAGGATCAACTGGCACATGCCTTCAACTTAGGAGGAAATGGGATTCATCATTATGAGAACGCAGTTACGAACAACTCTGTGGTTTAAGAACACGTCGTGAATCTGACGTAGATAAAATATGAATCAATATTCTGTTACGTTAATGTCTATTTCTCTCCTCAAATGTTCTCGGAAACATCTTGTAGTGCACGGTTTAGCTGTAAAATGAGAAAGTTTGTGACCCGGCACCCATGTTGAGATCTCTTGAAGGAATGCCAGGAACCCGGTCATCACATGACCGCAGCACAGCCAATAGGAACGCTCTCTCAATGAAATGACGGTTATTATGGAATTTTTGGAAATATACGGCCTGCTGCAGGTTTAAGGGAGGCCTCTGACATGAGAGGGTTAGTGAGGAGGCATGAAAACAGAACAGATGAATGAATAAACTAAGAGTTGGCAGGCGTCGTGACATTCACAATGAAACCCAACAACAAAAGGCTAACTACCATTCACTAACAGTCATTTAACATGTTTTCAATATGTATTTTATTTCATTTTATTTCTGTGTTTGATTTGTTTTCATTTAAGGCATTTCAAATCCTCCATGTGTGTGTGAAACGTGTGCTGATGGGGTTCACTTATTGAACGTTGCAATGCAGCAAATGAGAGATGGAATAAAGCAGCTCTGCTTAGTGTTACCGTGTGTGTGTGTGTGTGTGTGTGTGTGTGTGTGTGTGTGTGTGTGTGTGTGTGTGTGTGTGTGCGTGCGAGCGAGCGTGCGTGCGTGCGTGCGTGCGTGCGTGCGAGCGTGCGTGCGAGCGTGCGTGCTTGCTGAGCTTAAATGAGGTGAAGGTGTGCTCTAATTAGGTGCTGGAGGGAGGATGGATTGAGAAAAAGAGGTATTTTAGTCTGAAGCGAAGGAGACAACAACAGCAGGAGGACGACAGGCAAACTGTTTTTGACAGGTGATAAGTATTTCTGATTCCCAGAAGCATAATCATGATTTAAAAGTGGTTTTCTGCTCTTGAAATATTCATTTTTAGTGCAACCTTTAGTCATAAACAAGACATTAAAAAAATCTATATATGTGGAAAGAGGTTTATTAGTGAAAAAAGATGTCTCGACTATTACTTAAGATTTGTGAACAGAGAGAAAGAGAGATAGCCAAGACAATTAAAATGATTTCTGACTGCTGCTGTCAAAAGTGGGTGTTTTATTACAGCTTATACTTTCATTTCTTTAACGGTCATGATTGAAACTGGGTATACATGAGTGATGCCCACTTGAGCCGGATGTTAATGAGACATGGCAGGATAAAGATCAGAAGCAGAAAGAGTGATAAATATAAAATGTAGGCCTCAATATTTCACATACATCATACTCCAAGAGAAGAGGAGTAAATCCAAAGCATCCATGTGGAACACAAGGACATTGTATATCTGTCCTACACCTGCACAAGCATCACTGTTTACGGCAGTCAGACACTACAAACGTACAGGAAGGCTGAAATATCTCCAACATTTAGGTTTAGTGACACAAGGACGGGTACCACACAATATTGAGGTTCTTAACAAAAAGCTGCCCCCCCCACCCCCCTCACCCCACAGCTCTAAGTTTGCACCATGCAGATGTGCATGTGGAGCGATCACAGAGACAACCTCTTCCACCCTGTCAGCTCTGGAAAAAACATTGCTGTCTCACTTATGGATGAGTATATGTGTAGCGGTGATGATGCACATTTAATTAAGATGTTCTGCAAGATGTCAAAATAACACTTTAGGTTGACAATCACCACACAGCGTATTCTGCTTCCATCTTGTACACAGAGATTCTCATTATCTCACTTATTCACAATAAACACTAACAAAATGCCAGAAATGCACAAAAATCACAGATTACTCCACCTCTCGAGTCTTTCGAGGGTAATATGTCTGATTAATTTCCATACAGATAATATTAGCTCAGCATAACACCATATTTCTTCATAAACTGTCATACAAAAGGCTAATATGAGCGACGGCAGGTCCCTCACATCAGGGCTCATTGTCAAAGCTATATCGCCCTGCGCTCCTACTAATGCAGGGGTCAGCAACCTTTACTATCAAAAGAACCATTTTAGGCAAAGAAAAATCTGTCTGGAGCCGCAAAACATTTGATCATTGTAATGAAAGTAACACAGTTTATAGTCTAAGTATATAGTATATAAGTCTAATGCAGTGAGGGCCAAAGAGACAATGTATGACGGAGTATTAGGGCCACATTGAGGGAAAAAACATCTGAGATTTACACAATAAAGTCATAATATTACGTGAAAAAAAGTCGTAACATTACGAGAATAAATTCGTAACTTTACGAGAAAAAAAAGTCGTAATATTACGAGTATAAAGTCATCACTTAACGAGAAAAAAAGTTGGAACATTACGGGAATTAAGTTATAACTTTAAGAGAAAAAAAGAAAATAACACGTAAAATTACTACTTTATAATATTATGACTTTATTATCATAATACTACGATTTTTTTCTCGAAATTCTATGACTTTATTCTCGTGATATAATGACTGTACTCTCAAAATTTCAGATTTATTTCTTTTCCTCAATGTGGCCTTATTACTCCGTCGTACCATAGACCTACAACAATGATAAATAACAATTAAAATGTAAACAAAAAATAGTTATTCATTTTCATTTTAAAAAATCCACAGGGAGCCACTGAAGAGAAGCTAAAGAGTTGCATGTGTTTCCGGAGCCGCAGGTTGCTGACCTCTGTTCTAATGTTGCTACCATGGCAGCTGTAAACCTCGTATTAGCTGCTAACTGGCTAAACTGAAGCAGTAATACAGTCGCTAACACGCGCTAAACCATCACAGAACTGACCACAGTGTCACAGAAGTACAGTGTAAACATCGCCCTAACACAGAATTCCTAAATAACATCACCATGTCAAAATAACACTGTAGGTCGACAATCACAGCGTATTCTGCTTCCATCTTGTACAAAGAGACTCTCATTATCTCATTTATTCACGCGAGTCTTCCCTGTGACGCTCCTGTCACATCCACTGCTTCAGTAGCGACACTGACTCCTACTGGTGATCCACTGGCACAACTCCCTAACAATGACACTGACAATAAATAACACTGCACCCTAAATTTTAACCACATTGAACACTTTCTTCCCATAAACACATGACACATTACAAACTCTCTTAACTTGCATTACACCAAGAAATGATTCTGTTTTATAACCTACACATGACTGACACTTGTCAGCTGCACTAATTAATCTTGGTGGTGAACATAGTGGAGCATTTAGCAGCTAGAGACACACTCTAAGAAAAGTCCATAGAAATACGGGCTAATGTACCGCGTTAATATGAAGGAATTTTCGGTATTGATTTTTCACAGGAGTTTTTCCCGTATTTTTAAATACGCACTGCATTGTGGGAACAGGAACCTCCGCTAGCACGAAAGTTGGAAGAGGCAGAGACCATCACACACGACAAAGTTTAGATTTGGAGAAACCTTTCTCACACTTCTGTTGTAAAAAAATCAACAATGAATGTCTAACCAGAGTGATTTATGTTCAGGACTTAACGTTAGCTCAGTTTCGTTTTAGTTGGAAAGCTGTTTTGTTGTTTAGTTCAGCTGTTGTCGACCGTTAACGTTACCAGATACGCAGGAATATTTATATCAATATTTCATTTTGAGACTAACACAAGTTTGATGTTGTAATTTACGTTTTACCAATGCTTATATTTTAGACTTCAGTGGACGTCAGGTAGAGTTAGCCCCAGTTTTAGCCTCAGGTGGTCCGCAAAGACCGATAGGTAACGTAAAAAATGCTAGCGTTAGCATCTGTTTTCCCTCCAGAATGTACAGTTGAGCCTACTATTTGGCTTGGAACGGAGGATATACTGTAAATTTACGGAATTTTCCATTTCATGATTAACAGAAGTGTCCGTGAATGGTGCACAGGACATCCTGTAAATCAACAGAAATTTACGTTTTAGGGTTGACGAAAATGTCCGTAAACTTAATGGAAAATGTCCTGGTCTGCCTGTTTTTCTACGGATTTTTTTCTTAGAGTGCAGATATTAAATATATATGTATATATATAGATATTTCCCTCAGGAGTTGGTGGAGACCAAACACAGATCTAAAAGGGACTGAATATGGACTTACATTCATCAGGTTGACATAAATACCACTCCAAATGAATGCTAATGTTTCTCTGTGCCTGCTGGATGTAATGCTTCCTTACAGATGAATTATATGAACTTCATGTAATGTTGTGTTTACAGCTTGTTTACGCTGCCCTCAAGTGGCTAAAAAAGGTTTAAATGATGGTAATGTAATACAAACTAAACCTTTAACTCAACATATTCACATTTAAAAGAGGTGCGGATTGTTTGTTTTACAAGGTGTTTGTACTATGTCAGACAGAGGATGCAGTGCTAGTGGTGCTCATCATTTCCCTATTAGAGATTAATAGTCTCAATCACTCAGCTAATTAATTGTGATAATGAACAGTGAACAGCAGAATATTGAAAAATGGTAAAGTGATTGCTAGTAATTAATTAAAGTCATTTGCAGTCTGAAACTCAACCTCTTTCTGCTGCTCAATATCTGGAGGCCTCTGTATTTTATTAATGGAGGGTGGCTGTAGTCATCAATAACAATAACAACATGCACACTTCTTATTTCTGTAAGCGACTGTGTGCAGAACTGACAGGCTAGTTTCATAACATTGTTCTATATCTGCGCACATCCTTTTATACATTCAGAAAGTATCAGACATGTTTGAGTCAGCTGTGAGTCAGCACTTGGCACTCAGGCCCACCCAATCAGAAGGCTTCCTTTTTCTGCTGGATCATCCAGTGAGTAGCAGTCAGCGCTGTTTCAGTAATCTGACTACGACCATAAAGTGGTAGTGCATTTCACAGCAGCCCCTCCTCTCTCACTCAGCGTACAGCCGCTGTCTCTCGGCCTCGTGGTTGCTCGTAGCGACGGCAGCTGTCGAAAACACAAACACAAAGCCTGGTACCTTTTACTTTATCCATTTTAAATAAATACTCCTCTGTGTTTATTATCTACGTCAACCAGAGGCCTGCACTACGAAGCGAGTTCAACATACCCAGGGTATCTTCTCCTTATCTGGCTACACTAACCCTAACAAACAAGATAGCGGTCCTACGACGCTGGTTATCAACTCGGTAAATCAACCCAGGGTTTCTCAGTCTGGCTGTGAGCGCGATCACATGAACGGGGAGGTGTTTGCAACATATGACCAATCACAGACATGGACAAGTCTACAGACTGCAGACAGACAGACAGAGCGGCACATTTTACAAAGGAAGAAACTATATTAGACAAATACAAAGAAGTTAAACACATAATCCAGACTAAAAGTAACACCGTTGAAGCTGCAAAATGCAGGAAGGACAGCTGGTGAAAGAAAAAACTCCCGATGTGTGATTGAGTAAATTAATAGACTTATTAATTTAACGGAATACTCAAAAGTCAGATATAGTCGTCTAGATATAAATAGCTTTTAAGGAGTGCAATGGATGAAAGGATTACACTTCATTATATCCTGCAGCTAACATATGGCGTCTATGACTATTTCAACCTTCAGCTGCGTCCCCGTCTCAGGCGGTGTGAAACGGACTCAAGAGCAAGTAAAAAAATATATATATAAAAACATCTATTCAAAGCGGTAAACACCCACAGCATACAGCCAGCTGTCCTTCCTGCATCTGTCAGTTTAAACTGTGTTGTTTTTAGTCTGATTATGACTTAATCTTCCTCATTTGTCTTATACCCGGTAAGAAGTGATCCACCTTCGTAGGACGAAAAACCCTGAAGGGTTAACCCTGAAGTTACCTTGCTAACGCTAAATCCTGCTTCGTAGTACAGGCCTCAGGTATATAAAAGTTACTACTAATAATAATAATACATTTTATTTGGTGGCGCCTTCCAAGACACCCAAGGACACCTTACAAAGATAAAATTATACTCAAACAGATAAAACCAGCCAGACATGACAAAGACACATTTAGACAGACACATGTGATGGACTGATGGACTCACTACAGTGAATAAGCCAGTTTAAACAGGTGAGTTTTGAGGTGGGATTTGAATGAACGTCCTAGCTCCCATGGGGCTGAGGCGTGAGGTGGGGGTGGTCTTCTGACCATTGAAGTAGGAGACTGTGCGGTTTTTCAGGGGGGCCAGGGTATCCAGGGAAGAGGAGAGACAGTTACTGTAGTGACTCACCAGTTCAGCAGGTGAGGAGGATGGGGGAGGACTGGGGGAGGAGTTAATAAGGGTGTCGAGATCTGTGGGGTTGATGTGTTTAGTGTTTCTGAAGGAGATGGTCCGTTGCTCTTTTAATTTTGATAGAGGGTCGTAGACCTAAAATAGTACAACTTGTGGTCAGAGATGTGGAGGTCAGCATCAGTGAGGTTATGGGGGATGATACCAGTGCAGCAGATTAAATCAAGTACGTGACCTTTTTTATGGGTTGGGAAATTGACATATTGTGTTATATCGGGACATTCAAGGAGTGACGTGAAATCATTAGTAAGACCACTGGAAGGGTCGTCAATATGGATGTTGAAATCCCCCAAAAGGATGACATTAGGGGACATGGCACACACAGATGTTAATAATGCTGAAAGTTCAGTGAGAAAGAGGGCAGAGGGCTTTGGTGGTCTGTAGATGGTGATAATAATGATGGAAGTGGAGTAGGGGTGTCGCGGTACACCGGTTTTGCGGTAATCGCAGTATTAAAAACATGAAAATATTAATATCATGTAAATAATCCAGCCACGATATATCTTGTTTAACAACAACAATGGCATTTAGCTCTTGGTTTAGCTATTTCTCTTTTGTGTTCTCCCGCGCGCAGTAAATAAAAGCTTGTCAAGCTGGCCAACACCACCCGGCTCCACCAGCCGAGCCACCCATCACCACCGGCGGGTCCCGGCTGGCCGGCACTGCCCGGCTTCAACCGGCTGGAGCCGGGCGGTGTTGGCTAGCTGGGACCCCACCGGTGATAGTGAATGACTATGTTAGCTAGCTAGCTAATTTATGTGCTAAGTAAAGTTGGCTAACTTAATTGAGGTCTGATCAACAAGACAGTGACAGCTGGTTCTTCTCTTGTGGTCAGGCAGCAGCATCCAAGAAACATGAGAAATCATCAGGAGAAGAAAAAGGAGCAGGTCAGCTCAGCCCATTTATTCTATTCTATTAGTTTATTCAGTTCAGACACAATCACTGACATGTAAAATACATTATCTGTTGTTTTGGAAAGAAAACGAACAAACGTTGCACCATTAAGGTTAAAGATGTATTTTAAGTGATTGGGTCATTTTTTTAAAGATATCGTGATAATATCGTTATCGTGATATTTTTTGCCATGATAATCGTATTGAGAAAAATTAATATCATGACAGCCCTAATGTGGAGCCTGTGAGTTTTACAGCTAAACATTCAAAAGTGGAATGATGAGGGACGGTGACTGGACTGACTTTAATGCTCTCACAATAGAGCACAGCAAGACCACCCCGTCCCCGTCCCCCGTCCCCGTCCCCCGTCCCCGTCCCGGATGCACTGGGTTTGCTAATGTATGCAAAACCAGGTGGGACAGCTTCATTAAGCTGGGAGAAATCATTTGGCTGTTGCCAGGTCTCAGTGAGGCATAAAAGGTCCAGTTTGTTGTCCATAATAAAGTCGTGAATCAGCCAACCTTTGCTAGTGAGAGATCCGATGTTATAAAGAGACAGTTTTAAACAGTCAAGTGGTGCATGGGTGGCTGCTTTGTGCAGGGGGACAACACACTGTGATTGACAGTATGGGTGGCAGTGCCCGTGTAGTGTATGTGTGGATATATTTGGCTGAATGTCACCAGATAACACTGTTACCTGTTAAACAGAAACACCTGTACACTGAGGAACAGAATACTGAGGAGCAGGAGGAAGAAGTTCAGCCATCGTTCTCAACAATATAATGAAATGTGTTTGTGTTTTGTGTGAGAGTGAGTTTTCACACATTTCGTGTTTTCTTACAAAGAATGGCAATTGAGCTTTGATTTGTTGTCACAGCATGGTGTGGTGTTTCATTACTGTAGTAAACTTCCACTACAGTTTAAAATGGCTGTACAGAGACAATGTTGAAGTGAAATATATGTATAGTTAGGAGGCAAGCAGCAAAGGCATATTATTGATTTTGTGTAGATCTTCAGACAAAATGTCACATTTCATTTTAAGAACATTTTACAGTTCAGCAAGGTTTGCACAATCTGTAGGAGGAGCCAGATACTACTGCAGTTATCTAGAAAATCACAGCATTGCTCCAGTGAATATAAAGCTTGGATCACTGCAGTTTAATATATTTCTGATCAAAGTTGTGGTTATAGTTCTACAACCTTCCCCATACAGCCACATCATGCCATGTAAAGTGTTACATAACTCAGAGAGAGATAAAGGAAGAAAGGAAGAAATAAAAAGGTAATATACCTCCATACCTGCAGTATGTAGAGACACCTCTGATCCTCCTCTCTATCTCTTTGCTCTCCTTCCTTTCTTTTATCTGAAGACACTGAACCACCTGATGCTTTCATGTGATTTGAGAGGACGGCAATTAGTGTTTTTCTCTATGCCGATGCAGGCGGATGGAGACAGAGAGAAGACGGAGCAATGGGTTTGACAGAGAAACATAAAGAAGGTAGGGCGAGTTGAGGAAGGTAGGAAAAGAAGAATGAGAAAGAAAAAAGAAAAAAATAAGCTGACAAACTGGTGAACGGTTGTAGAGAAAAGAGAGCAAAGCATTTTATCTGGTTCTCACATATCAAAGAAACTAAAGAGGTGTCATCAGCCAGTCAATAGAGGACATGTTTATTCTCAAATAAAGACTAAATATGAGACAGCCTAAAGTAAGTATCAGTCAGCCTGAATACGTGACATGACCACGACCTCTTAACAGCATATTACTTGGTGGTGGTACGTGATGTGTTACAGTTACGTGTTGGGACCACAGAAACACTGCCAATGGAAAGTCAATTAGGATCCTTTGTCTGGTCCTAGTTTTAACACATTGTGTGCTAGAATAGAAGATAATTCCTTTATTGTTATTGCACAAAGTACAACCAAAATAAGTAGCAGTCCTGACTGTGCATGCATCAAACATATATTCGAAACAAATGATCTAATGATATAGTTACTCTAGATGGCATTGCCCTGGCCTCCAGCACCACTGTAAGGAATCTGGGAGTTATCTTCGATCAGGATATGTCCTTTAACTCTCACATAAAACAAACCTCAAGGACTGCCTTCTTTCATCTACGTAACATTACGAAGATCAGACACATCTTGTCTCAAAACTTACTTCTAGACTAGATTACTGCAACTCCTTATTATCAGGCTGCTCCAATAAGTCTCCTAAGACTCTCCAGTTGATCCAGAATGCTGCAGCACCTGTACTGACAAGAACTAGAAAAAGAGATCATATTACTCCTGTATTAGCTTCTCTGCACTGGCTGCCTGTAAAATCTGGAATAGAATTTAAAATCATCCTCTTCACCTACAAAGCGCTAAACGGTCAGGCCCCATCATATCTTAAAGAGCTCATAGTACCCTATTTCCCCACTAGAGCACTGCGCTCCCAGAATGCAGCAGGGTTACTTGAGGTTCCTAGAGTCTCCAAAAGTAGAATGGGAGCCAGAGCCTTCAGCTATCAAGCTCCTCTTCTGTGGAACCAGCTCCCAGTTTCAGTCCAGAAGGCAGACACCCTCTCCACATTTAAGAGTAGGCTAAAGACTTTCCTCTTTGATCTATTCATGTCCCATTCATTGTTCCTAACTTGATTTCTTCCCCGGAGTCCTTGTGCTTTCTCGTCTCGCAGGAAACCATGGATCGGGCTTACACCTGGATCTGGGTTACACCTGCTGCCTGCTTGACACCCACTACTACCATCATTATTATTAGTAGTATTAGTTATACTTCTATTATTATTACAGCTATTAATTCTGATAGTTGTATAATCACTCTTTTACATCCACTGCTATTGATTTTGTTATTAGTCCTACTTTTATTAGTTCTTACAGCTGCTGTGCTATTATTGTGGTTGCTGTACATCTCTCCCCCTCTCTCTCCCCGTCTCTTTTCTCCCCCTCTCTCTCCCCGTCTCTTTTCTCTCTCTCTCTCTCTCTCTCTCCCCCCGTCTCTTTTCTCCCCCCCGCCCCCCCCCCTCTCTCTCTCTCTCTCTCTCTCTCAAAACCCAACCCGTCGAGGCAGATGGCCGCCCAGCCAGAGCCCAGTTCTGCTCCAGGTTTCTACCCGCTAAATGGGGAGTTTTTCCTGACCACAGCGCATTGCAATGCTCTTGGTGGGATCTCTTGTTAGGTCTCTAAACTATAGAGTACGGTCTAGACCTGCTCTATATAAAAAGCATCTCGGGATAACTTCTGTTATGATTTGATGCTATATAAAAATAAATTAAATTGAATTGAATTGAATATATATAAAGAAGAAATAAAATATATGTTATCAACAGAAAACTATGTGCTGTGACCCATAAAAACAGAAAGATATTGCACTTCTGAATATTGCATGTTTTCTGAGTTGTATCAGCTCTATAAAAACATCCGAGCAGTGTACAATATATGCATGCAAATGTTGGACTGCAGTTGAAATGTAGCTGTAAGTGAAAGTGCTGATAGTCAGTGTAGACAGTCGGTGTCGGTGTTTGACAGTGTTCATTTCACGTATTGCTCCGGGGTAGAAGCTGTTTTTGAGTCTGTTTGTCTGTGATTTGATGGACCTTAAGCGTCTGCCAGAGGGCAGCGGGTCAAACTGATGGTGTCCAGGGTAGGTCTTTTATTATATCGGCTGCTCGACTGAGGCAGCGAAGGCTGAATAAGTCGTCCAGAGATGGCAGTGATCGGCCGATGATCTTCTGGACTATGTTGATGACCCCCGGAAGTCTGCTCATGTCTGCTGCTGAGCAGCTGGCATACCACGCAGTGTTGCAGTACGCCAGCACACTCTCAATGAAGCAGCAGTAGAAGGACACCAGCAGCTTCTCCGGCAGGTTGTTTTTTCCTGAGGATCCTTAGGGACGCGGAGTCGCTGCTGCGCCTTCTTGACTACAACGGTGGTGTTGGTAGACCAGGAGACATCATCGGCGATGTGCGTGCACAGGAACCTGAAAGAAGGGACCCTTTCCACACAGTCCCCGTTGATGTAAAATGGGTCAGGGTCTGCACTGTTCTTCCAGAAGTCTATTATGAGTTATTTGTTTTTTGAGGAGTTCAGGACGAGATTGCTCTCTGAACATCATGTTGTCAGTACTTGGACTTCATCCCTGTAGGCTGTCTCGTCTCCTCCTGAGATAATTCCAACCACAGTCGTGTCGTCTGCAGACGACTGAATGAATGGGGATGCAGTCATGAGTGTAGAGGGCGTAGAGGATGGGGCTCAACACACAGGAGAGGTGGGGGCCTAGTCTAACAGTCTGGGTGTGGTTGGTCTGAAAGTCCTTGATCCAGTAGCAGGTGGGTTGGGAAATACCTGGGTCAGTAAGTTTAGTAACCAGTCTGACCGTGTTAAAGGCAGAGCTAATGTCTCTGAAAAGCATCCTCACATACTGTAGCTCCCCTGGTGTTCAAGGTGGGTCAGTGCAGCGTGAAGAGCTGTGGCGATGGCATCCTCAGTCGACCTATTTGCTCTGTAGGTAAACTGGTGTGGGTCGAAGGAGGGTGGGAGGCTGGCTTTGATGTGCTGCGGGACCAGCCTCTCGAAGCACTTCATGATGACCGGTACGAGTGCTATCAGACGGTAGTCATTGAGGCCGCTGATGATGCCTCTCTTCAGGTTGGCTCTAGCAGCACGGTTTGGAGCTCTGACGCTGGACATGTAGGTGGCATTACGGTCCTTGAGGAGAGTTTTGACCTCCTTTGTTATCCAGGGCTTCTGATTCGGTGTAATGCACTGCAGGCACGGTGCCAGGATTTCAGTTTTGGATGGCCCAAAGTCATTTTGGCTGGGCCTTTTAATTACAGACGTAAATACTGTTTTGGCTTCCTTTGACGGTTCCCAACTGGTAGTTTCACTAAAAAATAATATTATATATATAAATTATTTAGAAAAATAAAATAAAATTGAATGACGAGGTAACTATTTACCCGTGATATTTTGTATTTATTACAAGCGGTATATTGCTCAAATCGTGTGAAAATGAAACAATTATAGTGCTAACTTATGCTTCCTCGCGTCCTATCCTGAGTGAAGACAGATCACAGATTAAAAGTTTCATAGTTTAGTTGTCTTCTGATTCACCATCTAGTTAAAATCTGTGTTAACTGAAGGTGTGAACAACAGACGGATCATGTAGATGGTATAGTGTTCCAGCAGCAGAAGGACCTGCAGGATCTCTGCTTCACACACCGACCTGACAACAACTGCAACCGGCTGTTAACAACTTTCTCCATTTATTAGAATGTTTCCTTTTCATGATCTGTTATTTCTCCCTTTAACTTGTATTAAGGATACAGATAAAGTCAGAGAGAGAAGGAGAGTCTGTCTGTCAGCAACAAACACCTGTTACATCATTTATCCTCATTTCCATTCAGTCACATGTGAGGTTGATAATCCTGATATGAGTTACATCATTTACATTTTCCCCCCAAACATTTAGCTTAATAAATTGTTTCCAGTGTTCAGAAGACACAATCATATTCTGGGTTATTAAATAATGAATTCACAATTAGAATATCAATAACTACAGACGCCAATAATGAGTAAACAATTTAAAGGCATTGAGCCAGTAGAGATGGTTCCTGGTCCTCTAAGCAGGACTCAGTCCACAGTAGAAATACAGACTGCAGCTGTTATTCATGTGCAGTTGTTTGTTAAACAGGTAACAGACTACAGAGAGGAAACACTGCTGCTCTACCACTGAGAATAACTGAGTGTCTTTATTAGTATTATTACAGTTCAGACATAAACTCCATCTAAAGTCTCTACAGCTGTTAAAGCCGACTGATAGCTGATCCAGCTGTGTTCAGCTGATCCAGCTGTGATCAGCTGATCCAACCGTGATCAGCTAATCCAGCTGTGATCAGCTGCTGCCGTCATCAGAAACGGACGTCACTTCACAAGACGCTTCAGAGGAAAGGACGTTTCATGTCTCTAAAAATATATTTCCTCATTTCCTCTCTACTCGCATTTCTTCCTCGCCTCCTCCGCTCACATCTCAGGTGGAAGGGACTAAGAAGCGAGGAGAGGAGTCGAGGAAAGGAAACGAGGAGCCATGTTAGCACAATGAAAGTATCCAAAGTATCTGTAGCGTGTCTGCTGACGCCGTGGGTTCTCTCAGCACAAACACAGACGGGACAAATTGCTGCAAACATTTAGCTGCTTTAGTTTAGGACTGATCACACACTTCTTTAACAAACATTTACAACTAGCACGATGCGCCTCAGGCTGCCCAGTCCCCCGGCACATGAAGTTCAGCTGCTTCTGCAACTTAAAAGTTCATACACAACTCTTTTTCCGCTCTCTAGTCCACGGCACCGCCAGCCTACGTGGCCCGCTCCTTTCTGTGTGTGTGTCAGTCATCGGAGGTCCAGCACACAACTGAACTTAAAGGGAGAGTGTGATTAGACAATGAGCACCAGCTGTGTCAATCATCTCACCTGGCTCCGCTCTCATGAGCCGTCCCCAAAACCTATTGAAGGAGGCTGGGTCACGCTCCATCACGCCTCGTATCTTTGGGGTACAACTAGGGATGCACCGATACCGATACCAGTATCGGGTATCGGGTCCGATACTGTGCTCATGTACTCGTACTCGCAAAACAGCTCTGATACAACGGCACCGATACTACTTTATGGTGGTGCGCCCGACACCACTGGGCCGGGATCCCACCTCAGCCGGCGCGCGCCGGCCCTCACTTTCATTGCGCCACAGGGTTTTGCTTGCACCCTCTGACTCGCGCGTGCGTTAGACTCCTTGGTCCATGTTTCAAGACGGGTCGGGTGGGTTTCCGACATCGCCGCAGACCCCTGGCGCCTTTTACTTGGGCCGAGCCCCGATCTGGCAGCACGACGCGGTTGGGGCGCATCGGGGACAGTCTGCTCCGGTCGACAGTTGCACCGGGAGCAGGGGACCGTCCCCGGCGGAGAGAGAGGGCGCAGCGAGCCCTTTGTCCATGGTGCGGCAAGGTCCGAGCAGGGAGCGCTGTAAAGCTGCGGATGCGAGCCACCTTCGCCCCGAGCCTTTCCAAGGCGACCTAGAGCCGATCGCGGCGCACCGCTTCGTGTGCGTGACTCCCCAGCCTGCCTCGTGCCGCTCACACCCTCTAGCTGGCTGTTAACGAGGGTCTTTTGGCACAGAGAAGTACTCGTATTGGTACTCGTACTCGGTCTGAACAAAAGTGGTATCGGTGCATCCCTAGGTACAACACATGCGCAGTAAAATCTAGTCCGCACACGCCGAAATTGAAATTGAGGTGGTCGCAACGCAGGACCGCAGCTTCAGTTAAACTGTGCACGTGTTATACCCCGTACCCCAAGACCCGTGTCCGCCCATGACCCAGCCTCCTTCAATAGGCCTTGGCCTTCCCCACACCTCTCTCTCTCTCATGCAGCTGAAATACCAGCTATGCTCACCTCCACGGTATCCTATACCATGTCTATTTGTTGCTGTGGATTGTGTAGAACAATACATACATTTGATTCTATTGAAGGAAATACCATCTTGCTTGGATGGTCTGTCTGGATTATTATGTGTGTAAATTGATTGCAGGGAGAGACAGAGAGGTCGACTGCTGGGTGAGCTGGATTGACTTTTAACAAGAGAGCAAAGAGACATAAACTTGTCTCAATAGAAACGGTCTCTGCTTTCAAGGCCAGAATTAGACGTTCAAGTCAGGCAGGAATATTCAGCTCTACCTCCCATGTACTCAGGTTTTTTAGTCTCAATGCATTAGCAGCTAAATAATACAGTGACTGCATCTCCATTCTAAACCGTTGATACAGGCATTCTACATTGCTGGAAAATTGTATATATAAATGTTAATTTTAATAATTGTAAATAAAAGTTCAGAAATACATGTACTCCCAGCCATTTAGGGTGGGCCAGTTATACAAGTGGGCGGGCCTAGGCCTGTTAGGCCCACCCACAACGCCGCACCTGATGCCCTGGCTGAGGTTGTGGTAATTTTCCATTTCCCTCCTTTCTCCATAAAGCCAAGTTCACACTAACAACTTTCAAAGTGGTCGAATCTCAGTACTGGTCACACTACACAACCTGCTGTCTTATAATCGGGGGTTTTATAGTCATTGTGATTTTCACACTTCATGACTGACCAGTGTCAGGGGCTCACACACTACAAGATCTTTCACCGAGAGGAATCCCCGATGAGGTCTCCAAACTACGTTTTGTCACAAAAACACACACAAGAACTGCACGGTAAATGACGTGTTACCATACCAGAGAACTACAGGGTAAATGACGTGATACCATACCAGAGAACTACAGGGTAAATGACGTGATACCATACCAGAGAACTACAAGGTAAATGACGTGATACCATACCAGAGAACTACACGGTAAATGACGTGATACCATACCAGAGAACTACACGGTAAATTACGTGATATAAGCGAGACACATTGCCGACGTTGCTGTTTGCAAATGTGTTCACAAAATAGCCTGTTTCCACCAGTTTCCATTCCACTCTTTTTTACTATTTATTCCTCCAGGTGCAACAACAACTCTGCTCCGTGTTGCAAATGCAACACATCCAGTAAGTTCCTGTTGTTACAGCCGACCCCTCCTCCACCAGGTTTACCCTCAACCCATGTCGTGGCCGGAGTCCCCGACAGGTTCAAATATTTAGCACACTAGATATCTGGATTGTGTCTGTGAGGCACTGGCGAGCCTCTTGGCTCGCGTCTTTGAGCAATTCACACATGACACTTGAGCGGCGATGTGTGAGTGGCGAGCTAACGCGGAAAATCAGCGCTAAAGTCATGTAGAGTGAACTAGGCATTACCTGACTACCACACCTGCTTCCACTTACCTCATGTCCTCTGCAATTACCTGGTCTACCAAGGCCACCTCCTCACCTGCATCTCAGTGTCTCATCAGTGTCTCACTACATACACCAGTCCACTTGTCTCGTTCCTTTGTCAGATCATCATCATTGCTATGCAGTTCCTTCTTACCTGTTACCTGTCCGTTACCTGTCTGTCCCGTGTCCGTTACCTGTCCGTTACCTGTCTGTTTCCTGTCTGTTTCCTGTCTGTTTCCTGTCTGTCCCGTGTACGTTACCTGTCCGTTACCTGTCTGTTTCCTGTCTGTTTCCTGTCTGTTTCCTGCCTGTTACCTGTCTGTTACCTGTCTGTTTCCTGTCTGTTACCTGTCTGTTACCTGTCTGTTTCCTGTCTGTTACATGTCTGTTACCTGTCTGTTACCTGTCCGTCCCCTGTCCGTTACCTGTCTGTTTCCTGTCTGTTTCCTGTCTGTTACCTGTCTGTTACATGTCTGTTACCTGTCTGTTACCTGTCCGTTACCTGTCCGTTACCTGTCTGTTACATGTCTGTTACCTGTCTGTTACCTGTCCGTTACCTGTCCGTCCCCTGTCCATCACCTGTCTGTTTCCTGTCTGTTTCCTGTCTGTTACCTGTCTGTTACATGTCTGTTACCTGTCTGTTACCTGTCCGTTACCTGTCCGTTACCTGTCTGTTACCTGTCCGTTACCTGGCTGTCCCCTGTCCGTTACCTGTCTGTTTCCTGTCTGTTTCCTGTCTGTTACCTGTCTGTTACATGTCTGTTACCTGTCCGTTACCTGTCCGTCCCCTGTCCGTTACCTGTCTGTTACCTGTCTGTTTCCTGTCTGTTACCTGTCTGTTACCTGTCTGTTACCTGTCTGTTACATGTCTGTTACTTGTCTGTTACCTGTCTGTTACCTGTCTGTTACATCTCTTACATGTCTGTTACTTGTCTGTTACCTGTCTGTTACCTGTCAGTTGCCTCTCTGTTACATGTCTGTTACATGTCTGTTACCTGTCTGTTACCTGTCAGTTGCCTGTCAGTTACCTGTCTGTTACCTGTCTGTTACATGTCTGTTACCTGTCTGTTACCTGTCTGTTGCCTGTCTGTTACATGTATGTTACCTGTCTGTTGCCTGTCTGTTGCCTGTCTGTTACATGTCTGTTACCTGTCTGTTACCTGGCCGTTACCTGTCTGTTGCCTGTCTGTTGCCTGTCTGTTACCTGTCTGTTACCTGTCTGCCAGACTCCCTGCCATTTGGACTCTCTAGCTCTGTAAACTTTTTGAAAATAAATCACTGAATTCATCTTGCTGTGTCTTTATCTGTCTGCATTTGAGTCCAGTCCCTGTTACCCTGCATTGCCAAACATGACATAAGTACATGTTGCTGATAATACTTCAGTGTTAATACAGGAAGTGGTGTTCATTGAAAAGCACAAGTGTGAAATTGGGTGTTGGTGGTGGCTGTATAGCATATCCTGCTTTGGACTGTATGAATATTCACTCATTTATTAATGATGACCGCAGTGGTTCTCCAGAACTGCCATTTTTCCTGAACCTTAACTATAGCATAGTTGCCATGTGCAGACTTGTGAGAATCTTATCTTTTAAAAAAAACTAAAAAACATTAGTGAACATGATCCTTGATTTTGAAGTCATTGAATATTCTTGTGGTGTTATAGAGTTGTCTGTTTCCATGTTGACCTTGTGTTTGGGTTGTATGAAAATGTTCCAATATGTTGTTATCAGATGAGTTGCTTATTGAACTAACAGAATACCTCAGTGTTTTTGTCTAAAAGTGGTGGCTTCACTGTTACCGTAATCCAGGGTGAGGCCTGTGCCATCGAGTGGGAGAGCTAATGCAGCATGGCTCACACACACACACACACAGATCTTAACTTTAATCGTCAAGTGGAGGGCTCTGCCTATCTGCAGGAGGAGAGGCCTCCTCTCTCCACCAAACGGGCCTTCCTTTTTTTTAAAGACATTTGGCCAATTGTGGGATCTTTCTCTCCTGAGTGTCCCCACCAGGCACAACCAGGAACACAAACAACTGGACAGACACGGTTTAAACACCATCAAGAAGACCTGCCAGGAGACCACCCCTCAAACAATTCAGCCACCACGGGCCCTTGGAACCTCCATCTACACTGTTTAAGGTAAGAGCCCGACACTAGACGATTAATATGATTTATTCCAGGGTGAGGCCTGTGCCGTCAAGTGGGAGAGGTAACGCAGCACGGCTCAAACACACACACCAACTTCAAACCACAACCACTCATGTCCTTGCACACACAGCTAAGAACACACCATAACCACACACACAACCACAGCCATGGACACACAATACACCCAGACACTCAACCACCCACCAGACCCAGAAACCAGGAGCATCAGCAAACAGTACTTCAAATGAATACAAGCCATCCATCACAACAACACAGTAGATCAGGCCATCATCACAACCACATTCCCACCTGGCATGCTAAGACAGGTCAATAGACTCACCAATTTCATCAAATCATCCACACCTACAGACAGCACACGCAGCAAAATACAGGCAAACACAACACATTGGATGCAAACCAACATGACCGTACTTCAGGAACATTACCACTCAACCATACTCACCCTCAGCAACACCACCCGCAACCCTCTGGCCCTCCAAATTGCAGTCAATTGGGCCAGAAAGCGATATGGACAAGACCGGACACCATACACACAATAGAACACACACTGAACGTACATAAATAACAGAACACAACCAGCCACCCTACTGCTGTTCCACCTTCACACCAGACCAGACTCAGGTTGGACAGCTCTCTGCCCCCCATCCCAGAACTATCAGATGAGGAAGAGTTTCCACCACTGCTGGCTCCACACAAATCCTCCCTATCCTTAGGCCCACGCACCTCCCTCCCCAAGCACATCACCAGATACAACTCACAAAAGATCAACCGTCCACCTCTGCTCCCCACTCCACTACTAGCCCGAGACCTCCCTCCCCCTACACCCAGCCAGCCTCCCCAGCTCCCTCCAGCCCCCACTACCACAGCAGAGAGCTCCCTGCCAGCCCCCCACTCCGCCAACCCACACCCCGGAACCTCCGCAGCCACGGAGCGCTCCCCCCAAACACATTTCAGCCCCCCACCAAATCCAGGGAACCCAAACAGGTCCCTGTGATACCAGCAACATCCACCCCACTCACCCAAAGGGTCAAGAAGGTCTCCTGGGGGCCCAAACCAGCCACCCAGCTGTCACCCATCTTACCCATCCCATTACTCATTTGATAAACATCTGGTTTTGGTGCATTCATCCTTTGTAGGCTAAAGGTGTGCCCTGACACATTGTCAGATTTTGTTCTATACAAATACTATGGATAAAATAATGAATTCTATGATGCAGCTTTAACTATGTCTATCTATGAATATGTATTCAGCACTGTCGTCCAGGAGATGAGGACGTCTGAAATGGCCACCTGTGTGTGTGTGTGTGTGTGTGTGTGTGTGTGTGTGTGTGTGTGTGTGTGTGTGGATGTGTGTGCATGCGTGCCTGCGTGCATGTGTGTTTTGAAAAACAAGACCTAATTTGTGACAAAGAGAAGCTAATCCAACAATGTGGCTCACTTGTCTGTTAGGACATTAACTAAATTCTTTGTAGGCATCTTGGAATGTAAAGGTGTCTTTGTCAAGACAGCAGCTTTGTTCTTATTCAGCATTCGGTGGAGAAACAACTGTGTTGTGTTGAACATGTTGGCAACCATATGGTGTCTGTTTAGGATGCTTTGTAAGTCTGGAAGAACAATTAGAGGAAAGCCTGGAGCCTGCTTTAGAAAGTGCAGCTGAGAGACGTATGAACTATGTAAATAGTTGTATTTACAATAAGCAGTAGCTGAAGCACAGTCAGGGATTAGAGATATTGTTGTACAACCAAAGAGATTCAGGTTTTAGTCCTGCAACAGACACCACCTGCTGCATGTGTGAATGTGGTCCGAGCATTAGCATTCTTCTCTGATTTGCTCAACAGTTTTGCAGAGAAGAGCGTGTAATTATTGAAGGTGAGTAAGTAAGTAAAGCTGTATTTATACAGTACCTTTTAAAACACACCATTACAAAGTGCTTCACACACAGATAACATTGAACAATGACAGAAAGCAAATAATAATGAATAATGACAATATGAAACACAGAAACAATGAGAGACTGACCAAACTGAAACACATCCTGTATGTGGATGAGGCCTAGAGATGGGTTATTAGAAGCATCTTAAAGCCGTCCAGAGATTCAGCAGCTCTAAGAGATCGGGGGGGGGATTCCAGAGACAGAAAAGGAGATGGATAAAAGGCTGAGATTTGAGGATGGGAGTGGTTGAGAGGTAGAATATAGAACAAGAAGATCAGAAATGTAACTGGGGCCGAGGTCATTCAGTGCCTTATATATAATTAGTGAGATCTTATAGTTTACTTTGAATTTTAAGTATTTTAAAGGGACTGTTTGTAAGAATCAGAAATGTCTTGTTAACAGCGACACCTGTGGCCGTTAAGTCAACGAAAATCAGCGTCCTGTTGCTCGCGCTTGTGCTCGCTCTACATAGACATGAACGAGCATCGCTCAAAACAGTGAGGCGACACACGTCAGCTAAAAGCACAATATCACTCTATATTTCAGCTGCTTGGCAGTAATGTTAGCTGACCAGACAAAGGTTTCTCCATGAATCAGTGCTGAGTTTTGGTCGGAGACGATAACGTTTCTCTCTGCGGAGCCCCGTCACTTCACAAGACACGGGAAACCTCTGTTGGTCTGGAGGAGCTGCAGCAGTTATTTCTGCACAAACGTCCACTAGATATTCTCAGAGCTAAACTAACTCTTCTGCAGTGTGTAGTGTGAGCGCATGCACGTGAGAGTGGAGCAAAAGAGCAAGAACGAGTGTGGTGTGTGAGTGAAGGCAGGCAGAGGAGCAGAGTACAGCAGAGACTCCGGTCCTGGAGACCAAAGCTACGGTCTCCCCTGCGTCCTCTGACCGCGGCCAACACTGTTTAACAGACGGGCTTCACTAGATACAACCAAGAGGTTTTGGTGCTTCCGTGTAGTTTGTGTTGGAGTCTGAGTCTGAACAGCGTAGCCACACGCGAGCGGGCATGGGACACTGACCTGCAATGATTTATACGTATAAGAAGTAACAAACAGTCCCTTTAAGTTGTGGTTATGTTGCTCTATTTTCACTTGCTACAACAGCTCCTGACTACAGACACTTTATTTTGTATACTTTACAGTAAAAACTCAGAATAATTGTTAATTATATTTCAAATTTCACCAATGATAATGAAACTTGAATTGTTTCTAACAGGATAACCGGCAAACTGGGGCTGATTTCAGCCTCTAGTCTACGCATCAGTTAAGGAGACATTATTGGTCTCTGTGCAAAAAAAAGGTGAGTGATTGCTGCATGAGCCATCAGACAGAAGATATTTTCAAAGTTCTGTAGAACTACATACTTAACATAATATGTTGATCATCATTCTTTTGTCATATCTTCGACAACTGACCCTTCCACCGATGTATGAACGGCATTACATGTAGGGACTAGTGAGGGGATTTGAGTAATTGGGGCACTTCAGCCGTCCCTCATTTCACTTACCGTTTAATAATCTGGTAAATGTTTCTGACAGGCGATTGATTTAACAGTTTCAATGTCCCCATCATCTATCATGCTGCACGTGTGAAGCATAATCTGTCAGAAAGGCTGTTGCGTTAAATACAATGTGAGGAAATTCTCTGATATCTTCAAATTAATGATGAATGGTTAAATTATGATTGTTAGACTAACCCCGGCATATTGAGCTCCTAAATGAAATATGTTGCTGCTTTAGGCTCCAAACGAGGAAAATAAAATGGAAAATAAAACACAACCTGAATACTAATAATAATACTAATAATAATATTAAAATCAGTACCCATATCTGCAAACATGCCCATATTCATCAGTAAATACTACAACAGCATCAAAAGGTCTCCATTCTCTTCTACTCTGTCCGTTTCTTTTGTACATCAGTGGTGGAGATTTTAATTTTTAAGACGAATCCTAAAAAGTATTTGGCTTCAAGTGCACTTTACCAACCGGTGCCTATAGGTCTCTGATAGGGATGTCACGAGAACCGATACTTCGGTACCAAGTCGATGCCAAAAAACATTTTCTACAGTACCGACGGTACCGTACGATGCCTGTAATGGTCGTTGGTAGTGATGTAACAGTGAGGAAAATGTTCCCACCGGTTAATAAACTTGTGACAACACCGGTGTTACCGATTACACCGTACATTTTACAAGAAAAGATGACAGTCAACATGTGCAGAGCGCTGACTCTGATCTTTACCGTCGGGTGGCGGTGTGTCTGGCCTCTCCGGTAGCGCTTTTGCTGCGGGGCTCCGCTGCGATGGTCTACCTGGCGCCGCTGCTCCATGCACACCGGCTGTGACGGCTCCATCTGCCTGGCGGCTATTACCTCATTAATGTTATGGTTCCCTTATAGCATTGGGATTAAACGTGAACCAGATGCGTTCACGGTCAGTATGTAGCGTCCGTCGTCTGATATGCCAAAATGGCCAAAATGGGTAAATTCTGTTTATTTATTACTTAAAGGCTACATGCCTCAATAAAAGAGTGCGTGTTGAATTACATGGGATTTATTGATGTTGTTGTTGTTGTTGTTTTTACCGTGGTATCGAATTGGTACCGAGAATCGTGGAAATTCACTGGTATTGGTATTGACTACTAGATTTCTGGTATCTTGACATCCCTAGTCTCTGAGGCTATAACTAAACAGAACAGAACCTACGGTTCCTGACAGACACAGGCTCACCACCAGGCTTGATTGTACCAAAATAAGCATTTTCAGCACAGAACGTCTTCCCCAGGGTGTAACCTAACTGTAGGTCTTTTCTGTGTTATATATATATTATATATATTGCCCCAGAAATCACCCTCTTGGTGGGAGTTAACAAACTCAGCAGTCGTATGACCTCAAATCAAATGACCAACCACTGATGTCAACGTTTAACTTCACACACTTAAGTCATTAAATCACACATCATCTGTAAAACACTTTTAAGATTACTTCATAAAATAAATAGGATGCATGTTTTTTTTCTTCTTTTTTTTTATAAAAGTGAGACTTATCTGCTGTTGTGTTTATTTATACAGTACATCCATCAGTTCAGTTAAGTAGTGAAATGTCAATCAACGCGTCCCCCAGTCAATCTTTCAGACAGCCAATCAGGCAGCCAGCTGCTGCTTCAGACAGACAGAAACCAGGTCAATCTAAAACTCAGTCAAGCCTGTCAGTCAGGAGGGAAGCCATTTAACCTGGCACATCTCTGCACTCTTTCAACAGCTTAGATACAATTCAGCATGTCATCATTTCATACTAATTGAGATGAAGCTGAACAGAAAATGGAAATTTATTATGAAAAAAAAAACGGTATTTATTTGTCCCAGTAGGAAGGCCTATATTCATGTTCTGTAGTGTAGTCTGCAATTTCTTCAGTGCATGCATTCAGTCATCGGGCCAGATTATTTAACCTGTCATCCATTCAAGCACTCAGCCAATCAGTGGGCTTGTGAATCAGCCAGCCATCTTTTGACAGTCGTCCATAAATACAGTAAATATAAATCATTAATATAGTCATTAGCTGGAATTAGGAGGCTAAAATACACGTTTATCACCAGGAAAGTCTATTTTCATTCACTATTTATGTATGTATATCTATATATATATAGATATATATATATATATATTCAATCCTTTTATCAATTAACATGAAATATGTCAGTCAAGTAGACAACCCTGACTGACATTGCCAGCAAGGCATACAGACAAAAGCCGGATTTGAAATGTTAAGAAAAAAAGAGCTAAATTGCTCATGCATTTTTTATGTTCTTTTATGTTGCCAAATTGCAAAAGCTATAAAGTTTTTACAAGCTTCATGCTCCAGATTCCTTGCTAACTTATCTCTGTATAGATAAGACCAATTGTTTGACTTCAACATAATTTCCATTATTTGGCATGTGTCTTTGATAGGCATGGCTTGGCAAAAAGTGCAGGAATGTCCTGCACAAAAGACTTAGGTGACCCAATTTTTGCAACAACGTACACAATGTGAAAGGTAAGGCACTGCATTGTCCAAATTGGACATTTCTGTTTCAGTCACGAAAGCAGGCTGTCTCTTTCATCGGACTGAAGTTCTTGAGCTCGTCCGGAATTTGAACCCGGGACCTCTCGCACCCAAAGCGAGAATCATACCCCTAGACCAACGAGCCATGCAAAAGATTTATTGTTTGATATCCGCCTGATCAAATCCTACTTATGTCTGCGAATTCAATACAATTTCCATTATTTGGCATGTGTATTCGATAGGCATGGCTTGGCAAAACGTACAGGATTGTCCTGCACCAAAGACAAACGTGACTAAATTTTTGCAAGAACGCACACAATGTTAAAGGCAAGGCACTTCATTGTCAAATCTGTAAGACACACAATGCTTTTTCAGTCACTAGAGCAAGCTGTCTCTACCACAGAACTGAGGCTCTTGGGCTCGTCCGGGATTTGAACCCCGGACCTCTCGCACCCGAAGCTAGAATCATACCCCTAGACCAACGAGCCATGCAAAACACTGAGTGTTCGATGTCCGCTCGACCAAATCCTGCTTAGGTGTGCGACTTACATACAATTTCCATTATTTGGCATGTGTCTTCGATAGGCATGGCTTGGCAAAAAGTGAAGGAATCTCCTCCACCAAAGACAAACGTGACCCAATTTTTGCAACAACGTACACTATGTGAAAGGTAAGGCACTGCATTGTCCAAATTGGACATTTCTTTTTCAGTCACGAAAGCAGGCTGTCTCTTCCATCGGACTGAAGCTCTTGGGCTCGTCCGGGATTTGAACACGAGAACTCTGGCACCCTAAGCGAGAATCATACCTCTAGAACAACGAGCCATGCAAAAGACCAATTGTTTGATGTCCGCCCGACCAAATCCATATGTCTGCGAATTCAATACAATTTCCTTTATTTGGCATCATATGGTATAAAAATGAGTGGGGGAGCTGGACCAAGTAAGAAGCCAAAAACCTACCACTTCCATACGGAATGGGAGGAGGACTTTTATTTCACAATGTCATATTCGAAGTGCGTTTGCCTCATCTGCCAGTCTACCATTGCTATTCCGAAGAAGGGAAAGGTGGAGCGGCATTTTCGGACTGTTCACAAAAACTACAACACTGACTTCCCTCCGAAAAGCGAGCTGAGAAAGAGAAAGGTGAAGGAATTAAAATCCCAGTTGTCCGGACAGCAGTCATTTTTCTCACAGCTGACCACAAAAGCGAAGGCAGCCACCGAAGCATCATTCCGGGTGAGTTACTTCATCGTTAAGCACAAGAAGTCCTTCCAAGACGGAGAGATGGTAAAAGAGGCATTCGTTGCAGCAGCTGACTCGTTGTTCCGAGACTTTAAAAACAAACCAGAAATAGTATCTTCAATCAAAGCTCTCCAGCTATCAAGAAGTACAGTTACACGGCGCAGTGAAGCCATGGCCGAGGATTTGACCCAGCAACTTTGGAAGGATATCGCGGACTGCGAGTGTTTCTCACTGCAATTGGACGAGTCTACAGACGTGAGTGACACAGCCCAGTTGTGCATTTTTATTCGGAAGGTGTTTCCCGATATGACTGCAAAAGAGGAGCTGTTAACAGTACTGCCCATGAAAGAACACACGCGAGGAGAGGACATTTTTCAGTCTTTCAAAAACTTTATCGAGAAAACCCAGCTCCCAGTGTGGAAATTGGTGTCCATCACCACGGACGGAGCGCCCGCGATGGTTGGCCGCTCAAATGGATTTATTGCCAAGTGCAGGGAGGACAATGCTTTCCCAGACTTCCTCAATTACCACTGCATAATACACCAACAAGCGTTATGCGCAAAAATGCTCAACATGAAAGAGATAATGGATGTGGCAACGAAGATCGCCTGTTCTATTCGTGCCAGATCTCTTCAAAGACGGCTATTCCGTGCGCATCTGGAGAAGGCTGACTGCGACCACTCTGAGTTGTTGCTACACACTGACGTGAGATGGCTTTGTCGAGGGAAATTCCTGCAAAGATTTCGAGAGCTCTGTCCGGAGATTAAGGAGTTTTTCCGTGTAGCTAAACATGCAGAATACAACCAACTAAATGACGATCAGTGGCTGCTAGACTTAGCATTTTTAACCGATCTGACCAACATGTTAAATGACCTTAATGTAGAGCTGCAAGGAAAAGACAAAATCGTAATCAATATGATCAGCTCAGTTAATGCTTTCAAACGGAAAATGCAACACAAAGATGCAGGGCCATGATTTGGCAAACTTCCAGAACCTCGCGTCAGAGCTGGAGACGCAAGGCAAGGCGTGTGTGCAACTTGACAGTGCACGCTACACAGAGCAGATTTAGAACTGTCTGTCAGAGTTTGACAGACGCTTTCAAGGCTTTGTTTTACTGGAGCCAGTCGCTACATTCATGTGCTAACCTTTTCGGGAAGATGCTGAGGCTGATTCACTCGCATCAAAAATTGCAACACTGTTTCACCTGAAATCATCTGGAGTGGAGGATGAGATTTTGACACTACAAGCTGACATTCAGCTTAAGTCCAGGGCTCATGGACAGTTCTGGAACTTACTCACAGAGGAAAAGTACCCCAACATGAGGAAATGTGCTACCTCCTTGACTGCATTATTTGGCTCCACTTATTTATGCGAGTCAGCCTTTTCCCACATGAAGATTATTAACTCCAAATACCGTTCCACCTTGACTGATGATCATTTGGAAGTGTGCTTGAGGCTGGCTATCAGCAGCTACTGTCCGGACTATGCATCCCTGGCTGATTCCATTCAGTGGAAGTCATCAGAGTAAGGTAATGACAAAAAATTTACAGAGTTATATTGTACAATATGGGTTCATGCAGTTATGCAAGGTACACCAACATATATTGTACATATAAAGAATACTCAATATATTTATAAATAAATATATGTTTTGCATTTTTATAGTAGGTAGATCATTTTGACTTGGTCATTTTATAAGTAGCTCGCATGCTGAAAAAGTGTGTGCACCCCTGCCCTAGACCAACGAGCCATGCCAAAGAGCAATTGTTTGATTTTCGCCTGACCAAATCCTGCTTATGTCTGCGAATTCAACACATTACCATTATTTGGCATCTGTCTTCGATAAGCAAGGCTTGGCAAAAAGTGCAGGATTGATTGTACTGCACCAAAGACGAATGTGACTCAATTTTTGCAAGAACGCACACAATGTTAAAGGCAAGGCATTGTCCAAATTGCAAGGCGCACATTTCTTTTTCTGTCACTAAAGTCAGCTGTCACTACCACCAGCCTGAAGCTCTTGGGCTCGTCCGGGATTTGAACCCGGGACCTCTCGCACCCAAAGCGAGAATCATACCCCTAGAACAACGAGCCAGACGAAAGACTAATCATCTGATATCCACCCGACCAAATCCTGCTTATGTCTGCGAATTCAATACAATTTCCTTTATTTTGCATCTGTCTTCATTAGGCAAGGCTTGGCAAAAAGTGCAGGATCGCCCAGCACCAAAGACGAACGCGACTCACTTTTTGCACGAACGCTACTCACTTTTTGCACGAACGCACACATTGGTAATCGCAAGGCACTGCATTGTCCAAATTGCAAGACACACATTTGTTTTTCAGTCACTAGAGCAATCTGTCTCTACCACAGTACTGAAGCTCTTGGGCTCGTCCGGGATTTGAACCCGGGACCTCTCGCACCCAAAGCTAGAATCATACCCCTAGACCAACGAGCCATGCAAAATACTGAGTGTTCGACGTCCACTCGACCAAATCCTCCTTAGGTGTGCGACTTCAATACAATTTCCATTATTTGGTATGTGTCTTCGATAGGCATGGCTTGGCAAAAAGTGAAGGAATCTCCTCCACCAAAGACGAACGTGACCCAATTTTTGCAACAACGTACACTGTGAAAGGTAAGGCACTGCATTGTCCAAATTGGACATTTCTTTGTCAGTAACAAAAGCAGGCTGTCTCTTCCACCAGCCTGAAGCTCTTGGGCTCGTACGGGATTTGAACCCTGGACCTCTCGCACCCTAAGCGAGAATCATACCCCTAGACCAACGAGCCAGGCGAAAGACCAATCATCTGATATCCGCCCGACCAAATCCTGCTTAGTTCTGAGACATGAATAAAAATTCCTTTATTTTGCATCTGTCTTCGATAGGCAAGGCTTGGCAAAAAGTGCAGGATCGTCCTGCACCAAAGACGAACGCGACTCACATTGGTAATCGCAAGGCACTGCATTGTCCAAATTGCAAGACACACATTTCTTTTTCTGTCACTAAAGTCAGCTGTCACTACCACCAGCCTGAGGCTCTTGGGTTAAGTCCGGGATTTGAACCCCGGACCTCTCGCACCCTAAGCGAGAATCATACCCCTAGACCAACGAGCCAGGCAAAAGACCAATCATCTGATATCCGCCCGACCAAATCCTGCTTAGTTCTGAGACATCAATACAATTTCCTTTATTTTGCATCTGTCTTCGATAGGCAAGGCTTGGCAAAAAGTGCAGGATCGTCCAGCACCAAAGACGAACGCGACTCACTTTTTGCACGAACGCTACTCACTTTTTGCACGAACGCACACATTGGTAATCGCAAGGCAATGCATTGTCCAAATTGCAAGACACACATTTCTTTTTCAGTCACTAGAGCAAGCTGTCTCTACCACAGATCTGAAGCTCTTGGGCTCGTCCGGGATTTGAACCCCCTACCTCTCACACCCTAAGCGAGAATCATACCCCTAGACCAACGAGCCAGGAAAAAGACAAATCATCTGATATCCGCCCGACCAAATCCTGCTTATGTCTGCGAATTCAATACAATTTCCTTTATTTTGCATCTGTCTTCGATAGGCAAGGCTTGGCAAAAAGTGCAGGATCGTCCAGCACCAAAGACGAACGCTACTCACTTTTTGCACGAACGCACACATTGGTAATCGCAAGGCACTGCATTGTCCAAATTGCAAGACACACATTTCTTTTTCAGTCACTAAAGCAAACTGTCAATCCACCAGCCTGAAGCTCTTGGGCTCGTCCGGGATTTAAACCCTGGACCTCTCGCACCCTAAGCAAGAATCATACCCCTAGACCAACCAGCCAGGCAAAAGACCAATAATCTGATATCCGCCCGACCAAATCCAACTTATGTCTGCGACTTCAATACAATTTCCATTATTTGGCATGTGTATTCGATAGGCATGGCTTGGCAAAACGTACAGGATTGTCCTGCACCAAAGACGAACGTGACTAAATTTTTGCAAAAACGCACACAATGTTAAAGGTAAGGCACTGCAGTGACCAAATTGCAAGGCGCACATTTCTTTTTCTTTCACTAAAGTCATCTGTCACTACCACCAGCCTGAAGCTCTTGGGCTCGTCCGGGATTTGAACCCTGGAACTCTCGCACCCGAAGCGAGAATCATACCCCTAGACCAACGAGCCAGGCAAAAGACCAATCATCTGATATCCGCCCGACCAAATCCTGCTTAGTTCTGAGACATCAGTACAATTTCCTTTATTTTGTATCTGTCTTCGATAGGCAAGGCTTGGCAAAAAGTGCAGGATTGATTGTCCTGCACCAAAGACGAACGTGACTCAATTTTTGCAAGATCGCACACAATGTTAAAGGCAAGGCACTGCAGTGACCAAATTGCAAGACGCACATTTCTTTTTCAGTCACTAAAGCAAACTGTCTCTACCACAGTACTGAAGTTCTCGGGCTTGTCCGGGATTTGAACCCGGGACCTCTCGCACCCAAAGCGAGAATCATACCCCTAGACCAACGAGCCATGCAAAATGCTGAGTGTTCGATGTCCGCTCGACCAAATCCTCCTTAGGTGTGCGACTTCAATACAATTTCCATTATTTGGCATGTGTCTTCGATAGGCATGGCTTGGCAAAAAGTGAAGGAATCTCCTCCACCAAAGACGAACGTGACCCAATTTTTACAACAACGTACACTATGTGAAAGGTAAGGTCCAAATTGGACATTTCTTTGTCAGTCACGAAAGCAGGCTGTCTCTTCCACCAGCCTGTAGCTCTTGGGCTCGTCCGGGATTTGAACCCATGACCTCTCGCACCCTAAGCGAGAATCATACCCCTAGACCAACGAGCCAGGCAAAATACTGAGTGTTCGATGTCCGCTCGACCAAATCCTCCTTAGGTGTGCGACTTAAATACAATTTCCATTATTTGGCATGTGTCTTCGATAGGCATGGCTTGGCAAAAAGTGAAGGAATCTCCTCCACCAAAGACGAACGTGACCCAATTTTTGCAACAACGTACACTGTGTGAAAGGTAAGGCACTGCATTGTCCAAATTGGACATTTCTTTGTCAGTCACGAAAGCAGGCTGTCTCTTCCACCAGCCTGAAACTCTTGGGCTCGTACGGGATTTGAACCCTGGACCTCTCGCACGGCACCCGGGGATTCTTTAGCTAAAGCGCCCTAAACACATTTCCATTCATTCTCTATGGTAGTGCTGAACCACTACGGATGCAATATATCTTTGGCCGCTATTGTTTGTTTGGCGCCCTTTTTCCGAGGAGAGGAGGAGTTGTTGTTTCCTTCGCCACTCTGTCAGTGTTGGTCTGGATGAGCTACACTTCGCATCGACTTGAGCTTGAGCTGCGCTGTGTAGACATTACGCCAAACGGTGAGTTATATTTAGATAAATAAAGATTACCGACATGTTACTATAATGTATCCTGGCGCTGTGTGGCGTGTTCTTGTTTCTGTGAACGCTATAAAGTTAACTTTAGCCGTGTTTCTTCAGTTTATTGTGTCGCCGCGGTACTTTCGGATGAATTACAAGCTAACGTAACATTATTAACAATGAACCAACATGTTATTATAATGTATCCTGGCGCTGTCTGACGTGTTCTTGTTTCTGTGAACGCTATACAGTTAACGTTAGCCGTGTTTCCTCAGTTTATTGTGTCGAGCTGCTGCGGTATATTCGGATGAATTACAAGCTAACGAAACTTAACATTCCTTAGATTGAAAGCATCACGTTGTTAGTGAACATTAATGTCTAATGTAGCGTTAACTACGGTATATCAGCAGCTTACATCAGCAGTAAGGTTAGATATAACGTTACTCTGGACACACTAACGTTACTTTACATACACACATTGACAGAATGATAAATGAACAAGCTTCATATGAATCATAAAGTCGTCGTGTTTGCACTTAACGCTACGTCGACTACTTTCAGTCTCCGTTGTATAACACGTTGCTGTTGTCACAGCATGTACTTATACTTAAGGTTTTTAATGCAGGACTTTTACTTGTAGCAGAGTATTTCTACACTGTGGTATCAGTACTATCACTGAAGTACAAGATCAGAGTACTTCTTCCACCTCTGTTAAAATGAGAGAACACCAGAATATTGTTTATTAATTGAGAACCAATGTCTCAGGGTTTTTCATACTTTGTCATGTTGTGTACAACGTACTATTCATGCTTAATTTTAACACTTATTATATGCTTCTATACCATATTACAATTTTCAAAATACTAAATAGGCCACGTTTGTCTGAGCTTGTCAAAAGCAGAATATATCAAATATAGTAATGCATGTCTGTTTGGGATAGGAAAGGTGAATTGAATGCAGGGCGTTGCTGGATAAGACACTTCACACTTCAGTGTTACTTGAGTCAGAATCACTGGTTGGGGGTGGGGGGGCTGATCTGCCTCAACAACCAGAGCTCATCGTTAAGACATACACAAAGGCAGGCACTTAATCAAGGTACTATACAAAGTAGTAAAGGTAATATTAAAGTAAAGGTATTTGATATCATTTTTTCTTTCTTCAAAACCCTGATAAATACAGTGAGAATATGTAGACAGTAAAGGGGCTAGAGCTGAGATGTGAACCTCCTAATTCCTGCTCTCCCTTGAGACCCTCACTATTAACATTTGTTATGAAAACAATGCCTGTCTATAACATATTAATAGATCAATATGCTTTTCTTCATTACAGGTAAAATGCAGAAAACGTTTTTTTTCCCTGGGAGAATGAGTGTCACATTCCGCAAGGGACCACTCGGATATCTCCGTCAGGATCCAACGGATGCAGCCAAACTCCTTAAAGACAACCCCTCTCTACAGGACAAGTCTGCACCCGTGAAGGAGGAGCTGGTCAGGAAAAATGCACTGACTGTGATCATTTTAAGAGGAGGGGATGCTTCAGATAAAACTGAGGTGGCTGGAGAATACATCCTGCAGTTTGGGAAATATAAAGGGAAGTCCTTCCGCTGGCTCCTTGAAAATGACATTGGGTATACCATCTACCTAATCAAGAACCAGCAAAAGGAGGAGACTGCAGGAGTGTTCATGGCAGGGGGGCACAGCAAGGACAGCCTGCTGTCATTTGTGAGCTATGCCCTCAGCTTTCAAGAAATCCAGTCTCTTCTCAATTATGAGAAACAAAAGCCAGTTGTGACAGCAGCAGCAGCATCAGAGGATTACCAGCTGGTTGGTTTTGGCTCTCGTGCCAAAAGCACCTGGAGAGAGATTTGGGACAGCAGGGATGATGGCTATGCAGCCTTTATTATGAGGAAAAGCTGTGCTCCAGGAACAAAGATGCACAAACTACAAGTGTACCTGCAGAAGAAGCTGCCCTCCCCCTCTGGCTCCTCTCTGGTGACACATGCCTCACAGGCCCCTGCTGAAGCCATGGGTGGGTCTTGTTTTCCATTTATTTTGTCAAAAAAATGTATATGCTGTCATGGTATCCAGTGTATTTTAGTACACCAAAGGGAGTAAACTTCGTCTTCCATTATTTCAGTGGTGATTTTATTCATACTATCCTAAGTACAGTAAAGCCATATTTTTAGTACATTCTAATTCTTGTCCGTTTGCATCACAGTGATGGATGAAGATGAAGAGCTGGAGAGAGCGATGCTGGGTATCTGTCCTTCTAAGCAACATGTGCAGAGCTGTGAGTAAACATTTGTTGTCTTATATTGGTTTGTTTCTACTGCCTGAAGATTCAAAATAATTTACAGTTCAGCCTGTTTAATATTAATTGTGTATTCTATATAGTTTATATTTAATTGTTTTTGTTTGTGTTTTACAGCTGTTTCTGCACCATCAGCATCAACTGCCAGACGACAGGCTTCGGGAACAGAAAGAGGTTCTTAACCAAACAAAAACGTCCTGTCGTCGACAGAGACTCTGGGACCATGAATTCTTATCCCAAACCGAAGCATGACATAAACCGTTCCTTCTCATGTTGACCATGTTCTGGTCATGTTTGTGTTTTGCTGTTCAACTTGTTGTCCTAGTGACTAATTGATTCCAGTCATGGCGAGGGTAAGTAGCACTCTTTATTCCAGTTTTTAGACTTATATGATGAATATATATATATATATATACACATATAGGACTGCTGTGGTTACTAACACTTGTATGCATGTGTTTGCAGTGTGCCATGTTGCTTCCCCTGCTTAGGCTAAATTGTAATGACTGACTACTAAATATTTATCCATACAGAACTAAACTGCATGTGTATGAATGAAATTCTTTATACTTTAATGTAACAAACAGTCTGTTTAACTATATAAGGCTGAGATAAGCAGGTGAAGTAAAAGATGGATAATGTATGCCTTTACTAACACCAGTTTTTTTTATATTGTCAAAATATAAATGACTGACAAGATTTTTTCTGTTGTAGTACCATCTGCTACACTGTCCACACCAACTGAACTGACGGGTTCACAAGTAGATGGTAAATGCATTATATTTCTTTTTATCCATTTAAACCTTTCTGTCATATTCCCTCTGATTATGTCCGTTATAAACCAATAATTGATTACTTTTTGTGGTCCTTATCTCCTTGCAGCCCCTGCTCTGCCGATGGTAAAGAGACCTGTGCCCCTTCCTCAGGAGCTGATGTTCCTGATGCCAGAAACACCAGGACCCTTGCCAACAGAGACAACTGTCACTGTTCCAGGTGTGTATTATTTTAACTGTATTTGCATCTTAAAAATATCCATATGTAGTGTCCATCGGAACTGTTCTCATTGATGTAAATCAGATACTGGTGCACAATGTCATAGTCAAGTTTTTTATTTATCTTACTGTGAATAATAATGAAATGTTTAATATTCTATATAGTGTCAGAGGCACTTCCGATTTCTCCTGAGACGTCTGCAGAGCCCATTCAACCGCCGCTGCAACCGCCAAGAGCTCAAAGTAAGTATTTGAATGTTCTTGATTTGGTTGTGTGCGTGTCAAAGAGATAGAATCAAGTCAACACACAATCTTAATAATTTGCTATATCTTTCTTCTTGCCTGACCAGGTCAGCCATTACCCAGGCCATCAGCTGTCCCCAGCTGTCCTCCTCCACAGCTTAAACAGCATTTGCATAGGAATGATTCTGTCCCAAGCTTTTTGATCCATATTTTATTTATTTGTTTTTACCTTTATTTTATTCAGGGGGAGGTTCACTGAGGGCAATGCTCTCTTTTTCAGGAACGCCCTGATCACATTCACACAGTTACACATTCACACCTGGAAGCTGCCCAGTACAACCACAGTCTGATCTGCTGGTCACTGAGCAACTCCACTGGAGCGGTTGGGGGGGCCTTGCATCTCAGTGGTGGTAATGAGGGAGGGCCACCACTGCCCCATATAAGCGGTTTATCAATGTAACCGTGATCACTGTAACCGGTTTCCACTGTATATACTGTATATTTTGCTCATGTAAATAATTATTACATTTATTATATACAATATTATATTTACTTTACCTTACATTTTTGTGTGATATATGTGTGACCTTGCAATATGGGCTCTGTTGAATATTTACTGTTACAGTTGTGGTTAATAAATACATTTAATTCACTAATGTCTACATGTCTCATTAATAAATTAATAATTTAAAGTGAACAGTAAAGTCTCTAATTGAAGTAATTAAGTAATTGCAATTTAAATGTTACACATAGGAAGAAAACTCTAATATAATTGGTTAATAGCTTTAAGTAAGTCAAGAACTTGATATAACCAGACTAGTCTAATCTAATGATAATCAGAAGAAGTAAATAACAAACTAAGACTCACATTTCTTGATTCCCAAATAGCTCATTATCTTTGACAATGTATCACAGACTTTGTACCAAGTGGGATTCGAAACTGCTCCAGATAATAATTCTTAAATATTCAGGAGAAAACTGCTGGACCAGAGCGGCGTTTTCAGCACCCTGGACAGCGTTAATAAGTCTGCAATTTCATTGGCTGTCAGTGTATGCCACCTATACGCGACTTGCCCCCGCGCCCTAAGCGAGAATAATACCCCTAGACCAACGAGCCAGGCAAAAGACCAATTATCTGATATCCGCCCAACCAAATCCTGCTTAGTTCTGAGACATGAATACAAATTCCTTTATTTTGCATCTGTCTTCGATAGGCAAGGCTTGGCAAAAAGTGCAGGATCGTCCAGCACCAAAGACGAACGCGACTCACTTTTTGCACGAACGCACACATTGGTAATTGCAAGTCACTGCATTGTCCAAATTGCAAAACACACATTTCTTTTTCTGTCACTAAAGTCAGCTGTCACTACCACCAGCCTGAGGCTCTTGGGCTCGTCCGGGATTTGAACCCGGGACCTCTCGCACCCAAAGCGAGAATCATACCCCTAGACCAACGAGCCATGCAAAATGCTGAGTGTTCGATGTCCGCTCGACCAAATCCTCCTCAGGTGTGCGACATCAATACAATTTCCTTTATTTTGCATCTGTCTTCGATAGGCAAGGCTTGGCAAAAAGTGCAGGATCGCCCAGCACCAAAGACGAACGCGACTCACTTTTTGCATGAACGCTACTCACTTTTTGCACGAACGCACACATTGGTAATCGCAAGGCACTTCATTGTCAAATCTGTAAGACGCACAATGCTTTTTCAGTCACTAGAGCAAGCTGTCTCTACCACAGAACTGAAGCTCTTGGGCTCGTCCGGGATTTGAACCCGGGACCTCTCGCACCCGAAGCGAGAATCATACCCCTAGACCAACGAGCCATGCAAAACGCTGAGTGTTCAATGTCACCTCGACCAAATCCTGCTTAGGTGTGCGACTTAAATACAATTTCCATTATTTAGCATGTGTCTTCGATAGGCATGGCTTGGCAAAAAGTGAAGGAATCTCCTCCACCAAAGACGAACGCGACTAAATTTTTGCACTAACGCACAAAATGTTAAAGGCAAGGCACTGCAGTGACCAAATTACAAGACGCACATTTCTTTTTCAGTCACTAAAGCAAACTGTCTCTACCATCTGACTGAAGCTCTTGGGCTCGTCCGGGATTTGAACCCGGGACCTCTCGCACCCTAAGCGAGAATCATACCCCTAGACCAACGAGCCAGGCAAAAGACCAATTATCTGATATCCGACCGACCAAATCCTGCTTAGTTCTGAGACATCAATACAATTTCCTTTATTTTGCATCTGTCTTCGATAGGCAAGGCTTGGCAAAAAGTGCAGGATCGTCCAGCACCAAAGACGAACGTGACTTAATTTTTGCAAGAACGACCACAATGTTAAAGGCAAGGCACTTCATTGTCAAATCTGTAAGACGCACAATGCTTTTTCAGTCACAAAAGCAAGCTGTCTCTACCATCTGACTGAAGCTCGTGGGCTTATCCAGGATTTGAACCCTGGACCTCTCGCACCCGAAGCGAGAATCATACCCCTAGACCAACGAGCCAGGCAAAAGACAAATCATCTGATATCCGCCCGACCAAATCCTGCTTAGTTCTGAGACATCAATACAATTTCCTTTAGTTGGCATCTGTCTTCGATAGGCAAGGCTTGGCAAAAAGTGCAGGATTGATTGTCCTGCACCAAAGACGAACGTGACTCAATTTTTGCAAGAATGCACATAATGTTAAAGGCAAGTTATTGTCCAAATTACAAGGCGCACATTTCTTTTTCTGTCACTAAATTCAGCTGTCACTACCATCAGCCAGAAGCTCTTGGGCTCATCCGGGATTCGAAACTGGAATTCTCGCACCCAAAGCAAGGACCATACCCCTAGACCAACGAGTCAAGCAAAAGACCAATCATTTGATATCCGCCCGACCAAATCTTGCTTAGTTCTGAGACATCAATACAATTTCCTTTATTTTGCATCTGTCTTCGATAGGCAAGGCTTGGCAAAAAGTGCAGGATCGTCCAGCACCAAAGACGAACGTGACTTAATTTTTGCAAGAACGACCACAATGTTAAAGGCAAGGCACTTCATTGTCAAATCTGTAAGACGCACAATGCTTTTTCAGTCACAAAAGCAAGCTGTCTCTACCATCTGACTGAAGCTCGTGGGCTTATCCAGGATTTGAATCCGGGACCTCTCGCACCCGAAGCGAGAATCATACCCCTAGACCAACGAGCCAGGCGAAAGACAAATCATCTGATATCCGCCCGACCAAATCCTGCTTAGTTCTGAGACATCAATACAATTTCCTTTAGTTGGCATCTGTCTTCGATAGGCAAGGCTTGGCAAAAAGTGCAGGATTGATTGTCCTGCACCAAAGACGAACGCGACTCACTTTTTGCACGAACGCTACTCACTTTTTGCACGAACGCACACATTGGTAATCGCAAGGCACTGCATTGTCCAAATTGCAAGACACACATTTCTTTTTCTGTCACTAAAGTCAGCTGTCACTACCACCAGCCTGAAGCTCTTGGGCTCGTCCGGGATTTGAACCCGGGACCTCTCGCACCCAAAGCGAGAATCATACCCCTAGACCAACGAGCCAGACAAAAGACTAATCATCTGATATCCACCCGACCAAATCCTGCTTATGTCTGCGAATTCAATACAATTTCCTTTATTTTGCATCTGTCTTCGATAGGCGAGGCTTGGCAAAAAGTCAAGGATTGATTGTCCTGCACCAAAGACGAACGTGACTAAATTTTTGCAAAAACGCACACAATGTTAAAGGCAAGGCACTGCAGTGACCAAATTACAAGACGCACATTTCTTTTTCAGTCACTAAAGCAAACTGTCTCTACCATCTGACTGAAGCTCTTGGGCTCATCCGGGATTTGAACCCGGGACCTCTCGCACCCTAAGCGAGAATCATACCCCTAGACCAACGAGCCAGGCAAAAGACCAATTATCTGATATCCGCCCGACCAAATCCTGCTTAGTTCTGAGACATCAATACAATTTCCTTTATTTTGCATCTGTCTTCGATAGGCAAGGCTTGGCAAAAAGTGCAGGATCGTCCAGCACCAAAGACGAACGTGACTTAATTTTTGCAAGAACGACCACAATGTTAAAGGCAAGGCACTTCATTGTCAAATCTGTAAGACGCACAATGCTTTTTCAGTCACAAAAGCAAGCTGTCTCTACCATCTGACTGAAGCTCGTGGGCTTATCCAGGATTTGAACCCGGGACCTCTCGCACCCGAAGCGAGAATCATACCCCTAGACCAACGAGCCAGGCTAAAGACAAATCATCTGATATCCGCCCGACCAAATCCTGCTTAGTTCTGAGACATCAATACAATTTCCTTTAGTTGGCATCTGTCTTCGATAGGCAAGGCTTGGCAAAAAGTGCAGGATTGATTGTCCTGCACCAAAGACGAACGCGACTCACTTTTTGCACAAACGCTACTCACTTTTTGCACGAACGCACACATTGGTAATCGCAAGGCACTGCATTGTCCAAATTGCAAGACAAACATTTCTTTTTCTGTCACTAAAGTCAGCTGTCACTACCACCAGCCTGAAGCTCTTGGGCTCGTCCGGGATTTGAACCCGGGACCTCTCGCACCCAAAGCGAGAATCATACCCCTAGACCAACGAGCCAGACAAAAGACTAATCATCTGATATCCACCCGACCAAATCCTGCTTATGTCTGCGAATTCAATACAATTTCCTTTATTTTGCATCTGTCTTCGATAGGCGAGGCTTGGCAAAAAGTCAAGGATTGATTGTCCTGCACCAAAGACGAACGTGACTAAATTTTTGCAAAAACGCACACAATGTTAAAGGCAAGGCACTGCAGTGACCAAATTGCAAGGCGCACATTTCTTTTTCTTTCACTAAAGTCGGCTGTCACTACCACCAGCCTGAAGCTCTTGGGCTCCTCCGGGATTTGAACCCTGGAACTCTCGCACCCGAAGCGAGAATCATACCCCTAGACCAACGAGCCAGGCAAAAGACAAATCATCTGATATCCGCCCGACCAAATCCTGCTTAGTTCTGAGACATCAATACAATTTCCTTTAGTTGGCATCTGTCTTCGATAGGCAAGGCTTGGCAAAAAGTGCAGGATTGATTGTCCTGCACCAAAGACGAACGCGACTCACTTTTTGCACAAACGCTACTCACTTTTTGCACGAACGCAAACATTGGTAATCGCAAGGCACTGCATTGTCCAAATTGCAAGACAAACATTTCTTTTTCTGTCACTAAAGTCAGCTGTCACTACCACCAGCCTGAAGCTCTTGGGCTCGTCCGGGATTTGAACCCGGGACCTCTCGCACCCAAAGCGAGAATCATACCCCTAGACCAACGAGCCAGGCAAAAGACCAATCATCTGATATCCGCCCGACCAAATCCTGCTTAGTTCTGAGACATCAATACAATTTCCTTTAGTTGGCATCTGTCTTCGATAGGCAAGGCTTGGCAAAAAGTGCAGGATTGATTGTCCTGCACCAAAGACGAACGTGACTCAATTTTTGCAAGAATGCACATAATGTTAAAGGCAAGTTATTGTCCAAATTACAAGGCGCACATTTCTTTTTCTGTCACTAAATTCAGCTGTCACTACCATCAGCCAGAAGCTCTTGGGCTCATCCGGGATTCGAAACTGGAATTCTCGCACCCAAAGCAAGGACCATACCCCTAGACCAACGAGTCAAGCAAAAGACCAATCATTTGATATCCGCCCGACCAAATCTTGCTTAGTTCTGAGACATCAATACAATTTCCTTTATTTTGCATCTGTCTTCGATAGGCAAGGCTTGGCAAAAAGTGCAGGATCGTCCAGCACCAAAGACGAACGTGACTTAATTTTTGCAAGAACGACCACAATGTTAAAGGCAAGGCACTTCATTGTCAAATCTGTAAGACGCACAATGCTTTTTCAGTCACAAAAGCAAGCTGTCTCTACCATCTGACTGAAGCTCGTGGGCTTATCCAGGATTTGAATCCGGGACCTCTCGCACCCGAAGCGAGAATCATACCCCTAGACCAACGAGCCAGGCGAAAGACAAATCATCTGATATCCGCCCGACCAAATCCTGCTTAGTTCTGAGACATCAATACAATTTCCTTTAGTTGGCATCTGTCTTCGATAGGCAAGGCTTGGCAAAAAGTGCAGGATTGATTGTCCTGCACCAAAGACGAACGCGACTCACTTTTTGCACGAACGCTACTCACTTTTTGCACGAACGCACACATTGGTAATCGCAAGGCACTGCAATGTCCAAATTGCAAGACACACATTTCTTTTTCTGTCACTAAAGTCAGCTGTCACTACCACCAGCCTGAAGCTCTTGGGCTCGTCCGGGATTTGAACCCGGGACCTCTCGCACCCAAAGCGAGAATCATACCCCTAGACCAACGAGCCAGACAAAAGACTAATCATCTGATATCCACCCGACCAAATCCTGCTTATGTCTGCGAATTCAATACAATTTCCTTTATTTTGCATCTGTCTTCGATAGGCGAGGCTTGGCAAAAAGTCAAGGATTGATTGTCCTGCACCAAAGACGAACGTGACTAAATTTTTGCAAAAACGCACACAATGTTAAAGGCAAGGCACTGCAGTGACCAAATTGCAAGGCGCACATTTCTTTTTCTTTCACTAAAGTCGGCTGTCACTACCACCAGCCTGAAGCTCTTGGGCTCGTCTGGGATTTGAACCCTGGAACTCTCGCACCCGAAGCGAGAATCATACCCCTAGAACAACGAGCCAGGCAAAAGACCAATAATCTGATATCCGCCCGACCAAATCCTGCTTAGTTCTGAGACATCAATACAATTTCCTTTATTTTGCATCTGTCCTCGATAGGCAAGGCTTGGCAAAACGTAAAGGATCGTCCAGCACCAAAGACGAACGCGACTAAATTTTTGCACTAACGCACACAATGTTAAAGGCAAGGCACTGCAGTGACCAAATTACAAGACGCACATTTCTTTTTCAGTCACTAAAGCAAACTGTCTCTACCATCTGACTGAAGCTCTTGGGCTCGTCCGGGATTTGAACCCGGGACCTCTCGCACCCTAAGCAAGAATCATACCCCTAGACCAACGAGCCAGGCAAAAGACCAATTATCTGATATCCGCCCGACCAAATCCTGCTTAGTTCTGAGACATCAATACAATTTCCTTTGTTTTGCATCTGTCTTCGATAGGCAAGGCTTGGCAAAAAGTGCAGGATCGTCCAGCACCAAAGACGAACGTGACTTAATTTTTGCAAGAACGACCACAATGTTAAAGGCAAGGCACTTCATTGTCAAATCTGTAAGACGCACAATGCTTTTTCAGTCACAAAAGCAAGCTGTCTCTACCATCTGACTGAAGCTCGTGGGCTTATCCAGGATTTGAACCCTGGACCTCTCGCACCCAAAGCGAGAATCATACCCCTAGACCAACGAGCCAGACAAAAGACTAATCATCTGATATCCACCCGACCAAATCCTGCTTATGTCTGCGAATTCAATACAATTTCCTTTATTTTGCATCTGTCTTCGATAGGCGAGGCTTGGCAAAAAGTCAAGGATTGATTGTCCTGCACCAAAGACGAACGTGACTAAATTTTTGCAAAAACGCACACAATGTTAAAGGCAATGCACTGCAGTGACCAAATTGCAAGGCGCACATTTCTTTTTCTTTCACTAAAGTCGGCTGTCACTACCACCAGCCTGAAGCTCTTGGGCTCGTCCGGGATTTGAACCCTGGAACTCTCGCACCCGAAGCGAGAATCATACCCCTAGACCAACGAGCCAGGCAAAAGACCAATAATCTGATATCCGCCCGACCAAATCCTGCTTAGTTCTGAGACATCAATACAATTTCCTTTATTTTGCATCTGTCCTCGATAGGCAAGGCTTGGCAAAACGTAAAGGATCGTCCAGCACCAAAGACGAACGCGACTAAATTTTTGCACTAACGCACACAATGTTAAAGGCAAGGCACTGCAGTGACCAAATTACAAGACGCACATTTCTTTTTCAGTCACTAAAGCAAACTGTCTCTACCATCTGACTGAAGCTCTTGGGCTCGTCCGGGATTTGAACCCGGGACCTCTCGCACCCTAAGCAAGAATCATACCCCTAGACCAACGAGCCAGGCAAAAGACCAATTATCTGATATCCGCCCGACCAAATCCTGCTTAGTTCTGAGACATCAATACAATTTCCTTTGTTTTGCATCTGTCTTCGATAGGCAAGGCTTGGCAAAAAGTGCAGGATCGTCCAGCACCAAAGACGAACGTGACTTAATTTTTGCAAGAACGACCACAATGTTAAAGGCAAGGCACTTCATTGTCAAATCTGTAAGACGCACAATGCTTTTTCAGTCACAAAAGCAAGCTGTCTCTACCATCTGACTGAAGCTCGTGGGCTTATCCAGGATTTGAACCCGGGACCTCTCGCACCCGAAGCGAGAATCATACCCCTAGACCAACGAGCCAGGCAAAAGACAAATCATCTGATATCCGCCCGACCAAATCCTGCTTAGTTCTGAGACATCAATACAATTTCCTTTAGTTGGCATCTGTCTTCGATAGGCAAGGCTTGGCAAAAAGTGCAGGATTGATTGTCCTGCACCAAAGACGAACGCGACTCACTTTTTGCACAAACGCTACTCACTTTTTGCACGAACGCACACATTGGTAATCGCAAGGCACTGCATTGTCCAAATTGCAAGACAAACATTTCTTTTTCTGTCACTAAAGTCAGCTGTCACTACCACCAGCCTGAAGCTCTTGGGCTCGTCCGGGATTTGAACCCGGGACCTCTCGCACCCAAAGCGAGAATCATACCCCTAGACCAACGAGCCAGGCAAAAGACCAATCATCTGATATCCGCCCGACCAAATCCTGCTTAGTTCTGAGACATCAATACAATTTCCTTTAGTTGGCATCTGTCTTCGATAGGCAAGGCTTGGCAAAAAGTGCAGGATTGATTGTCCTGCACCAAAGACGAACGTGACTCAATTTTTGCAAGAATGCACATAATGTTAAAGGCAAGTTATTGTCCAAATTACAAGGCGCACATTTCTTTTTCTGTCACTAAATTCAGCTGTCACTACCACCAGCCAGAAGCTCTTGGGCTCATCCGGGATTCGAAACTGGAATTCTCGCACCCAAAGCAAGGACCATACCCCTAGACCAACGAGCCAAGCAAAAGACCAATCATTTGATATCCGCCAGACCAAATCCTGCTTAGTTCTGAGACATCAATACAATTTCCTTTATTTTGCATCTGTCTTCGATAGGCAAGGCTTGGCAAAAAGTGCAGGATCGTCCAGCACCAAAGACGAACGTGACTTAATTTTTGCAAGAACGACCACAATGTTAAAGGCAAGGCACTTCATTGTCAAATCTGTAAGACGCACAATGCTTTTTCAGTCACAAAAGCAAGCTGTCTCTACCATCTGACTGAAGCTCGTGGGCTTATCCAGAATTTGAATCCGGGACCTCTCGCACCCGAAGCGAGAATCATACCCCTAGACCAACGAGCCAGGCGAAAGACAAATCATCTGATATCCGCCCGACCAAATCCTGCTTAGTTCTGAGACATCAATACAATTTCCTTTAGTTGGCATCTGTCTTCGATAGGCAAGGCTTGGCAAAAAGTGCAGGATTGATTGTCCTGCACCAAAGACGAACGCGACTCACTTTTTGCACGAACGCTACTCACTTTTTGCACGAACGCACACATTGGTAATCGCAAGGCACTGCATTGTCCAAATTGCAAGACACACATTTCTTTTTCTGTCACTAAAGTCAGCTGTCACTACCACCAGCCTGAAGCTCTTGGGCTCTTCCGGGATTTGAACCCTGGACCTCTCGCACCCAAAGCGAGAATCATACCCCTAGACCAACGAGCCAGACAAAAGACTAATCATCTGATATCCACCCGACCAAATCCTGCTTATGTCTGCGAATTCAATACAATTTCCTTTATTTTGCATCTGTCTTCGATAGGCGAGGCTTGGCAAAAAGTCAAGGATTGATTGTCCTGCACCAAAGACGAACGTGACTAAATTTTTGCAAAAACGCACACAATGTTAAAGTCAAGGCACTGCAGTGACCAAATTGCAGGGCGCACATTTCTTTTTCTTTCACTAAAGTCGGCTGTCACTACCACCAGCCTGAAGCTCTTGGGCTCGTCCGGGATTTGAACCCTGGAACTCTCGCACCCGAAGCGAGAATCATACCCCTAGACCAACGAGCCAGGCAAAAGACAAATAATCTGATATCCGCCCGACCAAATCCTGCTTAGTTCTGAGACATAAATACAATTTCCTTTATTTTGCATCTGTCCTCGATAGGCAAGGCTTGGCAAAACGTAAAGGATCGTCCAGCACCAAAGACGAACGCGACTAAATTTTTGCACTAACGCACACAATGTTAAAGGCAAGGCACTGCAGTGACCAAATTACAAGACGCACATTTCTTTTTCAGTCACTAAAGCAAACTGTCTCTACCATCTGACTGAAGCTCTTGGGCTCGTCCGGGATTTGAACCCTGGACCTCTCGCACCCTAAGCGAGAATCATACCCCTAGACCAACGAGCCAGGCAAAAGACCAATTATCTGATATCCGACCGACCAAATCCTGCTTAGTTCTGAGACATCAATACAATTTCCTTTATTTTGCATCTGTCTTCGATAGGCAAGGCTTGGCAAAAAGTGCAGGATCGTCCAGCACCAAAGACGAACGTGACTTAATTTTTGCAAGAACGACCACAATGTTAAAGGCAAGGCACTTCATTGTCAAATCTGTAAGACGCACAATGCTTTTTCAGTCACAAAAGCAAGCTGTCTCTACCATCTGACTGAAGCTCGTGGGCTTATCCAGAATTTGAATCCGGGACCTCTCGCACCCGAAGCGAGAATCATACCCCTAGACCAACGAGCCAGGCGAAAGACAAATCATCTGATATCCGCCCGACCAAATCCTGCTTAGTTCTGAGACATCAATACAATTTCCTTTAGTTGGCATCTGTCTTCGATAGGCAAGGCTTGGCAAAAAGTGCAGGATTGATTGTCCTGCACCAAAGACGAACGCGACTCACTTTTTGCACGAACGCTACTCACTTTTTGCACGAACGCACACATTGGTAATCGCAAGGCACTGCATTGTCCAAATTGCAAGACAAACATTTCTTTTTCTGTCACTAAAGTCAGCTGTCACTACCACCAGCCTGAAGCTCTTGGGCTCGTCCGGGATTTGAACCCTGGACCTCTCGCACCCAAAGCGAGAATCATACCCCTAGACCAACGAGCCAGGCAAAAGACCAATCATCTGATATCCGCCCGACCAAATCCTGCTTAGTTCTGAGACATCAATACAATTTCCTTTAGTTGGCATCTGTCTTCGATAGGCAAGGCTTGGCAAAAAGTGCAGGATTGATTGTCCTGCACCAAAGACGAACGTGACTCAATTTTTGCAAGAATGCACATAATGTTAAAGGCAAGTTATTGTCCAAATTACAAGGCGCACATTTCTTTTTCTGTCACTAAACTCAGCTGTCACTACCACCAGCCAGAAGCTCTTGGGCTCATCCGGGATTCGAAACTGGAATTCTCGCACCCAAAGCAAGGACCATACCCCTAGACCAACGAGCCAAGCAAAAGACCAATCATTTGGTATCCGCCAGACCAAATCCTGCTTAGTTCTGAGACATCAATACAATTTCCTTTATTTTGCATCTGTCTTCGATAGGCAAGGCTTGGCAAAAAGTGCAGGATCGTCCAGCACCAAAGACGAACGTGACTTAATTTTTGCAAGAACGACCACAATGTTAAAGGCAAGGCACTTCATTGTCAAATCTGTAAGACGCACAATGCTTTTTCAGTCACAAAAGCAAGCTGTCTCTACCATCTGACTGAAGCTCGTGGGCTTATCCAGAATTTGAATCCGGGACCTCTCGCACCCGAAGCGAGAATCATACCCCTAGACCAACGAGCCAGGCGAAAGACAAATCATCTGATATCCGCCCGACCAAATCCTGCTTAGTTCTGAGACATCAATACAATTTCCTTTAGTTGGCATCTGTCTTCGATAGGCAAGGCTTGGCAAAAAGTGCAGGATTGATTGTCCTGCACCAAAGACGAACGCGACTCACTTTTTGCACGAACGCTACTCACTTTTTGCACGAACGCACACATTGGTAATCGCAAGGCACTGCATTGTCCAAATTGCAAGACACACATTTCTTTTTCTGTCACTAAAGTCAGCTGTCACTACCACCAGCCTGAAGCTCTTGGGCTCTTCCGGGATTTGAACCCTAGACCTCTCGCACCCAAAGCGAGAATCATACCCCTAGACCAACGAGCCAGACAAAAGACTAATCATCTGATATCCACCCGACCAAATCCTGCTTATGTCTGCGAATTCAATACAATTTCCTTTATTTTGCATCTGTCTTCGATAGGCGAGGCTTGGCAAAAAGTCAAGGATTGATTGTCCTGCACCAAAGACGAACGTGACTAAATTTTTGCAAAAACGCACACAATGTTAAAGTCAAGGCACTGCAGTGACCAAATTGCAGGGCGCACATTTCTTTTTCTTTCACTAAAGTCGGCTGTCACTACCACCAGCCTGAAGCTCTTGGGCTCGTCCGGGATTTGAACCCTGGAACTCTCGCACCCGAAGCGAGAATCATACCCCTAGACCAACGAGCCAGGCAAAAGACAAATAATCTGATATCCGCCCGACCAAATCCTGCTTAGTTCTGAGACATAAATACAATTTCCTTTATTTTGCATCTGTCCTCGATAGGCAAGGCTTGGCAAAACGTAAAGGATCGTCCAGCACCAAAGACGAACGCGACTAAATTTTTGCACTAACGCACACAATGTTAAAGGCAAGGCACTGCAGTGACCAAATTACAAGACGCACATTTCTTTTTCAGTCACTAAAGCAAACTGTCTCTACCATCTGACTGAAGCTCTTGGGCTCGTCCGGGATTTGAACCCTGGACCTCTCGCACCCTAAGCGAGAATCATACCCCTAGACCAACGAGCCAGGCAAAAGACCAATTATCTGATATCCGACCGACCAAATCCTGCTTAGTTCTGAGACATCAATACAATTTCCTTTATTTTGCATCTGTCTTCGATAGGCAAGGCTTGGCAAAAAGTGCAGGATCGTCCAGCACCAAAGACGAACGTGACTTAATTTTTGCAAGAACGACCACAATGTTAAAGGCAAGGCACTTCATTGTCAAATCTGTAAGACGCACAATGCTTTTTCAGTCACAAAAGCAAGCTGTCTCTACCATCTGACTGAAGCTCGTGGGCTTATCCAGAATTTGAATCCGGGACCTCTCGCACCCGAAGCGAGAATCATACCCCTAGACCAACGAGCCAGGCGAAAGACAAATCATCTGATATCCGCCCGACCAAATCCTGCTTAGTTCTGAGACATCAATACAATTTCCTTTAGTTGGCATCTGTCTTCGATAGGCAAGGCTTGGCAAAAAGTGCAGGATTGATTGTCCTGCACCAAAGACGAACGCGACTCACTTTTTGCACGAACGCTACTCACTTTTTGCACGAACGCACACATTGGTAATCGCAAGGCACTGCATTGTCCAAATTGCAAGACACACATTTCTTTTTCTGTCACTAAAGTCAGCTGTCACTACCACCAGCCTGAAGCTCTTGGGCTCGTCCGGGATTTGAACCCGGGACCTCTCGCACCCAAAGCGAGAATCATACCCCTAGACCAACGAGCCAGACAAAAGACTAATCATCTGATATCCACCCGACCAAATCCTGCTTATGTCTGCGAATTCAATACAATTTCCTTTATTTTGCATCTGTCTTCGATAGGCGAGGCTTGGCAAAAAGTCAAGGATTGATTGTCCTGCACCAAAGACGAACGTGACTAAATTTTTGCAAAAACGCACACAATGTTAAAGGCAAGGCACTGCAGTGACCAAATTGCAGGGCGCACATTTCTTTTTCTTTCACTAAAGTCGGCTGTCACTACCACCAGCCTGAAGCTCTTGGGCTCGTCCGGGATTTGAACCCTGGAACTCTCGCACCCGAAGCAAGAATCATACCCCTAGACCAACGAGCCAGGCAAAAGACCAATAATCTGATATCCGCCCGACCAAATCCTGCTTAGTTCTGAGACATCAATACAATTTCCTTTATTTTGCATCTGTCCTCGATAGGCAAGGCTTGGCAAAACGTAAAGGATCGTCCAGCACCAAAGACGAACGCGACTAAATTTTTGCACTAACGCACACAATGTTAAAGGCAAGGCACTGCAGTGACCAAATTACAAGACGCACATTTCTTTTTCAGTCACTAAAGCAAACTGTCTCTACCATCTGACTGAAGCTCTTGGGCTCGTCCGGGATTTGAACCCTGGACCTCTCGCACCCTAAGCGAGAATCATACCCCTAGACCAACGAGCCAGGCAAAAGACCAATTATCTGATATCCGACCGACCAAATCCTGCTTAGTTCTGAGACATCAATACAATTTCCTTTATTTTGCATCTGTCTTCGATAGGCAAGGCTTGGCAAAAAGTGCAGGATCGTCCAGCACCAAAGACGAACGTGACTTAATTTTTGCAAGAACGACCACAATGTTAAAGGCAAGGCACTTCATTGTCAAATCTGTAAGACGCACAATGCTTTTTCAGTCACAAAAGCAAGCTGTCTCTACCATCTGACTGAAGCTCGTGGGCTTATCCAGGATTTGAACCCGGGACCTCTCGCACCCGAAGCGAGAATCATACCCCTAGACCAACGAGCCAGGCAAACGACAAATCATCTGATATCCGCCCGACCAAATCCTGCTTAGTTCTGAGACATCAATACAATTTCCTTTAGTTGGCATCTGTCTTCGATAGGCAAGGCTTGGCAAAAAGTGCAGGATTGATTGTCCTGCACCAAAGACGAACGCGACTCACTTTTTGCACAAACGCTACTCACTTTTTGCACGAACGCACACATTGGTAATCGCAAGGCACTGCATTGTCCAAATTGCAAGACAAACATTTCTTTTTCTGTCACTAAAGTCAGCTGTCACTACCACCAGCCTGAAGCTCTTGGGCTCGTCCGGGATTTGAACCCGGGACCTCTCGCACCCAAAGCGAGAATCATACCCCTAGACCAACGAGCCAGACAAAAGACTAATCATCTGATATCCACCCGACCAAATCCTGCTTATGTCTGCGAATTCAATACAATTTCCTTTATTTTGCATCCGTCTTCGATAGGCGAGGCTTGGCAAAAAGTCAAGGATTGATTGTCCTGCACCAAAGACGAACGTGACTAAATTTTTGCAAAAACGCACACAATGTTAAAGGCAAGGCACTGCAGTGACCAAATTGCAAGGCGCACATTTCTTTTTCTTTCACTAAAGTCGGCTGTCACTACCACCAGCCTGAAGCTCTTGGGCTCGTCCGGGATTTGAACCCTGGAACTCTCGCACCCGAAGCGAGAATCATACCCCTAGACCAACGAGCCAGGCAAAAGACCAATCATCTGATATCCGCCCGACCAAATCCTGCTTAGTTCTGAGACATCAATACAATTTCCTTTAGTTGGCATCTGTCTTCGATAGGCAAGGCTTGGCAAAAAGTGCAGGATTGATTGTCCTGCACCAAAGACGAACGTGACTCAATTTTTGCAAGAACGCACACAATGTTAAAGGCAAGGCACTGCAGTGACCAAATTGCAAGATGCACATTTCTTTTTCAGTCACTAAAGCAAACTGTCTCTACCACAGTACTGAAGTTCTCGGGCTCGTCCGGGATTTGAACCCGGGACCTCTCGCACCCTAAGCGAGAATCATACCCCTAGACCAACGAGCCAGGCAAAAGACCAATCATCTGATATCCGCCCGACCAAATCCTGCTTAGTTCTGAGACATCAATACAATTTCCTTTAGTTGGCATCTGTCTTCGATAGGCAAGGCTTGGCAAAAAGTGCAGGATTGATTGTCCTGCACCAAAGACGAACGTGACTCAATTTTTGCAAGAATGCACATAATGTTAAAGGCAAGTTATTGTCCAAATTACAAGGCGCACATTTCTTTTTCTGTCACTAAATTCAGCTGTCACTACCACCAGCCAGAAGCTCTTGGGCTCATCCGGGATTCGAAACTGGAATTCTCGCACACAAAGCAAGGACCATACCCCTAGACCAACGAGTCAAGCAAAAGACCAATCATTTGATATCCGCCCGACCAAATCCTGCTTAGTTCTGAGACATCAATACAATTTCCTTTATTTTGCATCTGTCTTCGATAGGCGAGGCTTGGCAAAAAGTCAAGGATTGATTGTCCTGCACCAAAGACGAACGTGACTAAATTTTTGCAAAAACGCACACAATGTTAAAGGTAAGGCACTGCAGTGACCAAATTGCAAGGCGCACATTTCTTTTTCTTTCACTAAAGTCGGCTGTCACTACCACCAGCCTGAAGCTCTTGGGCTCGTCCGGGATTTGAACCCTGGAACTCTCGCACCCGAAGCGAGAATCATACCCCTAGACCAACGAGCCAGGCAAAACACCAATAATCTGATATCCGCCCGACCAAATCCTGCTTAGTTCTGAGACATCAATACAATTTCCTTTATTTTGCATCTGTCGTCGATAGGCAAGGCTTGGCAAAACGTAAAGGATCGTCCAGCACCAAAGACGAACGCGACTAAATTTTTGCACTAACGCACACAATGTTAAAGGCAAGGCACTGCAGTGACCAAATTACAAGACGCACATTTCTTTTTCAGTCACTAAAGCAAACTGTCTCTACCATCTGACTGAAGCTCTTGGGCTCGTCCGGGATTTGAACCCTGGACCTCTCGCACCCTAAGCGAGAATCATACCCCTAGACCAACGAGCCAGGCAAAAGACCAATTATCTGATATCCGACCGACCAAATCCTGCTTAGTTCTGAGACATCAATACAATTTCCTTTATTTTGCATCTGTCTTCGATAGGCAAGGCTTGGCAAAAAGTGCAGGATCGTCCAGCACCAAAGACGAACGTGACTTAATTTTTGCAAGAACGACCACAATGTTAAAGGCAAGGCACTTCATTGTCAAATCTGTAAGACGCACAATGCTTTTTCAGTCACAAAAGCAAGCTGTCTCTACCATCTGACTGAAGCTCGTGGGCTTATCCAGGATTTGAACCCGGGACCTCTCGCACCCGAAGCGAGAATCATACCCCTAGACCAACGAGCCAGGCAAACGACAAATCATCTGATATCCGCCCGACCAAATCCTGCTTAGTTCTGAGACATCAATACAATTTCCTTTAGTTGGCATCTGTCTTCGATAGGCAAGGCTTGGCAAAAAGTGCAGGATTGATTGTCCTGCACCAAAGACGAACGCGACTCACTTTTTGCACAAACGCTACTCACTTTTTGCACGAACGCACACATTGGTAATCGCAAGGCACTGCATTGTCCAAATTGCAAGGCGCACATTTCTTTTTCTGTCACTAAATTCAGCTGTCACTACCACCAGCCAGAAGCTCTTGGGCTCATCCGGGATTCGAAACTGGAATTCTCGCACACAAAGCAAGGACCATACCCCTAGACCAACGAGTCAAGCAAAAGACCAATCATTTGATATCCGCCCGACCAAATCCTGCTTAGTTCTGAGACATCAATACAATTTCCTTTATTTTGCATCTGTCTTCGATAGGCGAGGCTTGGCAAAAAGTCAAGGATTGATTGTCCTGCACCAAAGACGAACGTAACTAAATTTTTGCAAAAACGCACACAATGTTAAAGGCAAGGCACTGCAGTGACCAAATTGCAAGGCGCACATTTCTTTTTCTTTCACTAAAGTCGGCTGTCACTACCACCAGCCTGAAGCTCTTGGGCTCGTCCGGGATTTGAACCCTGGAACTCTCGCACCCGAAGCGAGAATCATACCCCTAGACCAACGAGCCAGGCAAAACACCAATAATCTGATATCCGCCCGACCAAATCCTGCTTAGTTCTGAGACATCAATACAATTTCCTTTATTTTGCATCTGTCGTCGATAGGCAAGGCTTGGCAAAACGTAAAGGATCGTCCAGCACCAAAGACGAACGCGACTAAATTTTTGCACTAACGCACACAATGTTAAAGGCAAGGCACTGCAGTGACCAAATTACAAGACGCACATTTCTTTTTCAGTCACTAAAGCAAACTGTCTCTACCATCTGACTGAAGCTCTTGGGCTCGTCCGGGATTTGAACCCTGGACCTCTCGCACCCTAAGCGAGAATCATACCCCTAGACCAACGAGCCAGGCAAAAGACCAATTATCTGATATCCGACCGACCAAATCCTGCTTAGTTCTGAGACATCAATACAATTTCCTTTATTTTGCATCTGTCTTCGATAGGCAAGGCTTGGCAAAAAGTGCAGGATCGTCCAGCACCAAAGACGAACGTGACTTAATTTTTGCAAGAACGACCACAATGTTAAAGGCAAGGCACTTCATTGTCAAATCTGTAAGACGCACAATGCTTTTTCAGTGTCAAAAGCAAGCTGTCTCTACCATCTGACTGAAGCTCGTGGGCTTATCCAGGATTTGAACCCGGGACCTCTCGCACCCGAAGCGAGAATCATACCCCTAGACCAACGAGCCAGGCAAACGACAAATCATCTGATATCCGCCCGACCAAATCCTGCTTAGTTCTGAGACATCAATACAATTTCCTTTAGTTGGCATCTGTCTTCGATAGGCAAGGCTTGGCAAAAAGTGCAGGATTGATTGTCCTGCACCAAAGACGAACGCGACTCACTTTTTGCACAAACGCTACTCACTTTTTGCACGAACGCACACATTGGTAATCGCAAGGCACTGCATTGTCCAAATTGCAAGACAAACATTTCTTTTTCTGTCACTAAAGTCAGCTGTCACTACCACCAGCCTGAAGCTCTTGGGCTCGTCCGGGATTTGAACCCGGGACCTCTCTCACCCAAAGCGAGAATCATACCCCTAGACCAACGAGCCAGACAAAAGACTAATCATCTGATATCCACCCGACCAAATCCTGCTTATGTCTGCGAATTCAATACAATTTCCTTTATTTTGCATCCGTCTTCGATAGGCGAGGCTTGGCAAAAAGTCAAGGATTGATTGTCCTGCACCAAAGACGAACGTGACTAAATTTTTGCAAAAACGCACACAATGTTAAAGGCAAGGCACTGCAGTGACCAAATTGCAAGGCGCACATTTCTTTTTCTTTCACTAAAGTCGGCTGTCACTACCACCAGCCTGAAGCTCTTGGGCTCGTCCAGGATTTGAACCCTTGAACTCTCGCACCCGAAGCGAGAATCATACCCCTAGACCAACGAGCCAGGCAAAAGACCAATCATCTGATATCCGCCCGACCAAATCCTGCTTAGTTCTGAGACATCAATACAATTTCCTTTAGTTGGCATCTGTCTTCGATAGGCAAGGCTTGGCAAAAAGTGCAGGATTGATTGTCCTGCACCAAAGACGAACGTGACTCAATTTTTGCAAGAACGCACACAATGTTAAAGGCAAGGCACTGCAGTGACCAAATTGCAAGATGCACATTTCTTTTTCAGTCACTAAAGCAAACTGTCTCTACCACAGTACTGAAGTTCTCGGGCTCGTCCGGGATTTGAACCCGGGACCTCTCGCACCCTAAGCGAGAATCATACCCCTAGACCAACGAGCCAGGCAAAAGACCAATCATCTGATAACCGCCCGACCAAATCCTGCTTAGTTCTGAGACATCAATACAATTTCCTTTAGTTGGCATCTGTCTTCGATAGGCAAGGCTTGGCAAAAAGTGCAGGATTGATTGTCCTGCACCAAAGACGAACGTGACTCAATTTTTGCAAGAATGCACATAATGTTAAAGGCAAGTTATTGTCCAAATTACAAGGCGCACATTTCTTTTTCTGTCACTAAATTCAGCTGTCACTACCACCAGCCAGAAGCTCTTGGGCTCATCCGGGATTCGAAACTGGAATTCTCACACACAAAGCAAGGACCATACCCCTAGACCAACGAGTCAAGCAAAAGACCAATCATTTGATATCCGCCCGACCAAATCCTGCTTAGTTCTGAGACATCAATACAATTTCCTTTATTTTGCATCTGTCTTCGATAGGCGAGGCTTGGCAAAAAGTCAAGGATTGATTGTCCTGCACCAAAGACGAACGTGACTAAATTTTTGCAAAAACGCACACAATGTTAAAGGCAAGGCACTGCAGTGACCAAATTGCAGGGCGCACATTTCTTTTTCTTTCACTAAAGTCGGCTGTCACTACCACCAGCCTGAAGCTCTTGGGCTCGTCCGGGATTTGAACCCTGGAACTCTCGCACCCGAAGCAAGAATCATACCCCTAGACCAACGAGCCAGGCAAAAGACCAATAATCTGATATCCGCCCGACCAAATCCTGCTTAGTTCTGAGACATCAATACAATTTCCTTTATTTTGCATCTGTCCTCGATAGGCAAGGCTTGGCAAAACGTAAAGGATCGTCCAGCACCAAAGACGAACGCGACTAAATTTTTGCACTAACGCACACAATGTTAAAGGCAAGGCACTGCAGTGACCAAATTACAAGACGCACATTTCTTTTTCAGTCACTAAAGCAAACTGTCTCTACCATCTGACTGAAGCTCTTGGGCTCGTCCGGGATTTGAACCCTGGACCTCTCGCACCCTAAGCGAGAATCATACCCCTAGACCAACGAGCCAGGCAAAAGACCAATTATCTGATATCCGACCGACCAAATCCTGCTTAGTTCTGAGACATCAATACAATTTCCTTTATTTTGCATCTGTCTTCGATAGGCAAGGCTTGGCAAAAAGTGCAGGATCGTCCAGCACCAAAGACGAACGTGACTTAATTTTTGCAAGAACGACCACAATGTTAAAGGCAAGGCACTTCATTGTCAAATCTGTAAGACGCACAATGCTTTTTCAGTCACAAAAGCAAGCTGTCTCTACCATCTGACTGAAGCTCGTGGGCTTATCCAGGATTTGAACCCGGGACCTCTCGCACCCGAAGCGAGAATCATACCCCTAGACCAACGAGCCAGGCAAACGACAAATCATCTGATATCCGCCCGACCAAATCCTGCTTAGTTCTGAGACATCAATACAATTTCCTTTAGTTGGCATCTGTCTTCGATAGGCAAGGCTTGGCAAAAAGTGCAGGATTGATTGTCCTGCACCAAAGACGAACGCGACTCACTTTTTGCACAAACGCTACTCACTTTTTGCACGAACGCACACATTGGTAATCGCAAGGCACTGCATTGTCCAAATTGCAAGACAAACATTTCTTTTTCTGTCACTAAAGTCAGCTGTCACTACCACCAGCCTGAAGCTCTTGGGCTCGTCCGGGATTTGAACCCGGGACCTCTCGCACCCAAAGCGAGAATCATACCCCTAGACCAACGAGCCAGACAAAAGACTAATCATCTGATATCCACCCGACCAAATCCTGCTTATGTCTGCGAATTCAATACAATTTCCTTTATTTTGCATCCGTCTTCGATAGGCGAGGCTTGGCAAAAAGTCAAGGATTGATTGTCCTGCACCAAAGACGAACGTGACTAAATTTTTGCAAAAACGCACACAATGTTAAAGGCAAGGCACTGCAGTGACCAAATTGCAAGGCGCACATTTCTTTTTCTTTCACTAAAGTCGGCTGTCACTACCACCAGCCTGAAGCTCTTGGGCTCGTCCGGGATTTGAACCCTGGAACTCTCGCACCCGAAGCGAGAATCATACCCCTAGACCAACGAGCCAGGCAAAAGACCAATCATCTGATATCCGCCCGACCAAATCCTGCTTAGTTCTGAGACATCAATACAATTTCCTTTAGTTGGCATCTGTCTTCGATAGGCAAGGCTTGGCAAAAAGTGCAGGATTGATTGTCCTGCACCAAAGACGAACGTGACTCAATTTTTGCAAGAACGCACACAATGTTAAAGGCAAGGCACTGCAGTGACCAAATTGCAAGATGCACATTTCTTTTTCAGTCACTAAAGCAAACTGTCTCTACCACAGTACTGAAGTTCTCGGGCTCGTCCGGGATTTGAACCCGGGACCTCTCGCACCCTAAGCGAGAATCATACCCCTAGACCAACGAGCCAGGCAAAAGACCAATCATCTGATATCCGCCCGACCAAATCCTGCTTAGTTCTGAGACATCAATACAATTTCCTTTAGTTGGCATCTGTCTTCGATAGGCAAGGCTTGGCAAAAAGTGCAGGATTGATTGTCCTGCACCAAAGACGAACGTGACTCAATTTTTGCAAGAATGCACATAATGTTAAAGGCAAGTTATTGTCCAAATTACAAGGCGCACATTTCTTTTTCTGTCACTAAATTCAGCTGTCACTACCACCAGCCAGAAGCTCTTGGGCTCATCCGGGATTCGAAACTGGAATTCTCGCACACAAAGCAAGGACCATACCCCTAGACCAACGAGTCAAGCAAAAGACCAATCATTTGATATCCGCCCGACCAAATCCTGCTTAGTTCTGAGACATCAATACAATTTCCTTTATTTTGCATCTGTCTTCGATAGGCGAGGCTTGGCAAAAAGTCAAGGATTGATTGTCCTGCACCAAAGACGAACGTGACTAAATTTTTGCAAAAACGCACACAATGTTAAAGGTAAGGCACTGCAGTGACCAAATTGCAAGGCGCACATTTCTTTTTCTTTCACTAAAGTCGGCTGTCACTACCACCAGCCTGAAGCTCTTGGGCTCGTCCGGGATTTGAACCCTGGAACTCTCGCACCCGAAGCGAGAATCATACCCCTAGACCAACGAGCCAGGCAAAACACCAATAATCTGATATCCGCCCGACCAAATCCTGCTTAGTTCTGAGACATCAATACAATTTCCTTTATTTTGCATCTGTCGTCGATAGGCAAGGCTTGGCAAAACGTAAAGGATCGTCCAGCACCAAAGACGAACGCGACTAAATTTTTGCACTAACGCACACAATGTTAAAGGCAAGGCACTGCAGTGACCAAATTACAAGACGCACATTTCTTTTTCAGTCACTAAAGCAAACTGTCTCTACCATCTGACTGAAGCTCTTGGGCTCGTCCGGGATTTGAACCCTGGACCTCTCGCACCCTAAGCGAGAATCATACCCCTAGACCAACGAGCCAGGCAAAAGACCAATTATCTGATATCCGACCGACCAAATCCTGCTTAGTTCTGAGACATCAATACAATTTCCTTTATTTTGCATCTGTCTTCGATAGGCAAGGCTTGGCAAAAAGTGCAGGATCGTCCAGCACCAAAGACGAACGTGACTTAATTTTTGCAAGAACGACCACAATGTTAAAGGCAAGGCACTTCATTGTCAAATCTGTAAGACGCACAATGCTTTTTCAGTCACAAAAGCAAGCTGTCTCTACCATCTGACTGAAGCTCGTGGGCTTATCCAGGATTTGAACCCGGGACCTCTCGCACCCGAAGCGAGAATCATACCCCTAGACCAACGAGCCAGGCAAACGACAAATCATCTGATATCCGCCCGACCAAATCCTGCTTAGTTCTGAGACATCAATACAATTTCCTTTAGTTGGCATCTGTCTTCGATAGGCAAGGCTTGGCAAAAAGTGCAGGATTGATTGTCCTGCACCAAAGACGAACGCGACTCACTTTTTGCACAAACGCTACTCACTTTTTGCACGAACGCACACATTGGTAATCGCAAGGCACTGCATTGTCCAAATTGCAAGGCGCACATTTCTTTTTCTGTCACTAAATTCAGCTGTCACTACCACCAGCCAGAAGCTCTTGGGCTCATCCGGGATTCGAAACTGGAATTCTCGCACACAAAGCAAGGACCATACCCCTAGACCAACGAGTCAAGCAAAAGACCAATCATTTGATATCCGCCCGACCAAATCCTGCTTAGTTCTGAGACATCAATACAATTTCCTTTATTTTGCATCTGTCTTCGATAGGCGAGGCTTGGCAAAAAGTCAAGGATTGATTGTCCTGCACCAAAGACGAACGTAACTAAATTTTTGCAAAAACGCACACAATGTTAAAGGCAAGGCACTGCAGTGACCAAATTGCAAGGCGCACATTTCTTTTTCTTTCACTAAAGTCGGCTGTCACTACCACCAGCCTGAAGCTCTTGGGCTCGTCCGGGATTTGAACCCTGGAACTCTCGCACCCGAAGCGAGAATCATACCCCTAGACCAACGAGCCAGGCAAAACACCAATAATCTGATATCCGCCCGACCAAATCCTGCTTAGTTCTGAGACATCAATACAATTTCCTTTATTTTGCATCTGTCGTCGATAGGCAAGGCTTGGCAAAACGTAAAGGATCGTCCAGCACCAAAGACGAACGCGACTAAATTTTTGCACTAACGCACACAATGTTAAAGGCAAGGCACTGCAGTGACCAAATTACAAGACGCACATTTCTTTTTCAGTCACTAAAGCAAACTGTCTCTACCATCTGACTGAAGCTCTTGGGCTCGTCCGGGATTTGAACCCTGGACCTCTCGCACCCTAAGCGAGAATCATACCCCTAGACCAACGAGCCAGGCAAAAGACCAATTATCTGATATCCGACCGACCAAATCCTGCTTAGTTCTGAGACATCAATACAATTTCCTTTATTTTGCATCTGTCTTCGATAGGCAAGGCTTGGCAAAAAGTGCAGGATCGTCCAGCACCAAAGACGAACGTGACTTAATTTTTGCAAGAACGACCACAATGTTAAAGGCAAGGCACTTCATTGTCAAATCTGTAAGACGCACAATGCTTTTTCAGTGTCAAAAGCAAGCTGTCTCTACCATCTGACTGAAGCTCGTGGGCTTATCCAGGATTTGAACCCGGGACCTCTCGCACCCGAAGCGAGAATCATACCCCTAGACCAACGAGCCAGGCAAACGACAAATCATCTGATATCCGCCCGACCAAATCCTGCTTAGTTCTGAGACATCAATACAATTTCCTTTAGTTGGCATCTGTCTTCGATAGGCAAGGCTTGGCAAAAAGTGCAGGATTGATTGTCCTGCACCAAAGACGAACGCGACTCACTTTTTGCACAAACGCTACTCACTTTTTGCACGAACGCACACATTGGTAATCGCAAGGCACTGCATTGTCCAAATTGCAAGACAAACATTTCTTTTTCTGTCACTAAAGTCAGCTGTCACTACCACCAGCCTGAAGCTCTTGGGCTCGTCCGGGATTTGAACCCGGGACCTCTCTCACCCAAAGCGAGAATCATACCCCTAGACCAACGAGCCAGACAAAAGACTAATCATCTGATATCCACCCGACCAAATCCTGCTTATGTCTGCGAATTCAATACAATTTCCTTTATTTTGCATCCGTCTTCGATAGGCGAGGCTTGGCAAAAAGTCAAGGATTGATTGTCCTGCACCAAAGACGAACGTGACTAAATTTTTGCAAAAACGCACACAATGTTAAAGGCAAGGCACTGCAGTGACCAAATTGCAAGGCGCACATTTCTTTTTCTTTCACTAAAGTCGGCTGTCACTACCACCAGCCTGAAGCTCTTGGGCTCGTCCAGGATTTGAACCCTTGAACTCTCGCACCCGAAGCGAGAATCATACCCCTAGACCAACGAGCCAGGCAAAAGACCAATCATCTGATATCCGCCCGACCAAATCCTGCTTAGTTCTGAGACATCAATACAATTTCCTTTAGTTGGCATCTGTCTTCGATAGGCAAGGCTTGGCAAAAAGTGCAGGATTGATTGTCCTGCACCAAAGACGAACGTGACTCAATTTTTGCAAGAACGCACACAATGTTAAAGGCAAGGCACTGCAGTGACCAAATTGCAAGATGCACATTTCTTTTTCAGTCACTAAAGCAAACTGTCTCTACCACAGTACTGAAGTTCTCGGGCTCGTCCGGGATTTGAACCCGGGACCTCTCGCACCCTAAGCGAGAATCATACCCCTAGACCAACGAGCCAGGCAAAAGACCAATCATCTGATAACCGCCCGACCAAATCCTGCTTAGTTCTGAGACATCAATACAATTTCCTTTAGTTGGCATCTGTCTTCGATAGGCAAGGCTTGGCAAAAAGTGCAGGATTGATTGTCCTGCACCAAAGACGAACGTGACTCAATTTTTGCAAGAATGCACATAATGTTAAAGGCAAGTTATTGTCCAAATTACAAGGCGCACATTTCTTTTTCTGTCACTAAATTCAGCTGTCACTACCACCAGCCAGAAGCTCTTGGGCTCATCCGGGATTCGAAACTGGAATTCTCGCACACAAAGCAAGGACCATACCCCTAGACCAACGAGTCAAGCAAAAGACCAATCATTTGATATCCGCCCGACCAAATCCTGCTTAGTTCTGAGACATCAATACAATTTCCTTTATTTTGCATCTGTCTTCGATAGGCGAGGCTTGGCAAAAAGTCAAGGATTGATTGTCCTGCACCAAAGACGAACGTGACTAAATTTTTGCAAAAACGCACACAATGTTAAAGGCAAGGCACTGCAGTGACCAAATTGCAAGGCGCACATTTCTTTTTCTTTCACTAAAGTCGGCTGTCACTACCACCAGCCTGAAGCTCTTGGGCTCGTCCGGGATTTGAACCCTGGAACTCTCGCACCCGAAGCGAGAATCATACCCCTAGACCAACGAGCCAGGCAAAACACCAATAATCTGATATCCGCCCGACCAAATCCTGCTTAGTTCTGAGACATCAATACAATTTCCTTTATTTTGCATCTGTCGTCGATAGGCAAGGCTTGGCAAAACGTAAAGGATCGTCCAGCACCAAAGACGAACGCGACTAAATTTTTGCACTAACGCACACAATGTTAAAGGCAAGGCACTGCAGTGACCAAATTACAAGACGCACATTTCTTTTTCAGTCACTAAAGCAAACTGTCTCTACCATCTGACTGAAGCTCTTGGGCTCGTCCGGGATTTGAACCCTGGACCTCTCGCACCCTAAGCGAGAATCATACCCCTAGACCAACGAGCCAGGCAAAAGACCAATTATCTGATATCCGACCGACCAAATCCTGCTTAGTTCTGAGACATCAATACAATTTCCTTTATTTTGCATCTGTCTTCGATAGGCAAGGCTTGGCAAAAAGTGCAGGATCGTCCAGCACCAAAGACGAACGTGACTTAATTTTTGCAAGAACGACCACAATGTTAAAGGCAAGGCACTTCATTGTCAAATCTGTAAGACGCACAATGCTTTTTCAGTCACAAAAGCAAGCTGTCTCTACCATCTGACTGAAGCTCGTGGGCTTATCCAGGATTTGAACCCGGGACCTCTCGCACCCGAAGCGAGAATCATACCCCTAGACCAACGAGCCAGGCAAACGACAAATCATCTGATATCCGCCCGACCAAATCCTGCTTAGTTCTGAGACATCAATACAATTTCCTTTAGTTGGCATCTGTCTTCGATAGGCAAGGCTTGGCAAAAAGTGCAGGATTGATTGTCCTGCACCAAAGACGAACGCGACTCACTTTTTGCACAAACGCTACTCACTTTTTGCACGAACGCACACATTGGTAATCGCAAGGCACTGCATTGTCCAAATTGCAAGACAAACATTTCTTTTTCTGTCACTAAAGTCAGCTGTCACTACCACCAGCCTGAAGCTCTTGGGCTCGTCCGGGATTTGAACCCGGGACCTCTCGCACCCAAAGCGAGAATCATACCCCTAGACCAACGAGCCAGACAAAAGACTAATCATCTGATATCCACCCGACCAAATCCTGCTTATGTCTGCGAATTCAATACAATTTCCTTTATTTTGCATCCGTCTTCGATAGGCGAGGCTTGGCAAAAAGTCAAGGATTGATTGTCCTGCACCAAAGACGAACGTGACTAAATTTTTGCAAAAACGCACACAATGTTAAAGGCAAGGCACTGCAGTGACCAAATTGCAAGGCGCACATTTCTTTTTCTTTCACTAAAGTCGGCTGTCACTACCACCAGCCTGAAGCTCTTGGGCTCGTCCGGGATTTGAACCCTTGAACTCTCGCACCCGAAGCGAGAATCATACCCCTAGACCAACGAGCCAGGCAAAAGACCAATCATCTGATATCCGCCCGACCAAATCCTGCTTAGTTCTGAGACATCAATACAATTTCCTTTAGTTGGCATCTGTCTTCGATAGGCAAGGCTTGGCAAAAAGTGCAGGATTGATTGTCCTGCACCAAAGACGAACGTGACTCAATTTTTGCAAGAACGCACACAATGTTAAAGGCAAGGCACTGCAGTGACCAAATTGCAAGATGCACATTTCTTTTTCAGTCACTAAAGCAAACTGTCTCTACCACAGTACTGAAGTTCTCGGGCTCGTCCGGGATTTGAACCCGGGACCTCTCGCACCCTAAGCGAGAATCATACCCCTAGACCAACGAGCCAGGCAAAAGACCAATCATCTGATAACCGCCCGACCAAATCCTGCTTAGTTCTGAGACATCAATACAATTTCCTTTAGTTGGCATCTGTCTTCGATAGGCAAGGCTTGGCAAAAAGTGCAGGATTGATTGTCCTGCACCAAAGACGAACGTGACTCAATTTTTGCAAGAATGCACATAATGTTAAAGGCAAGTTATTGTCCAAATTACAAGGCGCACATTTCTTTTTCTGTCACTAAATTCAGCTGTCACTACCACCAGCCAGAAGCTCTTGGGCTCATCCGGGATTCGAAACTGGAATTCTCGCACACAAAGCAAGGACCATACCCCTAGACCAACGAGTCAAGCAAAAGACCAATCATTTGATATCCGCCCGACCAAATCCTGCTTAGTTCTGAGACATCAATACAATTTCCTTTATTTTGCATCTGTCTTCGATAGGCGAGGCTTGGCAAAAAGTCAAGGATTGATTGTCCTGCACCAAAGACGAACGTGACTAAATTTTTGCAAAAACGCACACAATGTTAAGGGCAAGGCACTGCAGTGACCAAATTGCAAGGCGCACATTTCTTTTTCTTTCACTAAAGTCGGCTGTCACTACCACCAGCCTGAAGCTCTTGGGCTCGTCCGGGATTTGAACCCTGGAACTCTCGCACCCGAAGCGAGAATCATACCCCTAGACCAACGAGCCAGGCAAAACACCAATAATCTGATATCCGCCCGACCAAATCCTGCTTAGTTCTGAGACATCAATACAATTTCCTTTATTTTGCATCTGTCGTCGATAGGCAAGGCTTGGCAAAACGTAAAGGATCGTCCAGCACCAAAGACGAACGCGACTAAATTTTTGCACTAACGCACACAATGTTAAAGGCAAGGCACTGCAGTGACCAAATTACAAGACGCACATTTATTTTTCAGTCACTAAAGCAAACTGTCTCTACCATCTGACTGAAGCTCTTGGGCTCGTCCGGGATTTGAACCCTGGACCTCTCGCACCCTAAGCGAGAATCATACCCCTAGACCAACGAGCCAGGCAAAAGACCAATTATCTGATATCCGACCGACCAAATCCTGCTTAGTTCTGAGACATCAATACAATTTCCTTTATTTTGCATCTGTCTTCGATAGGCAAGGCTTGGCAAAAAGTGCAGGATCGTCCAGCACCAAAGACGAACGTGACTTAATTTTTGCAAGAACGACCACAATGTTAAAGGCAAGGCACTTCATTGTCAAATCTGTAAGACGCACAATGCTTTTTCAGTCACAAAAGCAAGCTGTCTCTACCATCTGACTGAAGCTCATGGGCTTATCCAGGATTTGAACCCGGGACCTCTCGCACCCGAAGCGAGAATCATACCCCTAGACCAACGAGCCAGGCAAAAGACTAATCATCTGATATCCACCCGACCAAATCCTGCTTATGTCTGCGAATTCAATACAATTTCCTTTATTTTGCATCCGTCTTCGATAGGCGAGGCTTGGCAAAAAGTCAAGGATTGATTGTCCTGCACCAAAGACGAACGTGACTAAATTTTTGCAAAAACGCACACAATGTTAAAGGCAAGGCACTGCAGTGACCAAATTGCAAGGCACACATTTCTTTTTCTTTCACTAAAGTCGGCTGTCACTACCACCAGCCTGAAGCTCTTGGGCTCGTCCGGGATTTGAACCCTGGAACTCTCGCACCCGAAGCGAGAATCATACCCCTAGACCAACGAGCCAGGCAAAAGACCAATCATCTGATATCCGCCCGACCAAATCCTGCTTAGTTCTGAGACATCAATACAATTTCCTTTAGTTGGCATCTGTCTTCGATAGGCAAGGCTTGGCAAAAAGTGCAGGATTGATTGTCCTGCACCAAAGACGAACGTGACTCAATTTTTGCAAGAACGCACACAATGTTAAAGGCAAGGCACTGCAGTGACCAAATTGCAAGATGCACATTTCTTTTTCAGTCACTAAAGCAAACTGTCTCTACCACAGTACTGAAGTTCTCGGGCTCGTCCGGGATTTGAACCCGGGACCTCTCGCACCCTAAGCGAGAATCATACCCCTAGACCAACGAGCCAGGCAAAAGACCAATCATCTGATATCCACCCGACCAAATCCTGCTTAGTTCTGAGACATCAATACAATTTCCTTTAGTTGGCATCTGTCTTCGATAGGCAAGGCTTGGCAAAAAGTGCAGGATTGATTGTCCTGCACCAAAGACGAACGTGACTCAATTTTTGCAAGAATGCACATAATGTTAAAGGCAAGTTATTGTCCAAATTACAAGGCGCACATTTCTTTTTCTGTCACTAAATTCAGCTGTCACTACCACCAGCCAGAAGCTCTTGGGCTCATCCGGGATTCGAAACTGGAATTCTCGCACACAAAGCAAGGACCATACCCCTAGACCAACGAGTCAAGCAAAAGACCAATCATTTGATATCCGCCCGACCAAATCCTGCTTAGTTCTGAGACATCAATACAATTTCCTTTATTTTGCATCTGTCTTCGATAGGCGAGGCTTGGCAAAAAGTCAAGGATTGATTGTCCTGCACCAAAGACGAACGTGACTAAATTTTTGCAAAAACGCACACAATGTTAAAGGCAAGGCACTGCAGTGACCAAATTGCAAGGCGCACATTTCTTTTTCTTTCACTAAAGTCGGCTGTCACTACCACCAGCCTGAAGCTCTTGGGCTCGTCCGGGATTTGAACCCTGGAACTCTCGCACCCGAAGCGAGAATCATACCCCTAGACCAACGAGCCAGGCAAAACACCAATAATCTGATATCCGCCCGACCAAATCCTGCTTAGTTCTGAGACATCAATACAATTTCCTTTATTTTGCATCTGTCGTCGATAGGCAAGGCTTGGCAAAACGTAAAGGATCGTCCAGCACCAAAGACGAACGCGACTAAATTTTTGCACTAACGCACACAATGTTAAAGGCAAGGCACTGCAGTGACCAAATTACAAGACGCACATTTCTTTTTCAGTCACTAAAGCAAACTGTCTCTACCATCTGACTGAAGCTCTTGGGCTCGTCCGGGATTTGAACCCTGGACCTCTCGCACCCTAAGCGAGAATCATACCCCTAGACCAACGAGCCAGGCAAAAGACCAATTATCTGATATCCGACCGACCAAATCCTGCTTAGTTCTGAGACATCAATACAATTTCCTTTATTTTGCATCTGTCTTCGATAGGCAAGGCTTGGCAAAAAGTGCAGGATCGTCCAGCACCAAAGACGAACGTGACTTAATTTTTGCAAGAACGACCACAATGTTAAAGGCAAGGCACTTCATTGTCAAATCTGTAAGACGCACAATGCTTTTTCAGTCACAAAAGCAAGCTGTCTCTACCATCTGACTGAAGCTCGTGGGCTTATCCAGGATTTGAACCCGGGACCTCTCGCACCCGAAGCGAGAATCATACCCCTAGACCAACGAGCCAGGCAAACGACAAATCATCTGATATCCGCCCGACCAAATCCTGCTTAGTTCTGAGACATCAATACAATTTCCTTTAGTTGGCATCTGTCTTCGATAGGCAAGGCTTGGCAAAAAGTGCAGGATTGATTGTCCTGCACCAAAGACGAACGCGACTCACTTTTTGCACAAACACTACTCACTTTTTGCACGAACGCACACATTGGTAATCGCAAGGCACTGCATTGTCCAAATTGCAAGGCGCACATTTCTTTTTCTGTCACTAAATTCAGCTGTCACTACCACCAGCCAGAAGCTCTTGGGCTCATCCGGGATTCGAAACTGGAATTCTCGCACACAAAGCAAGGACCATACCCCTAGACCAACGAGTCAAGCAAAAGACCAATCATTTGATATCCGCCCGACCAAATCCTGCTTAGTTCTGAGACATCAATACAATTTCCTTTATTTTGCATCTGTCTTCGATAGGCGAGGCTTGGCAAAAAGTCAAGGATTGATTGTCCTGCACCAAAGACGAACGTGACTAAATTTTTGCAAAAACGCACACAATGTTAAAGGCAAGGCACTGCAGTGACCAAATTGCAAGGCGCACATTTCTTTTTCTTTCACTAAAGTCGGCTGTCACTACCACCAGCCTGAAGCTCTTGGGCTCGTCCGGGATTTGAACCCTGGAACTCTCGCACCCGAAGCGAGAATCATACCCCTAGACCAACGAGCCAGGCAAAACACCAATAATCTGATATCCGCCCGACCAAATCCTGCTTAGTTCTGAGACATCAATACAATTTCCTTTATTTTGCATCTGTCGTCGATAGGCAAGGCTTGGCAAAACGTAAAGGATCGTCCAGCACCAAAGACGAACGCGACTAAATTTTTGCACTAACGCACACAATGTTAAAGGCAAGGCACTGCAGTGACCAAATTACAAGACGCACATTTCTTTTTCAGTCACTAAAGCAAACTGTCTCTACCATCTGACTGAAGCTCTTGGGCTCGTCCGGGATTTGAACCCTGGACCTCTCGCACCCTAAGCGAGAATCATACCCCTAGACCAACGAGCCAGGCAAAAGACCAATTATCTGATGTCCGACCGACCAAATCCTGCTTAGTTCTGAGACATCAATACAATTTCCTTTATTTTGCATCTGTCTTCGATAGGCAAGGCTTGGCAAAAAGTGCAGGATCGTCCAGCACCAAAGACGAACGTGACTTAATTTTTGCAAGAACGACCACAATGTTAAAGGCAAGGCACTTCATTGTCAAATCTGTAAGACGCACAATGCTTTTTCAGTCACAAAAGCAAGCTGTCTCTACCATCTGACTGAAGCTCGTGGGCTTATCCAGGATTTGAACCCGGGACCTCTCGCACCCGAAGCGAGAATCATACCCCTAGACCAACGAGCCAGGCAAACGACAAATCATCTGATATCCGCCCGACCAAATCCTGCTTAGTTCTGAGACATCAATACAATTTCCTTTAGTTGGCATCTGTCTTCGATAGGCAAGGCTTGGCAAAAAGTGCAGGATTGATTGTCCTGCACCAAAGACGAACGCGACTCACTTTTTGCACAAACGCTACTCACTTTTTGCACGAACGCACACATTGGTAATCGCAAGGCACTGCATTGTCCAAATTGCAAGACAAACATTTCTTTTTCTGTCACTAAAGTCAGCTGTCACTACCACCAGCCTGAAGCTCTTGGGCTCGTCCGGGATTTGAACCCGGGACCTCTCGCACCCAAAGCGAGAATCATACCCCTAGACCAACGAGCCAGACAAAAGACTAATCATCTGATATCCACCCGACCAAATCCTGCTTATGTCTGCGAATTCAATACAATTTCCTTTATTTTGCATCCGTCTTCGATAGGCGAGGCTTGGCAAAAAGTCAAGGATTGATTGTCCTGCACCAAAGACGAACGTGACTAAATTTTTGCAAAAACGCACACAATGTTAAAGGCAAGGCACTGCAGTGACCAAATTGCAAGGCGCACATTTCTTTTTCTTTCACTAAAGTCGGCTGTCACTACCACCAGCCTGAAGCTCTTGGGCTCGTCCGGGATTTGAACCCTTGAACTCTCGCACCCGAAGCGAGAATCATACCCCTAGACCAACGAGCCAGGCAAAAGACCAATCATCTGATATCCGCCCGACCAAATCCTGCTTAGTTCTGAGACATCAATACAATTTCCTTTAGTTGGCATCTGTCTTCGATAGGCAAGGCTTGGCAAAAAGTGCAGGATTGATTGTCCTGCACCAAAGACGAACGTGACTCAATTTTTGCAAGAACGCACACAATGTTAAAGGCAAGGCACTGCAGTGACCAAATTGCAAGATGCACATTTCTTTTTCAGTCACTAAAGCAAACTGTCTCTACCACAGTACTGAAGTTCTCGGGCTCGTCCGGGATTTGAACCCGGGACCTCTCGCACCCTAAGCGAGAATCATACCCCTAGACCAACGAGCCAGGCAAAAGACCAATCATCTGATAACCGCCCGACCAAATCCTGCTTAGTTCTGAGACATCAATACAATTTCCTTTAGTTGGCATCTGTCTTCGATAGGCAAGGCTTGGCAAAAAGTGCAGGATTGATTGTCCTGCACCAAAGACGAACGTGACTCAATTTTTGCAAGAATGCACATAATGTTAAAGGCAAGTTATTGTCCAAATTACAAGGCGCACATTTCTTTTTCTGTCACTAAATTCAGCTGTCACTACCACCAGCCAGAAGCTCTTGGGCTCATCCGGGATTCGAAACTGGAATTCTCGCACACAAAGCAAGGACCATACCCCTAGACCAACGAGTCAAGCAAAAGACCAATCATTTGATATCCGCCCGACCAAATCCTGCTTAGTTCTGAGACATCAATACAATTTCCTTTATTTTGCATCTGTCTTCGATAGGCGAGGCTTGGCAAAAAGTCAAGGATTGATTGTCCTGCACCAAAGACGAACGTGACTAAATTTTTGCAAAAACGCACACAATGTTAAAGGCAAGGCACTGCAGTGACCAAATTGCAAGGCGCACATTTCTTTTTCTTTCACTAAAGTCGGCTGTCACTACCACCAGCCTGAAGCTCTTGGGCTCGTCCGGGATTTGAATCCTGGAACTCTCGCACCCGAAGCGAGAATCATACCCCTAGACCAACGAGCCAGGCAAAACACCAATAATCTGATATCCGCCCGACCAAATCCTGCTTAGTTCTGAGACATCAATACAATTTCCTTTATTTTGCATCTGTCCTCGATAGGCAAGGCTTGGCAAAACGTAAAGGATCGTCCAGCACCAAAGACGAACGCGACTAAATTTTTGCACTAACGCACACAATGTTAAAGGCAAGGCACTGCAGTGACCAAATTACAAGACGCACATTTCTTTTTCAGTCACTAAAGCAAACTGTCTCTACCATCTGACTGATGCTCTTGGGCTCGTCCGGGATTTGAACCCGGGACCTCTCGCACCCTAAGCGAGAATCATACCCCTAGACCAACGAGCCAGGCAAAAGACCAATTATCTGATATCCGCCCGACCAAATCCTGCTTAGTTCTGAGACATCAATACAATTTCCTTTATTTTGCATCTGTCTTCGATAGGCAAGGCTTGGCAAAAAGTGCAGGATCGTCCAGCACCAAAGACGAACGTGACTTAATTTTTGCAAGAACGACCACAATGTTAAAGGCAAGGCACTTCATTGTCAAATCTGTAAGACGCACAATGCTTTTTCAGTCACAAAAGCAAGCTGTCTCTACCATCTGACTGAAGCTCATGGGCTTATCCAGGATTTGAACCCCTGACCTCTGTCACCCGAAGCGAGAATCATACCCCTAGACCAACGAGCCAGGCAAAAGACAAATCATCTGATATCCGCCCGACCAAATCCTGCTTAGTTCTGAGACATCAATACAATTTCCTTTAGTTGGCATCTGTCTTCGATAGGCAAGGCTTGGCAAAAAGTGCAGGATTGATTGTCCTGCACCAAAGACGAACGCGACTCACTTTTTGCACAAACGCTACTCACTTTTTGCACGAACGCACACATTGGTAATCGCAAGGCACTGCATTGTCCAAATTGCAAGACAAACATTTCTTTTTCTGTCACTAAAGTCAGCTGTCACTACCACCAGCCTGAAGCTCTTGGGCTCGTCCGGGATTTGAACCCGGGACCTCTCGCACCCAAAGCGAGAATCATACCCCTAGACCAACGAGCCAGACAAAAGACTAATCATCTGATATCCACCCGACCAAATCCTGCTTATGTCTGCGAATTCAATACAATTTCCTTTATTTTGCATCCGTCTTCGATAGGCGAGGCTTGGCAAAAAGTCAAGGATTGATTGTCCTGCACCAAAGACGAACGTGACTAAATTTTTGCAAAAACGCACACAATGTTAAAGGCAAGGCACTGCAGTGACCAAATTGCAAGGCGCACATTTCTTTTTCTTTCACTAAAGTCGGCTGTCACTACCACCAGCCTGAAGCTCTTGGGCTCGTCCGGGATTTGAACCCTTGAACTCTCGCACCCGAAGCGAGAATCATACCCCTAGACCAACGAGCCAGGCAAAAGACCAATCATCTGATATCCGCCCGACCAAATCCTGCTTAGTTCTGAGACATCAATACAATTTCCTTTAGTTGGCATCTGTCTTCGATAGGCAAGGCTTGGCAAAAAGTGCAGGATTGATTGTCCTGCACCAAAGACGAACGTGACTCAATTTTTGCAAGAACGCACACAATGTTAAAGGCAAGGCACTGCAGTGACCAAATTGCAAGATGCACATTTCTTTTTCAGTCACTAAAGCAAACTGTCTCTACCACAGTACTGAAGTTCTCGGGCTCGTCCGGGATTTGAACCCGGGACCTCTCGCACCCTAAGCGAGAATCATACCCCTAGACCAACGAGCCAGGCAAAAGACCAATCATCTGATAACCGCCCGACCAAATCCTGCTTAGTTCTGAGACATCAATACAATTTCCTTTAGTTGGCATCTGTCTTCGATAGGCAAGGCTTGGCAAAAAGTGCAGGATTGATTGTCCTGCACCAAAGACGAACGTGACTCAATTTTTGCAAGAATGCACATAATGTTAAAGGCAAGTTATTGTCCAAATTACAAGGCGCACATTTCTTTTTCTGTCACTAAATTCAGCTGTCACTACCACCAGCCAGAAGCTCTTGGGCTCATCCGGGATTCGAAACTGGAATTCTCGCACACAAAGCAAGGACCATACCCCTAGACCAACGAGTCAAGCAAAAGACCAATCATTTGATATCCGCCCGACCAAATCCTGCTTAGTTCTGAGACATCAATACAATTTCCTTTATTTTGCATCTGTCTTCGATAGGCGAGGCTTGGCAAAAAGTCAAGGATTGATTGTCCTGCACCAAAGACGAACGTGACTAAATTTTTGCAAAAACGCACACAATGTTAAAGGCAAGGCACTGCAGTGACCAAATTGCAAGGCGCACATTTCTTTTTCTTTCACTAAAGTCGGCTGTCACTACCACCAGCCTGAAGCTCTTGGGCTCGTCCGGGATTTGAACCCTGGAACTCTCGCACCCGAAGCGAGAATCATACCCCTAGACCAACGAGCCAGGCAAAACACCAATAATCTGATATCCGCCCGACCAAATCCTGCTTAGTTCTGAGACATCAATACAATTTCCTTTATTTTGCATCTGTCCTCGATAGGCAAGGCTTGGCAAAACGTAAAGGATCGTCCAGCACCAAAGACGAACGCGACTAAATTTTTGCACTAACGCACACAATGTTAAAGGCAAGGCACTGCAGTGACCAAATTACAAGACGCACATTTCTTTTTCAGTCACTAAAGCAAACTGTCTCTACCATCTGACTGATGCTCTTGGGCTCGTCCGGGATTTGAACCCGGGACCTCTCGCACCCTAAGCGAGAATCATACCCCTAGACCAACGAGCCAGGCAAAAGACCAATTATCTGATATCCGCCCGACCAAATCCTGCTTAGTTCTGAGACATCAATACAATTTCCTTTATTTTGCATCTGTCTTCGATAGGCAAGGCTTGGCAAAAAGTGCAGGATCGTCCAGCACCAAAGACGAACGTGACTTAATTTTTGCAAGAACGACCACAATGTTAAAGGCAAGGCACTTCATTGTCAAATCTGTAAGACGCACAATGCTTTTTCAGTCACAAAAGCAAGCTGTCTCTACCATCTGACTGAAGCTCATGGGCTTATCCAGGATTTGAACCCCGGACCTCTGTCACCCGAAGCGAGAATCATACCCCTAGACCAACGAGCCAGGCAAAAGACAAATCATCTGATATCCGCCCGACCAAATCCTGCTTAGTTCTGAGACATCAATACAATTTCCTTTAGTTGGCATCTGTCTTCGATAGGCAAGGCTTGGCAAAAAGTGCAGGATTGATTGTCCTGCACCAAAGACGAACGCGACTCACTTTTTGCACAAACGCTACTCACTTTTTGCACGAACGCACACATTGGTAATCGCAAGGCACTGCATTGTCCAAATTGCAAGACAAACATTTCTTTTTCTGTCACTAAAGTCAGCTGTCACTACCACCAGCCTGAAGCTCTTGGGCTCGTCCGGGATTTGAACCCGGGACCTCTCGCACCCAAAGCGAGAATCATACCCCTAGACCAACGAGCCAGGCAAAAGACCAATCATCTGATATCCGCCCGACCAAATCCTGCTTAGTTCTGAGACATCAATACAATTTCCTTTAGTTGGCATCTGTCTTCGATAGGCAAGGCTTGGCAAAAAGTGCAGGATTGATTGTCCTGCACCAAAGACGAACGTGACTCAATTTTTGCAAGAACGCACACAATGTTAAAGGCAAGGCACTGCAGTGACCAAATTGCAAGATGCACATTTCTTTTTCAGTCACTAAAGCAAACTGTCTCTACCACAGTACTGAAGTTCTCGGGCTCGTCCGGGATTTGAACCCGGGACCTCTCGCACCCTAAGCGAGAATCATACCCCTAGACCAACGAGCCAGGCAAAAGACCAATCATCTGATATCCGCCCGACCAAATCCTGCTTAGTTCTGAGACATCAATACAATTTCCTTTAGTTGGCATCTGTCTTCGATAGGCAAGGCTTGGCAAAAAGTGCAGGATTGATTGTCCTGCACCAAAGACGAACGTGACTCAATTTTTGCAAGAATGCACATAATGTTAAAGGCAAGTTATTGTCCAAATTACAAGGCGCACATTTCTCTTTCTGTCACTAAATTCAGCTGTCACTACCACCAGCCAGAAGCTCTTGGGCTCATCCGGGATTCGAAACTGGAATTCTCGCACACAAAGCAAGGACCATACCCCTAGACCAACGAGTCAAGCAAAAGACCAATCATTTGATATCCGCCCGACCAAATCCTGCTTAGTTCTGAGACATCAATACAATTTCCTTTATTTTGCATCTGTCTTCGATAGGCGAGGCTTGGCAAAAAGTCAAGGATTGATTGTCCTGCACCAAAGACGAACGTGACTAAATTTTTGCAAAAACGCACACAATGTTAAAGGCAAGGCACTGCAGTGACCAAATTGCAAGGCGCACATTTCTTTTTCTTTCACTAAAGTCGGCTGTCACTACCACCAGCCTGAAGCTCTTGGGCTCGTCCGGGATTTGAACACTGGAACTCTCGCACCCGAAGCGAGAATCATACCCCTAGACCAACGAGCCAGGCAAAACACCAATAATCTGATATCCGCCCGACCAAATCCTGCTTAGTTCTGAGACATCAATACAATTTCCTTTATTTTGCATCTGTCCTCGATAGGCAAGGCTTGGCAAAACGTAAAGGATCGTCCAGCACCAAAGACGAACGCGACTAAATTTTTGCACTAACGCACACAATGTTAAAGGCAAGGCACTGCAGTGACCAAATTACAAGACGCACATTTCTTTTTCAGTCACTAAAGCAAACTGTCTCTACCATCTGACTGATGCTCTTGGGCTCGTCCGGGATTTGAACCCGGGACCTCTCGCACCCTAAGCGAGAATCATACCCCTAGACCAACGAGCCAGGCAAAAGACCAATTATCTGATATCCGCCCGACCAAATCCTGCTTAGTTCTGAGACATCAATACAATTTCCTTTATTTTGCATCTGTCTTCGATAGGCAAGGCTTGGCAAAAAGTGCAGGATCGTCCAGCACCAAAGACGAACGTGACTTAATTTTTGCAAGAACGACCACAATGTTAAAGGCAAGGCACTTCATTGTCAAATCTGTAAGACGCACAATGCTTTTTCAGTCACAAAAGCAAGCTGTCTCTACCATCTGACTGAAGCTCGTGGGCTTATCCAGGATTTGAACCCCGGACCTCTGTCACCCGAAGCGAGAATCATACCCCTAGACCAACGAGCCAGGCAAAAGACAAATCATCTGATATCCGCCCGACCAAATCCTGCTTAGTTCTGAGACATCAATACAATTTCCTTTAGTTGGCATCTGTCTTCGATAGGCAAGGCTTGGCAAAAAGTGCAGGATTGATTGTCCTGCACCAAAGACGAACGCGACTCACTTTTTGCACAAACGCTCCTCACTTTTTGCACGAACGCACACATTGGTAATCGCAAGGCACTGCATTGTCCAAATTGCAAGACAAACATTTCTTTTTCTGTCACTAAAGTCAGCTGTCACTACCACCAGCCTGAAGCTCTTGGGCTCGTCCGGGATTTGAACCCTGGAACTCTCGCACCCGAAGCGAGAATCATACCCCTAGACCAACGAGCCAGGCAAAACACCAATAATCTGATATCCGCCCGACCAAATCCTGCTTAGTTCTGAGACATCAATACAATTTCCTTTATTTTGCATCTGTCGTCGATAGGCAAGGCTTGGCAAAAAGTGCAGGATCGTCCAGCACCAAAGACGAACGTGACTTAATTTTTGCAAGAACGACCACAATGTTAAAGGCAAGGCACTTCATTGTCAAATCTGTAAGACGCACAATGCTTTTTCAGTCACAAAAGCAAGCTGTCTCTACCATCTGACTGAAGCTCGTGGGCTTATCCAGGATTTGAACCCCGGACCTCTGTCACCCGAAGCGAGAATCATACCCCTAGACCAACGAGCCAGGCAAAAGACAAATCATCTGATATCCGCCCGACCAAATCCTGCTTAGTTCTGAGACATCAATACAATTTCCTTTAGTTGGCATCTGTCTTCGATAGGCAAGGCTTGGCAAAAAGTGCAGGATTGATTGTCCTGCACCAAAGACGAACGCGACTCACTTTTTGCACAAACGCTCCTCACTTTTTGCACGAACGCACACATTGGTAATCGCAAGGCACTGCATTGTCCAAATTGCAAGACAAACATTTCTTTTTCTGTCACTAAAGTCAGCTGTCACTACCACCAGCCTGAAGCTCTTGGGCTCGTCCGGGATTTGAACCCGGGACCTCTCGCACCCAAAGCGAGAATCATACCCCTAGACCAACGAGCCAGGCAAAAGACCAATCATCTGATATCCGCCCGACCAAATCCTGCTTAGTTCTGAGACATCAATACAATTTCCTTTAGTTGGCATCTGTCTTCGATAGGCAAGGCTTGGCAAAAAGTGCAGGATTGATTGTCCTGCACCAAAGACGAACGTGACTCAATTTTTGCAAGAACGCACACAATGTTAAAGGCAAGGCACTGCAGTGACCAAATTGCAAGATGCACATTTCTTTTTCAGTCACTAAAGCAAACTGTCTCTACCACAGTACTGAAGTTCTCGGGCTCGTCCGGGATTTGAACCCGGGACCTCTCGCACCCTAAGCGAGAATCATACCCCTAGACCAACGAGCCAGGCAAAAGACCAATCATCTGATATCCGCCCGACCAAATCCTGCTTAGTTCTGAGACATCAATACAATTTCCTTTAGTTGGCATCTGTCTTCGATAGGCAAGGCTTGGCAAAAAGTGCAGGATTGATTGTCCTGCACCAAAGACGAACGTGACTCAATTTTTGCAAGAATGCACATAATGTTAAAGGCAAGTTATTGTCCAAATTACAAGGCGCACATTTCTCTTTCTGTCACTAAATTCAGCTGTCACTACCACCAGCCAGAAGCTCTTGGGCTCATCCGGGATTCGAAACTGGAATTCTCGCACACAAAGCAAGGACCATACCCCTAGACCAACGAGTCAAGCAAAAGACCAATCATTTGATATCCGCCCGACCAAATCCTGCTTAGTTCTGAGACATCAATACAATTTCCTTTATTTTGCATCTGTCTTCGATAGGCGAGGCTTGGCAAAAAGTCAAGGATTGATTGTCCTGCACCAAAGACGAACGTGACTAAATTTTTGCAAAAACGCACACAATGTTAAAGGCAAGGCACTGCAGTGACCAAATTGCAAGGCGCACATTTCTTTTTCTTTCACTAAAGTCGGCTGTCACTACCACCAGCCTGAAGCTCTTGGGCTCGTCCGGGATTTGAACCCTGGAACTCTCGCACCCGAAGCGAGAATCATACCCCTAGACCAACGAGCCAGGCAAAACACCAATAATCTGATATCCGCCCGACCAAATCCTGCTTAGTTCTGAGACATCAATACAATTTCCTTTATTTTGCATCTGTCCTCGATAGGCAAGGCTTGGCAAAACGTAAAGGATCGTCCAGCACCAAAGACGAACGCGACTAAATTTTTGCACTAACGCACACAATGTTAAAGGCAAGGCACTGCAGTGACCAAATTACAAGACGCACATTTCTTTTTCAGTCACTAAAGCAAACTGTCTCTACCATCTGACTGATGCTCTTGGGCTCGTCCGGGATTTGAACCCGGGACCTCTCGCACCCAAAGCGAGAATCATACCCCTAGACCAACGAGCCAGACAAAAGACTAATCATCTGATATCCACCCGACCAAATCCTGCTTATGTCTGCGAATTCAATACAATTTCCTTTATTTTGCATCCGTCTTCGATAGGCGAGGCTTGGCAAAAAGTCAAGGATTGATTGTCCTGCACCAAAGACGAACGTGACTAAATTTTTGCAAAAACGCACACAATGTTAAAGGCAAGGCACTGCAGTGACCAAATTGCAAGGCGCACATTTCTTTTTCTTTCACTAAAGTCGGCTGTCACTACCACCAGCCTGAAGCTCTTGGGCTCGTCCGGGATTTGAACCCTTGAACTCTCGCACCCGAAGCGAGAATCATACCCCTAGACCAACGAGCCAGGCAAAAGACCAATCATCTGATATCCGCCCGACCAAATCCTGCTTAGTTCTGAGACATCAATACAATTTCCTTTAGTTGGCATCTGTCTTCGATAGGCAAGGCTTGGCAAAAAGTGCAGGATTGATTGTCCTGCACCAAAGACGAACGTGACTCAATTTTTGCAAGAACGCACACAATGTTAAAGGCAAGGCACTGCAGTGACCAAATTGCAAGATGCACATTTCTTTTTCAGTCACTAAAGCAAACTGTCTCTACCACAGTACTGAAGTTCTCGGGCTCGTCCGGGATTTGAACCCGGGACCTCTCGCACCCTAAGCGAGAATCATACCCCTAGACCAACGAGCCAGGCAAAAGACCAATCATCTGATATCCGCCCGACCAAATCCTGCTTAGTTCTGAGACATCAATACAATTTCCTTTAGTTGGCATCTGTCTTCGATAGGCAAGGCTTGGCAAAAAGTGCAGGATTGATTGTCCTGCACCAAAGACGAACGTGACTCAATTTTTGCAAGAATGCACATAATGTTAAAGGCAAGTTATTGTCCAAATTACAAGGCGCACATTTCTTTTTCTGTCACTAAATTCAGCTGTCACTACCACCAGCAAGAAGCTCTTGGGCTCATCCGGGATTCGAAACTGGAATTCTCACACACAAAGCAAGGACCATACCCCTAGACCAACGAGTCAAGCAAAAGACCAATCATTTGATATCCGCCCGACCAAATCCTGCTTAGTTCTGAGACATCAATACAATTTCCTTTATTTTGCATCTGTCTTCGATAGGCAAGGCTTGGCAAAAAGTGCAGGATCGTCCAGCACCAAAGACGAACGTGACTTAATTTTTGCAAGAACGACCACAATGTTAAAGGCAAGGCACTTCATTGTCAAATCTGTAAGACGCACAATGCTTTTTCAGTCACAAAAGCAAGCTGTCTCTACCATCTGACTGAAGCTCGTGGGCTTATCCAGGATTTGAACCCCGGACCTCTCGCACCCGAAGCGAGAATCATACCCCTAGACCAACGAGCCAGGCAAAAGACAAATCATCTGATATCCGCCCGACCAAATCCTGCCTAGTTCTGAGACATCAATACAATTTCCTTTAGTTGGCATCTGTCTTCGATAGGCAAGGCTTGGCAAAAAGTGCAGGATTGATTGTCCTGCACCAAAGACGAACGCGACTCACTTTTTGCACAAACGCTACTCACTTTTTGCACGAACGCACACATTGGTAATCGCAAGGCACTGCATTGTCCAAATTGCAAGACAAACATTTCTTTTTCTGTCACTAAAGTCAGCTGTCACTACCACCAGCCTGAAGCTCTTGGGCTCGTCCGGGATTTGAACCCGGGACCTCTCGCACCCAAAGCGAGAATCATACCCCTAGACCAACGAGCCAGACAAAAGACTAATCATCTGATATCCACCCGACCAAATCCTGCTTATGTCTGCGAATTCAATACAATTTCCTTTATTTTGCATCCGTCTTCGATAGGCGAGGCTTGGCAAAAAGTCAAGGATTGATTGTCCTGCACCAAAGACGAACGTGACTAAATTTTTGCAAAAACGCACACAATGTTAAAGGCAAGGCACTGCAGTGACCAAATTGCAAGGCGCACATTTCTTTTTCTTTCACTAAAGTCGGCTGTCACTACCACCAGCCTGAAGCTCTTTGGCTCGTCCGGGATTTGAACCCTGGAACTCTCGCACCCGAAGCGAGAATCATACCCCTAGACCAACGAGCCAGGCAAAAGACCAATCATCTGATATCCGCCCGACCAAATCCTGCTTAGTTCTGAGACATCAATACAATTTCCTTTAGTTGGCATCTGTCTTCGATAGGCAAGGCTTGGCAAAAAGTGCAGGATTGATTGTCCTGCACCAAAGACGAACGTGACTCAATTTTTGCAAGAACGCACACAATGTTAAAGGCAAGGCACTGCAGTGACCAAATTGCAAGATGCACATTTCTTTTTCAGTCACTAAAGCAAACTGTCTCTACCACAGTACTGAAGTTCTCGGGCTCGTCCGGGATTTGAACCCGGGACCTCTCGCACCCTAAGCGAGAATCATACCCCTAGACCAACGAGCCAGGCAAAATGCTGAGTGTTCGATGTCCGCTCGACCAAATCCTCCTTAGGTGTGCGACTTCAATACAATTTCCATTATTTGGCATGTGTCTTCGATAGGCATGGCTTGGCAAAAAGTGAAGGAATCTCCTCCACCAAAGAGGAACGTGACCCAATTTTTACAACAACGTACACTATGTGAAAGGTAAGGTCCAAATTGGACATTTCTTTGTCAGTCACGAAAGCAGGCTGTCTCTTCCACCAGCCTGTAGCTCTTGGGCTCGTCCGGGATTTGAACCCGGGACCTCTCGCACCCTAAGCGAGAATCATACCCCTAGACCAACGAGCCAGGCAAAATCCTGAGTGTTCGATGTCCGCTCGACCAAATCCTCCTTAGGTGTGCGACTTCAATACAATTTCCATTATTTGGCATGTGTCTTCGATAGGCATGGCTTGGCAAAAAGTGAAGGAATCTCCTCCACCAAAGACGAACGTGACCCAATTTTTGCAACAACGTACACTGTGTGAAAGGTAAGGCACTGCATTGTCCAAATTGGACATTTCTTTGTCAGTCACGAAAGCAGGCTGTCTCTTCCACCAGCCTGAAGCTCTTGGGCTCGTACGGGATTTGAACCCTGGACCTCCCGCGCGGCACCCGGGGATTCTTTAGCTAAAGCGCCCTAAACACATTTCCATTCATTCTCTACGGTAGTGCTGAACCACTACGGATGCAATATATCTTTGGCCGCTATTGTTTGTTTGGCGCCCTTTTTCCGAGGAGAGGAGGAGTTGTTGTTTCCTTCGCCACTCTGTCAGTGTTGGTCTGGATGAGCTACACTTCACATCGACATGAGCTTGAGCTGCGCTGTGTGGACATTACGCCAAACGGTGAGTTATATTTAGATAAATAACGATTACCGACATGTTACTATAATGTATCCTGGCGCTGTGTGGCGTGTTCTTGCTTGTGTGGACGCTATAAAGTTAACGTTAACCGTGTTTCTTCAGTTTATTGTGTCGCCGCGGCCGTGTTGGCGACTTTGGGATGAACTACAAGCTAACGTAACATTATTAACAACGAACCGACATGTTACTATAATGTATCCTGGCGCTGTCTGACGTGTTCTTGTTTCTGTGAACGCTATAAAGTTAACGTTAGTCGTGTTTCTCCCGTTTATTGTGTCGCCGCGGTACTTTGGGATGAATTACAAGCTAACGTAACATTATTAAAAACGAACCAACATGTTATTATAATGTATCCTGCCGCTGTGTGACGTGTTCTTGTTTGTGTGGACGCTATAAAGTTGTCATTAGCCGTGTTTCCTCAGTTTATTGTGTCGAGCTGCTGCGGTACTTTGGGATGAATTACAAGCTAACGAAACTTAACATTCCTTAGGTTGAAAGCATCACGTTGTTAGTGAACATTAATGTCTAATGTAGCGTTAATTACGGTATATCAGCAGCTTACATCAGCAGTAAGGTTAGATATAACGTTACTCTGGACACACTAACGTTACTTTACATACACACATTGACAGAATGATAAATGAACAAGCTTCATATGAATCATAAAGTCGTCGTGTTTGCACTTAACGCTACGTCGACTACTTTCAGTCTCCGTTGTATAATGTTGCTGTTGTCACAGCATGTACTTATACTTAAGGTTTTTAATGCAGGACTTTTACTTGTAGCAGAGTATTTTTACACTGTGGTATCAGTACTATCACTGAAGTACAAGATCAGAGTACTTCTTCCACCTCTGTTAAAATAAGAGAACACCAGAATATTGTTTATTAATTGAGAACCAATGTCTCAGGGTTTTTCATACTTTGTCATGTTGTGTACAACGTACTATTCATGCTTAATTTTAAATGGTAAATGGTAAATGGACTTGGACTTATATAGCGCTTTTCTAGTCTTCCGACCACTCAAAGCGCTTTACACTACATGTCAGTATTCAACCATTCACACACACATTCATACACTGATGGCAGAGGCTACTAAGGTGCCAACTTTGGCCATCAGGATTTAATCTAAATACTCATTCACACACCGATGGCTATGCCTCCGGGAGCAATTTGGGGTTAAGTGTCTTGCTCAAGGACACATCGACATGTGACATGTGAGTCAGAATCACTGGTTGGGGGTGGGGGGGCTGAGCTCCCTTCACCTTCAAGTTCTTTCCCATGGGTAGTTCAAAGCCTTTAACCCATGGGGGGTGGGGGGGGGTCTATCTTTGAGGTGTAAATAGTCTGCCTCAACAACCAGAGCTCATCGTTAAGACATACACAAAGGCAGGCACTTAATCAAGGTACTATACAAAGTAGTAAAGGTAATATTAAAGTAAAGGTATTTGATATCATTTTTTCTTTCTTCAAAACCCTGATAAATACAGTGAGAATATGTAGACAGTAAAGGGGCTAGAGCTGAGATGTGAACCTCCTAATTCCTGCTCTCCCTTGAGACCCTCACTATTAACATTTGTTATGAAAACAATGCCTGTCTATAACATATTAATAGATCAATATGATTTTCTTCATTACAGGTAAAATGCAGAAAACGTTTTTTTTCCCTGGGAGAATGAGTGTCACATTCCGCAAGGGACCACTCGGATATCTCCGTCAGGATCCAACGGATGCAGCCAAACTCCTTAAAGACAACCCCTCTCTACAGGACAAGTCTGCACCCGTGAAGGAGGAGCTGGTCAGGAAAAATGCACTGACTGTGATCATTTTAAGAGGAGGGGATGCTTCAGATAAAACTGAGGTGGCTGGAGAATACATCCTGCAGTTTGGGAAATATAAAGGGAAGTCCTTCCGCTGGCTCCTTGAAAATGACATTGGGTATACCATCTACCTAATCAAGAACCAGCAAAAGGAGGAGACTGCAGGAGTGTTCATGGCAGGGGGGCACAGCAAGGACAGCCTGCTGTCATTTGTGAGCTATGCCCTCAGCTTTCAAGAAATCCAGTCTCTTCTCAATTATGAGAAACAAAAGCCAGTTGTGACAGCAGCAGCAGCATCAGAGGATGACCAGCTGGTTGGTTTTGGCTCTCGTGCCAAAAGCACCTGGAGAGAGATTTGGGACAGCAGGGATGATGGCTATGCAGCCTTTATTATGAGGAAAAGCTGTGCTCCAGGAACAAAGATGCACAAACTACAAGTGTACCTGCAGAAGAAGCTGCCCTCCCCCTCTGGCTCCTCTCTGGTGACACATGCCTCACAGGCCCCTGCTGAAGCCATGGGTGGGTCTTGTTTTCCATTTATTTTGTCAAAAAAATGTATATGCTGTCATGGTATCCAGTGTATTTTAGTACACCAAAGGGAGTAAACTTCGTCTTCCATTATTTCAGTGGTGATTTTATTCATACTATCCTAAGTACAGTAAAGCCATATTTTTAGTACATTCTAATTCTTGTCCGTTTGCATCACAGTGATGGATGAAGATGAAGAGCTGGAGAGAGCGATGCTGGGTATCTGTCCTTCTAAGCAACATGTGCAGAGCTGTGAGTAAACATTTGTTGTCTTATATTGGTTTGTTTCTACTGCCTGAAGATTCAAAATAATTTACAGTTCAGCCTGTTTAATATTAATTGTGTATTCTATATAGTTTATATTTAATTGTTTTTGTTTGTGTTTTACAGCTGTTTCTGCACCATCAGCATCAACTGCCAGACGACAGGCTTCGGGAACAGAAAGAGGTTCTTAACCAAACAAAAACGTCCTGTCGTCGACGGAGACTCTGGGACCATGAATTCTTATCCCAAACCGAAGCATGACATAAACCGTTCCTTCTCATGTTGACCATGTTCTGGTCATGTTTGTGTTTTGCTGTTCAACTTGTTGTCCTAGTGACTATGAATTGATTCCAGTCATGGCGAGGGTAAGTAGCACTCTTTATTCCAGTTTTTAGACTTATATGATGAATATATATATATATATATACACATATAGGACTGCTGTGGTTACTAACACTTGTATGCATGTGTTTGCAGTGTGCCATGTTGCTTCCCCTGCTTAGGCTAAATTGTAATGACTGACTACTAAATATTTATCCATACAGAACTAAACTGCATGTGTATGAATGAAATTCTTTATACTTTAATGTAACAAACAGTCTGTTTAACTATATAAGGCTGAGATAAGCAGGTGAAGTAAAAGATGGATAATGTATGCCTTTACTAACACCAGTTTTTTTTATATTGTCAAAATATAAATGACTGACAAGATTTTTTCTGTTGTAGTACCATCTGCTACACTGTCCACACCAACTGAACTGACGGGTTCACAAGTAGATGGTAAATGCATTATATTTCTTTTTATCCATTTAAACCTTTCTGTCATATTCCCTCTGATTATGTCCGTTATAAACCAATAATTGATTACTTTTTGTGGTCCTTATCTCCTTGCAGCCCCTGCTCTGCCGATGGTAAAGAGACCTGTGCCCCTTCCTCAGGAGCTGATGTTCCTGATGCCAGAAACACCAGGACCCTTGCCAACAGAGACAACTGTCACTGTTCCAGGTGTGTATTATTTTAACTGTATTTGCATCTTAAAAATATCCATATGTAGTGTCCATCGGAACTGTTCTCATTGATGTAAATCAGATACTGGTGCACAATGTCATAGTCAAGTTTTTTATTTATCTTACTGTGAATAATAATGAAATGTTTAATATTCTATATAGTGTCAGAGGCACTTCCGATTTCTCCTGAGACGTCTGCAGAGCCCATTCAACCGCCGCTGCAACCGCCAAGAGCTCAAAGTAAGTATTTGAATGTTCTTGATTTGGTTGTGTGCATGTCAAAGAGATAGAATCAAGTCAACACACAATCTTAATAATTTGCTATGTCTTTCTTCTTGCCTGACCAGGTCAGCCATTACCCAGGCCATCAGCTGTCCCCAGCTGTCCTCCTCCACAGCTTAAACAGCATTTGCATAGGAATGATTCTGTCCCAAGCTTTTTGATCCATATTTTATTTATTTGTTTTTACCTTTATTTTATTCAGGGGGAGGTTCACTGAGGGCAATGCTCTCTTTTTCAGGAACGCCCTGATCACATTCACACAGTTACACATTCACACCTGGAAGCTGCCCAGTACAACCACAGTCTGATCTGCTGGTCACTGAGCAACTCCACTGGAGCGGTTGGGGGGGCCTTGCTCAAGGGCATCTCAGTGGTGGTAATGAGGGAGGGCCACCACTGCCCCATATAAGCGGTTTATCAATGTAACCGTGATCACTGTAACCGGTTTCCACTGTATATACTGTATATTTTGCTCATGTAAATAATTATTACATTTATTATATACAATATTATATTTACTTTACCTTACATTTTTGTGTGATATATGTGTGACCTTGCAATATGGGCTCTGTTGAATATTTACTGTTACAGTTGTGGTTAATAAATACATTTAATTCACTAATGTCTACATGTCTCATTAATAAATTAATAATTTATAATGAACAGTAAAGTCTCTAATTGAAGTAATTAAGTAATTGCAATTTAAATGTTACACATAGGAAGAAAACTCTAATATAATTGGTTAATAGCTTTAAGTAAGTCAAGAACTTGATATAACCAGACTAGTCTAATCTAATGATAATCAGAAGAAGTAAATAACAAACTAAGACTCACATTTCTTGATTCCCAAATAGCTCATTATCTTTGATAATGTATCACAGACTTTGTACCAAGTGGGATTCGAACCAGCTCCAGATAATCATTCTTAAATATTCAGGAGAAAACTGCTGGACCAAAGCCGCGTTTTCAGCACCTTGGACAGCGTTAATAAGTCTGCAATTTCATTGGCTGTCAGTGTATGCCACCTATACGCGACTTGCCCCCGCGCCCTAAGCGAGAATAATACCCCTAGACCAACGAGCCAGGCAAAAGACCAATTATCTGATATCCGCCCAACCAAATCCTGCTTAGTTCTGCGACATGAATACAAATTCCTTTATTTTGCATCTGTCTTCGATAGGCAAGGCTTGGCAAAAAGTGCAGGATCGTCCAGCACCAAAGACGAACGCGACTCACTTTTTGCACGAACGCACACATTGGTAATTGCAAGTCACTGCATTGTCCAAATTGCAAAACACACATTTCTTTTTCTGTCACTAAAGTCAGCTGTCACTACCACCAGCCTGAGGCTCTTGGGCTCGTCCGGGATTTGAACCCGGGACCCCTCGCACCCAAAGCCAGAATCATACCCCTAGACCAACGAGCCATGCAAAATGCTGAGTGTTCGATGTCCGCTCGACCAAATCCTCCTCAGGTGTGCGACTTCAATACAATTTCCATTATTTGGCATGTGTCTTCGATAGGCATGGCTTGGCAAAAAGTGAAGGAATCTCCTCCACCAAAGACGAACGTGACCCAATTTTTACAACAACGTACACTATGTGAAAGGTAAGGTCCAAATTGGACATTTCTTTGTCAGTAACGAAAGCAGGCTGTCTCTTCCACCAGCCTGAAGCTCTTGGGCTCGTTCAGGATTTGAACCCGGGACCTCTCGCACCCTAATCAAGAATCATACCCCTAGACCAACGAGCCAGACAAAAGACTAATCATCTGATATCCACCCGACGAAATCCTGCTTATGTCTGCGAATTCAATACAATTTCCTTTATTTTGCATCTGTCTTCATTAGGCAAGGCTTGGCAAAAAGTGCAGGATCGTCAAGCACCAAAGACGAACGTGACTAAATTTTTGCAAGAACGCACACAATGTTAAAGGCAAGGCACTGCAGTGACCAAATTGCAAGACTCACATTTCTTTTTCAGTCACTAAAGCAAACAGTCTCTACCATCTGACTGAAGCTCTTGGGCTCGTCCGGGATTTGAACCCGGGACCTCTCGCACCCGAAGCGAGAATCATACCCCTAGACCAACGAGCCATGCAAAACGCTGAGTGTTCGATGTCACCTCGACCACATCCTGCTTAGGTGTGCGACTTAAATACAATTTCCATTATTTAGCATGTGTCTTCGATAGGCATGGCTTGGCAAAAAGTGAAGGAATCTCCTCCACCAAAGACGAACGTGACCCAATTTTTGCAACAACGTACACTATGTGAAAGGTAAGGCACTGCATTGTCCAAATTGGACATTTATTTTACGTTACGAAAGCAGGCTGTCTCTTCCATCGGACTGAAGCTCTTGGGCTCGTCTGGGATTTGAACACGAGACCCCTCGCACCCTAAGCGAGAATCCTACCTCTAGAACAACGAGCCATGCAAAAGACCAATTGTTTGATGTCCGCCCGATCAAATCCTGCATATGTCTGCGAATTCAATACAATTTCCATTATTTGGCATCTGTCTTCGATAGGCAAGGCTTGGCAAAAAGTGCAGGATTGATTGTCCTGCACCAAAGACGAACGCGACTCAATTTTTGCACGAATGCACACAATGTTAAAGGCAAAGCACTGCAGTGACCAAATTGCAAGACGCACGTTTCTTTTTCAGTCACTAAAGCAAACTGTCTCTACCATCTGACTGAAGCTCTTGGGCTCGTCCGGGATTTGAACACGGGACCTCTCGCACCCAAAGCTAGAATCATACCCCTAGACCAACGAGCCATGCAAAAGACCAATTGTTTGATGTCCGCCCGATCAAATCCTGCATATGTCTGCGAATTCAATACAATTTCCATTATTTGGCATCTGTCTTCGATAGGCATGGCTTGGCAAAAAGTGAAGGAATCTCCTCCACCAAAGACGAACGTGACCCAATTTTTGCAACAACGTACACTGTGTGAAAGGTAAGGCACTGCATTGTCCAAATTGGACATTTCTTTGTTAGTCACAAAAGCAGGCTGTCTCTTCCACCAGCCTGTAGCTCTTGGGCTCGTCCGGGATTTGAACCCGAGACCTCTCGCAACCTAAGCGAGAATCATACCCCTAGACCAACGAGCCAGGCAAAAGACCAATCATTTGATATCCGCCCGACCAAATCCTGCTTAGTTCTGAGACATCAATACAATTTCCTTTATTTTGCATCTGTCTTCGATAGGCAAGGCTTGGCAAAAAGTGCAGGATCGTCCAGCACCAAAGACGAACGCTACTCACTTTTTGCACGAACACACACATTGGTAATCGCAAGGCACTTCATTGTCAAATCTGTAAGACGCACAATCCTTTTTCAGTCACTAGAGCAAGCTGTCTCTACCACAGAACTGAAGCTCTTGGGCTCGTCCGGGATTTGAACCCGGGACCTCTCGCACCCGAAGCGAGAATCATACCCCTAGACCAACGAGCCATGAAAAACACTGAGTGTTCGATGTCACCTCGACCAAATCCTGCTTAGGTGTTTGACTTAAATACAATTTCCATTATTTAGCATGTGTCTTCGATAGGCATGGCTTGGCAAAAAGTGAAGGAATCTCCTCCACCAAAGACGAACGTGACCCAATTTTTGCAACAACGTACACTATGTGAAAGGTAAGGCACTGCATTATCCAAATTGGACATTTATTTTACGTTACGAAAGCAGGCTGTCTCTTCCATCGGACTGAAGCTCTTGGGCTCGTCTGGGATTTGAACACGAGACCTCTCGCACCCTAAGCGAGAATCCTACCTCTAGAACAACGAGCCATGCAAAAGACCAATTGTTTGATATCCGCCCGATCAAATCCTGCATATGTCTGCGAATTCAATACAATTTCCATTATTTGGCATCTGTCTTCGATAGGCAAGGCTTGGCAAAAAGTGCAGGATTGATTGTCCTGCACCAAAGACGAACGCGACTCAATTTTTGCACGAATGCACACAATGTTAAAGGCAAAGCACTGCAGTGACCAAATTGCAAGACGCACGTTTCTTTTTCAGTCACTAAAGCAAACTGTCTCTACCATCTGACTGAAGCTCTTGGGCTCGTCCGGGATTTGAACACGGGACCTCTCGCACCCAAAGCTAGAATCATACCCCTAGACCAACGAGCCATGCAAAAGACCAATTGTTTGATGTCCGCCCGATCAAATCCTGCATATGTCTGCGAATTCAATACAATTTCCATTATTTGGCATCTGTCTTCGATAGGCAAGGCTTGGCAAAAAGTGCAGGATTGATTGTCCTGCACCAAAGACGAACGTGACAAAATTTTTGCAAGAACGCACACAATGTTAAAGGCAAGGCACTGCAGTGACCAAATTGCAAGACTCACATTTCTTTTTCAGTCACTAAAGCAAACTGTCTCTACCATCTAACTGAAGCTCTTGGGCTCGTCCGAGATCTGAACCCGGGACCTCTCGCACCCAAAGCGAGAATCATACCCCTAGACCAACGAGCCAAACAAAAGACTAATCATCTGATATCCACCCGACCAAATCCTGCTTATGTCTGCGAATTCAATACAATTTCCTTTATTTTGCATCTGTCTTCATTAGGCAAGGCTTGGCAAAAAGTGCAGGATCGTCCAGGACCAAAGACGAACGCGACTCACTTTTTGCACGAACGCACACATTGGTAATCGCAAGGCACTGCATTGTCCAAATTGCAAGACACACATTTGTTTTTCAGTCACTAGAGCAAGCTGTCTCTACCACAGTACTGAAGCTCTTGGGCTCATCCGGGATTTGAACCCAGGACCTCTCGCACCCAAAGCGAGAATCATACCCCTAGACCAACGAGCCATGCAAAATACTGAGTGTTCGATGTCCGCTCGACCAAATCCTCCTTAGGTGTGCGACTTCAATACAATTTCCATTATTTGGCATGTGTCTTCGATAGGCATGGCTTGGCAAAAAGTGAAGGAATCTCCTCCACCAAAGACGAACGTGACCCAATTTTTGCAACAACGTACACTGTGTGAAAGGTAAGGCACTGCATTGTCCAAATTGGACATTTCTTTGTCAGTCACGAAAGGAGGCTGTCTTTTCCACCAGCCTGTAGCTCTTGGGCTCGTCCGGGATTTGAACCCGAGACCTCTCGCACCCTAAGCGAGAATCATACCCCTAGATCAACGAGCCAGGCAAAAGACCAATCATTTGATATCCGCCCGACCAAATCCTGCTTAGTTCTGAGACATCAATACAATTTCCTTTATTTTGCATCTGTCTTCGATAGGCAAGGCTTGGCAAAAAGTGCAGGATCGTCAAGCACCAAAGACGAACGCGACTCACTTTTTGCACGAACACACACATTGGTAATCGCAAGGCACTTCATTGTCAAATCTGTAAGACGCACAATCCTTTTTCAGTCACTAGAGCAAGCTGTCTCTACCACAGAACTGAAGCTCTTGGGCTCGTCCGGGATTTGAACCCGGGACCTCTCGCACCCGAAGCGAGAATCATACCCCTAGACCAACGAGCCATGAAAAACACTGAGTGTTCGATGTCACCTCGACCAAATCCTGCTTAGGTGTTTGACTTAAATACAATTTCCATTATTTGGCATCTGTCTTCGATAGGCAAGGCTTGGCAAAAAGTGCAGGATTGATTGTCCTGCACCAAAGACGAACGCGACTCAATTTTTGCACGAATGCACACAATGTTAAAGGCAAAGCACTGCAGTGACCAAATTGCAAGACGCACGTTTCTTTTTCAGTCACTAAAGCAAACTGTCTCTACCATCTGACTGAAGCTCTTGGGCTCGTCCGGGATTTGAACACGGGACCTCTCGCACCCAAAGCTAGAATCATACCCCTAGACCAACGAGCCATGCAAAAGACCAATTGTTTGATGTCCGCCCGATCAAATCCTGCATATGTCTGCGAATTCAATACAATTTCCATTATTTGGCATCTGTCTTCGATAGGCAAGGCTTGGCAAAAAGTGCAGGATTGATTGTCCTGCACCAAAGACGAACGTGACAAAATTTTTGCAAGAACGCACACAATGTTAAAGGCAAGGCACTGCAGTGACCAAATTGCAAGACTCACATTTCTTTTTCAGTCACTAAAGCAAACTGTCTCTACCATCTAACTGAAGCTCTTGGGCTCGTCCGAGATCTGAACCCGGGACCTCTCGCACCCAAAGCGAGAATCATACCCCTAGACCAACGAGCCAAACAAAAGACTAATCATCTGATATCCACCCGACCAAATCCTGCTTATGTCTGCGAATTCAATACAATTTCCTTTATTTTGCATCTGTCTTCATTAGGCAAGGCTTGGCAAAAAGTGCAGGATCGTCCAGCACCAAAGACGAACGCGACTCACTTTTTGCACGAACGCACACATTGGTAATCGCAAGGCACTGCATTGTCCAAATTGCAAGACACACATTTGTTTTTCAGTCACTAGAGCAAGCTGTCTCTACCACAGTACTGAAGCTCTTGGGCTCGTCCGGGATTTGAACCCAGGACCTCTCGCACCCAAAGCGAGAATCATACCCCTAGACCAACGAGCCATGCAAAATACTGAGTGTTCGATGTCCGCTCGACCAAATCCTCCTTAGGTGTGCGACTTCAATACAATTTCCATTATTTGTCATGTGTCTTCGATAGGCATGGCTTGGCAAAAAGTGAAGGAATCTCCTCCACCAAAGACGAACGTGACCCAATTTTTGCAACAACGTACACTGTGTGAAAGGTAAGGCACTGCATTGTCCAAATTGGACATTTCTTTGTCAGTCACGAAAGCAGGCTGTCTCTTCCACCAGCCTGTAGCTCTTGGGCTCGTCCGGGATTTGAACCCGAAACCTCTCGCACCCTAAGCGAGAATCATACCCCTAGATCAACGAGCCAGGCAAAAGACCAATCATTTGATATCCGCCCGACCAAATCCTGCTTAGTTCTGAGACATCAATACAATTTCCTTTATTTTGCATCTGTCTTCGATAGGCAAGGCTTGGCAAAAAGTGCAGGATCGTCAAGCACCAAAGACGAACGCGACTCACTTTTTGCACGAACGCTACTCACTTTTTGCATGAACGCACACATTAGTAATCGCAAGGCAATGCATTGTCCAAATTGCAAGACACACATTTCTTTTTCAGTCACTCGAGCAAGCTGTCTCTACCACAGATCTGAAGCTCTTGGGCTCGTCCGGGATTTGAATCCCGGACCTCTCGCACCCTAAGTGAGAATCATACCCCTAGACCAACGAGCCAGGCAAAAGACCAATCATCTGATATCCGCCCGACCAAATCCTGCTTAGTTCTGAGACATCAATACAATTTCCTTTATTTTGCATCTGTCTTCAATAGGCAAGGCTTGGCAAAAAGTGCAGGATCGTCCAGCACCAGAGACGAACGCTACTCACTTTTTGCACGAACACACACATTGGTAATCGCAAGGCACTTCATTGTCAAATCTGTAAGACGCACAATCCTTTTTCAGTCACTAGAGCAAGCTGTCTCTACCACAGAACTGAAGCTCTTGGGCTCGTCCAGGATTTGAACCCGGGACCTCTCGCACCCGAAGCGAGAATCATACCCCTAGACCAACGAGCCATGCAAAATGCTGAGTGTTCGATGTCACCTCGACCAAATCCTGCTTAGGTGTGCGACTTAAATACAATTTCCATTATTTAGCATGTGTCTTCGATAGGCATGGCTTGGCAAAAAGTGAAGGAATCTCCTCCACCAAAGACGAAGGTGACCCAATTTTTGTAACAACGTACACTATGTGAAAGGTAAGGCACTGCATTATCCAAATTGGACATTTATTTTACATTACGAAAGCAGGCTGTCTCTTCCATCGGACTGAAGCTCTTGGGCTCGTCTGGGATTTGAACACGAGACCTCTCGCACCCTAAGCGAGAATCCTACCTCTAGAACAACGAGCCATGCAAAAGACCAATTGTTTGATATCCGCCCGATCAAATCCTACATATGTCTGCGAATTCAATACAATTTCCATTATTTGGCATCTGTCTTCGATAGGCAAGGCTTGGCAAAAAGTGCAGGATTGATTGTCCTGCACCAAAGACGAACGCGACTCAATTTTTGCACGAATGCACACAATGTTAAAGGCAAAGCACTGCAGTGACCAAATTGCAAGACGCACGTTTCTTTTTCAGTCACTAAAGCAAACTGTCTCTACCATCTGACTGAAGCTCTTGGGCTCGTCCGGGATTTGAACACGGGACCTCTCGCACCCAAAGCTAGAATCATACCCCTAGACCAACGAGCCATGCAAAAGACCAATTGTTTGATGTCCGCCCGATCAAATCCTGCATATGTCTGCGAATTCAATACAATTTCCATTATTTGGCATCTGTCTTCGATAGGCATGGCTTGGCAAAAAGTGAAGGAATCTCCTCCACCAAAGACGAACGTGACCCAATTTTTGCAACAACGTACACTGTGTGAAAGGTAAGGCACTGCATTGTCCAAATTGGACATTTCTTTGTCAGTCACAAAAGCAGGCTGTCTCTTCCACCAGCCTGTAGCTCTTGGGCTCGTCCGGGATTTGAACCCGAGACCTCTCGCACCCTAAGTGAGAATCATACCCCTAGACCAACGAGCCAGGCAAAAGACCAATCATCTGATATCCGCCCGACCAAATCCTGCTTAGTTCTGAGACATCAATACAATTTCCTTTATTTTGCATCTGTCTTCAATAGGCAAGGCTTGGCAAAAAGTGCAGGATCGTCCAGCACCAGAGACGAACGCTACTCACTTTTTGCACGAACACACACATTGGTAATCGCAAGGCACTTCATTGTCAAATCTGTAAGACGCACAATCCTTTTTCAGTCACTAGAGCAAGCTGTCTCTACCACAGAACTGAAGCTCTTGGGCTCGTCCGGGATTTGAACCCGGGACCTCTCGCACCCGAAGCGAGAATCATACCCCTAGACCAACGAGCCATGAAAAACACTGAGTGTTCGATGTCACCTCGACCAAATCCTGCTTAGGTGTTTGACTTAAATACAATTTCCATTATTTAGCATGTGTCTTCGATAGGCATGGCTTGGCAAAAAGTGAAGGAATCTCCTCCACCAAAGACGAACGTGACCCAATTTTTGCAACAACGTACACTATGTGAAAGGTAAGGCACTGCATTATCCAAATTGGACATTTATTTTACGTTACGAAAGCAGGCTGTCTCTTCCATCGGACTGAAGCTCTTGGGCTCGTCTGGGATTTGAACACGAGACCTCTCGCACCCTAAGCGAGAATCATACCCCTAGACCAACGAGCCAGGCAAAAGACCAATCATTTGATATCCGCCCGACCAAATCCTGCTTAGTTCTGAGACATCAATACAATTTCCTTTATTTTGCATCTGTCTTCGATAGGCAAGGCTTGGCAAAAAGTGCAGGATCGTCCAGCACCAAAGAGACTCACTTTTTGCACTAACGCACACATTGGTAATCGCAAGGCACTGCATTGCCCAAATTGCAAGACACACATTTCTTTTTCTGTCACTAAAGTCAGCTGTCACTACCACCAGCCTGAGGCTCTTGGGCTCGTCCGGGATTTGAACCCTGGACCTCTCGCACCCTAAGCGAGAATCATACCCCTAGACCAACGAGCCAGGCAAAAGACCAATCATCTGATATCCGCCCAACCAAATCCTGCTTAGTTCTGAGACATCAATACAATTTCCTTTATTTTGCATCTGTCTTCGATAGGCAAGGCTTGGCAAAAAGTGCAGGTTCGTCAAGCACCAAAGGCGAACGCGACTCACTTTTTGCACGAACGCTACTCACTTTTTGCATGAACGCACACATTGGTAATCGCAAGGCACTTCATTGTCAAATCTGTAAGACGCACAATCCTTTTTCAGTCACTAGAGCAAGCTGTCTCTACCACAGAACTGAAGCTCTTGGGCTCGTCCGGGATTTGAACCCGGGACCTCTCGCACCCGAAGCGAGAATCATACCCCTAGACCAACGAGCCATGCAAAACGCTGAGTGTTCGATGTCACCTCGACCAAATCCTGCTTAGGTGTGCGACTTAAATACAATTTCCATTATTTAGCATGTGTCTTCGATAGGCATGGCTTGGCAAAAAGTGAAGGAATCTCCTCCACCAAAGACGAACGTGACCCAATTTTTGCAACAACGTACACTATGTGAAAGGTAAGGCACTGCATTATCCAAATTGGACATTTATTTTACGTTACGAAAGCAGGCTGTCTCTTCCATCGGACTGAAGCTCTTGGGCTCGTCTGGGATTTGAACACGAGACCTCTCGCACCCTAAGCGAGAATCCTACCTCTAGAACAACGAGCCATGCAAAAGACCAATTGTTTGATGTCCGCCCGATCAAATCCTGCATATGTCTGCGAATTCAATACAATTTCCATTATTTGGCATCTGTCTTCGATAGGCAAGGCTTGGCAAAAAGTGCAGGATTGATTGTCCTGCACCAAAGACGAACGCGACTCAATTTTTGCACGAATGCACACAATGTTAAAGGCAAAGCACTGCAGTGACCAAATTGCAAGTCGCACGTTTCTTTTTCAGTCACTAAAGCAAACTGTCTCTACCATCTGACTGAAGCTCTTGGGCTCGTCCGGGATTTGAACACAGGACCTCTCGCACCCAAAGCTAGAATCATACCCCTAGACCAACGAGCCATGCAAAAGACCAATTGTTTGATGTCCGCCCGATCAAATCCTGCATATGTCTGCGAATTCAATACAATTTCCATTATTTGGCATCTGTCTTCGATAGGCAAGGCTTGGCAAAAAGTGCAGGATTGATTGTCCTGCACCAAAGACGAACATGACTACATTTTTGCAAGAACGCACACAATGTTAAAGGCAAGGCACTGCAGTGACCAAATTGCAAGACGCACATTTCTTTTTCAGTCACTAAAGCAAACTGTCTCTACCATCTGACTGAAGCTCTAGGGCTCGTCGGGGATTTGAACCCGGGACCTCTCGCACCCAAAGCAAGAATCATACCCCTAGACCAACGAGCCAGACAAAAGACTAATCATCTGATATCCACCCGACCAAATCCTGCTTATGTCTGCGAATTCAATACAATTTCCTTTATTTTGCATCTGTCTTCATTAGGAAAGGCTTGGCAAAAAGTGCAGGATCGTCCAGCACCAAAGACGAACGTGACTTAATTTTTGCAAGAACGACCACAATGTTAAAGGCAAGGCACTTCATTGTCAAATCTGTAAGACGCACAATGCTTTTTCAGTCACAAAAGCAAGCTGTCTCTACCATCTGACTGAAGCTCGTGGGCTTATCCAGGATTTGAATCCGGGACCTCTCGCACCCGAAGCGAGATTCATACCCCTAGACCAACGAGCCAGGCAAAAGACAAATCATCTGATATCCGCCCGACCAAATCCTGCTTAGTTCTGAGACATCAATACAATTTCCTTTAGTTGGCATCTGTCTTCGATAGGCAAGGCTTGGCAAAAAGTGCAGGATTGATTGTCCTGCACCAAAGACGAACGCGACTCACTTTTTGCACGAACGCTACTCACTTTTTGCACGAATGCACACATTGGTAATCGCAAGTCAATGCATTGTCCAAATTGCAAGACAAACATTTCTTTTTCAGTCACTAGAGCAAGCTGTCTCTACCACAGATCTGAAGCTCTTGGGCTCTTCCGGGATTTGAACCCCGGACCTCTCACACCCTAAGCGAGAATCATACCCCTAGACCAACGAGCCAGGCAAAAGACCAATCATCTGATATCCGCCCGACCAAATCCTGCTTAGTTCTGAGACATCAATACAATTTCCTTTATTTTGCATCTGTCTTCGATAGGCAAGGCTTGGCAAAAAGTGCAGGATCGTCCAGCACCAAAGACGAACGCTACTCACTTTTTGCACGAACGCACACATTGGTAATCGCAAGGCACTGCATTGTCCAAATTGCAAGACACGCATTTCTTTTTCAGTCACTAAAGCAAACTGTCAATCCACCAGCCTGAAGCTCTTGGGCTCGTCCAGGATTTAAACCCTGGACCTCTCGCACCCTAAGCCAGAATCATACCCCTAGACAAACGAGCCAGGCAAAAGACCAATCATCTGATATCCGCCCGACCAAATCCTACTTATGTCTGCGACTTCAATACAATTTCCATTATTTGGCATGTGTATTTAATAGTCATGGCTTGGCAAAACGTACAGGATTGTCCTGCACCAAAGACGAACGTGACTACATTTTTGCAAGAACGCACACAATGTTAAAGGCAAGGCACTGCAGTGACCAAATTGCAAGACGCACATTTCTTTTTCAGTCACTAAAGCAAACTGTCTCTACCATCTGACTGAAGCTCTTAGGCTCGTCCGGGATTTGAAACCCAGACCTCTCGCACCCTAAGCGAGAATCATACCCCTAGACCAACGAGCCAGGCAAAAGACCAATCATCTGATATCCGCCCGACCAAATCCTACTTATGTCTGCGACTTCAATACAATTTCCATTATTTGGCATGTGTATTCGATAGGCATGGCTTGGCAAAACGTACAGGATTGTCCTGCACCAAAGACGAACATGACTACATTTTTGCAAGAACGCACACAATGTTAAAGGCAAGGCACTGCAGTGACCAAATTGCAAGACGCACATTTCTTTTTCAGTCACTAAAGCAAACTGTCTCTACCATCTGACTGAAGCTCTTAGGCTCGTCCGGGATTTGAACCCCGGACCTCTCGCACCCTAAGCGAGAATCATACCCCTAGACCAACGAGCCAGGCAAAAGACCAATCATCTGATATCCGCCCGACCAAATCCTGCTTAGTTCTGAGACATCAATACAATTTCCTTTATTTTGCATCTGTCCTCGATAGGCAAGGCTTGGCAAAACGTAAAGGATCGTCCAGCACCAAAGACGAACGCGACTAAATTTTTGCACTAACGCACACAATGTTAAAGGCAAGGCACTGCAGTGACCAAATTACAAGTCGCACATTTCTTTTTCAGTCACTAAAGCAAACTGTCTCTACCATCTGACTGAAGCTCTTGGGCTCGTCCGGGATTTGAACCCGGGACCTCTCGCACCCTAAGCGAGAATCATACCCCTAGATCAACGAGCCAGGCAAAAGACCAATTATCTGATATCCGCCCCACCAAATCCTGCTTAGTTCTGAGACATCAATACAATTTCCTTTAGTTGGCATCTGTCTTCGATAGGCAAGGCTTGGCAAAAAGTGCAGGATCGTCCAGCACCAAAGACGAACGTGACTTAATTTTTGCAAGAACGACCACAATGTTAAAGGCAAGGCACTTCATTGTCAAATCTGTAAGACGCACAATGCTTTTTCAGTCACAAAAGCAAGCTGTCTCTACCATCTGACTGAAGCTCGTGGGCTTATCCAGGATTTGAATCCGGGACCTCTCGCACCCGAAGCGAGATTCATACCCCTAGACCAACGAGCCAGGCAAAAGACAAATCATCTGATATCCGCCCGACCAAATCATGCTTAGTTCTGAGACATCAATACAATTTCCTTTAGTTGGCATCTGTCTTCGATAGGCAAGGCTTGGCAAAAAGTGCAGGATTGATTGTCCTGCACCAAAGACGAACGCGACTCACTTTTTGCACGAACGCTACTCACTTTTTGCACGAATGCACACATTGGTAATCGCAAGTCAATGCATTGTCCAAATTGCAAGACACACATTTCTTTTTCAGTCACTAGAGCAAGCTGTCTCTACCACAGATCTGAAGCTCTTGGGCTCTTCCGGGATTTGAACCCCGGACCTCTCACACCCTAAGCGAGAATCATACCCCTAGACCAACGAGCCAGGCAAAAGACCAATCATCTGATATCCGCCCGACCAAATCCTGCTTAGTTCTGAGACATCAATACAATTTCCTTTATTTTGCATCTGTCTTCGATAGGCAAGGCTTGGCAAAAAGTGCAGGATCGTCCAGCACCAAAGACGAACGCTACTCACTTTTTGCACGAACGCACACATTGGTAATCGCAAGGCACTGCATTGTCCAAATTGCAAGACACGCATTTCTTTTTCAGTCACTAAAGCAAACTGTCAATCCACCAGCCTGAAGCTCTTGGGCTCGTCCAGGATTTAAACCCTGGACCTCTCGCACCCTAAGCCAGAATCATACCCCTAGACAAACGAGCCAGGCAAAAGACCAATCATCTGATATCCGCCCGACCAAATCCTACTTATGTCTGCGACTTCAATACAATTTCCATTATTTGGCATGTGTATTTAATAGTCATGGCTTGGCAAAACGTACAGGATTGTCCTGCACCAAAGACGAACGTGACTACATTTTTGCAAGAACGCACACAATGTTAAAGGCAAGGCACTGCAGTGACCAAATTGCAAGACGCACATTTCTTTTTCAGTCACTAAAGCAAACTGTCTCTACCATCTGACTGAAGCTCTTAGGCTCATCCGGGATTTGAAACCCGGACCTCTCGCACCCTAAGCGAGAATCATACCCCTAGACCAACGAGCCAGGCAAAAGACCAATCATCTGATATCCGCCCGACCAAATCCTACTTATGTCTGCGACTTCAATACAATTTCCATTATTTGGCATGTGTATTCGATAGGCATGGCTTGGCAAAACGTACAGGATTGTCCTGCACCAAAGACGAACATGACTACATTTTTGCAAGAACGCACACAATGTTAAAGGCAAGGCACTGCAGTGACCAAATTGCAAGACGTACATTTCTTTTTCAGTCACTAAAGCAAACTGTCTCTACCATCTGACTGAAGCTCTTGGGCTCATCCGGGATTTGAACCCGGGACCTCTCGCACCCAAAGCGAGAATCATAACCCTAGACCAACGAGCCAGGCAAAAGACTAATCATCTGATATCCACCCGACCAAATCCTGCTTATGTCTGCGAATTCAATACAATTTCCATTATTTGGCATATGTATTCGATAGGCATGGCTTGGCAAAACGTACAGGATTGTCCTGCACCAAAGACGAAGGTGACCCAATTTTTTCGACAACGTACATTATGTGAAATGTAAGGCACTGCACTGTCCAAATTGGACATTTATTTTTAAGTCATGAGAGCAGGCTGTCTTTACCATTGGACTGAAGCTCTTGGGCTCGTCTGGGATTTGAACCTGGGACCTCTCGCACCCTAAGCGAGAATCATACCCCTAGACCAACGAGCCATGCAAAAGACCAATTGTTTGATGTCAGCCCGACCAAATCATGTTTATGTCTGCGTATTCAATACAATTTCCTTTATTTGGCATCTGTCTTCGATTGGCAAGGCTTGGCAAAAAGTGCAGGATCATCCAGCACCAAAGACGAACGTGACTCGATTTTTGCTAGAAAGAACACATTGGTAATGGCAAGGCACTGCATTTTCCAAATTGCAAGACTCAAATTTCTTTTTCAGTCACTAAAGCAAGCTGACTCTACTACCGGACTGAAGCTCTTAGGTTCGTGCGGGATTTGAACCCAAGACCTCTCGCACCCAAAGCGAGAATCATACCCCTAGACCAACAAGCCATGCAAAAAAAACAGTCATCTGATATCCGCCCGACCAAATCCTGCTTATGTCTGCGACTTCAATACAATTTCCATTATTTGGCATGTGTATTTGATAGGCATGGCTTGGCAAAACGTACAGGATTGTCCTGCACCAAAGACGAATGTGACTCAATTTTTGCAAGAACGCACAAAATGTTAAAGTCAAAGCACTTCATTGTCAAATTTGTAAGACGCACAATGCTTTTTCAGTCACTAAAGCAAGCTGTCTCTACCACATAACTGAAGCTCTTGGTCTCGTACGGGATTTGAACCCATGACCTCTCGCACCTAAAGTGAGAACAGTACCCCTAGACCAACGAGCCATGCAAAAGACCAATTATCTGATATTCGCCTCACCAAGTCCTACTTAGTTCTGAGACATCAATACAATTTACTTTATTTGTCATCTGTCTTCGATAGGCAAGGCTTGGCAAAAAGTGCAGGATCATCCAGCACCAAAGACGAACGTGACTCGATTTTTGCAAGAACGCACACAATGTTAACGGCAACGCACTGCTTTGTCCAAATTGCAAGACGCATATTTATTTTTCAGTCAGTAAAGCAAGCCGTCTCTACCATTTGACCAAAGCTCTTGGGCTCGTCCGGGATTTGAAGCCGGGACCTCTCACTGCCTAAGCGAGAATCATACCCCTAGACCAGCGAGCCATGCAAAAGACCAATTTTTGATGTCCGTCTCACCAAATCCTGCTTATGTCTGCGAATTCAATACATTACCATTATTTGGCATCTGTCTTCGATGGCAAGGCTTGGCAAAAAGTGCAGGATTGATTGTCCTGCACCAAAGACGAACGAGACTCAATTTTTACTAGAACGAACACAATGGTAATGGCAAGGCACTGCATTGTCCAAATCGCAAGACGCACATTTCTTTTTCAGTCACTAAAGCTAGCGGACTCTACTACCGGACTTAATCTCTTGGGCTCCTCCGGGATTTTAACCCGGGACCCTTCGCACCCAAAGCGAGAATCATACCCCTAGACCAACAAGCCATGCACAAAAACAGTCATCTGATATCCGCCCGACCAAATCCTGATTATGTCTGCGACTTCAATATGATTTCCCTTCTGCCCTTTGTCTTCGATAGGCATGGTTTGGCAAAAAGTGAAGGATTGTCCTGTACCAAAGACGAACGTGACCCAATTGTTGCAACAATGTACACTATGTGAAATACAAGGCACTGTGTTGTCCAAATTGGACATTTCTTTTTCAGTCACGAATGCAGGCTGTCTCTATCATCGGACTGAAGCTCCAACGAGCCATGCAAAAGATCATTTGTTTGATGTCCGCCCGACCAAATCCTGCATATGTCTGCGACTTCAATACAATTTCCTTAATTTGGCATCTGTCTTCGATAGGCAAGGCTTGGCAAAAGTGCAGGATTGTCCTGCACCAAAGACGAACGTGACTCAATGTTTGCTAGAACGAACGCATTGGTAATGGCAAGGCACTGCATTGTCCAAATTGCAAGACGCAAATTTATTTTTCAGTCACTAAAGCAAGCTGTCTCTACCACAGAACTGAAGCTCTTGGGCTCGTCCGGGATTTTAACCCAGGACCTCTCGCACCCGGAGCAAGAATTATACCCCTAGACCAACGAGCGATGCGAAAGACAAATTGTTTGATGTCAGCCCGACCAAATCCTGCTTATGTCTGCGTATTCAACACATACGCAGACACATTATTTGGCATCTGTCTTCGATAGGCATGGCTTGGCAAAAAGTGAAGGATTGTCCTGCACCAAAGAGGATGGTATCTAAGGGAAGGATCATACCCTTAAACCAACGAGCCATGCAAAAGACCAATTGTTTGATGTCCGCCCGACCAAATCCTGCTTAGTTCTGCGAATTCAATACATTACCATTATTTGGCATCTGTCTTCGATAGGCATGGCTTGGCAAAAAGTGCAGGATCGTCCAGCACCAAAGACAAAACTGAAGCTCTTGGACTCATCCAGGATTTGGACCCGGGACCTCTCGCACCCAAAGCAAGAATCATACCCCTAGACCAACGAGCAATTCAAAAGACAAATTGTATGATGTCTGCCCGACCAAATCCTGCTTAGATCTGCGACTTCAATTCAATTTCCATACCCAAAGCGAGAATCATAAAAAGAAAAAAAAAAGAAGCTGTTTCTCTCTCTGGCTATGGTCTACCCAGGTATGATGCAGCTGGTTACAGGTAGGCGGCTGGTCTCTGCTGTTTGGTGTTTCTTTTCAAAGTCTTTAATTTGTTTTTTAGTCTCTTGTTTAAGGTCAGCTGCCTGTTTTGTGGCACCTGAAAGCTGGTTTTGCAAAGTGGTTATCATGGAATTCTTGTCTTTGAATTCCTGGTCAACCTCACATCTGAGCAGTTTGGCTTGCTGCAGCTTTTGTCTTAAAGTCTCTCCAGTCATGCACTCTAAATGTCCTTTGTGCTGTTAGGCAGCATGCAGGTCTTTGAGGGGCTTTTGCAGGTGTTCATTCCCTGCATTGAGGCTGTTGTCTTTTTTCTGGGTGTGAGGTTCTGATGGCTGGTTAATGTGTTTGCACATGTGCTATGGCCAGAAAAGCTGCTTAATGCATTTCATCCCTCCGCTATTGGAGAGAGTGAAGCAGGAGAAGTTGTCTGTCATTCTGGTAGCCCCAGGTTGCTGCCCGGCGCCGTGGTATACAGAAATGACCCAGATGATGGCGGCCCAGCCCTGGACCATTCCACAATTGTAGTGGGCTCTGTCTTAGGAGGCGGGTGCAATGGGCATGCTGCCCACTCTGGGCCATCCTCTCCAGGATTTAGAGGGAAAGGCTCACTGTCTGTAAAGGTTGTGCAGACCATCCAGGCGGCAAGAGCGGGATCCACCACTGCCTTTTAGAGGGCAAAGTAGTCAGGTTTCCAACACTGGTGTGAGAAAATGAGGCTAGATCCCCTGTCCCATGCATTCGGTTGTATTCTCTCCTTTTTTGCTGTGTTTGATGGATAGAGGGCTGTCTCATGCCACTGTCAAAGTGTATGCAGCAGCCATTTCTTCCTGCCATAAGGGTTTTGACGACAAACCAGTCTTTGGCTACCCTCTCGTCAAATGGTTCTTGCAGTGGGTCGGGGGGCAACGCCCGGTGATGCATGCCCACTCTCTGCAGTGGGAACTGCCATTGGTGCTCGAGGCATTGGTGAGGGGTCCCTTTTAGCCTCTGGAGTGTTCCTCTCTGATGGCAATGTCATTCAAGACAACTTTGCAGCTTGCACTGACCTCAGCTAAGCGAGTCTGTGAACTAACCACACTGTCGATGGCTTGCTTGCTGCTTTGTGGTGACCACAGTGGAACTACCCTCAGACCAAACCCCTCCTTTGATCCCAAAAATGTTCTCCCAAAAAACTCCCAAAGAGTTCTTTCTTGTTGAGGGTTATACAGCTGGATGCTTTTTATCTTCCACCCAATGTGGGGGACAGGGAGGCAAAGTTCCATCTGCTTTGCCCAGTTTGTGCATTCACATGAACACACGGCCCCCATCAGGCACATTGAACAGCTGTTTGTGTGCTTCATCCGTCCTTACGGTTCTCAATATCTATCTCTTGGACATGTCGGGCTCCTTTTCAGTGTCTGTGCTTGCTGGAACAACAAAAGACTGGTGAAAAGGGTGGGGTCTGTGTCAGTTGTTTTGTACCTGACCCCCCCCTCTTGGCATGATACACCTACATGTTCCTGGGCTCCTTGATGACCCGAGGAATGTACTGTTTGTCTTTTTGGTCCCTGCAGGTTTAGGCTATGGCTTTACCCAGTTCTGTTGCGTGCTATCTAGGTTGGCTGGGGCCCCCTAGTCTTCTGGGCTCCACCCACTGTACCCATAGAGTCCAGTAGAGGGTGGAGCCTGTGTGAGTTGGAACAAAGGTTATGGTATTGGAACCCTAGTTCTGTTAGCACAGGAAGAGCCCTCTCAAGGGGGCCCTGTTGCTCCTGCGCGGCTTGCTGAAGAGGGTGTAGGATAGCGGACAGCAATGTGTGCTGCCTTATATACTGTGGAGTTAACATGTATTCGTGTAGGCACGTCCTTATTGGCCGACAACGCTTATTTAAATTTTCAGTGGCTGAATGCATACTCGTGATTGGAGGAGAGTATTAGCGATAGAGTCCAGTAGAGGGCCTGTGCTAGGGTTACAATATTGCAACCTTTGTTACAGAAAATCAGCTGCAAGTAATTATAATTTCAATACTGACATAATATATTCCTTACAAGTGTATGTTAATGGTTGATTGCAACTCTAGGCAATGCTGCAAAAATATATAACATTACAAGACATTACAAATAAAGACATCAAGTCAGCAGTGACCACTTGGAACATCCCCTCAGCATGCTGAGCACTAAGCACAAAATCTCTCATACGCGCACACGTAGATTCCCTTTAAAGGACACAAATCACCGGTTGGCTGAACTAATTTTCTCTGTTATCTGTATTATTGGAAAGTAATTTACTGAACACACACACACACACACACAATACCTGTCTTGTATCACTTTTTTTCTTACAAGCCGTCTCTTCCTTTTCAATTTATTTAATGAAAAATAAACACATAGCTGCACAAATGCACCACGCACACAAACAAAAGAAAATAATCTATTCAATATGGTGTGCCATGTTTTCCCTTGTCATCAAAGCTCTGAGTCCAAATAATAGACAATACCGCTATGTTGTGTCTCATTAGTATTTCAGATGGTCAGGTCATCAGATTGTCTGTCTCTCTGTGTGTGTTGTTTATCTGCCAGACTTGTTTCCTATCCTCTCCATTGACATAGGACTTTTTATCAGGATCACAGCCATCTGGTTGTCGCTCATGTTTTTAAGGCTCCTGCTGGAATCAACAGTAATGGTCAATTTAAATTGTAATAACTGTGAGCATGCTGCTTAAAGCAAACCAAGGAACTACAATATTCAAATTTAATATTAAAACTCGATGGGTCTGGCAAATGTTCAGAAGCGGGATGCCAGGAGTGAGTGTGCCAAAGGAAAACAAGACTAGTTAACCCCTATTAGTGACTATTAGGTTTGCAATGTGGCAGAAACTTGAAATCAAGCCATGATAAGAACAAACCAGCCAACACAAATTCTATCTAATTTGTGCCTCCCATTCCTATGTATTGATAAATATTTTATTTCACATTTACCGACACAGACCAGTCACCTGTCACCCTATCCCTACAGACATACTGAGTAAGTTCATTCATGAAACATGATGTCATCCGTACACTCTTAGAGGTAGAAGCACCACAAGGGACCTTTTGGGGTTCCTCATTGTCAATGTGGAGGAAGGTTTTCAATTCAAAAAGGTACCCCTCAAAAAGGTTTCTTCAATGAACCGCTTTGTGGGGATTGGAGTTCAATTTTGAACTCATTGAAATAATAATAACTATAACAATAACAAAAAAACACCATTCATGAAAATATGTAATATTATAGTAGTAGTAATATACACATATTTAAATTTAAATATATAGTTCACAAAAATACACAATGTCTTAAATATGATATACATGAGACAATAGAGTATGCTGATTAATATATTTTCCTTTCTTTTTTTGTCTTTTACAAATCAATTCAATAAAGACACAACTACAAGACTGGGTGTTATAAGACAATAACATGGACGTATGTTTGTGTTCCTCCTGACTATCGATTGGATAATGAAGACCACAAAAGCACAGAGGAGAAACGGGATCCAGTGGACACTCACAACACAGCTAGACAACTTAGACTTTGCTGATGACCTGGTTTTGCTGTCTCACAGTCGACAACAGATGCAAGAAAAGACAAGAATACTGGCAGACACATCATCACAAATAGGCCTCAACATCCAAAAAGGGAAAAGTAAAGTCCTCAAGGTCAACACAACCAGCGAAGACTCAGTGACCTTGGAGGGAACAGCACTTGAAGAAGTAGAAGCCTTTCCATACCTCGGCAGTGTCATCGATAAGCAGGGTGGAACGGATGCAGATGTCAAAGCCAGAATCGGCAAGGCAAGGGCTTCATTCATACGACTTAAGAACATCTGGAGCTCCGAAGAAATCAGCCGGTGGACAAAGTTCAGACTCGTCAACTCTAACATCAAACCAATACTCCTCTATGGTTCAGAGACGTGGAGGACAACCAAGTCCACGATAACAAAAGTACAAACATTCATAAACACCTGCCTGAGGCGGATCTTTAACATCCACTGGCCAGATATCATCAGCAACAATGATCACTGGCAGAGAACAGGTCAGAAACCTGTGGAAGAAGAGATCAGGAGAAGGAGATGGGGATGGATTGGCCACACACTCCGGAAACTGAGTACCAGCATCACCAGGCGGGCCCTTAGATGGAATCCACAAGGCAAAAGAAGGAGAGGCCGGTCCAAGAACACCTGGCGCAGGGACATTGACAAGGACATCAAACAGAGCGGGCTGACATGGAAACAACTGGAGAGGAACGCCCAGGACAGAAGACTCTGGCGGACTGTGGTCAACGGCCTATGCTGCGTTAGCGATAGGCTTTGAATGAATGAATAAATGTTTGTGTGAGAGAAGGGAGGGGCTCAGTAAGGATATGCAGGAGTTTAATTCTCAACATTACGCACGTGTTGACTGCGACCGAAAAGTGATGTGATGCCATGGAGCCTGACAGAGCGTCACTATATGACGAGTTGGTATAAGAACATGTTGGCTCCCTATGTAGAACAAAAACACAATGATTCTTATTTTCTGGTGATTATACACTAAAAAAAAGCATACGTATTAACGCAAATTAACTGCCAATAGATGACCCTAACTGTGACACACTGGTCTTTAAGAAAACAAGGATTTAGCCATCTTGATGGCTGCAGACATGTTTCCTTGAGGTACATTTGACATGAGGTACTTTTCAATGAAAGCAAAAGGATTTTTTTGACCCTCTTGTGGTACTGGATTTTAAAAAAAACTAAATGAATAAACATCAAGGTTCCCTGCCCCATGGTGATGTCATCAACCTGATAGGCGAGGACGTTTGTGTAGTCCAGATGCACACCAAAACTAGCCTGGGGGTTGCCTGTAAGTACAAGAACAAGCATTGGGACCTCTGGATTCTAGGGCCCCCAAAAGGTAACCCTTCCTTTTACAGTCCCCTAATTACCAAGTAATTACAAAGTAAATACATGGTACATAGTAGTATATTATTGGGTGGTTACCTGTAACTACAACTGGTAAATATTTGGTACTGTGTTTGACAACAAGTTGAGCTTCCAACCAAATCTCTAAAAAGGTCCAACAACGTCTGTGTTGTATTTCTTGAGAAAGATTTACTCTTTAAAGGGACTGTGTGTAACTTCTTACACATATAAATCATTGCGGGTCGGTGTCCCATGCGCGCTCGCGTGTGGCTACGCTGTTCAGACTCAGACTCCAACACAAACTACAGTGAAGCACCAAAACCTCTTGGTTGTATCTAGTGAAGCCCGTCTGTTAAACAGTGTTGGCCGCGGTCGGAGGACGCGGAGGAGACCGTAGCTTTGGCCTCCAGGACCGGAGTCTCTGCTGTACTCTGCTCCTCTGCTCCTCTGCTTGCCTTCACTCACACACCGCGCTTGTTCTCGCTCTTTCGCTCCACTTTCACGTGCATGCACGCACACTCCACACTGCAGAAGAGTTAGTTTAGCTCTGAGAATATCTAGTGAATGTACAGTGGACGTTGGGGAGGCTGAGGCAGGAAAGGCCAACACTAGGAACAGCAGTGATTCATGGAGAGACCTTTGTCTGCTCAGCTAACATTACTGCCAAGCAGCTGAAATATAGAGTGATATTGTGCTTTTAGCTGACGTGTGTCGACTGTTTTGAGCGATGCTCGTTCATGTCTATTTAGAGCGAGCACAAGCGCGAGCAACAGGACGCTGACTTTCGTTGACTTAACGGCCACAGGTGTCGCTGTTAACAAGACATTTCTGATTCTTACAAACAGTCCCTTTAAATGTGTGCACTACAATGATGATTCTGTTTTAGTTTCATTGAGTCAGTTTACTCCTTCTGTGTTGTTGCTTGGGTTGGGAACCTGAATCTGAAAAAAAGGAATAGAAAAAGAAAGGTGTGTGTGTGCGTGTGTGTGTTAGGTGGGAGTTACTGTAGAGCAGCCAGATGCTGATTTAAGATTTGACAAGCAAATCTCAACCCCTGAGACACACTGACAGTTTGTAAGAGAAAGCTGACATGTGTCTCATACACACACAGCTCTAACCCATCCCAAAGGAAAGTGCAATTTATACACAATTTCCTCTCCCTCCCAAAGGGAAAGCATCACTTTCCACAGCATAATAAACAGCAGAATTGAGGAGAGACAGCAATAACACTTATTGAATAGAAATCTGATCGCTTCTGGATGAGCTCGGCTGCCTCAATCACTCTCACTCTCACACTCTCTCACTCACACGCACGCACGCACGCACGCACGCACGCACGCACGCACGCACGCACGCACACACGCACACACACACACACACACACACACACACACACACACACACACACACATACACAAACAGACTAGTCTGGCTATATTTATGAGGTCTTTAATAGGTAAGAGGAGAGTCTGTAGCCCAGAACACGATGTAGTTCATATTTACTTTATTAAAAGCAGACATTGGTAGAGGACACACTGATTACTGTGTGATCCCAGTGTAAAAACACCACATAATCCAGAGCTTTGTGCCACATACTGAGCCAAATCAGTGGCTGTATCAAATGACGCATGTCACAATGTGTTTGATTTGAAGGGGAGCTTGTTGAGGGGCTGATAGGCAATCAGGAGGACTAAATTGATTGTGGCAAATAGCCAAAGCATGGATTTGTTGTTCACAATGGAGCATTCACAGGGAAAAAATCAAATGTTTCTTGCAGCATACCATAACACCCTAGAAAAGGCAGACCCAATCCAAGAAGAGGTCACTGCTTCATATCATTGGGCTAAAACACATGCGCTGTAGAATCTGGTCTGCACTTCCTCAAAGGCTCACTATCTGGGAAAAGATCATAAAACATGAGGTTGATTGATTCACTGAGACATCAGCAGGGACAGCCCATTCTCATTCGCAGGGTGTCAAATACCGAGGATTTGTCACAGCCATCTGTGTTCGATACCGCCCCACAAGGCTCCCTTTAGTGATGGTATGAAACGCACCGGGCGTTCCATTAACTATAATGTAAACCCATCTGCGGCAACGGTAAATGCTTCAAGACAGTGCGCCGGGAGTGTGGTGACGAAGTGTAAAGAGCAGTGGCGGCTGGTGGAAATTTTTCTAGGTAGGGCTGTGCCACATCCAATCAATTTCAGCAAACATCCCGGTATGATTTAATGCAAAAAAGTGAAGGTATCAAAAACAACTTTTCAGTTAAATAATCAACAATTATTTTATTCCAACAGGAGCAGTAAAGAATGCTTAGAAAAACCCAACAGTATGACATGTACTCAGTGGTGGAAAGAAACTAAGTACATTTACTCAAGTACTAAACTTAAGTACAATTTTGAGGTGCTTGTACTTAACTTGAGTATTTCCATGTTCTGATACTTTCTACTTCTACTCCACTACATCTCAGAGGAAAATATTGTACGTTTTACTCCACTACATTGATTTAATAACTTTAGTTACTTTACAGATTCAGATTATTAATACAAAATATAATCAACTAATAAATTATGTATTATTTTAGATTAAACTACCCAGCAGTATATAAAGTCATTAAAATGAGCTCCACTTTTACCAGCTGCAACATTAAAGTGATGAACACATTTATGTATCAATAAGAATAATCCAATAATATACATTATTCTGCATAATGTGTACTTTTATGTTTGGTACTTTTAAGCTGAAGTAGGCGAGATTGGAGCAAATATGATTAAAAGAAGTTATTTTTATAAAACAGTCCCTATATCGTGACAGTAGTACATGAAACAGGTAACCTGAAAACAATCTTGTACCTCTGTGTCCTCCGGTGCTCCTAACGGCATCTGCAACATTTCACTGCAGTCTGAGCTGATCTGAGGTCTGCTGTCCAGCTGCCGTCTATGAGAGCCGGCTGTCAATCATTCTGAACTCCGACCAAACGGTCAAACTACGCAGCGTTGATCAAATATGAATCAATATTCTGTTACTGTAATGTCTATTTCTCTCCTCAAATGTTTTCAGAATCATCTTGTAGTGCAAGGTTTAGCTGTAAAATGAGAAAGATTGTGACGCGGCCGCCATTGTGAAATCTGGTGACCGGCTGCCACTGGTAAAGAGCAAAAAGATGGGAGGTGAGGGGAAGTGGATGGGTCCAACAAACGCAAGGCTTTCATCCAGGAAACCGCTAGTCACGATACAATCATTGTTTGTGGTGTGAAAGCAAACAAACCAACCACAGGACTTTATGATAGCAGACATGTGATTTTAGCATGATTTCAAAAGCTAAACTAATAAATCCATCTGCTGATCATGAAATATGTTCAGGAAGCAATCTTATAACTGATCTGTATAAGACCATGTATATAACATATTAATGAAAACATGTAGGCTATGCACATCAGAGTGGGTAATTCCCCTGAATAATAGGTCAAAAGCTATTACACCTGCAGTGCTTTTATCTGACTCTGTGTACTTTGTCAGTTCATTAAGTTCATTAAAATGTGTGTGACAGCGATCCCACAGAAATAAGTCCCGAATCATTTACTGTTTGTAAAAAGTCAGTGTGAACAGGAACCGGTTGTTTTTTTTGTTTTTCTGGTCCGGACCAAATGAACCGAACTAGAGGGGTGAAAGCTCTCTAGCGCTCTGTTACGCCGGGGCCACACAGCGCGCATCATGCTCGCGTGACGGCAGCGTCACGTCGTGGCCGCGTCATGCCCACCTAGGGTGTTCACACTAGACGCGAGTTACCCACGTCTCGGGAGCGTCCCGGAGCTACCTGTCAGCTGTGTTTTTGCTGTTGCTGACAGCCCTTTCTTTCTACATAGAGTTTGCCTTTTAATGGCCATTTAACTTCATAATAAATGTGATTTATATTTATTTAAGACAAAAAAGGGTAAGAACTGTGTGGTAATTTGTAAATATTATTAAAAACAAGCAAATAAATTCATACATAAATATTAATATATAGCCCATATAAATCCCTCTTTTCTGTCAGTGAAGAGGGATTTATATATATACAATGAGGAGGGATTTCTATGGGCTATATATATATATATATATATACATATATATATATATATATATAAATCCCTCTTCATTGACAGTGAAGAGGGATTTCTGTGGGCTATATATTAATACAAAAAAATAAATAAATACATTAGTAGTAAGAGAGAGCCTACAGCAATCCCTCTTCACTTTGACTGGCACAGTTTTAAACAACATTTCCAGGGGGTTTCGGGTTCCTGTTCTACAGCATTCCAGGTTGCGGCTTTTATCGAAAACGACTTAATTTACATCTGGGGCGGGACAGCAATTTACATTATAAATGCTGATGTTCCGACATCTCAGGCAACTTGGAGCTTTTCACCACCTTGTTGCTGAACTGCGCCTTGATGGAGAAAAACACCTGAAGTATTTCAGAATGATAAATATAAGTAAAGTGTTTTTTTTTTATTATTATAAAACAAAGCAAAATAAACAGTTTCGTTATTTGTTAACCTTTAGAAAACGAAAATTATTATTAAATATCTTTAAAAAAATTAAATAACACCTCTAAAAGAAAGAACAATAAAGTTACATGGTGTTTGTTGAGAGAGAGAGAGAGAGAGAGAGAGAGAGCGAGAGAGAGCGCATCGGAAAAATACTGCCAACTATCACCTGATGTTCTTATAACCTATTAACCCAGTCTATTATATGTATAGCATATGTAGGGTTTCTGCTATGACTACTACAGTGTTTACATAATTAAAAGCCTGTACTATATTAACTTGATGGAAACCTGCAAGCAGACAACTGCTTTATTTAGAGTATTTCAGAATAAAAGCATTGTGTTAATGAATGAATGATTCTGTGCACTAAAAACGCTAGAGGACTTTTATTTTGAAATCTAGATAGGAAGTGTAAAATATTGATGGTCAGTGACATATTCTACAGATGTCTAGACATGGAAACTGTAGTAATCTTGCTCATATACTGTCAATAGATCACCTTCACTGTCTGTTGCTGCTGGGAGACGCAGCCGAGAGGTAAGCGGCAAGCGTGAAAAATAGGCGAGCCTTCTATTCTATAAAATAGACACACGTCTGACGTGCGTCTGACGTGCGTCTCATGCGGGCAGTGTGTCCACTCTAACCTGTTAACATGGACGCCGAAATAAAAAACAACACGCGACGTTGCCGTCACGCGAGCATGATGCGCGCTGTGTGGCCCGGGCTTTAGCCTGCTCTGAGGACCAGAGCTGGTGTCTGCTGGGCATGTGACTGTAGTGTATCATTTGTGGAAGTAACATTTGATTTGTTACTGACTTTGTCATGAAATGTATACGGCAAAACTGCTAAGAATAGATGGTCCACTTTTGAGGCCGTAATAGAGATATAAACGTCTTCATGTTAAAGGGACTGTTTGTAAGAATCATAAATGTCTTGTTAACAGCGACACCTGTGGCTGTTAAGTCAACGAAAGTCAGCGTGCTGTTGCTCGCGCTTGTGCTCGCTCTAAATAGACATGAACGAGCATCGCTCAAAACAGTCGACACACGTCAGCTAAAAGCACAATATCACTCTATATTTCAGCTGCTTGGCAGTAATGTTAGCTGACCAGACGAAGGTCTCTCCATGAATCAATGCTGATCCTAGTGTTGGCTTTTCCTGCCTCAGCCTCCCGACCGCGGCCGGAGGGAACAGGGGAGACGCCGGAGTTTCGGTTGGAGACGATAACGTTTCTCTCTGCGGAGCCCCGTCACTTCACAAGACACGGGAAACCTCTGTTGGTCTGGAGGAGCTGCAGCAGTTATTTCTGCACAAACGTCCACTGAACATTCACTAGATATTCTCAGAGCTAAACTAACTCTTCTGCAGTGTGTAGTGTGCGCGCATGCACGTGAGAGTGGAGCGAAAGAGCGAGAACGAGCGCGGTGTGTGAGTGAAGGCAGGCAGAGGAGCAGAGGAGCAGAGTACAGCAGAGACTCCGGCCCTGGAGACCAAAGCTACGGTCTCCCCCGCGTCCTCCGACCGCGGCCAACACTGTTTAACAGACGGGCTTCACTAGATACAACCAAGAGGTTTTGGTGCTTCACTGTAGTTTGTGTTGGAGTCTGAATCTGAACAGCGTAGACACACGCGAGTGCACATGGGACACTGACCCGGAATGATTTATATGTGTAAAAAGTTACAAACAGTCCCTTTAAAATTATTGTCATTTACCACAAAGCACAGCTGTGTCCAGTCCAGCCTCACAGAGATGCTAGCGTGGCTGTAGAGGCAGTCCCAACATTTCAGGCATATTCTTCAGTCATCCGTCTCGTATACGTCTGATGGAACAGATATTTTAATCAATAGCTACCGCTGTATACACAGGCCACACTCTTACACACTTCTGCATAACTGCTACAGTACGTGAAGTGTCTTCTTAGGCTTCAAGTTAACTGTGCAGCCTGGGTAGATGAGGTGTTAGTGCTCCTGGCATATTTGGTCCGTAGCTATGTTGATAAAGTTTCATTTGAACCAGATAAGGAGCATGTAACTATTCACATTTCACTTTTTGTGACATGACATCTCTCTTTAATATTTGCTTGTCACTTGGGTGGAAACAAATCTGTGATCTGTCACCAGAACATCACAACAGAGAAAGACAGATATGATCCACTCCCTCCACTTGTCTCAGACATCAGAATGACTCTGCTGAATTATATCAAAAAGCTCAGTGGCTGTTTTGATCCAAAGGGTTATAAAAATACCTTTTGTAAAGTTCTCCATGACACTCAGAGACACCTTTGTTGAGGACTCACTTCAGCTCTCAGTGTTAAAATAGCCGAGCTGTGCTGCGATGACACAGACGTTTAATCTGCTCTGTGGAGAGGGCTCTATTGTTGGTTGATGTGTTATTCTTTGTTATTCACTCAGAAAGACATCAACATTTTGTCTGGTGAATGAGAGAATGAGATAGAATCAGTTTCTATGACAGACAGATAGAAAAAGGGAAATGCAGAGAGAGAATAAACCAGAGGACTGAGCCAACGAGCTGATAGCTGCTTGTTGTCCACAGAATAGCCTGAGACATCCCAAAGGAAAGTGCAAAGTTTGCATCTGCAGTGTGTGTGCATATGTGTGTTCTTCTGTGTTGAATTGTGAGCTTAGTTTCAATCCTCTGTTACATTAGGGATTGTGTTATCAGCGAAAGCAAAGCGAGAGCTGTGTTCGTGTTCTCGGCAGTAAGTCGGACTCGTTTCCAGTGGGGGTTGGCCTCCGCCAGGGCTGCGCTTTGTCACCAATCCTGTTCGTGATATTTATGGACAGGATATCGATGCGTAGTCGGGGGGGAGGAGGGTTAGCAGTTCAATGTGCTGAGGATCTCATCGCTGCTTTTTGCAGATGATGTGGTCCTGTTGGCATCATCGGTCTGTGACATCCAGCACTCACTGGATCGGTTCGCAGTGTGAAGCAGCTGGGATGAGGACCAGCACCTCTAAATCTGAGGCCATGGTTCTCAGCAGGACACCGGCGGATTGCCTACTCCAGGTAGGGAATGAGTCCTTACCCCAAGTGAAGGAGTTGAAGTACCTCGGGGTCTTGTTCGCGAGTGAGGGGGCAATGGAACGTGAGATTGGAGACGGAGAATCGGAGCAGCAGGGGGGCGGTATTGCATTCGCTTTACCGCACCGTTGTGACGAAAAGAGAGCTGAGCCTGAAGGCAAAGCTCTCTATCTACCGGTCAATCTTCATTCCTACGCTCACCTATGGTCATGAGGGCTGGGTCAGGACCCAAAGAACTAGATCGCGGGTACAAGCGGCCGAAATGGGTTTTCTCATGAGGGTGACTGGCATCTCCCTTAGAGATAGGCTGAGGAGCTCAGTCATCCGTGAGAGACTCTGAGTAGAGCCGCTAATCCTTTGCGTTGAAAGGAGCCAGTTGAGGTGGTTCGGTCATCTAGTAAGGATGCCCCCCCTGGGCTCCTCCCTAGGGAGGTGTTCCAGGCACGACCAGCTGGGAGGAGGCCACGGGGAAGACCCAGGACCAGGTGGAGAGATTATATCTCCACACTGGCCTGGGAACGCCTCGGGATCCCCCAGTCAGAGCTGGTTAATGTGGCCCGGGAGAGGAAAGTTTGGGGTCCCCTGCTGGAGCTGTTGCCCCCGCGACCCGACCCCGGATAAGAGGTTGAACATGAGTATGAGTGAGTTTATCAGTGTGACTACAGTCGGTATGTGTGTCACAAAAACAGTCACACACATTTAGTCAAACACTTCTTCATGGACACACAAAGACTGCTGTCATCTATTGTCATTCAACATCTTGTTTCACATATACTCTACTATTAGTATTTCTGACCAAAACCTCTTAACTGTATCAATACGTTGAGACAGTTCATACTGTGGAGACATTCTGCCACTGCACACATGGGTCCAAGGCAAGCATGTGAAGGGTAAAGCTTTGCACAAATATATCCCCTTTTATCAACTCTTCATACATCATTTTGATTTCCTTATTACTTTTCGTATTAGTTTCTTCTTAGTTTTTGTGATCCGTTATATTTGTGGAGTTTCCTATGTATTCTACGAGTCATCACCTAAAATCTCCCCTGATGAAGGACACTTTGGCTTAAACATTAAATACTTGCAATTGACCTATTGGGCAGAGAACATAATGATGAATCAGTGCCTGCAGATGATGACCATAAGATTATAAATTTAATTAATAAGAATTAAATTGTTTGGTTTATGTAAAAATGCTGTACTTTACTATGTTTTTGCTGTGACTTAGACCTATTAGTACAACAATGATTCACTTTTACAATAACACCATCAGTTGATACACGAGCTCCTGACAGGAATTTTAGCAACCTCCTTCTTCTTAGAGTTGCAGCAGACAGCATGAAGTGATGGTGCATTGCTGACCTAATCAGGTCAGGAGTACCACTCATTGACCTAAATGTTTGTATATAGCTGAGTGCTACTGGTAAACTACATAACAATATTCTTTCCCAGTCATCAACACCCAATATGGATTTCAAAGAGTGGTCAATATACAGTCAGTCAAAAAAGGAGGCAGTCTCTTATTTTGTTGCTATTATTTTTTGCCATGCTAGCGGCATGACTCTGGGGATGACAATGTTGGTCTCTCGGTCCATCACTTTGGTCCAGACTAAAATAAACACAACTATTGCTTGAAGTTCCATGAAATTCGGTTCGAACATCTATGGAGCCAGAGGATGAATCCTACTGACTTTGGTGATTTCATGACTTTTCCTCTCGTGCCACCAGCAGGCTAAAGTTTTCACTTATTTTGTGAAATATTTTAAAGGGACTGTTTGTAACTTCTTACACGTATAAATCATTGCGGGTCGGTGTCCCATGCGCGCTCGCGTGTGGCTACACTGTTCAGACTCAGACTCCAACACAAACTACACGGAAGCACCAAAACCTCTTGGTTGTATCTAGTGAAGCCTGTCTGTTAAACAGTGTTGGCCGTGGTCGGAGGACGCAGGGGAGACCGTAGCTTTGGTCTCCAGGACCGGAGTCTCTGCTGTACTCTGCTCCTCTGCCTGCCTTCACTCACACACCGCGCTCGTTCTCTCTCTCTCGCTCCACCTCACGTGCATGCGCGCACACTCCACACTGCAGAAGAGTTAGTTTAGCTCTGAGAATATCTAGTGAATGTTCAGTGGACGTTTGTGCAGAAATAACTGCTGCAGCTCCTCCAGACCAACAGAGATTTCCCGTGTTTTGCGAAGTGACGGGGCTCCGCAGAGAGAAATGTTATCGTCTCCGACCAAAACTCCGGTGTCTCCCCTGTTCCCTCCAGCCGCGATCGGGAGGCTTAAGCAGGAAAAGCCAACACTAGGATCAGCATTGATTCATGGAGAGACCTTCGTCTGGTCAGCTAACATTACTGCCAAGCAGCTGAAATATAGAGTGATATTGTGCTTTTAGCTGACGTGTGTCGACTGTTTTGAGCGATGCTCGTTCATGTCTATGTAGAGCGAGCACAAGTGCACGCTTGAGCAACAGGACGCTGACTTTCGTTGACTTAACGGCCACAGGTGTCGCTGTTAACAAGCAATTTCTGATTCTTACAAACAGTCCCTTTAACATGTTCAAGATACCTAAGATAGTGCCACAAAATCAATTGTATAGATATTCATGGTTATTGCATGATGTGTACTGACTTTTCCTCCAGCGCCACTATGAGATTGACATCTGTGGTTTTAAGTGAAATGTGAAACAGCTAAACTGGATGGATGCCATTACATTTAGTACAGACATGCATGCCTCCCCCATGATGATTTTTAAACTGTGATTAACTATGGTCATTTAATTTTTCTTCTAACACCATCTTCTGGTCAACATGACAATGTGTCCAGTACTTTGCTGTATGACCGAATAGGCTACCTGCGTCAGCATGCTGAAGTTAGTATTTGGCTCACTGAACTGCTGTCCTGCCTCACAGAGCAGTTAGTCTTGTTACTGCAGTCACGGTTATTGCTGTGAGAAGATGCCTCCCATTATGTTCCAGTACAGAGTACGGAGTATAAAATTAAAAGCTGTTGTTGATCATACATAGTGGAATCATAACAAATGGAAACATCACAACTCAACACAGACTAATTTGATAACACAGGTGAACTGTGCTGTAGTTCGTCATTTCATTAGAAAACCTTTCGGAATTTCACAGCAATGCACACTAAAACTGTATTTATCTTTGACGCAAGCACAATTTATATATTGCTACAAATTAGTAACATGCAGTAGCTCTAACCAAACAATTTACCGTCTGGGATCATTGCAGGTGGCTGTCATGGACATTTGTTAATCTCCTAGTAAGAAATAAAATGCTTGAACAAAGATGCGTTATAAGTTTCGACCACAACTGCCATCACACAGCTGTAGACGGGGAACCGGTTTTAACAGGTTTCACAAACATTGAAAATGCAGAAATGGAAAGTACTGAATGCACAGTTGAAGTCCCCTGCAAGGTCATAATGAAGTTACAGGGTACAAAGGCTAAAACAAGTGTGGTGATATCAGTGTAACAGGACTGGGCAGAGGACAAGGAAAATAGTGGAAGTGGAGCAATCAGCGACAGAGTCAGCTTGACGGTCAATCTCTGGATCTTCCGCTCTTGTGACCTCCCATTGCCACGCCCAATAGTGAAGTCCAGATATTCTGCTTCTTCCACGCCAAACTTGAATTTTTGGGGTTGGCTGTCAAGCCAAGAGGGATTCTAGGGCAGCTGCCAGTTTTACCAGATGGCTGTCCCATGAGTCATTGTGAATAACCACATCGTCTAAATAAGCAGCTGCATACTCACGATGTGGCTTCAGGACCTTGTCCATCAGTCTAAGGAATGTGGCTGGGGTTCCATGCAGACCGAGGGCAGTTCAGTGTAGAGATACAGCCCAGTAGGAGTGGCGAATATGTTTTGGGATAGGGATGTCGATGTCCATAGTGATTGCCAGATGGTCAGAGATATTGAGATTGAGGCTGGAGAGGTGGTGTATTGTGAGACCAGTGGAGCAGACTAAATCCAGGATGTGACCACGGCTGTGAGTGAGGAAGTTGATGTGCTGTGTTAAATTGAAGCATTGTAGCAGTTCCAGGAATTCTGTGGCAGGTTTGCCGTCAGTGTCATCGATGTGGAAATTAAAATCCCCCAGGAGGAGAACGGAGGGTGAGATGGCACATAGCTGGGTCAGGAAATCAGAAAAATCAGAGAAAAAGGATGGGTTTGGCTTGTGGGGGCGGAAGATAATGGCAGTGACAAGGGGAGTGGGACCAGAGAGTTTGAAGGCAAGGTGTTCAAAGGAATGACCAGGACTGGAAGACCCCGGCGGGATAAGCAGGTGGGCTCATGCTGGCTAGCGAGGTACTAGTCAGAGACTGGAAAAATTACCACACCGGTAGCAAGGCGAAGACGTGTCGCTGTGAATCCACCCGGGAGTCCTGGAGCTAGCAATAGAGGTGGAACTTCTTGCAGGTTAAACTTATGAGGCGATCTGTAACGCCAGCGTAATCCAGAGGAAATACAAAGCTAGCATGTAGTTGCAGACTAGCAGTATAAACAAACAAGCAAAGTTTTGGCATCAAAAATGTAGATTAAACAGCATAACTTTAAGATCAGAAACAGAGCGGCAGCCAAAATGCGCCAGCATCTTTACATAGACAATAGTTGATGATGATATATTGATGCTCTGGATATCGAATTTAGCACCTTTAAACACTTCAAGTGGCCCATTTTGGCCTGATGATCCATTAAGACACACCATGAAGGGTGCTGTCATTTGCCTGATAATAAATTGTATAATCAATCTTGTTACTTTCAAAACACGATTATGTTGATCGAGGGTTTGTGTTATCTGTCTTGATTGGCTGGATGTGTGATGAATGTAATGTGATTGTCAGAATGTGAGGCAAATTAGTTTTGATCGTTGGTGTAAGTGGTGTCAGGGTCTGTTTCATCGGGGCTGTTTGCTAGCGTTTGTCTTCTAATTGTTGTATCTGTTGACATCTCATGAACCCTTTCACCCTCTCCCTCTCTGCTTTTTGTCTCTGTTTTTTTTCTTCTCTTTCACTTTTTGTTTTCTTATTTATTACAGTTGCAATCACATGGAAAATGAATAGCCTATAATAATTCTGAAGAAAACTCACAAATTGAATGGGTCTTACTGCTGCCCACTCATTTACCCATCTTGTCTTGATTTCCACACAACATACACAGACATACGGTATAATTTTCTTCACATGTGATGCATGTATGATCATGCCACTTATACCACTAATTATGTAAGCACATACTTGAGTGCAAATAGTTGATATTATAGTTATATGAACATAGTTGATGAACATGCAGAATCGTGCGGTATTGTGTGAGCACAAGTGGAATCATATACACTTTGATTTTCAAATGAAACCAAAGTGAAACATGAAACTTCATTAGAGCTGCATTAAAGACGGGGGAGGCAGTTTATTTCAGCATATTGTAATTCAAGTGGTAGCCCAGGGTAAGCCGTTTTCTGAAAAAAAAAAGAAAAAAAAAAAGGCCTGAATTTAGAAATACAGCCCTCATCCTGCAGCTCTCCATTCGCTGTCCTAAGCCCCTCCCACCAGACAAGCGGGGGCATGTGCAGCATGGATGTATAAAAAGAACTGGATACAGCGTTGGAGGCGGGGCCCCGGTCATTCCTATGAGAGTTGCTCATTGGCGCATGAAGTCTAAATGGCTCGACTTCCGTCTGGAAAAGTACCCGGATCTTGGTGGAGTAGCGTTGGAGATGATTGGCGGAGTAGCGTCTGCTCGGTCACATGACTCGGTCACGGGGTCCTAACGTCACGCCGTCGTCACGGCTTGCGCTCCAGCCTCGGTCTGGTTCTCACTCACATGAACGGAGGAAGAGAAATAACTCTGGATTCAGCTATTAGTGCGTTTTACAACTTTAAAAACTGAATTTTTTAAATAAGGACTATTAGAGTGTTCATACTGGGGAGTTGATTCACCTCAAAATAAATTATCCGATGAGTTACAGACGTCTCCTTCCCAATGTAAGTCTATGGGAAAAAGTATTTTTGGGCACAATGCATCATGTGATTGACACGGAAATTACAGTATCGTCGCTTGGCCACTACGAAAGACGGTTCGGCGACCGGCGCTCTTCCTGGGGGCTTGATGTGCACGCATTTCATACAGTAACCAGTACAAGTACTAGTCATTCACTTCAACCACCATCCTGTTGAATCAGGCTTTCACTATCTGAAGTGACATGCATCTGCATCTGCAGCCAATAGCAACGCTCTCTCTCTGAAATGACCTGTGATTGGTCAAAGTCTCCCGTCACAGCCTAGATGTTCTAAAGCCTGAAAACAGAGCTATGAGGAGCCAAAAATATACTGCCTAGTCCAGCTTTAATCAATCATTTTATAATAACAATGGAACAAACAACTAATAGTAATGGGAAAGGGGTTGCTCATAGTGTATTTGTGTTCGGCCAACTGTTTGCTAACACATTCACCGTAACAACTTTACGGTGTCAATGTCATGTGTTTAGACGCAGTTAATAGCTAATAAAAAAAAAAAATAAGAATATGCAATTCACTTCAACAATGACAAAACAAACTGGGTCATTTTGTAGATGTGTTATGCTTATGGCTGTGGTCATTGAATTACTTTATCAATTATCAGTTATTTAACTTAATTAACCATGATCTCAAGGGAGTCTGAATGCCACCAATCATGGGGATGTTGTCCTGAGAAGCACAGTGCTGTGCAGACCTACTAAAGATATTATTAGTAAGGAAGAATATTTTTGTATATATAATTTGTTGAAAGACATATTCAAGTCATAGTCAAGGCAATATTTTCCTTCCATTTTTTCTTTTCTTAAACAAACATCCCTCCCCACCTTCTACCCATCCCCTTCCACCGCTGCCTTGGATGTCCATAAGGAACAAGTTTAACACAAAAGGTCATGATTCCATATGAAAAAAAGATAAGCAGAGTACAAGATGGAGAAGGTTCGTTGTAAAATAAATCAATGTAAATAAATGAAGTCTTCATCACCTTCTGCCTTTTGTTTTCAAAAAGGGATATATACTGTATATATATCTCTATATATGGATATATCTCTATATATACATATATAGAGATATATCTATATAGAGAGAGAGAGAGAGAGAGAGAGAGAGAAACATTTCCTGCTACAATGTAGCACATACGAAGAAATTAGGAAAAAGTTCTTTACAAAAATTAAATGTAAACTCCAAGATTTTGATTCCCTCTGACCAAAATAAAATACAACATCTACTTGGAGAAAAAAGTGTCATCGCCATAGAAGCAGCAGGATATGTCAGTGTATGTCACAGCCTAAGAGACAACCACAACAACACATTACAGATGTATCTCACACTCTGCCTTTTATTGACTCCTCTACTTCATGGTTTGTTTGTTTTTATATTGATCATTTGATATTGCAATATATTGTTGTTAATTGTTTTTTATTTGTTTGTTTTATTGACACAACAAACATGAATTACTTCTGTATTGTTTTCTACCATTTTCATGCATGCTCTTTTTAAATATCTATATATTGTAATTTGCTTAATGAATTGCATATATGTGTATATATATGTTTTTGTTCTTATTTTTTTATTTATTTTATTATTATTATTGAATTGACGCTTTGGCAATATTGTTCACCTGACAGTCATGCCAATAAAGCATATTGAATTGAATTGAATTGAATTGAGAGAGAGAGAGAGAGAGAGAGAGAGAGAGAGATGCACCAATCAGAAACAGGAAGAAACTGATGGAGGTCTAACCAGCTAATCAGATTCACCTACTGTATGTGTTTTTGTGTCTGAGAGTGCCGAGTCTTGGTTGGGCATAACTGGTGAAAACACAGAGAGGGTACTACCAGTACTACCAGTACTACCAGTACTACCAGTACTACCAGTACTACCAGTACTACCTGTACCTGGTACACACACAGGCCGTCATGTGGGATTCACCAGGAACACACTCAGTCAAGGTGTTCAAAAAATACGTGCAGGGAATAATTTCTAAATATTGATTACTTCCATGTAATCTAAAATGTATTACAGGGATGAGCTTCAATCCAAATATTGACTTCTTCCTAGCAGCAAGCTTCTACCATTACTGCAGGGACAGCCTTCGGTCCAATTAGAGTGCACCCATGGCAAAGTGGAGGATCTTGTATAAGCAGTAAAATTGACTTGACAGAAAAACATAGACAACAATTTAATGACAACAATGGAAACAAGCAAAAAAAAAGACAAATAGTTGAAAGGAAGACAGTGTTAGTACAATATTGATTTGAAATACTTCAGCAGGAGGCAGTTTGCACTAACTGTATATGAATATAGCGCTTCATAGCCTCTTCTTTGAATAAATCAGGCCGAAGAACAGCATTTACAACGCAGAGTGACAGGAAAGATGGAAGAGCCAGAGCTGAACCTCTAACATTACAGCTTTATGATTTGTCCATTACCCACCAGGATATGATTTTTAAATGGCATTTATGCTATATTGGTTTCAATAGAGAATGTCACATAATGTGAATTTGAGATGGGTTTTAATAATGCAGCCATTATTAAACAGCAGCAGTCATTTATCTGTTGAAAACGTGGACAGCAGAATTTTAAATCAAAAGTACCAAAAATGTCAAGTACAAATTCCACAGCAAATTGCCTCCCATATTTCACCAAATACATGTCCTTATTATGATAATATTAGTCCCGTGCGAATGATTTGGGGTCATATTTCTTTTGTATGTTTTTTTGTTTTCTTTCTGACTTTCTGACTCTTTGTCTATGTGGTGTGGGGAGGCTGCTTCACTGAACGGGGCTACAAAAGAAACACAGTGGAAAAATCACTTCAAAGAGCAAAGTCTACAAATAGAAAACAGTTACTTCAAACCAAGAACAAACCACACCAGTCTTCAAAAATGTATTTTGTGACGCAATATAGCGAGCAAGCGTTTCAAATAAGAAAACATCATAAAACGCAATTGGAACATTCTTCAGAGCGACGCATCTCTCCAACCACTGTTTGCAGAACAACCTATGTTCTCATACAGACGTGCACCAACACTGAAAGACAAGGTGGTATGGAGCTACCTGCACCTTCCACATGAACAACCTGGCTACAAAAGCCCCGTGGAACTTTTAAAGGTGGGAATTGCAATCTTTGTGATAATGTCATGAAAATCAATCACTTTCAAGATGTGAACACATCTCGCACATATCAAATGAGACATTTTGCTAACCGCAACACCACATATGTTGTATACAGATTGGAGTGCTTCTATGTAGGATGAACAAAAAGAAGACTAAAAAACAGAGTTGCGGAACATAAAAATGCCATCCGTACAAGGAATGCTGATTATGCTATGGCATTACATTATGAGCAAACGGGACATAGCAACCCTAACACACGGAAAATCATAGAGTTAGAAGTTGTTGAAAAGGACATCAGAGGAGGTGACCGCCTGAAAGGACTACTCTAACTAAAGACCTTTTGGATTGTACAACTAAAAACAACGAAACACCCCGGCCTCAATGATGAGATAGACTTTTCTCCTTTTCTGATAATTATCACTTATCACATATGCTGAAAGGTTATTATGGGATTTTTGCCCAATGATGCCAAAAGTATATTGCCTACTGCAGGTTTAATTCGAGTAAAATAGAGACTTTGCTTATCCCGTTCAAAACACAGACGTGGGGTCTATCCATCCATTATCTGTAACCGCTTATCCCATTCGGGGACATGGGGGTGCTGGAGCCGATCCCAACGGACAGGTCTCCAGACTATCACATAGACAGACAACCATTCCCACTCACACCTACGGGACAATTAGAGTCAACAATGAACCTGCATTTGGACTGTGGGAGGAGACCTGAGAACCCAGAGAAAACCCACACTAACACGGGCAGAACATGCAAACTCCACACAGAGGCGTCAGCGCTAACCACTGCACCACCGGGGTGTAATTTCTAAGACATGTGGGGTCCCCTCGTGATAGTGATGGTCCGTGTGAAAACGGCTGAGTCACACTGATAGATACCTGATAATATATCTGCATCTTTGTCCTCTATTAACCTATCATCGATTGATGTTCAATTATAGTCTCTTTTTATAAGAATATTATAAGATTAAATTACACATTGATAGAGTTTTTATCTACTACTAATCCTGCCTCTGATGTTTCTTCTTTGTAAATTGGTGATATTTATGATAATGTTTCTCCAGTTCCTGTTTTAATGTTTATTGAATGCTGTTATTATTCTGTTTCATCAATTGCAAAGTAATTTATGGCTTTGTGCGTGGATGGTTAATTATTAATTTATTGAGTGATTGGTCATCTGTAAATTTCAAAATAAAAATGTATGATGCCTTTTTTCGTGACAACAATGAAGAGGCGATCAGACTGTGTAAAGCTCCAATAGGCTTCACCTGAGAGGTGAAACCACGGACACAAAAAGCATTTGCTGCTGCTGCTCATAAAGCTTATGAGCCTTCGATTGTTACCGTGCCCTCAATTATGATTTATGCTCCTAATCATCATTTTGATCAAGTCAGACCACTCATCTGGATTAAGACATCTAGGCCGTAAAACAAATTGTTGAGAGATTTATTGCCTGAATTGAACTGAAATTGTATATGATTTTTAAAGTAAGGGATCATGCCCTTGGCACACAGACATTCATCACGATCTGTAAAGGTGTACCAAATAAACAGGTGACATCTTGCCATGCACTCGCCCTGTTTGAGATGGGAATTGGGACGGGGGCGGGGACGGGGATGAGGATGGGGCAGCATGTCTCATCCAAACTTGTCACATACTGACGCTAAGTCGGTACCCCTTGGTGTCACTTTAATGCACCGGGTATCCCAGCCTGTCAAACTATGACGCTTTATTACGGCCTGTTTCACATGAGTTAACTAAGTAAGGACTGTTTCATTAAAAAGACACATCTTTTCTTGTGACTGTTATACCAAAGTAAGTTAATTGATTTCTCACAATCTTAAATAGAAGGTTAGTATTCTCTGATGTAAGTGCTTCTCCATTCACAGGGAAAAGTTCACTTTTGTAGAGGGACACTTTATGTTCAACTGCCCTCCTCCAAACCCTGAATTATCCCTGTAGCTACGGATAGGGATAGAGATAGGGATAGAGATAGGGATAGGGATAGAGAATAGGGATAGAGATAGGGATAGGGGTAGAGGATAGGGATAGAGGATAGGGATAGAGGATAGAGGATAGAGATAGGGATAGAGGATAGGGGATAGAGATAGGGATAGAGGATAGAGATAGGGATACTGATAGAGAATATGGATGAGGATAGGGATAGGGGATAGGGATAGGGATAGAGAATAGGGATAGAGGATAGGGATAGGGGATAGGGTTAGAGCAGTGGTCTCAAACTCAATTTACCTGGGGGCCGCTGGAGGCAGAGTCTGGGTGAGGCTGGGCCGCATCAGGTATTCCACAAAAAAAGCTTTGTTAAAAAAAACAACAATCTTCTCAAACGTCATTATTAACAGTTCTTTAACTTGAATGGGTTCTTCTGAACATGAACTGTCCTGAACATGAATGGAACATTGAAGAACATGAACGGTTCTTCTGAACATGGCCTCTATTGCGTCTCCCACTTTTCCTGAAATTGTCTGTGCTCGTCACCAACCTTTCTCTTCACTGCAGGCTTTGAAAAAGACATGATTGGGGCTGTGTGACAAGATATATATTCATTCCACTTGGTGTCACTCCGCAATAAAGTTGTGCCTGCTGTGTTTGTGTTGCTCTGCAATTACACCACCAAACCGCTAGTTGGCGGCGGCGTCTCTATGAGTTTCCTTCTTCTTCTTGTACTACAAACAGAAACTGAGGGAGTTGGAGCTAATAACTGTTGAACCACAGAACTTTTACTGACATTACTGCAACGCCGAAAAGAGAAAATATATCTGAGTGGATTTGTGTGAACAAACATTGAAAAGATGGAGGCAGAGAGAAGTAGAACTTGGTCCTGGCCGCTCAGCATCGCTGAGAGACTGGACCAATCACAGCTGTTGCGGTCTGCGTCGCCGCGACGTGTAGTTACATTTCTGGAGAGGTGCACGTCAGGCTACGGCGTCGATTCAACGCAGAAGTATAAATCAAGCTTTAATCGAGTTTATGCGATGTTACACGGGCGCCGCCACAGTTGTTGTGAAATGTTTCTCTGCTTGCATCAAGCCCGGCCGATTGCCCGCCCCCGGGAGCCATATACCCCACTGTGATTGGTAGGTTCGTTCAGCTCGGGCTCGCGCAACAAAGGGACCTTCCACGGCAAACTGCCATTCACATAAAACTCGCGGGCTGAGGGCGCCTGGTTAGCTCAGTTGGTAGAGCGGGCGCACATGTAACAAGACTTGGTCCTGACCGCGGCGGCCCGGGTTCGAATCCGGCCTGTGGCCCTTTCCGCATCCACTCTCTCTCTCCCCCCTTTCCAAGACTCTATCCACTGTCCTGTCAATAAAAATGAAAAAATGCCCCCAAAAAAAACTTTATAAAAAAAAAAAAAATTTGCGGGCCGCACTAACATTAAACTTTCATATCAAGGTGGGGGCCACAAAATATCGTCTTGCGGGCCGCAATTGGCCCGCGGGCCGCGAGTTTGAGACCCCTGGGTTAGAGGATAGGGATAGAGGATAGGGATAGAGGATAGGGATAGGGTTAGAGGATAGGGTTAGAGGATAGGGATAGGGTTAGAGGATAGAGGATATAGGGTTAGAGGATAGGGATAGAGGATGGGGATAAAGGATAGGGTTAGAGGATAGGGATAGAGGATGGGGATATAGATAAAAAAGTAGTGGGCTTAAAGGGCACCCTTGACGAGTTCCCCGTTGGAGGTTGAAAGATTGTGAATGTTCAGAATTGGAGAGAATTGAGGCAGTAGGGGACAGATATAATAATTTTATCCAAGTGATAAAACTTGGTCCAAAGTTGAATTTTCTAATATTGCAAATAAATACATCCACTCCACGCAGTCCAAAGCTTTCTCTGTGTCTAGAGAGAGGACACATTTAGGGACTGAGTTTGAGGGCAAGTACAAAATATTGAATTGGCGACGTGTCTTTTAACAAAGCCGGTTTGATTCTTGGATATAAATGTTCTCCAACCTACGGGCCAGAACTTCAGCTAAAATTCTGTCATCAATGTTTAATAAGAACCCATGGAACCCATTTTCATTCACATATCTTGAGGTCAGAGGTCAAGGGACCCGTTTGAATATGGCCATGCCAGTTTTTCCTTGCCAAAATTTTGCCTAATTGCATAGCGTTATTTAGCGTTCTTCCTGACAAGCTAGCATGACATGGTATCTTCACTTTAGCTTAGAAACTGATCCCGGTACAACTTCTGAAAGACAGAATAGCAGCCGGTCACTATCATAACTTGCAAAACAAAACACCGGTTTCGAACGCCGCTCTCCCACTTATAAGTCCTGTGTTTGTTGGACCAATACACCTTCCCACCTACCCACCATAAGTAGTCTTTCTCACATAACAAAAGTTCGGAAACTTGTGTTTGGTGGATTATTTCTCTGTTGTTACAATGCTAATGGTCATTGTATTTTACATGGTTGGAAAGCCTGTTTATTTACCTTCACAATGATGTCCAACTTGTAAGCATCATGCATTTGTGGGATGAGCAGCACAGCTGATTATGTGGGTAACACCCAAGAAAATATTGCCAAAATTCTCCGTCAATGGTAAACAGTGTATTCTCCTGTTAGTATTGACTCTTGTTTTGAGTTGTTTGGTGGATTGGATGATTGAACTCTCTATCAGTAACAAGGAACAAACAAGACATATTGGCAATTTTACACTTTATTCATTTAATACACGGTCATGAGCCTCAGTAGCGGTGGAAGATCCATACGCAGCCACAACAGCCTGGCACCTCCTCCTCATGCTGGTCACCAACCTGGTCACACGTTGCTGTGGCAAGGCAAGGCAAGGCAAGGCAGGCAAGGCAGCTTTATTTGTATAGCACATTTCAACAACAGGGCAATTCAAAGTGCTTTACATAAACATTCAAGAACATTGCGACAAAGTGCAAAAGAACATTAAGACATAATTAAAACAGTTATAAAAACATAAAAACATTAAAACATTAAAGATTAGAAAATAAAAGCTAGGATAGAAGCTAAAATAGCTGTGGGATGGCGTTCCATTCCTCAACCAGGATTCATTGCAGGTCAGCCAGCGTGGTTGTGTTGGTCACTCTAACACGTACAGCACGCCCAAGCTGATCCCACAAGTGTTGAATTGGGTTGAGGTCTGGACTCTTGGCAGGCCGTTCCATTCTCTCTACTCCCACATTGTGGATGTAGTCTGTGATAACCCTGGCTCTGTGGGGGCGAGCGTTGTCATCTTGGAGGATGAAGTTAGGTCCCAGATTGTGGAGATATGGGATCGACACTGGCTGCAGAATCTCATCCCGATATCTCACTGCATTGAGATGGCCTTCAATGATGACAAACCTTGTTTTGCCAGTGAGGGAGATGCCGCCCCACACCATGACACTGCACTGTATATATATATTCTACGTAATTAACTCTGAAGTTTGACTTCCGTCACTACACAACATGTGACAAATGTCATATGACAACTGTCACTACAATACATTACACCTTCATGCAGGCGTGTAATATTCACGTCTCAGCGAAACAAAACGTGACACTGACACATTTTCTTCTGTTGGTCAGGCAGGTCTATTACACACTTTGCTGTGAGACTGGCCTGGTTGGTGCGGTACCGTCTGCCAGACGGCAGCAGGTATAACAGTTTGTGGCTTGCCTGGTTTGGATCTCTGTTGATCCTGTTGGCGTTCTCCCTACACCGCTGGGTGAAGTCGTCCTCCATTGATGGACATCACCAGCTCCGTCCTGGTGAAGTGTTGAGCAGTTGTCACCACCCTCTGTAGAGCCTTACGGTTGAAGACAATGCAACTGCCATACCAGGGGTCTCTTTTATAAAACAGTGCATAGGATCCACACCAAATGTTGGCGTACGTTTTCTGTCTCTACTAGGTTCCAGAAATGCTGTGAATGCTGTTGAGAATTTAGCTGGACATCGTTTTGGAGGTTTATAACCTCCATCTCCATCACCACAGGATTGACACAGAACAGTTCGGCCATCTGTCCTGAAATCTCATCTATGTGCACCTCCTGAAGGGGTAGAAGGGGGGACCTGAAGGGGTTGGCAATAAATGTCACACAGGGCTCAAGATTCTCAAAGTCACTGAATCTGTCTGCAAACTCCTGCCCAAGCTTGGACAGTAGGTCACAGAACTTGTGTACGTTCACAACGTCAGCTGCCCCTGCATGGCTTTCCAACATCTTTAACACTGAGGGGAAGTGCTGAAACTTTTTTGTTTTCGCTTTTTTACTGAATATAAAATGACAGTTTTGCTTTGAACGCCTTAACAGCGCTGATCATATCACATATGTTTTTATCTTTACCTTGTAACTGTAGGTTCAAGTGATTCAGTTTCTCAGTTACATCCGTCAGGAATGCAAGATTCAAGTAGCCACTCAGCATCAGACAACAGGGTGGTATCTTCCTCCCTTGATTGATGAAGGGTTTTTTGTGCTTCGTTAGCGTGTGCGCCACTTTAAATGAAGCCTCTGCTGCAGCGTTGGCCTTCTTCGTCGGTTTGGTAAACAGAGGCTGTCGTCGTTTAAGCTTTGTTTTCAGGTCCTTTACCTTCTCTGTTCGTAGACTGCTACCAGCTGGAAAGTCCCGTGAAAAGTTGCCGTGGACTTTGGTAAAGTGGCGTTCGACGTTACATCTTCTACCGACTGACACGCTCACACCGCAAATGAGACGCACACACTTGTCATTCACATTCGTGAAAAAAAAACTCTGTTTCCCATTCCACATGAAAATAGTATGTTTTTTGCCTTTTCTTGGCCTGGCTATTTTCTGCGGTCATTGTCAGATCTGGTGTGTGCTCGCTAGCCTGCTAACATCTCCTAATGTTAAGGCATCACTGACGTAACTAAATTTGGCAGCAGCGTAACTCGTTTAATTGACAGCTGATTGGCAAATAATCAGTTTGTTTCAGAAGGGGGCGGGATGTCTGTGAATTGGTTTGGATAGAAATTTAGGTTTACCATGTGAATTTGTCTCATCAAATTTGAACCTTTAGCGAGCGACTCAGAAACGGGTCGCGAGCGACGTGTTGGAGACCCCCGAACTAGACTGAAACTATGAAGGATACAAATGACTGAAACGTGACTAAAACTAATAAGCATTTTCTTGTAAAGACTATGACTAAATCTAAAATAGCAGCCAAAAGGAACACTGTCATGCATATACAGTACATTTGTACAGAGCCCCCCTAGATGATGTGTTCCGGTAAAGTTGGAAAGATTCAAACTTCCTGGATCAATAACTCATAACCAAAATTTTGTCAAAACACAAACAAGGGCTCTTTCTAACCGTAGTAAGGTAGACAACGAGCTACAACCTCATTTTAATCAACACATAACACATAACATTGGTCTCTATAAGATGACTGGTCAGAGACCGTCTACAAAGTGCAACGCCGAAAAGAGAAAAATATTCAATAACCAGTATTATACAGTATACATTGAATATTCTTCCCATTAAAGATTCACCGAAATTATGCAAAACCATATTTTTCCAAACTAAGTGTTGTAGTACAACTATGAGGAGATCATTGATGTGAGAAGTAATTTTGGTGGTACTACACTGTATAATACTGAAATTATTAAATATTTTTCTCTTTACGCCGTTGCACTTTGTAGACGATCCCTGACCACTCGTCTCACCGTCGGCTGCACATACAGTAGAGACCAATATAATGTGTTATGTGTTGATTAAAATGAGGTTGTAGCTCGTTGTCCACCTTACTATGGTTATAAAGAGCCGTCGTTTGTGTTTTAACAACGTTTCGGTTATGAGTTATTGATCCAGGAAGTTTGAATCTGTCAATATCTTTCCAACCTTACCGAAGTACATCATCTAGGGGGGCTCCGTACATCAGCAATGCATGGACTGTCAGGATTGATTAGAAGAAGTGCTCTATGAAGTAACTCGAGGGAACGAGTTAATAAAAATGTTCTCCTAGGGGTCTAGGGGGGCTCCGTACATTTATGATTCATTCCAGATAGTTAATTTCTGGCTGGACACTGCTGAGCTTAAGCCTTCAGCCTTTAGGTCACTGTATAATTCTAGTTGCCTCCAATTGATGGAGATGTGTGGAACATGTTATGGAAAAGTGGACCTCATTGATGAACATGTACGTTTTCAGTGGCTATGTAGCAAACTTGCAGATCTTTGAATCTTTGCCAATAATCCCATATGGTGCTGGAATGCATGCATCTCTCCACACCCAAAGCCTCTGGAGAGACATGTGGCAGATCTAAAGCACAACTTACTTTATTACAACTTGCTTGCAAGTTGCCAAATACCTCACGCTGATTTCTCATACGCAGCCATCTGTCAGGCCGGATATCAGCCAGCCTGAGCCCTCAACCAAACCATTATCCACCATTGTCCAGCCAGGTCAGCTCTTGTCCACGATTAGCATCCAGACAAAACCAATCCTTTGTCTATTACAGCCATCATGGTGTTTAGCTCTCTCAGTGAAAGGCCACATTCTTAACAGAATTAAAACAGATGATCCACACACCAAATAACTCCCGTTAGAAGGATTTTTTTTGCTGTAACATTTCAAGCACCAGGCTCTTCTTCAGCTCTTCTTCAAATTCTTAACAGGGCCTCATTTGGTAGCAGCGACACTCAACTAAATGTGATAATGGGTGAACAAAACTCGCCTGGCTCGTTTTTATGAAACAAATTTATATTTTTGCATTCAAAGAGTCTCACTTCCTCTCCTCAAATGCATTACTTATTTATGTCTGCACCACTTAAGACACACATCCCCAGGATACGACAGATAACACACATTTGAAATGTACTGAGTCGTAATTACAACGGCTTGTTGTATTTTCATCCTTTGTGTTTGACTGGAGATGTGTTTGTGTGATGTGAAGAACGATGTTGCTGATTTTATTTATATTCCCGTGTTATTCTTAAAGCAGTTTTATAGCAAGAGTAAAATAATAATTGTTGTATTGCCAGTGATGATTATGATTTTGTTGTTGCCCTGGTACTGAAAAGATAAAAGCAGGCTTTCATTTGAATTAAATGTGAGGATGAGTAATTACAGTTGTAAGTAATCGTAAGTGGTAAATGACAGTGATTACATGAGCAGTTAGTGTGAGGGGTAACACTTGACTGCTGTGAGGACAAAGTATAAATGTAAGTGATAATGTACAGCGAGCCGGTCATTTTTGTGAAAGAATACCCAACAGGGCGGCGGAGGGGTGCAGCATCGCCCTGAAGGGGATTCTTCGGTCCGCCAGAGTCCGACATCTGAACTGCGCCCATAGCAACGGTCTGTTATACAGAAATAACAGACCACAGAACGCCGTGATTGACCAATCAGAATCGAGTATTCAACACAGCCGTGTAATACAAATATATATACTGTATTTAACCTAACCGTGGCCCTGATTTTAACTGTTTGAGTATCCCTGGTGATTTCAAAGCTAGATCTGGGCTTGGAATTATTCACCTAAATCTCAGAAGCAGTGGAGGCTGGCCCATAGAGGCAGAGGAGGTTGATCCTCCTCTTTTTTTTTTGAGAGGCAAGATATTAAAAAAAGAGTAATTGGTTGAAATAAACCATTACCAAGTCTCAGTATCATTTATAAAATATTTTTTCTTTCTTCTTTGTAATAAATCCATTATTTAATAAAGTCTAATTAAAATGCTTAAACAGCGACAACTGCAGGTCAGAGGGGAAAGAGCAGCCTGTGTGTGTGAAGTAGTTGTGGCATCGTGGGGGTTAGAGGAGGTTGAGCACCCTCCGTCCTCCCTTAGGGCGGGACCTCTCCTATCAACTCAATGGCTGTTTTCGAAACCGCATACTATACTAGTAGTACATACTGATTTGGCCAAAATGTAGTATGTAGTATGCAGTATGCGAACAAAAGCAAAATCTCCAGTATGCCAGAAATACCCGGATGACGTACTGATTTAGAAAAATTCTCCAGTATGCATCGGACCAGTCTAGCTCGCCTACTGTATCCCACAATGCAAAGCGCCGGAACAGCACAGGCTACGGGTATAAAAACAGCAGCCAGAAGCTGCTCGTTTTTTACGTTTTCTGTAGCCATTTCAACACTAAATTCACTTCTGAAAGTTTTTGAGGCGAGAAATCAACTGTGTAGATTATTAATATCGGCAGTTTTACGAAGTTAGATGGCGAATCGAACATTTGTTCCACCGTTGTCGGAGTTTAGAAGCTCCACAGAATACCGTGACAGCCAGCGAGCGCCTGCCCGGGTCGCTGCCAGCAAGCCGGGTAGTCACGCTCAGAGACCGCTATGAGCTGCTGGAGCTCTCTAGAGACCGGTCTGTAGACGAGAGGCTTTGATTTCCTTGTTGACGGATAGTTTGTTTAAATATCACAACACAGATGTCCATATAAATTAACAGGAACCTGTGTTTATTTGCCTTTTTTCGAGTTAAAAAGCTCCACAATCACCCGCGGGCGTAGCTCGCTGGAGAGCCGGCCAGCGACGCTCACAGAGCGGCTGCAGAGCAGCAGAGTGGCGAGGGAAGATGAGAGGAGAGGAAGAGGAGAGAGAAGAGGAGAGGAGAGAGAAGAGGAGAGGGAAAGAGCAGCTTCTGACGGGGCAGAGAGGTTCCTGATGAGACAACATGACACTTTTTTAACATTTCTCTAATATCTGGAGGGAGATCAGTCCTTTTGCTGTAACTGAAAAAGCAGTTTGAGTAAAGTAAACGTTGTGGATGAATGTTTTATATTTCCCGTCTCTCCTCGTTGATGATCCTGTTTGTCGGACTTCTTTATGAGCTGTCAGAATAAATAGTTTAAACCTGCAGTATCTTATAAAGTAAACAAGCACAACATAAACAACAAAATCAAAGTTGTATTTTTTGATAATATTGTAATAGTGGTACAAGTTAGTTTTTTTGTCCTGTGCTTTAAGAGCTGGTTTGAAGGCTTAAGCCTCGTCTAGCATACTGCTAAATACATCACTTTAACTGTCACATACTGCATACTACTGAGGAACGCAGTATACAGTATGTACTGTATACTGCATACTGCGCTCCTCAGTAGTATGCAGTATGCGGTTTCGAAAACAGCCAATGTCTTTCATTATTTTCATGCTAGTCTGTGATTGGCCAAAACACGTCAAATGACGCTCCAAGGGAAGATAACCTCCCTTAACTAGTTACCAATCAACAACCAGCAGAATACATGATAAACAGCGGGTTGGTCCAATGGTGATGTAGCAGTTTATTAAGAAATTATAACGTGTAAATTGTGAACTACTTTTAAACACATAAAACAAATCCTTTTTATTTAGGCCTGTTTACTGAGCTGTACAGTAGCTAGCTACTAGTGTCGATTTATCGATCAGCCCTACAAGTGTTAGCTAACGCAGCAGTTAGCTTGTTGTAGCAGCCTTGAAGAACCCGGTGGAGCAGTGTGTCGCGCGTCACTAGAAGCCTGTCTGTAAACTGCCTGTACAGCAGTCCGTTGCACCGAGATCCAGAGCAACATGTCAGACCGCTGGCTGCACGCCACCTTAGTCCTGCCGTGGGTCAGCCTGGACAGCTGAGCGAGGGTCGGGGCTGCCTGAGGCACGCTGCAGCAGCAGGAGTCGTAACCCGTCGGGGAGTGGATGGAGAGAGCTCCTCTCGTGCACTTTCACTTCACGCACAAGCATATTCGTTTCCTCGCTTCTCCAATTTGTTGAATCCGCCTTTTAAATAGCAATGTACCAATGTGCAGGCGCACCTGGCTTTTAAAGGGAATGGGAGATGACACTACGATTGATCCCCGTAATGCCCAAAACACACCCATTTTTAATTAAGACACTAAGTACAACCTGTTTGCCCCTTGTGCCTGACTTTAACAAGCAGAAGTGGAGTTGGACACGCCCTAAATGCACTTGCGCATTGCGCTTTAGACCATGCACCATAGATCCTTTAAATAGGGCACATAATCTTACACAACTAATACATCAACTAATACATCAACTCATCCAAATCTTAAATGCCCAGAGAAATCCTGTCTTCTTGATTCATTTTTAACAAATGCTCCTCATAAATATTATATTTGGCTATTTTTGCAAATGATATGAGTGATCATTGTGTTGCAGTCGGGCAAGTTAAACTTCAAAAGTCAAGACCACAAATTGTTCTTAGACAAGATTTTAAGCAATTCTGTGAGCAAACTTTTCTTCATGATCTGTGGGACTTTGGAACAGGATCTATCTTATTAATAATGTAGAACTGGTGTGGAAATAATTTCATGATGCTTTTACTAAAATTATAAATAAACATGCTCCTTTGTGTAAATTTAGAGTGAAAGGCCGAAACCATCCTTGGTTTTCCCCGCAGCTACCCAGTCTACTAAAAGAAAGGGATGTTGCCTGAGCTAAGGCTAGAAAATCCAAACCTCAGGCTGACTGGCTGATTTTCAGACAGCTCCGAAATCGTTTCACATCTCTCATCAGAAAGTATAAATCCGAGTGCTACCTTTCTAAAACTACTAGTAACTTAAATGATTTCATTCTTCATGACTTCATTCGGGAATCTAATTACAAATTGTCAGCTTGCAAAATCCTGACCCTCACCTACAAAGCCCTGCACCAACTGGCTCCCCCCTACCTCTCTGACCTCCTCTCCCCCTACCAACCCCCACGGTCCCTCAGATCCACCTTAGCTGGTCTCCTCTCCACCCCCAAGACCAACCTCCGCAGCTTTGGGGACAGAGCATCCTCCAGGGCAGCTCCCAGGTTTTGGAACTCCCTCCCGCAAAACATCAGAGACTCTGATTCCCTCACCCTATTCCAGTCCCGCCTCAAGACCCATCTCTTCTACTCTGCCTACTCCTAGCCCCCCAACCCATACCCATTTGTCTGTGTGTGTGTGTGTGTGTGTGTGTGTGTGTGTGTTCGCCTGTGTGTGTCGTTTGACTGCTGTTTGTCTCACACCGCTTCCCGTTTATATTGTTAAGCGTCTTAGAGTTACAGAAAAGCGCTATATAAGTTGAATTTATTTGTATCATTCTTATTATTGTGAAAGACTCATGTAATGTAACTGATCAATCTCTTCTTAATTCTTATTCTTAACCGTTTTAATGAATATTTTGTTTCTTCAGGCTCCTTATTTGATTCTTTATGTCCAGATCAAAAATATCCTAATGAGCACAGGGCTCACTCTTCACCAGCCCCACGCTTCACTACTTTTATTCATTTTAATGTGACAGAGGTCCATAGAGCCTTTCAGCAACTGGATCCAAACAAATCTGCAGGTCCTGACAAGCTTGATCTCCACTTTCTCAAGCTAGCTTTAGACTTTATAGCAGAACCTCTGACTCATATTTTTAATCTTACCCTTTCCAGCAATGAGATTCCTAACATATGGAAATCTGCCCATGTTCTCCCTTTGCTGAAAGGAGGTTTATCCGTCAGTAGTTAATAACAGCTTAAAGAAGTCTTGGACACCAATGGGATTTTATCACAACATCAGTACATCAGAAAACAACACAGCACAACAACGGCTGCTATTAAAGTGGTGAATGACATCATTGCGGCACTGGACTGCAAAAAAATATTGATTTGTCAAAAGCTTTTGACACAGTTGACCATGTCACTCTGGCAGATAGACTCTACAACATTGGCATGCTGTAGGGTTGGTTTTAAAGTTAGACTAGAACACAATGGCCCAATTCCAAACGACCCCCTTCACGCTCTCCCTACCCACTTCCACTCCGTTTGTGCGTTCGCGTGGAGGGTCCGCCATCCCAGACCAATCAGAGGGGATTGGAAGTGGGTTATAAAACCCTCCAACAGCGAGCCTGCATCGATACCGACTTAACCAGCTGCCCTTACTGATCACGTGCAACGCCGTTCAGTGTTCCTCATGGAACACGATCCAATGTCAGTTCCGTGTGACTATCGATATAAACATTTACTGGTAATCTACTCAAACTGATAGATATTTAATTTATTCTGCTTTATCGTCATACAGACGTCAACAACATAACGTAAATAGGTTGTATTTAGGATCAAATATACCCTTTTCTAGACTAGAACAATTTAGACATGTTCATTAGATTGTAAATTGTTGTATATTGCATGTATGTATGTATACAGTATATATATATATATATATATATATATAACACACAACATATATTTATTATTTTTACCCCTATCAGGAGCTATAGCCCCATAATTAATTATATCTTCAACTGTGCAATACTAACTTATGTTGGATTTATTATGTACAAAAGTGCTTACAATGACCTGCAATAACCTGACTGTTGGATTTGTTGTGAATGGAGTGATTGCGAGGAAAGGGAGGTAGCAGGTGCTGTTTTTCTTTTGCAAGGTCAAAGAGAGGAAGGAGTCAGAAGGAGATAACGAAGAAGACATGCAGCAGAAACATCACGTGCCATAAGCTCATGAATGTTAATATTGTGTAAACTATGAATAGGCTGGATCAGGGATAGCTCGGGGTTCAGACTTCGCGAACTGACCCATGCACTGTATGTTGTCAGGGACACGTAGGTTGGATATCTGTATACTCTTTTATTTTTACTTATGCAACATTAATTGTTCGGAATAAATTGTATTATTATGCTTTAACCCGTCTGTTTGGAAAATCTCTTTGTCACACAAGATTAACCAGCACGTAACTGGGCCTTGACCTCTCGGAGGTAGAAGGCCAGTTCCTTCACTTAACAGTGCAATAATGTCGTGCAATAATCCAGTTGTGCAATAATCTGGTTTACTCCGGCATTAACACTACATGTATTTATACAGAACATTTAAACTAATATTTTTATTTTACACTATTCTTGCATTTTTATAAATACATGCATTTATATTATTATTCTTCAGCAGTATTATTGGGAATGTCATTATATATATTTCTTATTTATATTTTCTTATGATTTCTCTATTTTTATATATTTATATTTACAGTATATTCTAGAACGGGAGCAAAACGGACTCATTTCCCCCCCGGGGGATCAATAAAGTACTTATGATTCTGATATTTATTTTCTTGCCGGAGAGAGGGAAGTTCGTCCCGAAGTGGCCGCTGTATTGATCACCTCCACCTTAAAGAAGGAGCTTCATTGAACTGTGATTGTGACTACACACGGAGTGCACTCCACCACGGAGTGGGAGGGTGGAGGGGCCGGACTGGAACTGGGCCAATGTGTGCAGTCTTCATCTTCCTTTCTCCCTGTATCTAAAGGCGTCCCCCAGGGATCCACACTAGGACCGCTGCTGTTCTCATATATGTAAATCATCTTTGTGATCATTTATCAAATGCTGCTTTCCATTTTTATGCAGATAATACAGTTATCTATTGCTCATCCCCTTCAGTAGCACAGACCCTTGAATTCTGCCTTTGATGTGGTTCAGTCCCATTTAACTCAACTTCAGATCCAAAAACATGCTATTCTCTAAAGGCAAAAAGTTCAAATCTGATCTTCCTAAGGTCTCAACTGCTCAAGGCTTTGATATTGAAATGGTCCCAACAGAAGTATTTAGGTATTATTATTGACCAAAACTTGTCTTTCTAATCACACATTGAAAACCTGGTTTTCAAGCCTAAACTTAAATAGGGTTTATTTTTTAGAAAAAAATTCAGTTTCTCCCTCCAGGCGAGGAAACATTTGATTTCATCAACTTTTTGACCTTTATTTGATTACGGTGATGTGCTCTATATGAATGCACCTGACCAGTGCCTAAAGAAGCTGGATACTGGTTACCATTGTGCTTTACATTTTATAACTGGCTGTGGAAGTCTCGTACATCACTGTACCTGTATGCGGCAGCTAAGTGGCCATCTCTGTATGTCCGCAGACTTTCGCATTGGTTGGCTCATATATCTAAATTCTTCCGTGGACTGGTTCCTTCTTGTGTTTATACCTGTGTAAAAACCAAAATCAATATAGCTTGCGCTCTCACAATATTCTACAGTTCCCAAGGTTAGAACAGAACTGGGTTAAAAAGCTTTTAAAATGCTTCTCCTTCTTCCTGGAATAATGTACAGAAGGAACTGAAATTGTCACAGCTGATTACTACTGTACGGGGGAATTTAAGCCCATTTTAAAGGTCCCATATTATGCAAATTTTCAGGTTCATACTTGTATTTTGTGTTTCTACTAGAACATGTTGTAATGTTGTAATGTTAAAAAAAATGTTATTTTCCTCATACTGTCTGCCTGAATATACCTGTATTTACCCTCTGTCTTAAACGCTCCGTTTTAGCGCATTTTGACGGAATTGCAAAAGAATTGCATTGCTAGGCAACAGTTTGGGTCCATGTGTATTTCCTGTCAGCTGATGACATTCACATACACTGCAATCAGGAATAAACTGGGACACATTTAGAATGTTTAAGTTTAAAACTGTGCAAAGGGTCTAAATATTGTATATTTGTGACATCACGAATGGGCAGAAATCCTGACAGCTTGTTTCAAATGCAGAGTTTCTGAATACGGGCTGTGTGTATTTCCCTGTGGATTGAGCGTTTCAATACTTTCACAGTATTTATATAGGACTAAAGCCTGTTTTATAATAAAAAAAAACATTAAAAAAATCACTTTTTTACAATACGGGACCTTTAAAGGATTGTGAAAATAGCACCCTTGGTAAATGTGATTGCTATTAAATTTTTCACTGAAATTGTTTGATATTGACCTGTTTCATGCATTATAACTTTTTTTTGTATTGTATACTAACTGGATATTATACTCATTCACTCGTAGTGTGTAACAGTTGTATTTGTCTTCTTGTATTGTTTGTGTTTATTGTTGTAACAATGTTTGTGCTGCCCTCTTGGCGGGGGAATGAGACACTGCTATGACGTGTGACAGAGGCCACATGAAATGTAAAAAAAAGGATCCATTCAAAATAATGGAGGTGACCGAGCCCCCCTGTACATTTCATTAAACATAGCTTTCTCTTCTATCCTGTCCCAGAGGAGCACTGAATGAAGTGAGAGGTGTGTGAAGTTCATCTGGTGAGCAGTGGTAGCTTCATCTCTCCCTTTAGGTTTCAACAGACGGCTGGGATTACACAGCGACAGGAGGAGGAGACAGCAGTACCTCAAGTGGAATCATTGGTTTCCAGTAGAAGTGTTCTCACTGTCAACAACCAGTCAGTTTGTGTTCAGTGAAGAAAGTCTCTCAACACTGAGAATCCCCCCCACCCTTTCACCCTTTCACCCTCACACCTTTGTCTCCTCTAATGTGCAGGGAAATGAGCAGCATTCATATATAGCTCCTGACAAAGCATCTGATTTTCTTGTTTCCTCTGCTTTTGTGCTGTCACTTTCTTCTAGTGTTGTTCCCTATTTTCATTCCACCACTTTAGTCTGCATTGTTGCAGTGATAGCTTGTGCAGTGTTGCATCAAATTCTGCTGCTCTCGTTCTCCTCCGTCTCTAGTTCTCAAACTAATAGTGCCACCCAGTGGTGAAGAAGAAAAGGAAAGACACAAAGTGAATCATCCGATTGATTTTAAAACATTCAAATTGGTTGAAAGGATTTTAGCCAAAGGCAATTTCTACATGAAAACATCAATTCTGCAGATTCACCAAGAATATTCAAACTAGTATATTCACTGTTTGTACTTTAGCTTAATAAGTGACAGTAGCCTTACATTTATTCAGAGTGTATGTTAACACAAGTCTATAATATTCCAAGGGAATAGTTTGGATGTGACCTTTATGTGAGAGCTGTGTGATTTAATTATTGCAGCAGTGCTACATTCTTCATCCCATGAGGCCACAATATGTAATTACAGACTAGTGAACACATAAAGGATGACAGTCTGCCTGGTTTTCTCACTTCTCCTCTGTTCCTTTTTGACAGTGCCAGCCAGATGTTTTACTTACTTTAACAGCAGCACAATAATAGAAGCATAGCTGGGAGGAAGGTTTGGCTTCAGTAAGAAAATGCAAATCTTATTGTTCCATTGTATTACAAATATTGGATTTTAATAAGAAGAAGTAACTGCAACAATATGATTAATTTTGGGTTGTCAATGTTGTAAACTGGTGAAAAACGTTCACGTACCCCCATGTAGTGATACATTTGTCAAATGCCAAACCTGTTGGTGAAATTCATGGAACACACCTCCAAACAGAACTTCAATCAGGAGAGACAAGTGAATGAAGAAAAGGTAACTAAGTAAAGTTTATTTGTATAGCACCTTTCACAGATACAAAATCACAAAGTGCTTTACATTAATAAAAAATACATCAATCAATATTAAAAGTAACGATGACAAGCGAAGGGCTGTCAAGCTAAAAACATAACAAAACAAACAAATGAGGAAAGAGACACATAAACAGGTACAAACACAGTCAAGAAAAGGCCAATAAAAGCAATAAATAAAGTGGAGTTGTTATTCAGACGAATTAACAAAAGCCTGACTGAATAAAAGCGGTTTTCAGCTGCTTCATAAAAATGTCACAGGACTCTAGGGATCGCAGCGATAGAGTGTCTAGGGATCAAAGCGATAGGGGGACGGCGTTCCATAGGTTGGGTGCGACAGCTTGAAAGTCACGGTCACCTCGGGTTCTGTAGTGGGTTCGGGGGACTGCCAGAAGTTTTTGGTCAGAAGACTTAAGAGCCCGATTTGGTGTACGTATAAGGCAGGAGGAGGTCAGTGATATACTGGGGTGTTTGACCATGCAACGCTCTAAAGGTTAACACCAGTATTTTAAAATGGATACATAATTGAATTGGAAGCCAGTGCAGAGAGGATAAAATAGGGGTGATATGGGATCTTCTGTTGTGTCTAGTTAAAAACCGAGCAGCTGCATTTTGGACGGTTTGAAGACGATTCAGAGAAGTTTGATTTAAACAGGTAAAAAGAGTGTTACAATAATCTAAACGAGAAGAAATAAAAGCATGAATAATCATCTCTATCTCAGCCTTGGTCACCACAGATCTTAATTTAGCTATGTTCCTCAGTTGGAAGAAGCAAGAGCGAATAAGCTGGCTGACATGATTGTCCAGCAACAGGGATTGGTCAAATATGACACCTACATTTCGGAGCTTATGTTGAACACAAGCACTTACAGACCCCATATACTGCTTTATAACCAGAATTTGTTTTTCAGGAGCAATTATACGGGCTTCAGTCTTTTTGGTATTTAGCTGAAGGTAGTTGTCAGCCATCCAGATCCTGATGGCATCCAGACATTCAATAACTGTTTATTAAAACAGATGTTGTGTGATAATAAAGTCTTGACAGAAAGTCTTCAGCGCTGAGACTCTACAGGGAGATTTGAAATTGAGGGGTGTGTGCCCTGAGCAGCAGCTAGATAAATCCCCTCGTGGATTCAGTGGTGGTGGTGATGATTCTGCTGAGACTGGTAGGCTGAGGAGGCTGATGAATCTGATGAATCTGATGAATCTGGGTGGTGATGGGGAGATGGAGGGGCGCTCGTAACAGCAGCATGAAAGTACTAAAGGCAGAGAGAGAATCTTATTTTAAAAAAAGAGACAGCAGCAAGATGATAGGCTAACAGTATACTGTAGGTGTGTCACTGTGCTATTGGATGATATCATGATTGACGCCCCAAACAATGACAGCAAGGAAACTACGGGCCTAAGCATGCAAAAGTATAGTCTTCCTGACTGAATTTATGCTTCATTTCAATCAGGAGAGACAAGTGAATGAAGAAAAGATAAATGTTTATTATAAGAGATGATGTGTGATAATACCGTCTTGACAGAAAGTCTTTAGCTCTTAGACTCTACAGGGAGATTTGGAATGGAGGGGCGGCTGCCCTGAGCAGCAGCAAGATGAATCCCCCAAAAGGAAAGGAAGAAACACAGCCTAATGTTTCCCCCGAAGGAAAGCTTACTTACCCAGACAGGAATGAAACAGGTCATGAATAAACAAATGAAGATGGCATAATCTGCTAAGATATGAAGCATAATAATGATCATGACATAAATTTGAGGTTAAATGATTAGAATCAACAATGTAGTATCACGCAGGAATAGACAGAACACAACACGCTGCAATGACTAGGTCAGCACTGACCAGAGGTCGGTACTACGAAGCAGGATTTGGCATTATCGAGGTAACTTCAGGGTTAACCCTTCAGGGTTTTCCGTCCTACGAAGGTGGATCACTTCTTACCGGGGTAGATCACCATGGTAACTGATGCTGAACAGTTAACCTGCCCCAGAGAAGGTTATGTTCCAGATAAGAGATCAACTCGTATGAAAGCACCTCCTACTGACCAATCAGAGCTCAGTGCGCGGATCGTATGGTAATATTACACAAATATGAAAAAGTTTAAGTCATAATCAGACTAAAAACAACACAGTTTAAACTGACAGATGCAGGAAGGACAGCTGGCTGTATGCTGTGGGTGCTGCACTGCTTTGAATTATATTCTCATACTTATATTTTAAATTCTTCTTGAGTCTGTTTCACACCGCCGGAGACGGGGACGCAGCTGAAAGAAGGTTCAAATACTCATACATGCCACATGGTTACTACTGGGCATGATCGGGTGCAATCCAGTTATCCGTTATACATCTCAAAGCTATTTATATCTAAACAACTATATCTGACTTTTGAGTGTTCTGTTAAATTAAGAAATCTGTTAATTTACGCATTCATACATTGGGAGTTTTTCCTTTCACCAGCTGTTCTTCCTGCATTTGGCAGCTTCAACTGTGTTACATTTAGTCTGGATTAAGTCTTTAACTTCTTCATATTTGTCTAATATAGTTTACTCTTTGTAAAATAAGCCGCTCTTCCCGTCTGTCTGCAGTCTGTAGACTCGTCCATGTCTGTGATTGGTCAGATGCTGCAAACACCTCCCAGTTCATGTGATCACGCTCGTAACCAGACTGAGAAACCCTGGGTTGATTTACCGAGTTGATAACCAGCTTCGTAGGACAGCTTAGCGTGATCTCTGTTGTTAGGGTTAGTGAAGCCAGATAAGGAGAAGATATCCTGGGTATGTTGAACTCGCTTGGTAATACGGGCCTCTGGACGGCTACATTGTTTTGAGTTTAGAGTTTAGCATTGGCTAGATTACAGCAATGACCTGCTTGCAATGTAAAGGCTTTAGCCTGCAATGGCTAAAGGTCAGCAGTGACCTGAATAGCTAATAAACTTTATCTTAGTCAGCATGGACCAAGGTACGTTTTAATCGTTTGTTTTTTCGGTACAGTTGACACAGGCAGAAACCAGAAACAGGTTATATTTTGTTTGTTTTGTTTTAAAAATTTGTGGCAAGAAACAGAAATGCAGCTCAATTTGTAGTTTTTCTGTTCTTAATGACAAAACATATTTATGTTTCATTTTCATTGGTTGGTGGGTCTTCAGTGCCCCATGGCTTCTGATTGGCTAGTGTGCTCCATCAACTAAAACTATATAGATATATATATGGCATGCCGTTTAGGAAATTATTATTATATATGAAACCTGAGAATATTGAATGAATCCTGAAAATATGGAATGAAATCTTCCATCTTGTGTTTTAGGTCATTATCCGTACAGATGATGGTGCTGCTAGACGTGTGTGTCACTATGAGCGAGTCAGCACGAAATCTAGTATCAGCAATCCTAAATAATGAGGAAATAATTAACATCCTGGTGAATGTGTGTACCACGGGCCAAAGTAATACTGGTAAACATATTCAATACCGCTCTACAGATGAAGAGTTTATTCACTTTTTCATCGTGGAAGACTAATGCAGAACTGAACTAGTTCACTAAAGTTGGAAAAATATTGACAGAATCAAACTTCCGGGATCAATAACTCATAAACAAAATGTTGTTAAAACACAAACGAGGGATCTTTCTAACCGTAGTAAGGTAGACAACGAGCTACAAGCTCATTTAAATCACAACGAGCCGTCCTCCGAGCAGGACCCATTCCATTGGTCTCTATGTGCAGCCGGCCGTTAGACGAGTGGTCAGGGACCGTCTACAAAGTGCAACGCCGAAAAGAGATGCTATAAAAATATTGAATGACTTCACTGTTATACGGTGTAGTGATACCAAAATCACTTCACACATACTATACAGAAGACACGGAAGTGTAACAAATTGCCCAAAAGAAGGATAGTGCTACTTCAGGCACTGTTGGACTCTTCTCTTACTCCCATCTCCAGCATAGCCTTTAATTCCCTCTGAACCCGGCAACATCTGCTCTCTGAGACGGTGTGAGACGCTTATCACAAAGGAGCAAGGCAGGATTGGAGGAATTTGGTACCTCAGGCCCCAACTCATTTCTCTCCCTCACCGTGGTTACCAGAGAAACAGGCTTTGCCTCTCTCCAAGCTTTGAGGATGTTGAGGTGGTAAACCTGTGGTGCCCCTCACCTGTCAGAACGCACAACCTCATAATCAACATCGCCCACCCGCCGTGTGACCACAACGGGACCTCGCCACTTTGCAAATAATTTGGAGCTGGAAGAAGGGAACAATACAAGCACTTTATCTCCCGGTGCAAATTGTTTCAATCTAGTTCCTCTTCTCCTTCTCCCTCTTCCTCTTCCTCGATCTCTTCCTCCTCCTGTCTGAGTGTCACGACCCACTCTGTACAACCTGTCCCTAACCAATGGGGAGTGGGGATATGACTGCACTGTGTCAGGGCGCGCCATATGACCATCATTTTTTATTACTCGGTCGAAGTCAAAGCGTAGAGTATCGTCACGAGACTGCTCGAGTTGAAAATCTTCCATGAGTGTGCCACACGGGAACCTGCGGAGCCTCCTGTGGCAGCTCCACCTGTTCCCCCTCCCCATCTGCAGCGACGACCACCTCGCGTCACCACTGAGCACAGCGCACATATCCCATATCCCATATCCCCCGGCCGTGAACGCACCCCCGCACATTGCTCCTCTAAGCTATTAAACCCAGGCCAATCTGTACTGAAAAAAAGGGGGTGCATCGGGCGGGAGCTAACCGCAGCCTTAACATTATGCTTTCTCCCCTTACGTCTAATTTCTACCGGCACTACGGGGTACCTGTGAACATCCCAAAGCACACACCTAATATCCAACCATGATGCCTTCACCAATGGCCGAGGTCGAATCAGGTTCTGGTAGATTATAGACTGCATACAGCCCGAATCCACCATCGTCTGATGTATACCCCCTTGACTCTTTACCGTAACGCTGTAAATCCCACCTAGACCGGGGGAGTTGTTGGTGGGCAGGCAACCCAAACCCCTTGGCCGACCTCCATGAGTGGGCACTCTCTACTCTTTCTCCAACAGCCCTGCCCCGGCGCCTGAGGAGGTTTGGTGCTGGGGAGACAGCAGGGAGGCCCATTTCCTGCGGGGCGCCGGGATTGGATGGGTGGACGCCGGTGTATGTTTATTAACCAAATGGGTCTGAGATGGCTCAGTATCAGCTTTGATCATATGCTCATCACAGGAAAATGTTCTCTTTCTTGAGACAAGATGAAGAGTGAGAACTGTGACTTGCAAGTGTTGTGGTCTATCTCTGTTTGGATCTGTTTGAGTCGAAGACATCTTGCATTGTGTCTAATTGTCTTTTGGTCTTGGATCTGACTGTCCTTGGGTCGCTTTTGGATCAGATCTAATTCCTTTGATGATTCATTTATGCATTTCTGGTTCAGGTGGGTTTTATGTGGGTCCATTTTGGATATGGATTTACATTTATTTATTTTTTTTCATTTATTTATTTGCACATACATAAAACTGCACAAAATCCAGTCAATGAAAAATAATACCAAGAAATGTGTCAGGAGAGGTCAAGAAGCCACAGGCTTATACAAAGGATTAAGAAGTTGCTAAACGATGATGGTAGAGAAGAAGGAAAGAACATATATTTAAATATAAACACACATATCTGATGAATATTTATGTCATGAACTGAAAGAATGTTCAGTTTCCTGAAAGGTGGAGTAGAAGCCTCCTTAGAGTTTGACAAAGTTGCCAATCTTACAAATCGTTTTTGCAACAAATAAATTATAAAGATTTGGAGGGGTATGTATTTGCCCAAACAATATTACCATAAATCAAATAGCGATACATCATGGAATAATATAAGGTTAATAAACAAGAAACATTTATGAAACTTCTTAGTTTGCTGATGATTCCTAGTGACGTCACAGTTTTATTACAAATAAAATGTATATGTTTTTTCCAATTTAATTTTTCATCAACTAAAATGCCTAAAAAACGAATGTGAGAGACTTGAGCAATGTCTTTTCCATCTACTGACACTCTCACATAATCCCTAACACACCTCCTGCCCCTTCCCACAAATATTATGAAATTTGACTTCTTAATATTTAATGAAAGCTTATTGAGTTGAAACCATCTTGCAACTCTTTCTATTTCCTCATTTCGGACATGTTGGGCTCTTGAAGACCTCTAATAACAGTATTCACATAGAGATGTATTTAAAAGCACAGGTTGTTCAGAAGAGTTTGTGTTTTTTATATATGTATGTATGAGTGTGGGTGGGTGTGTTTAAGAATAGCCACATTAACACTGCAACAGCTGATGGGGAGGAGATGTACCTACAGTACATACGCACCAACAGCTTGGCATTCTAAAATGATTGTTCTGCTCTTAAGGGTGACACGATGGACAATGATTCACACAGAAAGATGGAGTCAGTGTTAGAGAGCAGTCCCATTGCAGTGACTGATGGCCAGTATCTTCCCATACAAGATGTTTTTCAAGGTTTGAAGGAGTCTGCTCGTGAACGTATACTTGTTTGAGTTCCTTTGGTACATGAAACATACTGTCACAGTGGCCCTGAGCAAGCCACTTAATCTCTGACTTCTTCAGAAAGGCTTTAAAACGGTGCAATCTCTGGCCTTTGTTCTAGAGAGAAACTGCAAAGAAAAAAATTATGTTTCCAACTATAGATCTAACTAAAGTGGTGAAATGGATAAAAAGGAGATTATTTTCTCCCACGAACTGCAATGCACAGCTCTAACTCACTTCAAAACCCTGGTGTCGAGATAAAAGTTTCCTTTCTGTAGCTTAGAAGACACTTTTGATCTTAACAGAGAAGTAGAGAGGAATGCACATCAAGCCATTTGGACTCCACAAAGCAGTGAACACACACACATACAGACAATGAGTTTTTTGTAAATCTTTCCAAGTCATCATTCTTACTTTGAAACTACTTCAAGGCTTTCAACACAATCAGCATCTTGTTTTCTCCTCAGCAGTGCTCCTAAAAGGTCTTGGGCGGCTGTGGCTCAGAGGGTAGAGCAGGTTGTCCACCAATCGGAAGGTAGAGCGCTTTGAGTGATCGGAAGACTAGAAAAGCGCTATATAAATGCAAGTCCATTTACCATTTACCATTTGGAAGGTGCGCCAATGCGAGAAGTTCATCCGGTACACCGGGTGATGTTAGTATAGAGAAGTATTTTCTGTGAGGAGGCTCAGTGGTTACTTCAGCATCATCATCATCAGGATAAGAGAGGAGTTTATTTTATTTAAAGGATGAAAAAAAGGTCCTCAGGGAAATATTGTGCAGCTGGAGGGGTCTGTGTTTGTTGTTCTCATGGTGAACTTGAAGTTTTGTCTTTCTCCCCTGTCAGTGCCTGTCAGCACTTTGTCTTGAACTTGCTGATAACCAGCAGCGCCGGAGTGAGTTTTGAAGTGAGGAGGCCAGCTTTGAATGATGTAATACAGTGTTTCCCACAGGATCTTGAGAGACTGTTGTGGGTTAAAGATAAGTTTTAAAGCTAAATGCATCAATCTGGAGCACTTTGAGATGGGGTGCTGACATCGCCACAGACCCCTCGCACTGAGGACAGTTCGCCCTGGTTGACAGTCAAGCCAGGAATCCCGTCCCTCCCCACAGGGAGAGATGGCGCACTGCGCAGGGAGAATTCAACGGCCCCGGGCAGCGACGAGGTCCGGGCAAGGGGTGCTGTAAAACTCACGGTCGGGCCTTTCAAAGCAGATCTCGGTCGTGACACACCGGACGATGCGCCCGACGAAGGCCAGCCAACCAGTTGAGAAGTGTAAAAATATTTTCTGTTCATTATGAAACCGTAGCAGGCTGGATGTCACCCTCTGACACCCTCCAGTCTTTACTTTGCACAGGGTGGACGGGAATGATTGAAACGTCTTTTTTTATTGCGTTGCAATATTGGGGAATTTGCGGGGATACAGTGATTCATGAAAGTGTGTGTGTGTGTGTGCAATGGCCCCTTGCCCCCCTACTTCCGGCGCCCATGCTGATAACCACTCCCTTTCTCCAGGGGGCTTTTTGTTTTCCTACACGGCAAAAAGTCAGCTCTCAAAAACAAGAAAAAAAGACAAGAAAATTAGTGAAATATTACTTAAAATAAGCAAAATTATCTAACAACAGTACAGGAAAATTTCACTTGCCAAGATTTTGTAAAAAGAGTAAAGATATCTAATCTCAAAGAACCCACATATATCTTAAAACCAGTACTGCTGAACTACAAAGAAGTACCTTTTTTTAGCTACAAGAAAAGATTTAAGATTTTTTCTCTCCATATGTCGGAAAATGTACTAAAATTTAGCAAATGCTAGTTCCATCAACTTGAAGTTAGGCTAAAATCGTTTATCCTTGTATGAATGTCGGTTTAATCTTGTTGAATGTGAATAATTAATTATGGTATTTGTTGTTGACTAAAAGATTTCTTTAATTTGAACTTTTTCCAATGAGATTTATGACAATTTGTAATGTTGTACAACAAAGAATTTCAAGATTATACATTTTAATAATTATTCTTTGTGATATTTGCATAGGTCAGGCTTTTATGTTGTCCTGTCAGGTGTTGCCTAGCCGCCGGTTTGCAGGATAAGGCGAATGGCTGCCACTATAATGTGCATGGCATTTAACGTGCATTAAGAAAGCCCTCTTGCTTTTGCCGGGTCATTGGTACACCATGTAGTCTGACTGCAATGTAAACGCAGCCGCCTAAATATGCTACGCTCAGAGCTAGTGATGTAGAATAAAAAGCGAGAAAGAGCACTTATGGCAGGTGGGTAGGGAAGTGAACGGGTCCGACAAGAACACAACTTTTAACCAGGAGACCGGAGTTAGAGACTGGTGTTTTGTTTTGTAAGTCGCGTGTTTTTGAGTGACGTCTGTGATGTGTTTTCCATCGGGGCAGCTGTTGCTCAGTGGGTTGACTGGGTTGACTTGGCTTTAAAGGCCGTGTAAAGGAAATTCAGAGTTTTGTTTCTAAACACATTACAACCGTTGGAAAATAATGACTGAAAACATGAAAAGACTGTGAACGTTGTAGTACTGGATTGTGGAGTTAGATCGTTAAACTGTTTTTGGCCAGTTTTGTGTTCAGGGTATTTTAGGCGGGGCTGAAATCATGGCTCGATGACGCACTGGAGCCATCCTTTAATATAACCCCACCCTGTTCTGTAAAGTGGAACTATAGTGAGGTTACAGCAGAGGATGTTACATGGACCCTACTATATTTGCACACTTCCGGTTCAGAGAAATAAACAGACTGCGTCACTGGATCGTTACGCAGACTCGCTGCATCCTTAATGTGCATTCTCACACAACAGTAACGTAACATGGTGTCAGAAGAAACACGGAAAAGCAGAGAAGAAGTAAAGACAAACTAAACCTGAAAACGATGACAGGAAATGGACGGAAACGCGACGTTGCCACAGAAAATGGACGAAAGCGCGACGTTGCCAAAGAAAATGGATGGAAGCGTGACCTTGCCACAGTTAGCGCCGCCAGGCAAGTTTGACTTTACCAATGCTAATGAATGGCCGAGGTGGCTGAAGCGCTATGAACGCTACAGAATAGCGACTGAACTTAACAAAAAATCTGAGGAATTTCAAGTGAATGCTTTCATGTATGCTGCCGGGGACGACGCAGAAGACATCTTAAATGTGCTGCCGCTAACAGAGGAGCAGAAAAAGTAATACGATGCTGTTACGCAGGCTTTTATGGCCCATTGTGTGAGCAAGCGGGACGTCACCTTTGAAAGAGCACGCTTCAACTAGAGGAGCCAAGAGCCGGGTGAGAGTGTGGAATCTTTTATAACGACTGTACATACAATGGCTGAACACTGTGAGTTCGGGGCTCTGAGAGACCAGTTAATCAGGGACCAAATTGTTGTCGGTATAAGAGATGCGAAGCTGTCAGAAAGCTTACAGCTGGAGGATGATTTGACATTGGGAAAAGCCATGACGAGAGTGAGGCAGAGTGCAGCGGTGAAAAAGCAACAGCCAGTGCTGCGTGAGACAGAGCGGACGACAGGACATGTTGAGGCTGTACACAAAAAGAACGATAAGGTACAAAAGACGGCGATTCGGCGCTGGGTTCTTCCCTGTTTGCTCGCCGCTACTGAGGAATCCTGACAGGCTGCACCTTCCCCTCTAGTGGCCGTGGTTTCAGCCATGGATGTATTAAGAGAGGTTTCAGGTTTCAGTGCCTTCAGTGACACGCCCCCAGCTTCTCAGAGCAGACAATACTGATGATTTTTACATGATTTTGAAAGCTAATTTTATATGCTTAGCGATCTTTTTAATCATTCAAATTTGGCTGGGTGGTTAGTAACACATTTTTTTTTGGTGTGGCAAACCCTGAATGCATATTTATTTTTGCTTTAAACAGACTTTATAAATAAGGTTGGCAGTTCGATCCCCAGCTCCTACTGTCTGCATGCCAAAGTGTCCTTGAGCGAGACAGTGAACCCAAAGTTTCTCCCCTTTACAGCAGCTCACTGCTCCTGAAATGCCTATGATGGGTTAAATGCAGAAATCAAATTTTCTGTATGTACCTGTATGTATATGACGATTCTAATATAGTTTTTACTTGTTGCGTTGTTTCCGTACATATTTTACTTAGTTAACATACCTAATTTTAGCCCATCCATGACATTTTCCCTAAACTTAACTAAGTGGTTTTGTTGCCTAAACCTAAGTGAGTGGTTTTGTTGCCTCAACCTAACTGCAGATATTATCCTTGTTTTTTCGTGCGGCGAACAAATGACACACGAAAAGTCTGAACTGTGTCCTCAAGACACGGAATGTTTTGTAACATTATGCTATTCATACACCTTAGTGTGAGACCAGGGTGTGCCTGGATCATCATACCTCGCGAGCTACCCATGAATCCTGGAAACCTGGATTACAGTAACCGTGAAGCAACCGTTCCCTTCCACAATGTGTGGTAGGAATGAACTGAACTTTTGTTCTGCTTCCCCCTTCTTTCCCACTTGGAAGCTTTGAACTCTGGACTCTGGAAACTGAAACAACTGAAAAGACCGTTTTTTTTCACATTTGTACAGGAAATGGGAATCGCTGTATCATTCTGGGCCGGAGTCGCCATTTTTGGAGGGTAGCATATGAAGCTATGGTAGTTGTCATTATCTGTCACGGGACTATTCATCTGTCATCTGTCAATCTTTTATCATCAGAAATGTAGAAAGTAAGTGCAAAAGTCAAATACCCATATAAAGATAAGCTGACGGAGGCAGAGGGGTGATAGAATTATACAATTGAAGTTAGTTAATGATATTGATCCTTACGAATTAGGAGAACCTTCACAGATCGCCACCCATTGCTGTAACTGATGTGTTTTGGCGTTAGTGTCTACACCTTTCCAAATCTTTGGAGGCCCATGTCCACTTTACAAACAGGAGGATAAAGGACCTTTAGAGCTACAAGCCAAATGCCAGTTACTCACTACATGTAGTATATTGATTGCAAATTGGGAGCATGTTAGCAGTTAGCTCAAAGCACTGCTGTCTGCTAGCATCTCCTCCTATGTCTTTTTTTTTTTTTTAATATGTAACTGGTATAGCAAGAAGTAAGCATTACAGGAAATAAAATAAAAATAAACAAATAAATAAACAAGAAAAACATTTGCTTATTAGGTTTTTATGACAACACAAAAATTGTCAAATAACTGAAAATCCTTTTCTCTTTGTATTAGCATGTGCACTGCATGGAGCTATCCCCAAGATTTTAAATAAATAGTGGCATGTAAGGCGGTAAGAATTAAAAATGCATGGAAATAATTTATAAATTTAGCACTTTTGACATGTTTTATGTACCCACCCCAAAGACGACAAAAAACTTGAAATACATTGTCCACTTAAAAAATCACCTCATGAAAATTGATGGTTGAATGGATGCTTTTCTGCTTTGATACATGTTTTCACCAAAGGCAATCAACCATGTACTGTATGGGTTAGTATCAGAACTTAAGAAGCTAAGCATGTGCAAGTAGTTCTACTGAACAACTAAGTATTTTGACTGTGAGACAAATTTTGTGTGTGTGTGTGTGTGTGTGTGTGTGTGTGTGTGTGTGTGTTTGCGTACGTGTGTGTGGATGTGTAGCTTTGTCACTGCATGTGCAATAGCCTGTGTAATGAGTCCCATCATCTCCTGTACACAGAATGTGTCTAGGCACCAAGTGACCGTTGGTAATGAAAAGAACAATATAATGATGCATCGTAAATGTTGGGCAGAAGAAAGTAGCCTTTAATGCAGGGCTGTTTTAAACAGATACAACAGCAAGTATTGCACACCACCCCTCCTTCCACTGTTATTATTACCTGGCGTGTTACTGTTTATGTGTGTGTGTCTGGACCAATTGTGATTAATTGTGTAGCATCAATTACAATGTTTTTTTGGGGGGGGGGGGGGTTCTGAATTGTAATGGTTACAAATCACCATCACCTCAGTGTTTGCATTTTTTGCTAATGCATAATGGATGGTGTTAGCCAGCCACTTCTTCCCCCCAACCATTATCCCAATTACCACTGCACTTTATGCCACCATTACAATCATTGTTATTGTTACACAGTGGGCTAGGAGAACAATTTTATAGTTTCCTTTCTGTCCCATTACCATTAAGAGTGTCAAGGCTAATTTGTGAAGGCCTGTCCCATCATAAATCTATCCTGCATCGGTCTGCTTTTAGTACTGCAGTCTAACACTGATGGCTAAAAAGAAAAACAAAGTTTGATTCCCTAAATTGTTGTCAGACAAATGTTGAGAAGCAGGGGATACTGATTGTATTCATTAAACTTTGTTGTCTTATCATTGACATCACTTAAACCAAGTTTAACTGTTGTTTTTTACCACTTGGGGTCAGCAGAAACAGAGTGTAAACACCACATTGACATATCATCAACTTATGAAGTGGATATGAAAAACTGGCTAGAGAACAATCAGCTTTCTACACTTCCAGGAGATTCGGAGTAACATTAACATTAATTTGGAGTCATGTTTCTGGTGATGTGATAAATGCAAGTCCAATATCAACTCTTTTTTAGCTCTGTTTTTGGTCTCCACCAACTCCTGAGGGAAATATCTGTCTCTTTAGCTGCTAAATGATCCACTATGTTCACCAGCTAGTCTCTAACTCTGTCTGCCTGCTGTTTGGTGCTGGGCAGGTAGTGTAGGTACAGCAAGTTTTTCAGGGCTTTATTCATGAAAACAGCTGCCTGCTGCATCTGGAAATGAGGTTGATGAGAGCAGTGAGAGTCGATCAAAACAATTGTTGGCCAGACAGCCAAAACCATTCACCATATTCTTACTAGCAAAAGTTGTCATACAGAATCAATGCCTGTCATTTGTTGATGTTGCAATTAACTATTTTGTCAGAGGAGACATCACCACCCTGTTGGCCTATTAGTTTGATATAAACTGGAAAAAGCCAGCCATCCTTTGACAGTCGTCCATAAATACAGTAAATATAAATCATTAATATAGTCTGCTATATTAAGGCTAAAATACACGTTTATCACCAGGAAAGTCTACTTTCATTCACTATTTATGTATGTATACATAAACTGGAAAAACAAAGTTCGGAAACCTGTGTTTGGTGGATTATTTCTCTGTTGTTACAATGCTAATGGTCATTGTATTTTACATCGTTGGAAAGCCTGTTTATTTACCTTCGCAATGATGTCCAACTTGTAAGGATCAAGCATTTGTGGGATGAGCAGCACAGCTGATTATGTGGGTAGCGCCCAAGAAAAATTTGGTAAAATGCTCCGTCAATGGTAAACAGTGTATTCTCCTGTTGGTATTGACTCTTGTTTTGAGTTGTTTGGTGGATTGGATGATTGAACTCTCTATCAGTAACAAGGAACAAACAAGACATATTGGCAATTTTACACTTTATTCATTTAATACACGGTCATGAGCCTCAGTAGCGGTGGAAGATCCATACGCAGCCACAACAGCCTGGCACCTCCTCCTCATGCTGGTCACCAACCTGGTCACACGTTGCTGTGGGATGTCGTTCCATTTCTCAACCAGGGTTCGTTGCAGGTCAGCCAGCGTGGTTGTGTTGGTCACTCTAACACGTACAGCACGCCCAAGCTGATCCCACAAGTGTTGAATTGGGTTGAGGTCTGGACTCTTGGCAGGCCGTTCCATTCTCTCTACTCCCACATTGTGGAGGTAGTCTGTGATAACCCTGGCTCTGTGGTGGTGAACGTTGTCATCTTGGAGGATGAAGTTAGGTGCCAGATTGTGGAGATATGGGATCGCCACTGGCTGCAGAATCTCATCCCGATATCTCCCTGCATTGAGATGGCCTTCAATGATGACAAGCCTTGTTTTGCCAGTGAGGGAGATGCCGCCCCACACCATGGCACTGCCCCCACCAAAAGCTGTTACTCGATCGGTTCAACAATCAGCATAGTGTTCTCCACGTCGTCTCCATACTTTGACCCTGCCATCCAACTTTCGCAGACAGATCCTGGACTCATCACTGAACATGACATTCCCCCACATGTTCAGGTTCCATTGTCTGTGTTGCGACACCAGCGCTAACCGGCCTGACGTTGAAGGGCAATCATTACAGGCTTCCTGGTAGCCTTATGAGAACACACTGTTAACCATTGGCAGAGCATTTTGGCAAATTTTTCTTGGGCGCTACCCACATAATCATCTGTGCTGCTCATCCCACAAATGCTTGATCCTTACAAGTTGGACATCATTGCAAAGGTAAATAAACAGGCTTTCCAACGATATAAAATACAATGCCAATTAGCATTGTAACAACAGAGAAATAATCGACCAAACACAAGTTTCCAAACTTTGTTTTTCCAGTATATTAGCAATATGACAGCGGGCTAACGCTAGCTAACGTTGGCTAACGTTGGCTAACATCACAATCCACCCGTGTTTCTCAAGATTTATTTTCACACCTTTTTTTTCCCTTTTTGTTATCACAACCTTTTTCTGGCACTGTGCAGCATGTGAGCCCTACTGTTTCCACCATGATAACAATACAGCTGCAACAAATGTCTTCTCCTGGTGGAAGAGAGCTGTTCGCGACACCATGCTGGGTTCAGTGCATATCCATGTGCACAGCGCCCAAATTTGGCTTTGCTCGATGCAGCGAAAAGCCATCATGGCCCAGCACCAGCCATCGGAAATAATGGGTTTCTGTGCGCAGGAGTGCTGTTGTCGCATTGTCTCTGAAAGAGCCTACAGTCAGTGTGAGACAGAGAGAACAAAGGAGAGTACTAAGAGAAAGAAATACTCAAGCAGGGGCAAAAAATTAATTAATGAAAACTGACGAATTTATGCCAGATATTCACGCAATTTCATGTTGGAGGGGCAAATTATTGTGTATTGTTTCTTGAGAATTAAAAGTGCATCACATTCACATAAAAATGCTGTTGCAGTGTAGTTATTATTTTACTCTTTTCATTCTTTAAAGTCACCAGAATGCAGGAAACAAAGTCTCTGAAACCCCCAGACCCACGGCTGGGGTTTTATAATCCAAAACAAACACATCGCTAACGTTAGCATTAGTCAACATTGAGATTAGCCAACATCAGCTAACGCTGCCGGACACAATATGAACAAAACAATGAAAGTAAAATGTTAACGCACTTTGAACAGCTTGCTGTTTTGTCAGAGGAGACATGAGCCTGTATTAGTTTAATTAGTAATAGGACAGCTGAGCGAAGTGCGGTAACATGTTACTTTCTATGTTTTGTATGTTGTGGCAGTGTTAGCTGAGGTTGGCTAATGCTAACGTTGGCTAATGCTAACGTTAGCTATGTGTTTGTTTGCCAGGTGATGTTTGTGTTGGTCAGCTGAATGAGCTAGTCTGGTAAACTATGTAACATCTTTATTTTAGTTTCAGTCAAAGACTACAATGAATAATCATAATAAAACCAAGTTGAGGATCATGCCCATTCATCACATGGACACACTCCTAGACCACCACATCATGCATGTTTGCACACACACACACACACACACACACACACACACTCCCTTTCTTGGCTTCCATGGCTACCCCTATAGCAGCGGTCCCCAACCCCCGGGCCGCGGACCGGTACCGGTCCGTGGGTCATTTGGTACCGGGCCGCACAGAAAGAATAAATAACTTACATTATTTCCGTTTTATTTATTATCTGAATCTGAATGATGTTTTATTTTGAAAAATGACCGGATTCTCTCCGTTACATCGTAGTGATACGTTAACGCTAAAATTTAACCCACAAGCTAGCAAAATGAGTAAAAAACAGACGTCTTTGGAGAGTTTCTTTGGGAAGGGGAAAAGGCCCAGTGAAGAGACAGAAGAAGGGCCAACGACTTCCAAGAAAAAGAAAGCTGCATTTAACAGACAATACCAGGAGTCCTACTTAAAATATGGATTTATCGCGACAGGTGACTCCCACGCACCAAGCCCGCTCTGCATACTATGCGGCGACCGGCTCTCTAATGAGGCAATGAAGCCTTCAAAACTGCTTCGCCACTTGGAGACCAAGCACCCTGCATTAAAAGACAAGCCTTTGGAGTATTTTGAAAGAAAAAAGCGGGAACAAGAAGGACAGAAGCAATTACTGAGGGCCACCACATCAACAAATGCGAGTGCACTGAGAGCATCATACTTGGTGGCTAACCGTATTGCTAAGGCTAAGAAGCCATTCACTATTGGTGAAGAATTGATTCTGCCCGCCACTAAAGACATTTGCCGTGAACTTCTAGGAGAGGCTGCGGTTAAAAAGATAGCACAGGTGCCTCTGTCGGCTAGCACCGTCACTCGGCGCATTGAGGAAATAGCAGAAGACATTGAGACACAATTGTTGGAGAGGATTAATACATCACCGTGGTACTCACTCCAGGTTGACGAGTCTACAGATGTTGACAACAAGGCAATACTACTTGTTTATGTGCGATATCTTTATCAGGAGGATGTGCATGAGGATATGTTATGTGCACTATCGTTGCTAACCAAAACCACAGCCACAGAACTATTCAAGTCGCTGGATGATTATATGTCAGGGAAACTGAAATGGTCCTTTTGTGTCGGCATATGCACAGACGGAGCTGCTGCCATGACCGGACGGCTGTCTGGTTTAACTGCTCGGATTAAGGAGGTTGCACCTGAATGTGAATCTACGCATTGTGTCATTCACAGGGAAATGCTGGCTAGCCGAAAAATGCCACCAGAACTTTCCAGCGTATTGAATGATGTTGTTAAAGTTATTAACCACATCAAAGCACACGCCCTTAACTCGCGCCTGTTTGAGCAGCTTTGTGATGAGATGGACGCGGAGCACAGACGCCTTCTCTTATACACAGAAATAAGATGGTTATCCCGAGGGAAATCGCTGGCCAGAGTGTTTGAGTTACGAGAGCCGCTGCAGAGATTTCTGTCAGAAAAGAAGTCACCGCTGGCAGCACATTTCAGTGACGAGGAATGGGTCGCAAAACTGGCTTACTTGTGCGACATATTCAACCTGCTCAATGAGCTCAATCTGTCACTTCAGGGGAAAATGACAACAGTCTTCAAGCTGGCAGATAAAGTAGCTGCATTTAAAGCCAAACTGGATTTGTGGGGACGGCGCGTGAACAGAGGCATATTGGACATGTTTCAAACATTAGCGGGGATTTTGGGTGAGACTGAGCCCGAGCCTTCATTCTCCCAGCTGGTGCACGATCACCTGTCTTTGCTTTTAAAAGAGTTCGAGCGCTACTTCCCAACCACAAAAGACCCACGAACTGCCAAGGAATGGATCCGCGACCCATTTGTCAACAAACCAGGAGAATCCAGCATGTCTGTGCAAGAAGAAGATCAGCTGCTGGAGATCGCAAATGACGGCGGCCTTAAAAGTGTGTTCGAGACAACAACTCTGCCGGTGTTCTGGATTAAAGTCTCGGCAGAATACCCTGAGATCGCCACAACAGCACTGAAAACCCTGTTGCCATTTCCGACATCCTATCTGTGTGAAGCGGGGTTTTCTGCAGTGACAGCAACCAAAACTAAATTACGGAGTAGACTGGACATAAGCAACACACTTCGGGTGTCACTGTCTCCTATTACCCCTAGATGGGACCGTCTCGTTGCAGAGAAACAAGCTCAGGGCTCACATTGATTTAGCGTTATGGTGAGTTAATTTTTTCATGCACTTTATATTCGTTTTTGTGGTGTATCTGTATCTTATTTTTGTAGGCATGTTTAAACGTTACCATAGCGACCAGAGAGCGTTAGGGGGCAGAGAGGATGATACTCATGTTATGTTGTTGGCGCGATGTTAAGAGGACGCTGCTAATAAAGTTGCATATGAGTACACAGTGCATTCACGTTTATTATTATATTTACAATATACCACTGTTTTTATGCCGGTCGTATCATTTTATTTTGTTGTATTTATCCACCACACCTTGAAGGCCTGTCCGTGAAAATATTGTCTGACGTTAAACCGGTCCTTGGCGCTAAAAAGGTTGGGGACCGCTGCCCTATAGGACTCCTTCCCCAATAGAATCTTTCCCTCATGGGAACCACGCCTGTTGGCATTCCCATAAAACAATCGCAATATTGTTTCAATAATATACAGAACGTTTCTCACAGTTCTGGTATATAAGTGGGGGATAATGTGCAGCGAGCCGGTCATTGTTGTGAAATAAACCCCGACAGGGGGCTGCAGCACCCCAACACGGAGTGGAGGGGTCTCTCATCACCCTGAAGGGGATTCTTTCACTACAATGACCCGCTAGCTGTACATTATTCTGCTTATTACATGGCTACTTACTGAAGAAATCAATAATTTGACACACAAATGGTCCTCCAGAGTCTGACATCAGAGCTGCGCCCATAGCAACGGTCTGTTATACATAGCAACGGTCTTTTATACAAAGCAACGGTCTGCTATACATAGCAACGGTCTGCTATACATAGCAACGGTCTGCTATACGTAGCAACGGTCTGTCATACGTAGCAACGGTCTGTCATACATAGCAACGGTCTGCTATACATAGCAACGGTCCGTTATACATAGCAACGGTCTGTTATACATAGCAATGGTTTGCTATAAAGAAATAACAGACCGTAGAACGCTGTGACTGACCAATCAGAATCGAGTATTCAACAAAGCCCTGTAATAAAGCTTTTTGAGTCCTTGCTCACAATTCATTCTGTTCATTCAGCACAATGACCAAACGACATACTGCATGTGAGGCTCTTGATCATATCTTTGATCATAACACTGTTGAGGAAAAGAGAGGCCAGGAAGCTGACAGTGAAGATGCAGAGGAGACAGTCTTAAAGTCATCATAAAGACAATACAGAATATGATCCAGACCAAGAGACAACTGATGCATACGATCCTACCCATCCTGTCCATCAGAAATTCAGAAGGAGTAGCAGATCAAATAGCAGATTCCTGCAGCAAAACATTAGAACAACGAGGTATAGCAAATATTTTGTGCCGACGGCAACTAGACTTCTAAACGAGAGGTAAATAGGCTGTAGCCCACCCTATATATTCTGGATATAGGCGTTTGAACTGTGTATTTTCATACAATTGATTGTGTTTGGACGGTGTTTCTCTGTCTATTGGGACTGTTTGTAAGAATCAGAAATTGCTTGTTAACAGCCACACCTATGGCCGCTAAGTCAACGAAAGTCAGCATCCTGTTGCTCACGCTTGTGCTCGCTCTACATAGACATGAACGAGCATCGCTCAACACAGTGAGGCGACACACGTCAGCTAAAAGCACAATATCAGTCTATATTTCAGCTGCTGGGCAGTAATGTTAGCTGACCAGACGAAGGTCTCTCCATGAATCAATGCTGATCCTAGTGTTGGCTTTTCCTGCCTCAGCCTCCCGACCGCGGCCGGAGGGAACAGGGGAGACACCGGAGTTTTGGTCGGAGACAATAACGTTTCTCTCTGCGGAGCCCCGTCACTTCACAAGACACGGGAAACCTCTGTTGGTCTGGAGGAGCTGCAGCAGTTATTTCTGCACAAACGTCCACTGAACATTCACTAGATATTCTCAGAGCTAAACTAACTCTTCTGCAGTGTGGAGTGTGCGCGCATGCACGTGAGAGTGGAGCGAGCTGGGTGAAGGCAAGCAGGCAGGCAGAGGAGCAGAGTACAGCAGAGACTCCGGCCCTGGAGACCAAAGCAACGGTTTCCCCCGCGTCGTCCGACTGTTTAACAGACGGGCTTCACTAGATAGAACTTTGAGGTTTTGGTGCTTCCGTGTAGTTTGTGTTGGAGTCTGAGTCTGAACAGCGTAGCCACACGCGAGCGCGCATGGGACACCGACCAGGATTGATTTATACGTGTAAGAAGTTACAAACAGTCCCTTTAAGACTGTTGGATTGCACTATCCATAGAGTATATATTTTATGGGAGTGCCCTATGCACAGGATCCTGGGAGTGTGTGAAGTTTTATATGTTTTTTATGAGACATGTATGACCATATGAATTTCCCCTTGCGGGATAATAAAGTTGACCTTTTGACCTTTATTTATATATAAATATATATGTTTGTGTATATATACAATATATATATACATACATACATACATTTATATCCCTAAACCCTAACCCTTCCTGTAAGGTCCAACTGGCCAAACACAATCATACACTCTGCTGCAAAAAATGTCTTTGAGCAAAAAGCTGCTGTAATCCTTAGCCATTAGCACACTTTTAATTCAAAGTGGGTACAACTAATTCCCTGTGTAAAGGACTTGAGATAACGCGTGTGCCTGCAATTCATATTCTGGGTGTGTATGAGGATTATGTGTCATGCTATCATTTTAAATAGCTGAGGGGGCATACAGATCTTCACATCACTTGTCAGCCTCAACACATACACCCACAGAGGAAAGATAAAGGTGTATAACAAGTGTAGTAGTGGGGAGCAAGGCGTGAATTTAATTCCAGGAAAAGGCTTGTCACATTAAATGACAACATAATGGGGAGAGATGGAGAGAGGGGAGTGGCAGGGAAACAAGATTTGTGACTGAATTACACTGTAACTGAGGGAACAGGAAGTTGGATTCAGTAAAGGCAAAGAGAGACAGAGAGGGAGGTGGAGGGGAAGTCAGGAGAGGAGGGAAAGAGAGAAATGAGTGATCCAGTTCACTGTTTTACAACAAAGCATTGCAGTGTCAAACACAAAGGGAAAACTCCAGCACACAATGCAGTATTTTGATCATAAAACATGAATATTATATTATAAATATTGCTCAACATTTGTTTTCTATGGTTTGCTACACCATTCTATAGAGTGCTACAGGTATGAATCCAAAAACTTCCTGTTCCCTCGTCTGGAAGTCAATACGTTTTTTGAATGGGTATTTAGTTAGATGCCTGAAATAAGGTCTGTGGTTAACACAAGCTGAAGAGATTTGAATGTATTGCTCTATGATATATAATATGTTAGTAAACATCCCACTGGTGAATTTTTAAGCCTTTAAGTGTCTTAAAAAACAGTTGCTAACAAGTGTCTAAATGTGACTACTGAACATCATCGCGCCGACTCGTTCTCCTTTACAGCCTCGTTGTGTATACTCACACTCATGCGAACGTGGTGTACTTTGTTTATAGCCTAACGTTAGCTTTTTACTTCTGGTGATTACATTCACACTTCAAGAATCATAAAAGGGGTGTTCAATGGTGGAGATTATCTTGCGGATTAAAACGTGTAAGTATCAAAAACGTTTGTTTGCCACAGAACTGATTTTCTGCAATAATACAAAACCCAATGGAAAAATCCCATTGGCTTTTTGTCGAGGGAACCCTGGCGATGCTAACTTCCTGGCTGGCCTACAAAAATACGTCATCCCTGTAGCACTCTATACTTTAGAATGACTGCATTTGGGTTTACAGTGCACAGGCATTAACTGTGTATGTGATCATTTTGTAAACTTAAGGCCTCACTTCCTGTTCCTGCAGGTGGGTGGGGCAGTGGGACTGTAGCAGGCCTATTAGCCCCACACCGGGCGAAGAAACGGTTAAGCTCCTCAGCCAGCGAGGCGTCTGCGTTTACAGTACTGGTAGTGCAACCTTTGTAGTTAGTTATGTGCTGTAACCTTTGCCACACCATCCGTGGGTCGTTGTGTGTCAGGTGTTCCTCCATCCTCCTCTTATCGGCTTCTAACTGTGTATTAACGTACTAACGTTAGGCTCTTCTTTTTTTACCACATGGTAAGGGAAGAGTACGAAATATACACCAATAGCCACAAGCCTTGAGAAATGAGTAGTATTTTTAAAAAATTAAAGCTGCAAACACCCATGATTGGGCCCTTGCACCTTCACGCACATTGGGGCTACTGGCGTGACACCGGTTGTAGCAAATATGCATTTCCGTAACCATCATACACTGCACGCACAAGTTAGACGTTATTTCCTGTAGATTACACAATGTGTAGATTACACAATGTACATTTCAAGTAAATTGGACGATGTTTGTCACATAACGCTGACTTCCTGTTGCCAGTAGGTGGCGCTATGACTATGAGTCAATATTGCCATATAGATGTCCTCAGGCCTGAACTACTATGAAGTAGGTCAAGTTTGGGGCGAAATTATCTCAATTATACGCCAGGGCACATCAACGTTTTTTCATAAAAACTCAAGCTTTTAAGAACTTTTCATCACAAAGGTCTTCAGATTGTACTGACCGAATTTAAAGTCAATCCGGTTAAATCTGTAGGAGGAATTCATTAAAGTACAGAGCCTGGAAATGGCCAAAAATACCCGAAAAAGGTAGGGGTATGGAATGAGTCCTTACTCCAAGTGAATGAGTTCAATTCTTGTTCACCAGTGATGGGACTATGGAACGTGAGTTTGGCCAGAGATTCGGAGCAGCGGGGGCGGTACTGCATTCGCTTTACCGCACAGTTGTGACGAAAAGAGAGCTGAGCCGGAAGGCAAAGCTCTCGATCTACCAGTCAATCTTCGTTCCTACTCTCACCTATGGTCATGATGGCTGGGTCAGGACCCAAAGAACTAGATCGCGGTTACAAGCAGCCGAAATGGGTTTTCTCAGGAGGGTGGCTGGCGTCTCCCTTAGCGATAGGGTGAGGAGCTCAGTCATCCGTGAGGGACTTGGAGTAGAGCCACTACTCCTTTGCGTTGAAAAGAGCCAGCTGAGGTGGTTCGGGCACCCCCGCTCCCGCGACCAGACCCCGGATAAGAGGTTGAAGATGAGTGATGAGTGACACGAAAAATTTGCACAAAATTCAAAGTGGACAACTTCCTGTTGGGTTTAGAGCATGGCCCCAAGATACTTTTTTTGTGAGTCTACATGTGATACATGTGCCTACCAAATTTTGTACATCTCGGTGAAACATAACGAAGGTTGCTTCGTTGAAATTTTGTAGCGGGCGCCCTGCCACACCCAAGCACAAAAACCATATCTGTTAACACATTTTAGCACCTTTATTGAGTTTGCCAAGTTTCGTTTGTTTGCACCCCTAGCTCTTCAAAAACAACATGGCGAACAATACGTTGTCACGGCAACGGCATTTCACGAAATCTAGGTGGCGCTATGAGTATGATTCAAAATTGCCCTGTAGATGTCTTCAGGTCAGGATGCTCATTAAGTGTTTGAAATTTGGAAAAGATCTGACCATCTGGAGTCGACTTAGAACAGTTTCTTTTGTAATGGCGAGTCATTAAAATTGGCCATGAAGCCACGGCGCTGCCATTTGACAAAAACTCACAATCTTTACAAGGAAGCATCATCAAGTTGTTAAAGCTTTTCTGACAAATTTTAAGATGGATCTGATTAATCTGTGAGGAGTAAGTTGTAAAAGTACGCAAACTGTAATTTCCTGTTGCCAGTAGGTGGCGCTGTGACTATGAGACAAAATTTGCATATGAATGTCCTCAGGACGAGGCTCTTATCAGGCATGATTGACTGATGAATGTACGTCGAAGTTACAATAACTTCCTGAATTCATTTCAGAGAATAGTAAATATAGCAATTTCAAAAGGGCCTCGCCAACCCCTAATAATAAACATTACCGATTCAATAGGGCCCTCGCGGCCTCGTGGCACGTTGTCGGTGCTCGAGCCATAATAATAAACATTACAGTTTCAATAGGGCCCTCGCGGCCTCGCGGCACGTTGTCGGTGCTCGGGCTCGATTAATACTGTTGATGTAACCCTGCTGTTGATGAGCAATGTTGATTTCTGATTACATTTAATCTTACCTAATTATCCTTCTTCTGAGTCTGGCTTCTTGTTTATGTCCTGCATGTTATTTCTTCTCCATTGTTCCTTTGTCATATTTTTTACTTTTACTCACTTATTCTAGCTTTTGTCTTCAGTTCATCGTTACTATCTATCTATCTATCTATCTATCTATCTATCTATCTATCTTCATTCTCTTCCTTCTTCCTTTCTATGTCTGTATGTATAGCTCCTCCTCGTGTGCCTATCTCTCTGCTTGAATGGGAGATCCCAATAGGTGAGAACAATTTTCCAATCAGGGTAGCAGTTAGATTCATTAGCCAAACAGTCTCAGTGAAGAGGAGAAGACCTGTTCACACAGAGAAAGCATCATCAGTTCTGAGAAGGAGGTTTAGATGACATATTAAAAAAAGGTCTCATGGTTTTTCCATTAAAAATGATGATTGACTTTTTTTTATCATCATTTAGCATCTATGTGGGCAGCCTACCTTGTGCTGCTTACACCTACAATACACTGCTCATTGAGTATGTTTAGAGGGTTGATCTTTTAACAGACGCAGACATGAAACGATGGATCATTTTGAGCTGATGTCATTGAGTGCAACTCTTCTCCTCCCACTCCTCAGAAGCTAGCCGTGACTCTACATCAGCCCCTGACAACTGTCCACCCTCTGCCTTGCCAGAAATGTAAATTGACTTGACTCCAAAGTACACTGAGAGCCCTCTAGAGATTTATTTTTTTTGCTGTCCGAGTTATTTATTGTGACAGAAAGGTTGCAGCCTGCCCGCCTTCTAAGAGGACAAAAAGAATGAATGACTGGTGTCATAAATGTGCAACAGAAAGTCATAGTAGGTTGATTTTTAGCTGCACTTCGTAACTTGATGTAAAAATAACTTAAGAACAGAAGTTGGTGATAAAATGTGAATTAAAGAGTGAGAATCTTGGTAAGTACAAAAGATTATAGATAATTGATGTAAGCTAACACTAGCTAAACTGTTATAACTAAACTGCTGAAGTGCAGAAGTTCTTGGAGTTTTTGGCAATTACCAAACAGCTTCAGGTGCATTACCACCTGCTTCTGGAAGAGTGCTGACCCTGATTTACATATAGCTCGGGAAACAAAGACAGATTGGAATCAGATTTGTAATCCGGCCAACAGAGACACATATATGTGGCTAAGTGTAAATTAAAGTGTCTTGAATTCCATCTGGATTTTATCCAGATCCTAGACCCTTGAAATGTTTAAATTAGGCTTTACTGTTTCCTTAGTTGTACCTAATAAAAGTTATACTGTAAAGAAGTTAAATCCATCAGTTTCAAAGTGCTGCATATTTGTTGGGGAGTTTAGTTTACTAGGCCACTTTTGGCTTTAAATATTTAGAAATCAAAATTATTCAGAAGCCGTTAAAGCAACCCAATATCACGTCAAAGCCTGTAACAGACCCGCCTGTCCACCAGAGGAGGGCGGCAGTGTCACGTTTTGCCTCACCGAGGTGTGAATATTACATGCGTGTGTGAAGGTGCAGTACCAGCAGACAGCAACAGAACCACGACAAAACTACTCACTTAGGTTTAGGCAACAATACCACTTAGGTAGGTTTTGGAAAAACGTCATGGTTGGCATTAAAATAATGATGTAAACTAAGTACAATACACACAGAAAAAATGTAATGTAGCTTACAAAACAAAACCACATCTCCTGGTTGAAAGTACTGTGTTTGTTGGACCCATTCACCTCCCCTTCTTCCCGTCCGCAATAAGCAGTCTTCCTCCCTTTTTATTCTACGTCACTAGCTCTGAGCGTAGCATATTCACGTGGATGCATTTACATTGCAGTCAGTATAGACTTCATGGCGTAGAAATTACACGCCTAAAGCAAAAACAGCATTCTTACTACACGCTTTTGCCTTGTGCATTATTGTGTCATTCACCCACCTTTTCATGCAACCGGGCTTGTTAAATGAACATTTAAAGACACTGGAAAATTGTTTAGTATGTGTCTATTCGAGTGCTTCAGAAATTGGGGCTGGGAGTTCAATGTGAAGTGATAATATAAAAGGATAGACACAACCTCCATAAAGTAGGAATCCTATTACAGCTTTTAAATGTTACCGCTGTTAGATTAACTAAAGCCAATAAATGTCTTTTATGTCTTTTAGTATTCTAAATACACATACAGTATATCACATTTTCAGGGGCAAGTTTAATGCATTGTGCAGTAAAAAAATTTTATGAAAAGTACAAATAATAAGAAGACGGAGAGAGAGAGAGAGCGGAAACAGCTCATTTAAACAACCAAACAGACAGCAAAGTGGTCTTTAGATTGGCAAATAATTATAGAGGAGTTCTATTTCTTTCATCATTACTGAACCTGTTACATGGGGGATGCTGAACTGGTGAACCCAGGTGCAGCCAAAGACAGGAAGACAGGGATGGGTTGGTAGGAATTTTATTGTAGAATGCGGGGTCGACAGTGGAAAGACCTGAGCTGAGATTCAAGTTTGTCGATGATTGAAATCTGAATTGGTGCAGAGCGAGAATCCAGTGAGTAGTGGAGCTAGGCATGTGTCCAGAGCAGAGGATGGCAGGAGCTGGAGCAGATCAGAGCAGACGGGACTGCAGGGACAGGGAAAAATAGGGTCAGGCAAGGTTTTCTGAAAACTAGAAACTTTTGCAAAAACTGACTTGCTGCATAAACTGAGGAAGCAGGTACTGTGATCTGGCAGCGTGGACGTGGCAGGGCTGAGTAGAAATAGAGATCTTGATTATGGAACAGGTTACAGCTGGTGGGGCTCTGCTCTGACTCCAGCACACCCGTAGACAACAGGCTCGTTGGAGATGAGCCAGGCCTGCGCAGAATCCATCACCGGCAATCGCTGCGCAATGCACGCCGGTTAGATTTGTGTCCGACTTGATGCCGACTTGATCCGACGTCACGCACATGTGGGCAACGATAACCTCACGAGATCGAGGCGGCCACAGTTTTTAGAGCCAGGCGCCGCAGTTGCTCTCCAGCGTCTGCAAGGCCCAGGGCATTATGGGAAACACCTGGCTCGCGTCTGATCAAAGAACTGATTGGCTCTTAGTTTAGACACCAAACACCACGTGTTGTAGAAAATCTGAACTTTCTGTGTAATTGTAATATTTAACGCTAGATTGTAGGATATTAGTCTCATGTTGTGCAATGGTTTCATCTGTTAACATACACATCTTGTGTGGTTGATAATAATAATTATTATAATAATGAAGGTTATCTATATATAACACTTATCAAAATGAGTGCTCATTAAAGTGTCAGTAGTCAGTATATTTTTGGCATCATTGGGCAAACATTCCATAATAACCTTTCAGCATATTGTAATTCAAGTGTTCTGAGAGATAACTAGACTTCTGCTCCTCCTCATGGCTCTGTTTTCAGGCTTTAGAACATCTAGCCCGTGACGGGAGACTTTGACCAATCACAGGGCATTTCAGAGAGAGAGCGTTCCTATTGGCTGTGCTCCGGTCATATGACCGGTACTTGGCGTTCCTTCACCAGATTTCACAATGGCGGCAGCGTCACAAACTCATTTTACAGCTAAACCGTGAACTACAAGATGTTTCTGAAAACATTTGAGGAGAGAAATAGGCATTAACGTAACAAAATATTGATTCATATTTGATCAGCGCTGCCTAGTTTGACTGTTTGCGAGTGATTGACAGCCGGCAGACATAAAAATAATAAAAGATAGAATCCAATGCCAGATACACGCAGATTTCCACATATATTTACAAAGAAATATAAATAAATCCCAACGTGGTCTGATACAAGTAGCCTACAGGAAGTACATTTTTCTGTAACTTCCTGTAAATTCAGCGAAGGCTGCTCAAAACGGCTGGAAACTGTCCGACTGGGCCGCAGCTTTAGTCTCCGCCCACTGCTGCTGCTGCCTGATTTTGTCTACTTTCCAGGCGAGGCGCAGCTCATCTCCAACAAGCCTAATCACACAGAGAAAGAAGGAGTGAGTAGTGATGTGTTGTTCGTGAAGGAGCCGGCTCTTTAAAGTGAATGATGGGAGCCGGCTTCCGTCCAAGAGCCGTTTTTTTTTTTTTTTTTTTTATTAATTCAAGGCAGAATGATAGGATGATCTTCTCCATGCACTGACTGTGATTGAATGTTTTGTTAATGACGTCCGTGCGACCAATCAGGTGATGACACACAAGGATCATACCATCAAGCAGGGGGGGGCGGGGGGGCGGGGGTGCGCGGCGCGCTGACGGTCTACATGTACAGAGCAGGAGGAAGAGGAGAGGAGTGCGGTGCACGAATAGCAGACAAGATGAGTGACGGTCGGAAACGAAGCAGCATGTCAAATTATGGTATTCTGGAAATTATAAGGTTTAGTTTAATTATATTTAATAATTTAAGTGACATATGTGCACACATACTAATCATAGGTCAAAACAGCGCTAAATTTGGCTGAATTATAAAAGGCAGAAGAGTTCAAACGAAGAGCCGTTTAGGAGCCGAAAAAGCCGGCTCTTCTTGGTGAGTTGAGCCAAATGATCTGACTCACTAAAAGGAGCCGGAATTCCCATCACTAAGCCAGAGCCACTCTGGGAGTGGCAGCAATTAAGAAGGTGTTGAATTAGAGGTGGAGGGCATAGAAGGGGATGTCCCGGGGGCCGATGTAACAGAGCCTTGCTCTTGAATGACAGCTGCAGCCCAAGTAGCATGATGGATAAAAGACTGACTTCTCAAGGCATAGATTGGTGAGTGATTGACAGCTGAGGGGTGCAGTGGATAGATGAAAAACCTTCTCTTTTGGGTTTAAGCTGTTTTGGATCATCATGGTGTTTTGCGAGTTTTGAAAACTAATTTTGTTTTTCTCGTTTTTTCCAATAACTCAAGTTTCTACCTGAACAGCAATATCTGGAACAGCTTGGTGGGTTATATCGTTCATTCTGCCCATATAGACGATTTTACATTAATGACCTTTGGAGAATTTTCCCAAACTCTAAAACAATACCCTTTCCCTGAATATAATCTGCCAATTAATGAATAAATAAACTGGGGGAAAAAAGTTGGGAAACTTGTGTTTGGTTGATTATTTCTCTGTTGTAACAATGCTAATTGCCATTGTATTTTACATCGTTGGAACAACTACAGTGAAGTCCTAAATGATACTGATGGTGATTTAAAGAGATGGGTTCCATAACATATATATTACGAATTAAACAGGAATAAATCCCATTCACTTCAAACCCTCACTCCCTGTGTCTGTGTCTGCGCTTGGTCGTCATTCACTGGTTTCCATTACCACTTGTTGCCCTCATGACTCTTTCCCTATTCTAACACAGGCAGTGACACAGGGAGTGAGGGTTTGAAGAGAATGGGATTCATTGCTGTTTAATTCGTAATATATATGTTATGGAACCCATCTCTTTAAATCACCATCAGTATCATTTAGTACTTCACTGTAGTTGTTAGTGGGTTAATGTGTCAAGGGAAGGATAGATAGAGACCCCTAATAGCCTATTTCAAATGAGCAACAACAGGATTACTAAAAGGAGGTGCCTGCCCACTTTATTCATCCAATGGCATGTAATTGGCTTGTCATGTTTCTTCTAAGAATCAATAATGTCCATCATCATGCCAGCGTTACTGAGATATGTCTTTCACTAGATTAGTTACCTCCGCTACATAACAGCCGAGCTTTACCCCAAACTCAGTGTAAAGGTGCAATGTGTAAGATATGGACAGAATTTTAGTTAAAACATAAACAAATAATGCATAACATTATTAACAGAATGTGACAACACATTCTCATCCCAACTTTTCTTTTTTTTTGTCAGGACCCCTTGGCGTCACTTTACGCTCGCAGTAAACACGTGGTTAGTATTTTCAATTCAAACAAAAACTCTCCCTTAGGTTTAGGCAACAAAACCATTTAGGTTTAGGAAAACAATGATTTGGCTTAAAATTACAACGTTTGTAAAGTGAAACTGAAACTTAGCGTTGTAAGCACAGGATACAAAAAGCCGCACGAGACACAAACAGCGGTCTCCTGACTGAAAGCCTTGTGATTATTGGAAAGTGCCTCAGGTAAAATAAATACACAATTAAAGTGATGGACTGTCAGAGTCATCATTTATCAAACTGAGAACCAGATAGCCATCTTTTCCCAGTATGAATTTAACAGTGATGGGACAGCGCTGAACAACACTTTGGTCAGCGCTTATATTATAGACATTGGATTTAGAACAAGAATAACTAATAAAATGAACAGTAAACAATCAATTAACAAATAATCAACATAAATAAATATTACATGTCCAAAAAGGAGTTGGAAGAAGTATATGGTCCTACACCTTCTCCAGAACTCCAACAATTAACTCAATATTTATTATATATTTCTTTGTTTATTGGTAATGAAGTGATATTTTTCACCGTGGTCCTCGTTAGATCAGATGATCCTTTATTATCTGTTGATGTAAAGTGTTCCAGCAGCAGGAGGACCTGTGGTATCTCTCTTTAATACACCGCGGGTGAAGCAGTCTGTCACTGAAAGACCTATTTAAAACACACGGAGGGAGCAGCGCCATTTGTAGTCCATCTTCAGAACATTGTAGTTTCACCACAGCAGACTGACATCACTAACATCCACCGCCGTCGCATCATAATTACGGAGTCTAGTGAAAGAACAGTCAGATTCTCTGAACACCACGGTTGTCTTTTCCTAACTCCTTCTGAATTCTCCTTCTCATCTTTCCTAGACCTCATGACGTTTTCCATCGCGGTCAAGGAAAAGTGGTTAGGAAAAGACGTTAGGACGTAATTTTTTGACTTTTCGAACGCAACCCAGGTCTTCACTCCACCACTCTGCCAGATAATGCCGTCTCGCTCGGTAGTGCTCTGCGTGCATTCTCTCTCAGTGTTTTTGTAGTAGGTTAGTCGGTAACCTAACCCCTAACCAGGGCCGCAGTACAGAATGGCTGCCTCGGTCCAGACTCAGAGTCAATCTTCATGGACAGTGCACTGATTATGTCACCGCTTTGCGGTGCAAGAATCCAACCCCCTATAATTCCTAACCAGCCCCATGCCTAGACCGTACTCGCTGCGGTGGTTATTTCCTGCCCCGGACCTGCTGCACGGAATCCCATAATGGGCTAACCTGACCCCATTGACCTTTCCCTAAACCTAACATTAGTGTGGGGGGGCCAAACATAATTTTTTGTGTACCATAAGACTCTAGACAGGACTAAAATCTGGACAAGTAAAGCTCAAAATAGAGTACTTATGTTCGAAACTCAATACCGAGTACGAAATAAAGTCCTGATTACCATGTTACACTAAGCACAACATATGTAACTCAATACAGAGTACTAATGAGCTTAATTTGGACATGTAAAAATTCATAGACAAATGCAACTTTTGCAACAAGAGTGCAAAGTGTGCACGGCTCACCGGAGGAGCCAAAAGGAGCCCCCTATAAAGGTCAGAATACAAGACCAGTCAGTCTGCCTTTGCCTGATGAAGGAAAAACAATTCTGAAACATTGCAACAGAGGTAATACTTAGTATTTGAAGGACAATAGAGTCTAATTTTTTGAATCACCGATCCCAATTCAGGTACGAAATTAAATTGTTAATTGTGGAACAGGGCTGCGGTATGGAGTGGCTGCCTCAGTCCTAACTCAGAATCCGTTTTCATGGACAGTGCACTGATTATGTCACCGCTACTTCACCAAGCATCACAGTATTCTTCTATAGAAATTGTAAGACATCTTTGTCATTAGACCAACATATACCTAAAAACCCATCTTCAACATGTAAGTCCCTGTAATGTAAAAATCTGTAGGGCTCCATCTTAACCACAGAGCTCCAGTCTGTATAATCCCTCTTTAGTAAAATATACATTTTATTTACAGATCAAATAATTGCAGTGAGCAGTAATCCATAACCAGTGTGGCAGGAATCTTCTGAGCAGCCTGCTCGATAAACAAAGTATGTTTTTTTTACTTTGACAAGTCTATCTGAAAACAATTTTAGATACAATTTATTAAACACTTTTCCAGCCTTTAATGATGTGATGTTAAAGGTCTCATATTATGCTCATTTCCAGGTTCATAGATGTATTTTAATGTTGTACTAGAACATGTTTACATGCTGTAATGTTAAAAAAAAAACGTATTCTTCTCATACTGTCTTCCTCGGTCTGCCTGCATGAAGCCTCTTTCACCCTCTGTCTGAGAGACCCTGGCTGTATTTAAAACCGCATACTATACTAGTAGTATGTACTGATTTGGCCAAAATGTAGTATGTAGTATGTAGTATGCAGTATGCGAACAAAAGCAAAATCTCCAGTATGCCAAAAATACCCGGATGCATAGGACCAGTCTATCTCGCCTACTGTATCCCACAATGCAAATTTCTGGAACAGTATAGGCTACGGGTACAAAAACAGCAGCCAAAAGCTGCTTGTTTTTTAAGTTTTTTGTAGCCATTTCATCACTAAATTCAGTTCTGAAAGTTTTTGAGGCGAGAAATCAACTGTGTAGATTATTAATATTGGCAGTTTTACAAAGTTAGATTGCGAATCGAACATTTGCTCCACCGTTGTCGGAGTTTAGAAGCTCCATAAAATGCTGTGACAGCCAGCGAGCGCCTGCCGGGGTCGATGCCTCTCCAGCCGGGTAGTCACGCTCAGAGACCGCTATGAGCTGGCTGGAGCTCTCTAGAGATCGGTCTGTAGACGAGAGGCTTTGATTTCCTTGTTGACGGATAGTTTGTTTAAATATCACAACACAGATGTCCATATAAATTAACAGGAACCTGTGTTTATCTGCCTTTTTGGAGTTAAAAAGCTCCACAATCGCCCGCGGGTGTAGCTCGCTGGAGTGCTGGCCAGTGATGCTCACCGAGCGGATACAGCGCAGCAGAGTGGCGAGGGAAGAGGAGAGAGGAGAGGAAAGAGCAGCCTCTGACGGGGCAGAGATACCTGCTGAGACAACATGACCCTTTTTACCATTCCTCTAATATCTGGAGGGAGATCAGTCCACTGTTTGGTTGCTGTAACTGAAAAAGCAGTTTGAGTAACCAGTAAATGTTGTGGACGAATGTGTTCTCCCCTCGTTGATGATCCTGTTTGTCGGACTTCATTATGAGCTGTTAGAATAAATAGTTTAAACCTGCAGTATCTTATAAAGTAAACAAACATAACATAAACAACAAAATCAAAGTTGTATTGTTAGATAATATTGTAATAGTGGTACGAGTTTGTTTTTTTCGTCCAGTGCTTTAAGAGCTGGTTTAAAGGCTAAAGCCTCGTCTAGCATACTGCAAATACATCGCTTTAACTGCCGCATACTGCATACTACTGAGGAACGCAGTATGCAGTATGTACTGTATACTGCGCTCCTCAGTAGTATGCGGTTTCGAATACAGCCCCTGATTCACAGCCTGTCTCCTCCCACTCTGCTCTGATTGGTCAGTGTTTCCTGCTGTCCGCTGTCAATCAAACGCCCTCAACACAGCATCACTTTCTTCCCCTCCATGCAGCTCTCCGTGAGCTACAGAGAGAGAGAGCAGGCAGCAGGAAGATTTCACATATAAACTACTTCAAAGTTTATAAACCAGAAACTTCACCCAGCGCACGTTACCGGAGGAATCTGATCCGAAATCGGCGAGAAATTAACATCTGTGGTCAAGACTCCAGGTTTTCCTGACGGTTTTTCTCAGGTACATAATGCTATTTATAGCTCTGTTAGTTAGCTCAGTATTTACGTTGTGCATCAACTCTGTAAACCGTAAACATACACTCTGTTTTACGTCTGTCTTTACAGGTCCATCTGTGAGAAATGACCGACAGAATCATCCCAGAGGAGAAAACATTAGCTACATGTTAGCATGTAGCTACATGCTTGGTCAATCAGCTTGGTTTACAATCAGAGTAATGGTATATTATTTACTGTAGGAGCTGTCTCTGTGTTACCATGACTACAGGCCGGTTAACGTTAAACTCACAGGAGCTTACCGGAGCTGATAGACTTCATCCTGTACCATGTCAACATAAGTGAAGGTAGAATTACTGATGTTATATAAAACTGCTCAGTAACCACAGTATCAGCAGCTACTGGGAGGACTTACGTTATAGGGTAGTGTGTCCATGTTTCAGACTAACAGAAGTAGGAGCAGTCTTTGCTTATAGTTACAAGGCGGATGGCGAGAGAGACACTCTGTGGGCGGGGTCACCTAGCTGGAGGTTTTTCTACCTAGTTCTAACCGTTCCACCAGGAAACCCTTATATGGCCTGAAAAATGTCACCGACGTCACCAGTTTAAGGAAGTGCTGATCAATGTTTTTTCAGACCCATTTTCTGAGAGATGGAGCAGGAGAAAAAGAGAGAGGATGGTCTTTTATGATACTATGGTGTCCTGTAGACACACTGGGGACAGATATTGATGTTTAAAAGACATGGAAAAGTGCATTTTGCGTAATAGGTGACCTTTAATAAATGGAGGTGGAGGTTTGCATCTTAAACTTACCAGACTTGGATCGGCGCACGCTGAGCTGGTGTCCAACTACGTCCCGGCCAATATCTCTGATACGTGCCCTCAGTTCAACCAAGAGGGCGTTGATCCTTTTATTTCCGAGTCTGACAGGTGGTGGTGACATGTTCGAAACATACAGTATTTCATGAAAGCCACAGCGTCCATCAAATGACGTCTCTGGGTTGTTGGTTTAAACCCTTTTGCTTGGAGGTGCGCTACAAAACTTGAGTCAAAAATACAATAACCTGGATTACATGAGTGGCTTTGCTTTGCTTTGCATTTTCACGTGTTTTCCTGCGTTGGTTCGCGCCTTTTGTTTGGCCCCTTAACTCTTCGACCAGTATTACTGAAGAGATGAGAACATAAATCAAATCAAATATATTTGCTTAGCCTACATTCTTAAATCCTTTGCCTCAGAGGGCTTTACAATCTGCACATTAGTGATGGGAATTCCGGCTCCTTTTAGTGAGCCAGATCATTTGGCTCAGCTCACCAAGAAGAGCCGGCTCTTTCGGCTCCCAAACGGCTCTTCGTTTTACCACTTCTGCCTTTTATAGTTCAGCTAAATTTAGCGCTGTTTTGACCTATGATTAGTATGTGTGCACATATATCACTTAAATGATTCAATATAATTATACTAAACCTTATCATTTCCAGAATACCATAATTTTACATGCTGCTTCGTTTCCGACTGTCACTCATCTTGTCTGCTATTCGTGCACCACACTCCTCTCTCTCTCTCTCTCCTCCTTTCCCTCCTGCTCTGTACCTGCAGAACGTCAGCGCGCCGCCTACCCCCACCCCTCCCTCCTTGATGGTATGATCCTTGTCTGACCTCCCATTGTTCATTTAAAAGAGCCGGCTCTGTGGGCGACCGACACATCACTATTGCACATTGATACAACAACCCCTATCCTTAGACCCTCACATCGAATAAGGAAAAAGTTTTCATGGAAAGCAACAGAGAAGGGATCAAGTCAAGTCAATTTGATTTGTATAGCCCCAAATCACAAATTTGCCTCGGGGGGGGGCTTTACAATCTGCAGGATACGACACCCTCTGTCCTTGACAGTGCAACCCTCACATTAGATAAGGAAAAACTTAACCCAAAAAAAAAACCTTTTAACAGGGAGATAAAATGGAAGACACCTCAGGAAGAGCAACAGAGGAGGGATCCCCCTCCCAGGATGGACAGGCATGCATAACACAAGATTCTCTCCATTTAATAAGTTAAACACTAGTAACTTTGATAGGAGTGTTATATTTACCATAACGAGGGGCATTGCTGGGCGGAAAAGGTTTACGTCGGCTATATTTAACTGTCTGAAATAAAAAAAAGTCTATGAAGCAGATTTGTTTATAAAAAGTAACTGACAGAATTTTGCGACATACTCCATCAGTGGAATAACACAATACTCATGTTTGTATGCTTTGTTGAGAAATGTAGCTGCTTGAGCTCATCATTCCTTTCAATTTCAGACTCGAGCAGCTGCTTCACCACCTTTAGTTCAGCAAACAGAACCTGGCAGTGTAACAATAGGATTGTTTATTCCTAGTTGATGTTGTTCCAGGGAACTGTTAGAGTGTGACACAGACCAAAGTAATACTAGCGAGAGCTGAGTTGATGCGTGGACTGTCTGATTTAATAAAGTCACAAGTAAGCAAGTACAATGCTTTAACCGTCCATTCTGTATGGTTTATGAAGAACGGAACAGAATGAAACAGGCAATTCTTGCACCCAGGCGCAGGTTTCCTCAGGACAGGATGTCCTTTTCGTAGCATGGGCATTGGGAAAAGTGGTATGGCTTGTTTTCCATAACTGTATTAGTTGTTTGATTGTGGTGGTGGGTTCTTGTTCTGAAAGGTAGTTGTTCAGTCCAACTGAAAGAATGATGTGTTGGGGGTCTAGACATGGGGGAAGTTTTTTGAGGATGGCCTTTCAATCTGTATGTGTGGGTCTGTAAATGCTGGGATCCGGGAGAGGTTAGAGTCCCCAATAATCATTAGTTCACAGAGTTTTTTTGTTGATTGTTCCAGGGTCGGTGTCTTCATTCTGCGTTGCCACGGTAAGTGCTCGTCCCCAAACATTGCTAGGCAGGGAGCGTATCTTGTTTTGAGCGTCTTCTAGTACTGAACGGTAATGTTCTTCCAGCATTTGGAGTGTTGTGTAAGTCAAATTCTTTGCATTGTAGGTTTTGAGGAGGTCCGTATATGCGGTGGGACAGGCTGGGCGAACTGTTCTTATTATTTTGTTTTGGGTGCGTTGTAGTCGTTCAGGTGTCTGAGTGTCTGGTAGACAGTTTGCATGTTGTAGATGGTGCTGGGCCTTCATGGATTGAGAGAATGCCCGGAACAAGAGTTGGAAATTGTTTAGAACCTTTGGTTGTGCCATGGTTGAAACCTATGAAAACAGAAGAGATGGAAGAGTTGGAAAGGTAATATTGACTGGAGTTTAAAGAGAGCTCGTTCTTCTGAAGGCACTGGAAAGGTTAGGTTAGTGAGAGATGTCTCGATGACTCCCCCCGCTTCGTCCATCGACTGGGCGGTTGAACTGGGGAGCCAAAGGTAAAGCACTGGCCGGCGCACATCATCTGCAGCTCTCCATCCTCATATTAACCAAAATAGAATGTAACCTAAATAGTTTTTTCTAATAGAAATCCATTATGGTTTATACTTATTGGTTTATGTTCAACATTTGGAAAAGGGTTAGAGATGAGTAGGAAGTCGAGTTCAAAGTGATAGATTCCCAACAGGAGTAAAGGAAACTCGTAGTATTTTAAGCCCCCAGGAGTCCAGACTGCAATATCATAACTTGGATATACCGATATACTGTATTAAAATCTGTTTTTTTTTCTTTTTTTAATATTATTATTATGACCCCTGGTTTCTTGTAGTTGAATGGTTAGGGTAAGGGTCTCAGACGGTGTTAGGGTTAGGTTAAAAGGACTAAAATGCTGTCAAAAATACTAGAATTCATAGGGTCCACTAGCTCATGAAGGACAGAGGAGAGAGCGGTTTAAAAGACTGTAAGGTTCCCCTGAATATGTCCTGCTAAAACCCTTTAATTTAAAAGAAAATGTTAAAATAGCAGCTCAAGTAATTAGATAGATAAATAAATAATTTACTCTTAAAATGTAAAGGTAAAAATAGATAATATGTAAAACACAACAGACAATACATGCCATGGTTTAATATATTAATATAAGTGCTATTAAAAAGATATTACAAGTGCTGTGAATAGGATATTAAAACACAACAAGTCTTGCAGTCCGTGAGTTAGTATTAAATATATAAATATATGTATATAAAAAAATAAGCACTATTATTTAAGAAAAATGTCTTTATTAAAAGAAGCTTGAAAACAATATAATGTGATATATGGGAAGTGAGCTGCTATAAAAACATTTGCCCAGTAGATGGCGTCAATGTGTAAGAGAATGATTCCCTCCAACCTTAAAAGATGCCAGGTTACATCCATCGTCACTGTTCAAACTTAACAGTACTAATTAAACAAAGTGCATAGTATAAAAGGTAAAATTCATAGAAGAGCAATAAAATATACAATAGAAAATATAAATAAACTCGGAAAAAAAAGTTCGGAAACTTGTGTTTGGTGGATTATTTCTCTGTTGTTACAATGCTAATGGTCATTGTATTTTACATCGTTGGAAAGCCTGTTTATTTACCTTCACAATGATGTCCAACTTGTAAGGATCATGCATTTGTGGGATGAGCAGCACAGCTGATTATGTGGGTAGCGCCCAAGAAAAAATTGCCAAAATGCTCTGCTCTGTATCACAGTGTATTCTCCTGTTGGTGTTGACTCTTGTTTTGAGTTGTTTGGTGGATTGGATGATTGAACTCTCTATCAGTAACAAGGAACAAACAAGACATATTGGCTATTTTACACTTTATTCATTTAATACACCGTCAGGAGCCTCAGTAGCAGTGGGTGTGTTAAGAAGATTTGCAGTTCACTTAGAGTTCAGGCACAGCAGCCCCTTCATTACATTGGACAGCATGTCAGGAGCCAATCAGCTACTTGGAGTTTTTAAGTGGTATATTGGCTCATTAGCCTTTGTATTCTGGTCTGCTAGTTCACTGCAGTGAGTTCAATGCATATGTATGCGATGAAGGTTGTCTTGCTGAAGAGATTATGTGCGTCAATTAAGATGAAAGTATGCTTTATATTGTGCCTTCATTGTAAATTGTGGAGGTAGTCTGTGATAACCCTGGCTCTATGGGGGCGAGCATTGTCATCTTGGAGGATGAAGTTAGGTCCCAGATTGTGGAGATATGGGATCGCCACTGGCTGCAGAATCTCATCCCGATATCTCACTGCATTGAGATGGCCTTCAATGATGACAAGCCTTGTTTTGCCAGTGAGGGAGATGCCCCCCCATACATGACACTCCATCATGGTAAGTGTATGGGGTGTTGACCTGTCCGGGTACCTGTTCATGACTGTTTGGACCGCCTGCAGGCCCATCTCTGTATTTATGTTGGTATATTGTTATGTCCTGGTTCTGGGACCATAACAAATAAAGAAACAAACCACGAGGGAGTAACTACAAAAAGAGATTTATTTAACAAAAAGTTGAATCAAAGGTCACCTATTATGCAAAATGCACCTTTCCATGTCTTTTAAACATCAATATCTGTCCCCAGTGTGTCTACAGGCCACCATAGTATCATAAAAGACCATCCTCTCTCTTTTTCTCCTGCTCCATCTCTCAGAAAATGAGTCTAAAAAACAGCTGAGCAGCTTTTCCTTACACTGGTGACGTGGGGGGCGAATTGCAAGCCATATAAGGGTTTCCTGTTAGAACAACGGTTAGAACCAGAGGAGAACCTCCAGCTAGGTGACCCCGCCCACAGAGTGTCACTGGCCGTCCGCCTCCTAACTATGAGCAACGTCTGCTCCTACTTCTGTTCGTCTGCAAGAACCAGCAGAACAGTCTTCATGAGTCCCATCATCTAAATATAACATGTTCTTTCACAAAGGCTTTATGTAATTACACTGTTTAAACAGCTGATATGAAACATTAATTTGATGTCATGCATGTAGAAGAGTACAGGTAGTAAATAGGGACTGTAAGCAACACAACACATTTCTGTTTCACAGTCAAACTTTATTTGAGTAGACAGATGACAATATTAATTATTCACAGCATTTTTAATCATCCCACCTGTTAGTTAGTTATGTCGACATGGTACAGGAGAAAGTCTTTCAGCTACGGCAAGCTCCGGTGAGCTAAGCTCCGGTGAGTGTAACGTTAACCGGTCTGTAGTCATGGTAACACTGAGACAGCTCCTACAGTAATTAATATACCATTACTCTGATTACTTTACTACGTTTATCAGGTGTCTTTTACCAGAAATAATGAACTGACTACTGTTTCACATCTTCTATTTTCCACCCTGATGTTCGCTGTGTTTACACACCGTCACATAGCGGTAGCATGTAGCTACATGCTAACGGGTTAGCTCTGTATCTCCCATCTGCTCACAGCTAATGTTTTCTCCTCTGGGATGATTCTGTCGGTCATTTCTCACAGATGGATCTGTAAAGACAGACGTAAAACAGAGTGTGTGTTTACGGTTTACAGAGTTGATGCATAAGGTAAACACTGAGCTAACTAACAGAGATATAAATAGCATTATTTACCTGAGAGAAACCGTCAGGAAAACCTGGAGTCTTTTTTTAAACTCTTTTTTTTATTTGAGAACAAAGAACATGAGGTCATCATGGGTGTTACAATATCAAATCACAGTACATTTTTGTAAATACATCTTAATATAAAATGTCACACTTCAATCAACGGTGTAAATACACAATCCATTTTTCCCAGTACTCAATACTTTTTTCCAATTCCAGCCTTAAAATAAATGTGAGTCTTTCATTACAATACACTTGATTTACAATACCCCGCCATTGTTCTAATGTTGGAGGATCAGTCTGCAACCACTTTCGCGTTATGGCTTTCTTACTACTTGCCAAGAGAATCTTTATTAAATATTTATCTTTGTGAAAAACAATTTCTGGCATTTTTCCCAAGTATAGTGTAATGAATGAGTATTTTAACTTTATTCCAATTATTTTATGGATCTCAGTTGCCACCTCTTGCCAATATGGCTGTATTTTAGGGCATGCCCAAAAAATATGGAAATGATCAGCCATTGAGGTTCCACATTGCCTCCAACAGAAGCCCCGGCTCTGCGTGTCTGTTTGCAGTGCTGTTAATTTAGGAGTAATGAAAAATCTCACTACGTTCTTCCATCCAAACTCCCTCCAGGATCCCGAGTTTGTAGTAGTTGCCTGAGTCTCACATATCTCTGTCCAGTCCTCCTCTGTTATTTGTGAGTCTGACTCTTTCTCCCATTTTTGTTTAATGTAGTTTGTAGAGTGCTTCTTAGAATCTTGTATACTTCCATATAGTTTGGAAACCAACTTTTTACTTCTCTCTTTTGTATATGCATCAGAGAATATAGTAATCAAATTGTAATCGTTTGTTTTTATGCTTTGTATTTTTTTCTTAAAGTAATCTCTAACTTGCAGGTACCTGAAAAAGTCCTGCTTTTCCAGTCCAAATGTATCTGCTAATTCCTGATAGCTCTGTAGTTGACCTTTTGAGGTGACTGAACAGAAAGACGTGATACCTCTCCCAACCCACAGTTTAAATCTCCCATCCAACATTGCAGGCTCAAATCCTGGATCATACGCTACCCAACCCAAGACCCCCGCATGTTTCTCCAATTGTAATTTCTTCAGCAGCCTAAACCACAGCTTAACTGAAAATAGGGTCCACTGGTTTAATCTGTTATAGCCTGACTTCTGTTACCTAGTATTGACTGTATTGGAGTATCTATCTGTTTTATTTCCAATGTCTTCCATTTGGATTCATAGTTTGGTGCACACCAACACACTAAAGGTTTCAATTGGGCAGCGTAATAATAATCCTGCAGGCATGGTAGGGCTCTCCCTCCCTTCCCCTTTGACAATTGTAGTGTCTTGAACTTTACCCGAGGTCTCCTGCTGTTCCAGATGAACCTCGAAATCATCCCATCCCATTCGTTAAATTGTTTTTGGGGTACTTCCAAAGGCAATGACTGGAAAAGATAGAGTAACCGCGGTAACATGTTCATTTTAATTATTTCTATTCTACTACTCATGTCTAATGGGAGCAACGTCCATCTAGAAATATCTGATTTTATCTCTTTATTGATAGGGCCGTAATTGCTTTCAAAGAGTTTTGACATGTCTTTTGTTAAATTTATTCCCAAATATTTTATTGAGGGGGAATTCCATTTAAAGTGATATTTCCTTCTCATATCTTGAGGGGGTATAAAATTAAAAGTGAGAGCTTGAGTTTTTTGTATATTTAATTTATATCCAGAGTATGAATTATATGTTTTTAGAAGGCTCATCAATTTAGGAATACTAGATTCAGGGCTCGCAAGGAACAGCAGGACATCATCAGCAAACATACAGATCTTATGTTCTTCCCCTCTGATTGTAATCCCTTTTATCTCCAAGTCCTCTCTAACTGCTTGGGCTAGGGGTTCAATATACAATGCAAACAGAGCAGGGCTCAAGGGACACCCCTGGCGCGTCCCTCTTTCTAGTTGGATTGTTTGCGACAGGTGTCCGTTAACCTTAATCTTGGCTATTGGACAGGAATATAGCGCTTTAATACACTTAATAAAACCATCCTTAAAGCCAAACCTGGCAAGCACCCTGTACAGATATTCCCAACCCACTGAGTCAAATGCCTTTTCGGCATCAAGGCTGACCAGCATTGCATTTATATTTTCTGTTGTAATATGGCTCATAACTTGTAATGTTCTCCTTAAATTATCCTGTGTCTGTCTGTTTTGTATGAAACCTGTTTGGTCTAGATCTACCAACTCAGGTAAGATGACCTCTAGCCTCTTAGATAGGATTGAAGCAAATAATTTATAGTCTACATTTAGGACTGATATTGGTCTATATGAACTGCATTCCTTTTTATCTTTTCCCTCTTTTGGAATTATTGAGATGACTGCTTCTCTCCATGATTGCGGGGCTTCTCCTGTTCTCAATGTATGATTTAAACAGTATAGGTATTATTTGTGGTCTAAATGCTTTATACCATTCAGACGGGTATCCGTCTGTGCCCGGGGCCTTACTTGATTTCAACCTTGAGATAGCTCTGTCCAATTCTTCTGCTGTTATGTCAGCCATCATTGCTTCATTCTGTTGTTCTCCTATAGATGGTAAATCCAATGAGTTTAGAAATCTCTCCATTGCTAGTGTATCTGCCCTTGCCGGTTGGGTATAAAGATCTTTGTAGTATAGTTCAAAGGATTGTTGAATGTTTTCTATGTCACTGCAGACATTTTGTGTTCTAGGATTCCTGATTTTGTAGATTGTATTCTTTTGCCTGTTGTTTTCGTATTCTCCAGGAGAGGAGTTTCATTGCTTTAGGTCCTGTCTCGTAGTATTTTTGTTTGACAAACTTGAGTTGCTTTTCTATTTCCTCATCATATATCCCATTTATTTCTTGTTTAACTTTGTTTAATCTCGTCAATATTTGTGGGTCTCTTTGTTTCGTATGTCTGATCTCTAAGGACTTCATTTCTTCTTGTAAATCGGTTAATCTTTTCTGTTTTTCCTTTTTCCGGAAAGCTGTGACAGCGATAATTTTACCTCGAATCACAGCCTTTCCTGCGTCCCATAGAGTATTTGGGGAAAGTTCTCCATTGTCATTATTTTGAAGATACATTTCAAATTCGTTCTGAATCTGTTTCTGGACTGTTTTGTCATTTAAAATACTTGTGTTGAGTCTCCAGAGTGTATTTTTTTGTTGATTAACTAGATGTAAAGATAAGTATACTCCTGAATGGTCAGATACATCCCTAATCCCTATATTACAATTTTTAATTCTATGTCTGTCTGATTTATACATAAATAAATAATCAATTATTGAGTACATAGAGTGGCATGAGGAGTAGTAAGTATATTGTCTTTCCGATGGATGAAAATCTCTCCACACATCAATCATACCCAGTTCCTTGAGCATCCGCTGGACCACTGTGGCATTTGGATGTTTCTTTTGGGATGGGTTAGTTGTATCCAGTTTAGGATTCATTTGAACGTTCAAATCTCCACCACATATTAGAGTACCATATGATTCTGTGGCTATCAAGTTAAATATCTTCTTAAAAAAGGATTTGTTACTCCCTGGCAGAGCATATACATTAAATAGTGTTACCTCTTTATTATCTAGTTTTCCCCTGACTAGGACATATCTCCCCTCCTTATCCTTGATTTCAGACATAAATTCAAAATTTACTGAGTTTGGGATCAGAATAGCCACACCCCTCCTCCTTCCAGATTTATGTGATGAGTAGTAAGTATTTTGGAATCCAAGTTTTTTCAGTTTATCATGTTCTGGTGGAGAGAGGTGGGTTTCCTGCCAATATATTACCTGCATCCTTTCTCGTTTCATTTTAGCAATGATTTTGCTCCTTTTAATCGGATTATGCAACCCATTGACATTAAGTGTAACTATCCTGTAATCCTGATACTGCATGTGTTTAATTCAAATCCTGTGCACTTGTGTAACCTTACCCATGACATCCTAGTAAATACAATGAACAATGTATATGAACCATCATAATAGAACAAGAACATACAACAAAGAAAAGAAAAAGACTTCCAAGTCCGAGGTTTGAATAAAGCCTCAAATTGAGAGGGAATCCTTGAGTCCATCAAGGGCCTCCCCTCAGTGCAAAAGAAAATACTCTGCACAGGTAATGTTCAGAACTGTTCCCAGTCGGCCGGTATAAAGATTCAACTTAGGCAAGCTCCAGGAGAAATTATATCAAATGTCTTAATAAACTGGTTGAAACTAAAATAGCAGAGTGACCTCTTAGTTTAAAACAATATGACTTTGTCTCTGTTGTTTAGTGGCCCAGTGTTACTGCCACGGTATCACTGTCAGTCTACTCATAACTGAGCCGTCCATTGTAATTTCGAGGTCGGATTTTCCATTTATTTTATCAGTCATTCAAGTGACTCATCGTGGAGGTGTATGGCTCCGTCCACTTACCGATAAGCCCCGTTATAATTACCCTCAACGTATCACTCGTCAGCGCCGAGTATTCCCGGGGGGTTGCGTTGAAAACTCCGTAGTCTCTCCCGTATCTGCTCTCGGTCCACAGCCCGGCGGCCCGCACCTGCCTTCTCCCACGTTGCTAGTCTCCGCTGTTTCACCGCTGCAGAGTCGGGCTCCTTGACGGGTCCTATGGAGAATCCTCTCTTCTTCAAGTCTTTAGCCGCTTCTGACACGCTCTCGTAGGTGTGGGTACCGTTGTCAAAAAACACCTTCAGTTTGGCTGGATGTGGCGTTTGGAAACGGATTCCTTTAGCTTTAAGTTCCTTCAATATTTCCACATATGCCTTTCTTTTCTTGAAAATGTCGGAGGGATAATCTTGATCAAAATAGATCCTCTTCCCGTCGTAACGGACATCTTTCTTTCTCCAAGCAGTATGCATTATCTGCTCTTTCATTCTGAACTCGAGGAAGCAGATCACCAGTGATCTTGGTGGTGCATCGTTTGGAGGCTTTGGAGCGAGAGCCCGGTGGCAGCGCTGTATTCCGAGGTCCATCTCCGCTATCGGCGGGCCAAGCTCTGACTTTATAAGCTTTGTCACAAACTCCGGTAGGTTGTTCCCCTCAGATCCCTCCGGCACGCCGTATATGCGGAGGTTGTTGCGGCGAGAGCGAGCTTCCAAATCAGTTAGCTTAGCCTGCAGAGCCTCTTGAGTCTCCATCGTCTGAATAAGTGCCTCTCTCGCCGCTGCGTCCCATTCTTCAATACCGGCGATGCGTTGTTCCGCCTCCGCCACTCTGACTTTGGTGGCCTGCAGGTCACCTGTAGCTTCTTTGAGTTTCTGGTTGATTTCTCCCCTAAACTCTTTCAACTCTTTCTTTATGTCTTCACAAAACGAGAGTCGGAATTCACTCATATCACTTTTCAGATCAGATCTGAGCGCCCGGATCTCATTGTAGATAGCCTGCATGTCCGAGCTAGCTACCGCCTCGTTAGCTTTCCCCGCCTCGCCGTTGTTGCCGTGACTTTCTTCATCGCCGTAGTTTTCCTCTGCTAATTCACTTTTCTCGCGTCTGGAGCCTGTTTTGCCTTTACCCTTTTTTTGCTTTTCCCCTTCCATGTTATACTTCAGTTTAGTTTTATATCTCAGCTATTTTTCTAAGGGGATTAAAACCGACCGATTGGGAGAGGTTCTTTCAAGCAGCCATCTGCTTCAGCGCCACACCGGAAGTCCCGAAAACCTGGAGTCTTGAACGCAGATGTTGTTCATTTCTCAACGATTTCTGATCAGATTCCTCCGGTAACGTGCGCTGGGTGAAGTTTCTGGTTTATAAACTTTGAAGTAGTTTATATGTAAAACTCTACGGCTACAGTCTCTAGCTCAGGGCTGCTGCTGCACGGAGAGCTCAGGGGAGAAAGTGACGCTGTGTTGAGGGCGTTTGATTGACAGTGGACAGCAGGAAACGCTGTCCAGTCAGAGCAGATTGGGAGGAGACAGGCTCTAAATCAGTTTGAGAAGAATAATTTTTTTTTTGAACATTGCAGCATGTAAACATGTTCTAGTACAACATTAAAATACATCTATGAACCTGTAAATGAGCATAATAAGAGACCTTTAACAGTGTGTCTAGATTGTCCTCTGTCAAGTCCACTATTTCATCTCCTCCTGAAGACATCTCCCCGTTAGTGGGTGGAGGAACGGGTTGAGGAGCAGCAGCAGCAGAGGGAGTGTCCTCTGGTCTCCTAGTGGCAGCACATTTGTCCACTCCCATGTTGATATGAGTATTAGATACTTGACAAATCTCCCTTTAAGATTAATTTTGAACAGATACAAAATTTGTAATTCATTTGCGATTAAATATTTGAATTGATTGACATAATAATTAGTATAATATAGTAAAGTGTATTGATTGTTTGTTTAGTAACTGCTATTATAATGAGTATAGTATAGTATATACTGTATACCAGTAATATGTAGTGTGTACTTTAGACACACTGAGAGAGATTAATAATCAGGTGGCTCTACTGCTGTCTCACATTCTTATTATAGTTTGCAGAAAAGCCCATAAAGTCAGTTGAGGTGAAGGAACAGCAGCAGCAGACTGAGGTTTGTACATGTGAACTATTCAGAGACATTCTGTTGACTTACTCTGTCTCACAGTCATGTCTCTTAAAAGCAGGTGGAGGATTCATGGACAGGACACTCTTCATGGACACACATCTGGGATCAGGTCCAGGTCCAGGGAAGTCTGGTCCGTGCTGCTGCTCTTGGCTTCAACACAACCAACACGTTCTCATCACCACTCGTCACACACCGCCGCTTTGTCACGCCCTTGGCGTCGCTTTATTTTTGGCATCAAAACCATTACAGTTAGGTTTAGGAAAGAACTACATGGTTGGGCTTAAAACGACTACGTTTGTACAGTGAAGATGACGCTGAACTTTGTGAACACGGGACACGAACGAACAGCTGATTGTAACGTGACGCACAGGAAGCGAACACCAGTCTCCTGGATGAAAACTTTGTGTTTGTGTGTTCTTTAAACTTCGTCACCAAAAATAGTGGAAAAAAGCCATAGTATAGTATGTCGAAAAAGTAAAAAAAAAAAAAAAAAAAAGCCATAGTATTGTATGTGAAAAAGGATATAGTATGTTATGTCCGAAAAGTAATCAAAAAGTGAAGGTATAGTATGTCAAAAAGTCATAGTATTGTTTGTCAAAACAGTTATAGTATACTATGTAAAAAAAAGTCATGGTATGAGCATGGATTATATTTTTATCATTCAATACTTTCACTTTCAATATCTTACATTAAATACACTACTCGGCTGAAGTTAGCAATTTCGGTGGACAACTCAACAGTTTAATGAAGAAAAAAAGCTGTTTTGTTTTATGTGTGCACTTTTCCCGTGTGGCCCTCCATCGTATGCCGGCTCCATAAATTGGCCCTTGGTCATCAAAACTTTGAGAACGACTGTTGTACAGTATCTGAAAAAAATCTGTCAGGACTATAATGAATCAATGAATAAGTCTAGCAGATGATTGAGTCATCTCAAATGGCTTGTGCATCCTGAGGAAATGATGTAGTTTTTACTGTTCTAAAGATATATTGCACTCTTCAATGTCACTTTTGAACTCTTTGTCTGAAAAAGAGGTGAAATGGCTACATGGAGCAACGGCACCCTCTTCTGGCAGGAAGTTGAAATAGCCCAACACAGGGACTGAGGGGACACAATCAAGCATCTCTGAGGCTGAGGACCTAGGACCTAGGATCTAGGACCTAGGACACAGGTCAGCAACCTTTACTATCAAAAGAGACATTTTAGGCAAAAACAACAACAAAAAATTGTCTGGAGCCGCAAAACATTTGTGCATTGTGATGAAGGTAACACAGTTTATAGTCTAAGTATATATTTTAGTATATAAGTCTAATGCAGTGAGGGCCAAAGAGACAATGAGTATTAGGGCCACATTGAGGGAAAAAACATCTGAGATTTCCAGAATAAAGTCAAAATATTACGAGAATAAAAGATGCAATATTGCAAGGATAAAGTCATAACTTAACGAGAAAAAAAGAAAATAGCATGTAAAATTACTACTTTATAATATTATGACTTTATTCTCATAATATTATGACTTTATTCATGAAATCTCAGATTTTTTTCTTTTCCTCAATGTGGCCCTAATACTCCGTCTTACTGTCGTACCATAGCCCTACAACAATGATAAATAACAATGAAAATGTAAACAAAAAACAGTTATTCATTTCCATTTTTGAAAATCCACAGTGAGCCAATGTGGAGGGAGCTGTAGGTTGCAGACCCCTGACCTAGGACCTAGGACCTAGGACCTGGTTTATCTTTTAGGTAAGAAAGACAAACAAAAGGAGACCTTTCAAAGATCAGCACTTTTGCTCATCGATGCGAGGGACAAGGCAGAGAGGACATATTAATACTGCACTATCTAGCCTTCTGAGATCTTTTAACACTAGACCACAGTGTTAAACTATTAAAAACATACACACCAGGAGGCAAAGCTAAGGTCACATAACTTTATTCCTCATTCATCCAGTGATATGTAGAACTTACACAACAAACAATACTGAAGGAGAATACACACACGACTACCTGCAGTTTCAAATCTCAACAGAAAGGGCCGAACTTACCAAAACGATTTTAATGCTTTAAGAAGCAAATCTAATGTTTAACCCTCTCTGATCCAAACATCATGACAAACTGAAAACATCCTTTATCTAGTTCTTCTTAGCGAAAGGCAGCTTATATGTTTAAATGCAGCCCAACTACGCTGCATTTGAAGCAGAAAAGGCAGTTTTCATCTTGAGACATCAATCTGTGATTTTACGGGCATTTTGAAAGGGACTCCTGCCGATGAGCAGACTGAACTGTGGCCATACAGGGTCAAATACTACATTTTCTGTTTGCATGCAGATCCAGCCAAAAATATCATTTTTTCTTCCTGGCTAGCAGTAACAATGAGCAGCTCCAAGGTAAGCAGGTGAACCCAGCCTCTTATTGATGGATCTTTCTATGTAAGGCTCTGGTCATAATGGAGAGTTTGGCAAATCTGGGCACAGGCTGATTTACTGATACCTATTTATCACCTGAACATACAGAAGGAGAAAGAAACAGATTTTTTTTCCCTCTTGAGTATACTGTTAAAAACATGTCTTATCTGCATTGCAGATGTGATCAAATGTAAACTTGAGTTAGTTCTGATGAGTGCAGATGAGGTTTTGTGCTCAGTGGGTATCAGAATGGCAGCCTGTTGCTCTTTGACCAACACTCGTTGATATGATACACCTCTGGTCGCAGGCCAAGAGAGGGGGCAACTTCAAGTCCCAACACTGATAACTATTAACTCCAGTTCAAATAAATAGCTTCATTCACATACACTGTATATTAGAAACCAACTTTAAAAACACATATTACACTGAATTTATACCACAGCAGAGAGTCTGAAGAGAGTGACCGATCTGAGCTTCCTCTTCAGTTAATGGAGCTTCATTCGGCTACGAGCTGGAGGACAGGAGAGCAGGTGCTGGATGAGAGAGAGCGACCAGCAGACATGTTGTCAGGATTAAAGTGGACTGTGGCTACTGGACTCCTATAGGTTGCTTCCTGTTTTCTAACCTAGGCCACGGAAGAGAGCGGGAAAACACTTTTCCCAGTGTCGAGTTCATAGATTTGTTTTAAGATGCCCCTTCCGGTGGACCACCATGGGACCTTATTTTGGAAAAAATATGAACAGTAGTCAACGGCGAGAGACAAATAATTTTTTAGCCCATTTTTAAATGCACCATGAATCACACACATGATGTTTGTCAATTTAAAACATAATTTTGCTAGTCAAGAAAGTCGCAGTTTGTTGTAGTATCATTTAGTTTTGTGTGAAACCGCTCAGTGAACTACATCTCTCGTCTCACACACTAAACGTCACTAACACGCTAACTGAGCTATGACAACGCACAGATGAAACCGTATCTCGCCTGATGTGTTTTATCCAGAAACTCCTGTTTTTTTTAGTTCATCCCAGTAGGAAACACACAGACATCGTAGCTTCAGAGAGAGAGAGACGTCACTTAGGCAACTTTTGGGTGTGTCGTCTTTCTAATTACGTATTTTCACAGTCTGATACCTCAACAGTTTTACAACAAACTGAGACTTTCTTGACAAAATGGACAAATGTGTGATTCACGGCGCAATTCAAACGGGATCAAAAAATTATCTGTCTCTCACCGTTGACCACTGTTCAGATTTTTCTTAAATAAGGTTCCCTGGTGGTCACCTCTCTATGGGGAAACTTGACTACAGGGGTATTTGTGTTGCAGTGTTGTAGTAGGCCTCTGGGTTAAAAGTGGCAGCAGGTCTGACTCCAGGTCTATTAATACCTAGACGCAGCATTTAGCTGAGAGCAGATGAAGAGAGGCTTATAGGCATGTATCAAACATCAGCTCTGCAGCCTTAAACAACAGACAGACAGACAGAGGACAGGCACAGTGGTGACAAACAGCAGCAGATGGACAGTATGAGGTGTCGTTATTTGAACTCTTCAAGGCACTTGACTGTGAAAACGTTTGTCTGGAAGCAGCTACAAAGTGCTTCTCATGTTTCGGGTTGTTGTTTCCTCAACATGTAATGGATGGAGGAAGGCTTGTTTTGAGCGTGTTAGCATGACGAGTTTCAACTTTTTTCAATTGAAGAAAAATACCATATTGCAGTTTATTTAAAAATGTTCCCTGTAAATGTACCTTAATCTTGAAAATGTATCAACTTAAATTGTTCAAGAAATTTGAAAGTAAACTGTGACGTTCATCGGCCTTTTATGTTTAATTGACCTGACCTGGATCGGCCTTTAAAAGTGTTCTGTGTCCTGGTCTGCTGCGATGCTGTTAATCTGGACCGGAGCATGATTTGTACCGCATCTGCCTCGAGGTGACAGATAATACAGGCTCCGGCCCAGCTTTACAGTTCTGAGATATGTGATGGTTATCTGACTGGGTTCAGTAGGGGGGTCTACAGCTCTTCACTCTCGTACAGCGGGGCGGTGTGCTGGGCCAGGCTCTCTACGGTCAGAGAGGGCACGTGGCTCAGAGAGGACAGCAGCTTCAACGTCTTCGAGCCAGGGGGCGCCGTCTTCATGGCCGGCGCCGTGCGAGCTGCGAGAGGCAGAGAAGAGGGGTGCAATGGATTCAAATGTACTTTTACACATCAATGATACATGTATGATGTTTTAACAATCAATGATACATGTATGATGTTTTATAGATCAATGATACATGTCTGATGTTTTACAGATCAGTGATACATGTATGATGTTTTCACTGTCACATTGTTTGACGAACACCAGTTTTAAACGTGAAGAAGTAACTGTAATTATTACAACTGTTAGTATTTTATTGCAGTATGACCCTACAGTTGCAGTTATGTAATGTCATTTAAAAACAATGTCTAATGCTGTGATCCACTACTTTATTATTTTAAATTTATAGCTAATTAAAAACTTCATGTGTAATGGCCTTTACGCAATGGAAGCGTTTGTTTTTGTGCGATTAGTTCCCACCTCAATATATTTTTATGAATTATTGTTTTTGTCATGAGTACTTTTACACAGAATGTGAACATTACGCATTGAAAATTAAGAGGCAGCATAATTGGGGGGGTTTTTCGGAACAATGTAAATCTCCTGAGCTTTCGTACCACTAATAAAAGGCACTTTGCGGAATGGGTTGAGTTGCTCCTGTATTTATGAAACAACAACACAGAGGCTCCGTAGTCCGAACCAAGACGGCAAACTCCTTTCAACCTTGACAAAGGCAGCGCAGACCAGAGTGAGAGTGGAGTTGTGATGCTCAGTAACCTCCCACCACAGGGTGAAAAAGACTTTTGTTTTTGTTTTGTTTGCTTATTGATATTAATAATAGGAATGACACTACTGGTGTCACTGCAACAGATTTTATTGGTGGATTACCGGCTAAACATTCCTTTCATGCCAGGTGTCTGAAAATAACTCTTCTGCCCTGTACTACATAGCACAGGACGGCATGGCACGGCTCAGAGCCAGATATGGAATCAACACTCATTTGTAGAGAAACAATGGGTCTCCATGGTTCACCTTCTGTTGTCAAACTCACAGAATGATTCACTAGTGATGTTAGAGTTTCATGCATCTGGGCCTGATGTGTTGTATGTGTGTACATGTCCTCTGGGGTGAGTCACTGTTCACAGTTAGACTATATGTTTGTCACTGCAAATCAGTTGTAGTAATTGTAATCAATCACAACGATTTACACTGCATCAAGACTCAAAATGTACAAATACTAGAACACAAATAACACACAGACCGAAGCAGTGTAGGCATGTTAAATAGAAAGAGCTCTGCCCCTTGCACTCACATCTGAATACTGACACACAGCTGTATGCCAACGTCAACTAGCTGTGTGCAAATATTCACAAAATTCAAACAGATCAATAGGATCTATTGGAAGTAGGGCTGGGCAAGATGGCGATATACAGTATGTTGTGAAAACGCTACAATCATTTTTATTGTATATATTTTTATATATCGTTTGTATTGCGATATAGACTAGGGCTATATTTATATCCTTTTTATCTATATTTTCACTTAATGCCGGGATCAGACTACACGATATTTTTGTCTTTGACTCGCCATAAACTCTTGCAGTGTCTCGGTCTGGCAAGACTACACGTATGACCACGACCAATCATGGCACGTCGTATTCCACGATCATTCAAAGGTTTATTGTTGACCCTTAAATGGGATCAAGAACAACAATTTCCTTACTAACTTATATCACTAACAGTTCTAGTTCTATTACTATGTTTACTATTACACTAACTATAGGTCTGTAGTGATTAAGTTGAAGACTTGAGATGAAACTCTTCCATACACTAGAAAACACCCTGTAAACACATTACATCTTGTATTGTTATGAGGTCCTGTTCAACTACTGCACAATGTCTGAGTCCTGGTTCAGATGAAGTGGTAAGGTATACAGTCCAGCTCATGTGAAACAGAGGGTCAGCCTTTGTCAGCCTCTCACTCAGCTCCCTCTCCACAGAGCAGATGGTGTGTTATGTGATCGAGCAGAAACCTAATAGCTGTGTTGTATTTTCCTCTCTCATCATACTTATCACTCGGACTCAGTGATTAATGCAGTATTCTTTAGGAAACAGGCCGACAGCTCGATGCCTCGTACGTTCATCAAGTTTCCGCTCGATCACATATCAGCATTTGTTTGACGTGTTCCAGGCTGGAGAGCTGGACTCACTGTAGCGTAGAGCGCACGGCGTTCTCCATCTGTTGTTTGATTTTACAGCCTAGGCTACTATGGGAACTAGATAACTGAGATGGGCCATTTAAAGCTCATTTGCATAGAAAGACGAACACACACGAGGTGGACTTACTGCCGACATCCAGCCTGGCGTTGCATGTGGACATTCCGGCTTCGTTGATGGCAGAGAGGGTGTACCAACCGGCATCAGACTTCATCACCCTCTCTAGCAACAAGCACTGGCGGCCTGAACCGTCCTGATACAGACTGTGGACAAACAAAGTTCAAATGTTTATATCTTCACTACACATGGTGACCAAAGCATCCTGATGCAGGCTGAGCATTCAAAAGAACAAATACACACACAATTTAAAAAAAATAACAGCACACACACATAAACTGAGAAATGAATTAGTGCATAATTGATTTCATATATTTCCCCATGAAAGTCAGCAGGAACTAGAGTCCGGGTAAACTGTGCATAGGTGCAGTTTTCTTTTCAAAATACAGTTGTGACCTGCCATCAGGAATCACCTACACAATGAGTTAATAATAGTCTTCATTCTCAAACATGTTTTAATACCATTAAAGCTCACTGTGCACATCACTTTTTTAAAACCACATTACCCTTTCATAGAGATTATTTTTCATGGCACACAGACCTATTTCTTCTGTTCTGATGTGTTTAAAAACATAAAAGAAAAAAATACAGTAAAGGAATGGAAATGTACAAATCTTGCGGCGCCACTGGCCCGTCAGTAAACCTGCAATAACAGACTTTTTGGCCACTCGGGGGCAGCAGAAACAAGTTGTGAACAACACATACAACATACATAAAACAATCACCTTTTAAGTTGATATGGGGGAATAGCTTATTTACACATCCAGCTATATGAAGCAACATTCATTTGGAGTTGCGTTTCAGCTGATCTGATTAACGCCAGTCCAATATTCACTCTGTTTTAGCTCTGTTTTTAACTCCAGAGGGATATTATCTGGCTCCTTAGCTGCTCCACTAAGTTGCACCACTATGTTGTGTCTGTCTGTCATTTGGTGCTGGGCAGGTAGTGGTCGTGTAGTGAGCAGCTTTTTAGAGATGCTTTTTTTTCACTGAAAACAACTGCCTGCTCAGGCTGGAAAAGATGCTGATGATAGTGGCGAGAGTGAATCAAACAGTACAGTAGCAGGCCGTAAAACCAGGACAATAACCTGAAATTGACTATACAGTAAAGTTCTGTAGATCTCTGGGGAACCGCAGAGTCAGGTGCTAATTTTCAGTGGGCTCATTACTTCGAGCAACCTCTATCTTTTTTTCTTTTTTTTGCATTTATTTGACAGTTAACAGAAACAAGGGGAGACACAGACGGGTATATGGCCTATTAAAGGAAATATTGAGTCAAACTTCTCAAGTCAATGTGAATATGATTCAAGAACAGGATTGAGGCAGAAAACAAAATGACTTGTTAGGTTTGGTATGTTTACCAAAATCCATACACATGTGCTGGCTTGGCCTGACTCGGTTTTGCTCGGCATATCAGCCCATCACGGCAGGAATTTGCTTCTCCATTACAACAGGGCTACCCGCTTGAGGGTGTGTGTAACCGTGGCTGTGACTAGTGGTCAAAGGAGTGGCTGTAAAACAGTGGATGAACACATTTCATTTCCTATATTCTTCACAATACAAGTCCCTTGTTATTTTTGCTGCTTGTACTCTTCCTCCCTACAGTATTAGTAGACTTGTTGTTATTGATGAATAGCCGCTAACAAAGCTCCGCTACTTTGGTGATATGTTTTATTTTGTTATTTAAAATCTTTTATTATGAAGCAGCAAAATCAGGAAATGTTGGGTTTTCATCAGCAGCAACACGACTCCTATACAGCTGAAAACCAAACCGTAAAATAAAGCAGACTCAGACATGGGTTCAGTCTCGCACCAGGGGGGGGGAAGAGGGGTTGTTGGCCGCGGTCGGCGAGACGTCACCGCGACCCGCTTGGAGGAAGGTGGGGGCGCCCCCATTCCGGAGATGGTCTATCTTGGGCGCGACTCGGCATGCTAAAACGACGCAAATCAAATGGCCAAAAGTGCCACAATGGAAAAGTGCCAAAAGAGTGTCCCTTCAGTATCGTCTATGGAGTTTAATGTGCAGCAGTGGAGTGCATTTAAAGAGTTTGGGTATAATAAGGTAACCCACCTCATTCTGTTCGGGTCAATGCGCAGCATGTCTTTATCTTTCTTCCAGTGGAGCTGTGGAGGAGGGGAAGCGTCCACTTTACACTCTAACCGAACAGTGTCGCCTTCTAGAGCTCTAGAGTTCGACATCTTCTGGACAAAGGTGGGAGGACGGAGAGCCTCTTGGGCTGCAGAGAGGAGGTTGCACAGCACAAGTGATTAAATTCTCTCCCACCCTGAAGAACTTTACAAAGCAGCACTGGTATAGATTAATAAATCAATCATGATCATTATTGATGAAGTTCTATTCAAATAATACAGCATTTCCAGCCCAAAAACAGGATGTACTGTCATGACATTTTTACCTATTACATCGAGCCTCATGGTAAATTTGCTCTCCCCTGCTCGGTTCCTGGCCACACACTCATAAACGCCGGCGTGGTGCACTGTGACGATCTCTATGATAAACGAGTGCATCCCTTTCTCACACACCAACATCTTATGGTAGTCGTCTGGACGAATGGCTTTACCGTCCAGGTACCAGCAGACGTCTGGTGTAGGGAGGCCTCCCACCTGGACAGAGAAAAGAGAGACATTGCTATTAGAGCGGTGTATTGGCAAGAATCTGCCGATACGATATGTATCATGAAACGGGTTACAATATATTGCGATTTTTTTATATCTAATTTTAGGAAAACTGTCATAGTAAAGAACACATTCTATACTGTATGATGAGTAAGGTTGACTTCTTTATGAATCAGAACAGAAACATTTGCCTTTATCAGTAAAACAATATCAATAAATAAAAGCAGGATTACTTAGGGAAACAAATTAAATAAATCAAAAAATGTAAACTGACAGTGTTACATATTTAATATTATATAAATAGTGTCTTGCCAAGTGTGCTCTAAGACTCGGTGTGGCTCTTGTACGCCGCGGGGTGCCGGTGTTGTGTCAAATACTGTTTCCCCCTCCCTAAAGCACCTGACACACCGAGCCGACGGTCGGCTGTCGGACAGTTTGGGACCGTCGGTGAGCGTCCGTCGGCCTAGTTTTTCGGTGTGTCCCTCACCGTCGGCTCTAGTCTGCCTGTGTCAGGCAGGCGCCGCCCGCCGGTGAGAGAAATCACTCTGATTGGCTGTTCAGCTTAAACGAATCAGTGCACAAGGAGAGAAACGGAAGTGAGGAAAACAAGCAAACGAGTAAAGCCAAGAGGAAAAACCCAGAAGGCTCTTCTCATTTTTCATCTTCATCTCATCTGATCATTCCAACACACAGATATTTTCACAACGACATGAACATCTGGAATGAAGCTAAGTGGTGAGTGAGAGTGGTGTGAAAATGGTCGCCAAACGCCGTTTCATTTCATGTACTTATCATAACAACGGCTTGTATATCCATAGTCCTCGGTCTTCTGGTTTCCCTTTTTGAATGACAAATACAGACTCCCACCGCCTGCTAGTGTGGAGAGTTATTACAGCTCAGGCAGGTGCAGAACGTACGTCGTAATGTAGTTGGCCGTTTGAGTGCAACGTGAGGCGATGCAAGTAGTGGCATTCGTCGCCACTCTGATGTCGGGTTGGTGTGTCTGGGCCTTAAAGCTGAACCAACTCTTATCCCTAACCCTAACCACCGAGGGGGGGGGCGCTATTATTTAAATAGGAGGGAAACACTATTCGACGGGAGAACAGACTTCAACATAACACCGGTCTAACTCTTTCGGATTCAGCCATCGGTGGCAACGTTACTAGCCAGCTAGGTTTGCTAATGCTAACGTACGGCCTTACACTACTTCCTGTGTCAGTTGACGTTGTTTATTTGGAGTGGAAGAGTCAAATGCCTGAAGATAGATTACAACGCTGCTATCTAGTGGCCGGGGGTTGAAACAACACAAAATGAACCACTGTCTGCCACAAATCTTTTTGTAATGTATACCATTGATAAAAAATCTAAGTGTTTTTGAGAATTGATACAGTCACAAAATATAATATCACGATACTCAAGTGCATTGATATTTTCTTTCACCTCTAGTTGCATTTGTATTCCTTCTTTATTTACCTTTACCTGACCGCACCATTATTGCATCGATTGTTTGGTATTGTTTCTATGAGGGATCCCCTGACCTTGTAGTGATACGCACTTGAGTGTATTAATAAACTTGAAAACGTGAAGCCCTTGGTGTTAATGCGTGCACGTGTGTGTGATTGAGTGATTCACCTTGAAGTCAATCCTACAGAAGCGCCCCTCCTCTACAGTGAGGTCTGAAGGGATCTGCAGGAAGCGAGGAGCGTAACATTTCTCCTGGATAGCTGAGCCCTCATTTCCCCTCTCATCTGTCCCTGTGTGGCGCCTCCCCCTGCATGGAGAGAGGGATTATTTATCACAACCTCACTTTACCTCACCTTCAATGACTGGATTTACAGACTACTAGTGACAGCACACACACACAAACAAGCAACCACATGAATGCTGATTCCTGTTCTGTCTCTGTCCTCTGACAGCATGGCTACTGAATGAGGGACTTAAGTCAGACAGTTGTAGTTATAAGACACTAGAAACATTTATGGCACGGGCTAAAATTAGGGATGAATAAATACTTTCCTGGAAACTGTCAAGTATAAAATCCTCCTATTTCTACTTCAAATCCCATTCAAATAGTGTCATATTCAGAATGGTTAATTCCTTGCCTGGGTTTTATTTCAACCGGTGGTTCCTACTACAGTGCAAACATCGGGACAAGTCATTTAGCTTGGCTTTAATATTCACATTCATATTGGGGCGCAAAATCAAAATGACATATTTTTCCTCTTACCTCTTGTGCTATTTATCAATCTAGATGTGTTTTGGTGTGAGTTGCCAAGTGTTGGAGATATCGGCCGTAGAGATGTCTGCCTTCTCTCTAATATGATGGAACTAGACGGCGCTCGGCTTGTGCTGCTCGAAGCGCAAACAAAATACATTTGATAAAACTCAACAGCAATGTCTCTTTCTAGAACTATGTTCTTTCTACCGAACTACACAGGCCAACCGTATCAATGCACGGAAGGAGGAGTTCATCTATACTCGATACTGCTAGCTCACCTAGCACCACTGAGCTAGCTAACGTTACAGCTCAGCCGAGGAGGAAGTCATTAATGTTTACATCCCTCACTATCACGAGCACAAGCCTCTCGACCGTGAGTAGATGCACGCTTCCTTCTGCGCAGGGATATGGTTGGGGGGTGTAGTTCCATTATATTGGAGAGAAAGCAGATACACCGATATCTCCAACATTCGCCACCTTACACCAAAACAATCTAGATAGATAAATAGCACTACAGGTAAGAGGAAAAATATGTGCTTTTATTTTGGGGTGAACTGTCCCTTTAAATCTTGGTTCTTCTTGGTGCAACAATCTGCCATTGGGATGGAGTGAATACAATTCACTTTGATACAACGAGAGGTGGCTAGTAACTTTTTGGAGTAAAATGTACTTGTCAGAGAAGTTTAAATGCAGCATACTTTGTACTTTGTAATTTTTAGAGAAAATCATTACTCTTATTCCGTTACATTTGGATGCATTCATTGTGCTACTTTTATTTATTTGATGAATTCATGATCCGTTAAGAGGCAGGCATGTTATGGCTTTCAAGTAGCAGCTAATATTTACAGATGAATTAACAGCGCACAGTGCAGTGGGCTCGGTTTATGAACGCTGGTCTGAAGAAGTTTAATGATATACACACACACAGTATATCATGCTTCTAAATTACTACTACTTTTGCTTTCTTTTGTAATGTAAATATTCAAGCTAACGGCATGTGAGTGGTATTCATTGAACTCGTAATGCTTTGTGTAGCCTGATGAAGACAGACAGAAGAGTAGAGACCAGATTATGCACACGAAAAAAAGACAAACTGCTTTTATTTCATGTGGACATGGCTGATAAAACGTTTCAACCACAGATAGTCTTCCTCAGGTCAAAGTGAAGAAGTGAACACACCTGTATTTAATAGGCAATTCATGATGAAACATCCCATCATTATCTCCCAATTAGCCTAAATGAGTCAGCTGATATGAGACATCTTCACATTTGCTGATTTATTTGCCAAATCATAATATAAGAGACAACAAGCAAATAATGTCATTTTAAAAAGATCTTTAATTATTGGTGAACTTAATAGAGTAGCCTATAATATTAATATCATATTTTGTGATCACACTTGAGAGATACAGACTGGTGATATTGTCTGGTGTATATGCGGCAGGTTATCTTATTAGGAGATGACGACTTGTCATTTCAGCACAAATAAATACAGGTGTTCACTTCTTTAGCTTTACCTGAGGAAGACCATCTGTGGTTGAAATAATGCAGTCATATCCACATCAAATAAAAGACAGTGGTGTGCCAGTGGTTTTCATTATCATTTAACTTCTTGAGTTACTCACTACTCAAGTAACGCTTTCAGTAAATACTTTTACTTCTTATGTAATACTTACTCAAGTAGTTAACTTGATAACTACTTTTACTTCTACTTGAGTACTTTTTCTTGCAAAGTAATAGTACTTTTACTTGAGTACAGTTTTTGGCTAATCTACCCACCACTGGATACAACACAGTTTCCTCAGTTTCAAGAACTCCGGAAAACTTGAAAAACATATCTGGGAAATAAGTACGTAATCACTATCTCATCTAGGGATGCACCGATACCCATACCAGTATCGGGTATCGGGTCTGATACTGTGCTCATGTACTCGTACTCGCAAAATGGCACAGATACCACTTTATGGTGGTGCGCCCGACCCCGCTGGGCCGGGATCCCACAAAGTGAGTGCGCGCACCGGCCCTCAGTTTCATTGCGCCACAGGGTTTTGCTTGCACCATCTGACTCGCAGGTGCGTTAGACTACTTGGTCCGTGTTTCAAGATGGGTCGGGTGGGTTTCCGACATCGCCGCAGACCCCTGGCGCCTTTTACGTGGGCCGAGCCCGAATCTGGCAGCACGACGCGGTTGGGGCGCACTGAGGACAGTCTTCCCCGGTCGACAGTCGCACCAGGAGCAGGGGGCCGTCCCCGGCGGGGAGAGAGGGCGCAGAGTCTTTTGCCCACGGTGCGGCGAGGTCCGGGCGGGGAGCGCTGTAAAGCGGCACACTGCCTCGTATGCGGGACTCCCTAGCCTGCCGTGTGTCGCTCACACCCTCCAGCTGGCTGTTAACAAGGGTCTTTTGGCACAGAGAAGTACTCGTATCGGTACTCGGTATCGGTGAGTACCCAAATGTAAGTACTTGTACTCGTACTCGGTCTGAAAAAAAGTAGTATCGGTGCATCCCTAATCTCATCATAGTGGAAGATTTTTTCACATGATATCACACATACATGAGCAATATAAATAAATGAATAATTTCTATTACCATAGTCCACCCGTGTGTCTTCCTTCTGGTGAATCTGGCTGCAACAGAAAACAGACCAATTTAAGAGGTAATCACAGGTTTGAACTTTGAAAATGAACTGTTTTGGTTTGACAAAATGCCAGGAGGGTAACTGTGCGTGTATGTGTGTGTGTATTCTGACAATAGTCCTGTTGTCACCAGTGAAAGGGGCTCACTCTCAGAAAGCAGGCAAGAAATAGCCGCTGACAAAATGTGCCTCTGTGTGTTGGTGTTGTGTGTGAAGGAGAGAGAAAATAGATGGTGCAAAGCCCTGTGAGCGGCCGAGGCTTTTTGACGGAACAATCCTGCACACAAACACATACACACACAACTGGTCAAAATGACAGCATGAGGCAGCTCACTGGGGCTGCTTTGAGTTCGGGGAGCCTGTCAGGAGGCTCTGAGAGGGAAACTGGCTCTCTGTGCAGCCATTCAAACCCAAATGACTGTAATAATGTGTGTAATTACTTTATAGCAACATGAAAGCTAATGGGCTTCGGACCAGAGCCAACATAAATGTTTGTGCAGCACAGTCAGCACTGCAACACACAGCAGTACAGTCTGAAACACACTGCTAGAAATGTTGAGATTGGAGGATTTGGTTATAGTAATTACGATGTCCACTCACTAAATAAAAATGTGTTGTCGTACCTGGTCGAGTTGTGAGTCTGAGAGACTGTCTTGGTCAAACATGTAGTTGGCGTTGTCTGGACCCAGCAGCCTACGAGCCATACGCTCCTCATAGGACAGTTTCTGTTTGAAAATGAAGCTTTATACTGTTAAATTGTAATTTTTCACGCAAATAGAAAGCGTGCTGTGATGTGTTTTTGGTAACCTATTGCAATTCTGTATTCTTTCACGTTCAAACAGGCACACACTATTTTTTAATTGTTGCAGGGACAGCGCACCATTAAAATCAACTGCACCAGAGTTAGCTAGAAGCTAATTTGCATCTGTTGGCAGGTAGACAGAAAAAACAACCACATGACAATAAATACACAAAAAACAACACAATACACAAAAGGCAATCAGTGTGCGATAATAAATGTATAATAACACTGTATAAGTGTGAATGGGCTGGAGCATGAGTGTCCGTGGGTTGTTGTTTTATGATTCTTGCTCTTACAACACACTTTGCAGGACACACACACACACACACACACACACACACACACACACACACACACACACACACACACACACACACACACACACACACACACACACACACACACACACACACACACACACACACACACACACACACACACACACACACACACACACACACACACACACACACACACACACACACACACACCTGGCTGTTACTCCTCCTGGCCTCCTTTGAACGCAGCTTCTTCTCCAGATCCTGGATGAGGGCGTCTTTGGAGCCCTGGATGTCGTCATCTGTGGAGCGAGAGGAAGAAGGCCGAGGAGCTACAGACTTCTTCAGAATGGGCTTGGGAAGGCTGGGGATAGAGAGAGAGAGATAAAAGGAACAGACATTAACTAGTGCACAAGAAGGAAGCAAAGATGAAAAAGACATTAAAGGCACCAAAGAACAATAATGCTGCAACAGACTTGTATCCAACACTCCTGGAAATAAATTGGCTTTAGCTGACTAGTGGAAATGTGCTTTGACCTATATAGGTTACCTCATTTATGAAAGAAAGCACAAACATCTGTGTTGGACATGTTTTACTAATAGCTAAGATAAGATATACTTTTATTGTCCCCGTGGGGACTTTTGCTATTTAAAGGTCCAGTTTGTAAGATCTGGCGACATCTAGCGGTGAGGTTGCAGTTTTTGGCTAATTCTAAGGTAACGAAAACACATCTCTTATTTTCAGGTGATTATACACTAAAGAAAAAATACTTATTAATATTGTATTCCATTTCTACTAATAGATCCCCCTAATTGTTACACACTGTTCCTTTAAATGCATTGAATGCAGAGACTGCAAAGAAGTGATTGCCACACCTGCTCCATGCTTTTATACAACAGAGTTCCCATCATGGATTAGATGTAAAACACCATGGATGGTCCATAAACATAACTAAGTCAAAGTTGCTCTGTGATTGTTTTTGGCTTCCTGAGATGAAAAACAGTCTGAGATTGTTTTATGCTTCTTTGAAGGTTCTTCTCAATCATCCAGCTGTTATGCAATCTGCAGAAAAATGAATTCATATAACTGGATTACAGTTTTAAACATTTCACCATTCATCTGAAACACTTCAATGAGGGATGGTATGTATTCACCAGTATTACTGTAAAACAAGTTGCTCTGATGTCCTCTGATGAGGATAAAAATGTCAAAAATGACAAAATGATGTATTTATATTATTTTCCACATTCACTGAGTTAATCTTTTAAATAGCATCAGTCCAGATTATAAATACCAAATATGTATTCATTTTCAGAATTTTAACCCTTTAAATGCCAGTTTGTTTACATAATATTGCTGTTGTTTTTTATGACCCTCCCCCCCCAAAAAAGTAAAATAGCATGTGAAAACATATTTGTCCTCACGGGTCTGAGTGTCCGTATTTTGGCACACACCCTTGCCGAAATTTATGCCAAATGCATTAACACAGCCAAAATGATCAAAATATTTAAAATTAAAGAGCCAAAGAATGTCCCTGGTGATGCTAAATCATTGGATAAACTCTCTTGAAAAGAGAAGGCACAACTTGTTTACAGTTTCACATACACATGAATATGCTTAAATATTAGGGCCGTCAAAGTTGACACGATAATAACACGTTCAGGCAAATTTGAACACCACTAACTTCTTTAACACATTAACACAACTTGAGATTTTTACGTTGTAGCGGGCTCAGGTTTAAAGCCAGAGATAAGATACTGGTATCATATGAAAATAAAAAACCTAAAGAATCCATCCAAACTGTCATGGCCATCTTCAAAGGGGTCCCTTGACCTCTGACCTCCAGATATGTGAATGTAAATGGGTTCTATGGGTACCCACGAGTCTCCCCTTTACAGACATGCCCACTTTATGATAATCACATGCAGTTTGGGGCAAGTCATAGTCAAGTCAGTACACTGACACACTGACAGCTGTTGTTGCCTGTTGGGCTGCAGTTTGCCATGTTATGATCTTAGCATATTGTTTTATGCTAAATGCAGTACCTGTGAGGGTTTCTGGACAATATCTGTCATTGTTTTGTGTTGTTAATTGATTTCCAATAATAAATATATACATACATTTGCATTAAGCAGCATATTTGTCCACTCCCATGTTGATAAGAGGATTAAATACTTAACAAATCTCCCTTTAAGGTACATTTTCAACAGATATAAAATGTGTAATTAATTTGCAATTAATAACGATTAATCATGGACAATCATGCGATTAACCGCACTTAAATATTTGAATCAATTGACAGCCCTAATAAATATATACAGACGTAGGCAAAATTGTTGGTACTCTTCCGTTAAAGAAAGAAAAACCCACAAAGGTCACTGAAATAACTTGAAACTGAGAAAAGTAATAATAAATAAAAATTTATTGAAAATTAACTAATGAAAATGAGACATTGCTTTTGAATTTTGGTTCAACAGAATCATTTTAAAAAACAAACTAATGAAACTGGCCTGGACAAAAATGATGGTACTCTTAACTTAATATTTAGTTGCACAACCTTTTGAGGCAATCACTGCAATCAAGTGATTTCTGTAACTCTCAATGAGACTTCTGCACCTGTTGACAGGTATGTTGGCCCACTCCTCTTGAGCAAACTGCTCTAGCTGTCTCAGGTTTGAAGGGTGCCTTCTCCAGATTGCATGTTTCAGCTCCTTCCACAGATGTTCAATAGGATTTAGATCAGGGCTCATAGAAGGCCACTTCAGAACAGTCCAATGTTTTGTTCTTAGCCATTCTTGGGTGTTTTTAGCTGTGTGTTTTGGGTCATTATCCTGTTGGAGGACCCATGACCTGCGACAGAGACCAAGCTTTCTGACACTGGGCAGCACATTTTGCTCCAGAATGCCTTGATAGTCTTGAGATTTCATTGTACCCGGCACAGATTCAAGACACCCTGTGCCAGATGCAGCAAAGCAGCCCCAGAACATAACCGAGCCTCCTCCATGTTTCACTGTAGGTACAGTGTTCTTTTCTTTGTATGCTTCATTTTTGCGTCTGTAAACATAGAGCTGATTTGACTTGCCAAAAAGCTCCAGTTTTGTCTCATCTGTCCAAAGGACATTCTCCCAGAAGCTTTGTGGCTTGTCAATATGCATTTTGGCAAATTCCAGTCTCACTTTTTTATGATTTGCTTTCAACAGTGGTGTCCTCCTCGGTCGTCTTCCATTAAGTCCACTTTGGTTCAAACAGCGACGGATGGTGCGATCTGACACTGATGTACCTTGACCTTGGAGTTCACCTCTAATCTCTTTGGAAGTTGTTCTGGGCTCTTTGGTTACCATTCGTATTATCCGTCTCTTCAATTTGTCATCAATTTTCCTCTTGCGGCCACATCCAGGGAGGTTGGCTACAGTCCCGTGGACCTTAAACTTCTGAATAATATGTGCAACTGTAGTCACAGGAACATCCAAGCTGCTTGGAGATGGTCCTATAGCCTTTACCTTTAACATGAAGGTCTATAATGTTCTTTCTGATCTCCTGAGACAACTCTCTCCTTAGCTTTCTGTGGTCCATGTTCAGTGTGGTACACACCATGATACCAAACAGCACAGTGACTACTTTTCACCCTTTAAATAGGCAGACTGGCTGATTACAAGTTTGAAGACACCTGTGATGCTAATTACAGGACACACCTTAGTTTAATATGTCCCTATGTTCACATTATTTTACATCTTTTCTAGGGCTACCATCATTTTTGTCTAGGCCAGTTTCATCAGTTTGTTTTTTAAAATGATTCTGTTGAACCACAATTCAAAAGCAACAGCTGATTTTCATTAGTTAATTTTCAGTAAATTTTTATTTATTATTACTTTTGTCAGTTTCAAGTTATTTCAGTGACCATTGTGGGGTTTTCTTTCTTTAACGGAAGAGTACCAACAATTTTGCTTACGTCTGTACATTTTGCTCCTCAAAGCAATGCTTTTTTTTAAGTGTGGGAAACTTCCAAGTGTAACATGTATCTGCATGTCAAATAGATGTATTCTTTGACTCACATGCTTGGCGGTCCCTTGTAGCTGGCAGGCAAGGAGACCACAGCAGGCGGTACTCTGTTCTGACCGTTGGGAGTAATGGGCTGTGAGAGAGAGGAGGAGGAGGAGGGAGAGAGAGGGGAGCAAGGGAGTGACACTGGAAGACGCTGCTGAGGGAGGGAGGAAGGAGAGGAGGAGGCCCTCATGGGGAGGAGGGGACTGGAGGGGGCGAGTGGGGAGCGGGAGGGGGAGGTGGAGGGGTGGGAGAGGTTGGAGTTGGGAGACAGCTTGGAGGAGGAAAAAGGGGAGAAGGCGGACGGGGAGGGCAGCACAGAGCAGAGGTAGGCAGCAGGTGCTGACATGGTGTCCTGATTGGCCGGCAGGGTGGCGCTACCAAGACCGGTGGCGCTGGGGATGCTGGGGGTGAGGGTGATGGTGGAACGCATGGTGGTGCGGGGGAGAGAGGATAGGGGGCCAGGGAATGGGGAGGTGGGGGTGGTGGTGGTGGTGGCAGAGGGACTGAGCAACGGGGCAGTGGAGGAATGAGGAGGGGCAGCAGAGGAGGAGGAGGCCGAGGTGGAGATCGGAGAGCTGAGACATGATGAGGAGGGAGAGGACTTGCTTGTGCCGTTGGCCTGGGTCTGGGTCTGGATCTGGGTCTGGATCTGGGCTTGGCTCTGACTGAGGCTTAGTGACTGAAACTGAGACTGGGTCTGTGACAAGGACTTGGACACTGACTGAGTTTGAGAAAAAGACTGACTTTGTGTCATTTTAGCTTGACTCTGTGTCTCCGTAGCATTTGGACTATTTGGGTAACTGTTGAGGTTCTGTTGGGAGTTGGTTTGGTTCTCCTGGGCCTCTTTCAGAACGCTTTCATAGCTAGGTGCCTGAAAGGCCGGCTGTGATTGGATGAAATGCCTCGGTCGCTCATAGTTAAAGGCGCTGGGAGGGAAGACGCTGGGAGTGAAGGTAGGCAGGTCTGACAGGTTCATGTTGTTACCTCCTGACTGAGAGGACTGGAAGGGAAAAGACACAAACAGATTAAAAAAAAATGAATAAAAAGTGGGATTCTACCATGTCTGAGTCAAACACCGTGTCCTAACTTGACGCGAGCATTTGACTATCGTGCTGCATCGCGTGGAACCGGGCTCTCTCTGTCCACACTGAATACGTTAAATATGCACTTCTGGAGAGAGCTAGAAAACATTACTGGGGAGAGGGATGTGTGGAACTCCCTGCTAAGCCTGTTGCCCCCCGAAACCCAGCCCCAGATAAGCGGAAGAAAATGGATGAATGGAGATGCACTTCTGTTCTGTCATGTAAACAAACCACGTACATATCAGCCGTGTGCTCCAGATCAGACTGGAGACGTAACCATTTAAAAGATGGGTTAGTAGTGTAGGGACCTCACGAGACAAAGAGCCTTGGCCTACATGGGAAACCAGAAGCCTGATCACAGCAGGGGTCCCAACGGCCAAGCTCTGAAAATCTCTCACCTACATGCGAGATTTCATGTTGAATCCAAAACAAGGACTCCCATTGGATGAGGCTAACAGGAAATGTGGGGTCTTTCCAGTGAAACGCCCACTATTCTCACAGGAGATATAGGCACGCTCACCTGAATCTCATCCCCTTTCCACTGCGACTCACGTTGCTCCAGGAGGTACCCAACGCTGCGGCGTTCACCTAAAGCCTGGAGCACACAGCGCGCATCATGCTCGCGTGACGGCAACGTCGCGTGTTGTTTTTTATTTCGGCGTCCATGTTAACAGGTTAAAGTGGACACACTGCCCGCATGAGACGCACGTCAGACGCGCGTCAGACGCACGTCAGATGTGCGTCTATTTTATAGAATAGAAGGCTCGCCTATTTTTCACGCTTGCCGCTTACCTCTCGGCTGCGTCTCCCACCAGCAACAGACAGTGAAGGTGATCTATTGACAGTATATGAACATCATACCAGCAAGATTACTACAGTTTCCATGTCTACACATCTGTAGAATATGTCACTGACCATCAATATTTTACACTTCCTATCTAGATTTCAAAATAAAAGTCCTCTAGCGTTTTTAGTGCACAGAATCATTCATTCATTAACACAATGCTTTTATTCTGAAATACTCTAAATAAAGCAGTTTTCTGCTTGCAGGTTTCCATCAAGTTAATATAGTACAGGCTTTTAATTATGTAAACACTGTAGTAGTCATAGCAGAAACCCTACATATGCTATACATATAATAGACTGGGTTAATAGGTTATAAGAACATCAGGTGATAGTTGGCAGTATTTTTCCGATGCGCTCTCTCTCTCTCAACAAACACCACGTAACTTTATTGTTCTTTCTTTTAGAGGTGTTATTTAATTTTTTTAAAGATATTTAATACTAATTTTCGTTTTCTAAAGGTTAACAAATAACGAAACTGTTTATTTTGCTTTGTTTTATAATAATAAAAAAAAACACTTTACTTATATTTATCATTCTGAAATACTTCAGGTGTTTTTCTCCATCAAGGCGCAGTTCAGCAACAAGGTGGTGAAAAGCTCCAAGTTGCCTGAGATGTCGGAACATCAGCATTTATAATGTAAATTGCTGTCCCGCCCCAGATGTAAATTAAGTCGTTTTCGATAAAAGCCGCAACCTGGAATGCTGTAGAACAGGAACCCGAAACCCCCTGGAAATGTTGTTTAAAACTGTGCCAGTCAAAGTGAAGAGGGATTGCTGTAGGCTCTCTCTTACTACTAATGTATTTATTTATTTTTTTGTATTAATATATAGCCCACAGAAATCCCTCTTCACTGTCAATGAAGAGGGATTTATATATATATAAATCCCTCTTCACTGACAGAAAAGAGGGATTTATATGGGCTATATATTAATATTTATGTATGAATTTATTTGCTTGTTTTTAATAATATTTACAAATTACCACACAGTTCTTACCCTTTTTTGTCTTAAATAAATATAAATCACATTTATTATGAAGTTAAATGGCCATTAAAAGGCAAACTCTATGTAGAAAGAAAGGGCTGTCAGCAACAGCAAAAACACAGCTGACAGGTAGCTCCGGGACGCTCCCGAGACGTGGGTAACTCGCGTCTAGTGTGAACACCCTAGGTGGGCATGACGCGGCCACGACGTGACGCTGCCGTCACGCGAGCATGATGCGCGCTGTGTGGCCCCGGCGTAAGACCGAGCCACATTTTCTGACCTCGCTGGACGAGTTAAGATAGTGTTGTGTCCATCAGACTTGGATCCACATCCCTGCAGAAGGAAGACTACAGCCCGGCTTCACCAAGGAAGCCGAGGACAACCGTTCTTCATCAAAGGAAACGAGCGCACCGCCTTTTCCTTCATTTCTGGCTGCTTTCCCCTCTGCTGCCACACGGAGGTCCAGCCTGCCGTTCATCAGCTGACGAGCTCCATAACGGCCCGTTATTGTCCGAGCCAGCGCGACGCCGCCGGACCAATTAACGACGATATACTCCACTATCGCTCCGAAGAAGCGATTCAAGTAAGAGGCTTGTGTCTGGGCAGAGACTAGTGAAATTGTATATTCCAATAAGTTAATAACTATTGTTGATTTATACTAAACGTACGGACCGCCGAGTCCGTCTGTTTGTTTTGTTTATTTAACTTGTTTTGCTTTGCTTGTTTATTTTGCTTTGTTTACTGTTGCTGACTGTCTGATTACTGTGTGCTCCTTGTGTTAGCTCCTGCTAAACGTGAAGATCTGTAGCTGTAGTTTATTATTAAAAGACCAGTGCACGGCTGACTAACGTGAGTTTGCCTGCCGAGCATCTGAGTAATAATAACCCAGCTAGTACATCTCTCGTGCGGCAGTTAGGATTCCTGCTGCTGCGGTGGTTACTGTTTTGACTGTGATACTGTTTTAAGGCGCCCCCGCCTTTCTTTCCCTCCACTTCTACCACATACAAACAAACACTTTGCCGACACGCGGGATCCCCGTCCCGTTCGTACGCAGTCGGTAATTTCCGTGGCGCTACCGCCACCAGAGCAACTCCTCCCTTGTGACGGTGACGCCGCCTCGGGGTTTCCCTTGCTCCTCCCACACACGCACACACGTAGATACGCCTCCTCACGTTCCCACCTTACTGATCACGCGGGACTTTCATATCCGTTTGGGCGTGATCTGTAACGTTCGAGCAACCCCTCCCTCGCGTGACGTAACCACTTACGTGGTGACGTCCACCGCGGGCTCCTCCCACACCGCACACACACATAGACACGCCTCCTCACATAGGCTCACCCCATTACCTTACAGGACACGTGGGGTTCACACCCCCGGTCGTGCGTGATCTGTAACGTTCGAGCAACCCCTCCCTCACGTGACGTAGCCACTTGCGTGGTGACGCCACCTCGAGCGTCCTTTGCTCCTCCTCCACACACGCACCCATTTCACACCTCCTCTCATTCACACACACACACACACACACACACATCTCTCTCTCTCTCTCACTTTGTGTTTTGTTTAATTCTAGTTTAGTGCTTAGAGCTGCATTGTAGAATATCCGTTTGTTTATTAAAAGTGTTGTTAATTAGTAATTACTGCTGTAATAACTATTGATTTAGATTAATGTTGTTAGTGTTTATTGTTGATTGAGATCACTATATTTAAATAAATGGTCTTATTTTAAATAGCAGTTGTCTGTGTTTATTGTGCATTCATATTGTAATAACGGCTGGTTATGAGAGTTAGTGCTCGGATTCACCCTTCACCGTTCATCTCCTAAGTGTAAAGTAGTGCTTAAATACTGGCATTTGGCGTGAACAATCCCCTTATGAGACTGGATTAACGTTTTGGTTATTGGTCCCTGATTCCAGGGTGGTGCCCCGTTCATTATTAATGATGATTAATAATTCTTATATTTATTAAATTAGCTAATAACCAAACCTGTTCCATTTGTAAATCCCTTACAGTAGTACTTACTATCTTCCTACGTTTGTACTTTTTAAACAGAAAACACACGTTTTATATTGTGATATTTTAATAACATACAATATAGCCAACAGCAAGTAGGTTATTATCTAGCGATCTTCCTCCAGCCAGCTGCCACTTTATTGAGGTGTTTGTAATGAAATGAGGAGGTATTGTACCGATATCTCCCCTGATCCGCCGTGCATCTTGCTTGTGCCATGGACAAGATGGGACAACCCCACAGGCAGTGACACAGGTGTTGAGATCCAGTAAACGGAGTTAAACGACTGATTAATCTAACATTCTGACTGATTTCTTCTTAACCACAATTCAAGTTAATAAAGACCAATTGTGGATTTTTCACTCATCAGTTGTTGCTCAGCCTGCTGCATAGTGTAACATTAATCCATTGTGTATTCCACAATACTGAACAGAATAATCCAAACAGGTAGCAGAAATAAGATGTAAGAGGAGCACAGGATGCTCTTCTTTGGTAGGCTAGTTGTCACATTTGTGCTGGTTTATAGTTTTAACCATTAGTGAGGTGGCTGTTACATTTCTTGTCCGCGTCCCTGACGGCTCATTTAATCTAAACTAATCCATATCGCGGCGCTCTCAACGCGAGCGACAGGAAAAAAATAGGAACAGGGCGTCCGACCAAAAGTTCAGCTCAAAACGGCTGGAGACGTTACCAGACGTACCAGACGTTCACGGCCAGTTAGGAAACTCCAATAGAAAGCAATGTAATCAAGCTGATTTTGTTGCTGACGCTCGCTTGCGTCACATCCGGTTAGGACACGGTGTAATGAAGAGACATTCAGAAACTTTTACACATTTACATTTGCTGGGATGAAGCTAATTAACATGCGTCTTGAATGCCAAATGTACCTAATCTAGAGAACACATTCAAAAGAGAATTCAAGGTGGAATTAGGACAATCAGTGTTGGGGAAGTTGTTTGTTCTTGTCCACTAATGTCTGATTCTCTATATTTCAGCTGCTTGGCAGTAATGTTAGCGTTAGCTTTTCCTGCCTCAGCCTCCCGACCGCGGCCGGAGGGAACAGGAGAGACACCGGAGTTTTGGTCGGAGATGATAACGTTTCTCTCTGCGGCCCCAGTTTGGAGAAACAGACAGGAGTTACAGCACGGGGGCAAAGCAATGTACTGCTGTGGATGGGGCTGGCAGCAAAACGTATTTCAGCCACCTAAAAGAAAGGCTCACCTACACTATATTTGGAATATTTTCACCTCTTTACCTTGCCGTCAGATAGCACTTTCCGATGGGGAATTGAGGCTGTTGTATCCATTTATGCTCTCTTCAAAGCAACCAGACTCTATTGAAAAAAAACTGTAATTTGACATCACAGAGCACGGGAGTTGCTGGTCTATTGCTGCCTCAAACGGTTAGTTTGTGTTATTGTGTGATTTTGGTGACTCCGAACTAACCACAGTTACACAATAACAATGTTGCGTTACTAACCGATTGAGGCAGCGGTAGCAGTAGACCAGCAGTTCCTGTGTTCTGCGAGGTCAAATTTTTTTTTTTTCCCAATGGAGTCTGGTTGCTTTGGCTAGAGCCTAGATAACGACTTCAGTTCCCTGTTGGAAACATAGACTGTATAGCTGTCTCACAGCAAGGTAAACCGGTGAAAATATTCTAAATATAGCGTACACTTAAAATGATATTGATTTTTTTAGGTGAGCTTTTCATTTAGGTGGCTAAAATATGTTTTGCTGACAGCCCCGTCCACAGAAGTACATTGCTTTGCTCCCATGCGTTATCTCCTGTCTGCTTCTCAAAGCTGGGGGTGTGCCAACTGCCATCTACTGTAAGTAATACACTGAGTATGGATGAGTACCTCATACAACCCCACTGAGAAACATCCAAACTATCCCTTTAATAACTGTGCAAAAAACTTATCCGAGAGCACAAAACGTGTAAGAAATGTTCTTCTTACAGTGAAACTGAGCTTGCTTGGGGTGAACAGCTTGGTTGTTTGGGTGTTCTCCTTGACTTGGGTTGGTGGTGGTGGTGAGGGTGGAGGGGGAGGGCTGGGAGTGCAGGCTCGGACAGTGACCCCTGGTGACCTTTGGCCCTCTGAGCTCAGCGCACTTCCCTCCTCGCTGTAACCGAAGGGTTCTTCAGAGGAGGAGTGGTTCGCCGGCTGAGGCTCTGGAAAACTGACAGACAAAAACAGACATGCAGGCAAGTAAAGATTTGAATATATTCAGAAAAACTACAGGTTCTGGGATGAGAAGCAGGAGGGTGAGATTAGGTTTGCAAAAGGTCAGGAAATTCTTTTCAGGGAAGTTCTTTTAATTTTGCAAAATTTCAAAAATCACATTATTTTGGGGGAAATACACATAAAAAAGCGAGACTAGGTTAAACTCGCTTTTTAGTCTTTTCCGAAAACACTAAACTGAGACCCAAAATATCAAAGTAAAACAGTGGAAGAGATGGGCAAAAAAAAGCCATCACTTTAAAAGGGACTGTTTGTAACTTCTTACACGTATAAATCATTGCGGGTCGGTGTCCCATGTGTGCTTGTGTGGCTACGCTGTTCAGACTCAGACTCCAACACAAACTACAGTGAAGCACCAAAACCTCTTGGTTGTATCTAGTGAAGCCCGTCTGTTAAACAGTGTTGGCCGCGGTCGGAGGACGCGGAGGAGACCGTAGCTTTGGTCTCCAGGACCGAAGTCTCTGCTGTACTCTGCTCCTCTGCTTGCCTTCACTCACACACCGTGCTCCTTCTCACTCTTTTGCTCCACTCTCACATGGATGTGTGCACACCCCACACTGCAGAAGAGTTAGTAGCTCTGAGAATATCTAGTGAATGTACAGTGGACGTTTGTGCAGAAATAACTGCTGCAGCTCCTCCAGATCAACAGAGGTTTCCCGTGTCTTGTGAAGTGACGGGGCTCCGCAGAGAGAAACGTTATCGTCTCCGACCAAAACTCCGGTGTCTCCCCTGTTCCCTCCGGCCGCGGTCGGGAGGCTGAGGCAGGAAAAGCCAACACTAGGATCAGCATTGATTCATGGAGAGACCTTCGTCTGGTCAGCTAACATTACTGCCAAGCAGCTGAAATATAGAGTGATATTGTGCTTTTAGCTGATGTGTGTCACCTCACTGTTTTGAGCGATGCTCCTTCATGTCTATGTAGAGCGAGCACAAGCGCGAGCAACAGGACGCTGAGTTACATGACTCAGTGTGATCATTTTGCTTTGAAGAACTCTGAAAAACAGAAATTCCTGTTCAGCTATTTTGAAGAATGTTGACACAGGCTGCACGAGCTACCATGCAAACAGACAAAATGTATGTATCTCATTTATTTCCCAGTGGTTGTCATGTTGGCATTACACTCATCCAAAGCTGATTCTGAACCTCACCGTGATATTATTTCAGCGGACAACTTTGTGACACAGCCTGTACGTACTATCAATGGCTGAGATTCTCTCCATCAAGATCTTTACGTCAACTGGTGAACAACATTAAAAAGTATCTTTAACTACAGAATCTATACTCCAGTACTACTGCATCGTACTACTGGGACTGTCTAATGAGAGCAACATATATCAATGGTTCTGCTCCCATTTCAGCCCACTCAGTAGTTTTCTTCCTGTAACACCAAGCCTGGCTGGTCCCCTACTTTTATTCTAGGAAAGAATGTTGTTCCCATGACTACCACGTAGTCGGGGCTACGCAGGAGCATAATGACAATAGCAGTCTCTCTCATCGCTCTCTCTCACACACTCATTTACTCACACACACTTGCTCACTGTTTTTCTGTGTTTCTCCTGGTCCCCTGAGGGCACAACACTGTGTTGGCCAGCAGCATCAGCTGACCTCTGAAAATACTGTACACTGACGGACAATCCTAATTTTTACCCTATGTAACCTTAAATCCGTAGAAAGAGTGGTTTCTGAATGGCAGAAAATGTGTGTAGTTAAAAGGTGTTTATGGATGGATACACGTTAGACCAAGCAGTCCAGAAAATGAGAATTTGGACTCTATACCATGCAAGTAATGAGCTAAATGTTCTGTTTGCATGGCCAAAAGTCATCTTTCAAACTAACTAACTAAAAGACAAATGGAAATCTAAAAGCTCTTCGGAGGATGCAGTCTATAGTCCGACTTGTACTTTTTAAAACAGAAAGTTTGTGCTGGCCGATATTACTTTTTTTAACATAAACACATAATATAAACATATTTTTTGATTAAAGAAATATGACCAAGTTAAGATCTGACTGGGCCATTTCACAGATAAAAACTAAACTTGTAAGTGCTCTTCGGGGGACATACTATGTACTAGCAACTATATCTACATAACCTGAAAGATGTTTTTGGTATTTCTGAACTGAAATTTCTTGTTACTTATCGGCAGTCCCATGCTCCCATACTGACAGTACATACCTACTGCATACTGCAAACTAAATGAACCATTACGTTTGATTTTACCAGCAGAGCAAACAGGCAATATTTGGATAAACTGACGATATATTGGGAATCTAAATTGTTACTTTCTCGTATGAAAACATATTGAACCTTGTCAAGTGACATATTAACAGCTTTTATTAACAGTACTCTAAACTTTCTTTCTGAAGTGAAACTTTTAGCCTAACTATTAGTACAATTATTAAAAAGTCAGTAAGTAGAAGTACACAATAAGTATTTCGTATTCATATTCCACCGGTGTTTCTGACTGCGAGTAGACTTGGGTGTGTGATGCAACTACGTATGTCAGGCAGGGTCTATTGCTCAGGACCAAAGGAAGCACAGTGTCGAGAGTGAAGTTGTTTGAATGAGCGGTTCTCGAGAAAGCTGAGAGCAGCAACACCACAGGTCAGGCATTGGGCCCGTTCTGAACAGGCATGTTTTGAACGGGAACTGCACTAGTAATAAGCAAACGAGTAAATCGCAGAAACCATAGTGTGTTAATTAGTATGTGTTGTCGGCCTACTACCTTCCTTTAAATGCTGCTATGTGAAAGTGATGTGTTTGTGTGTGTGTGTGTGTGTGTGTGTGTGTGTGTGTGTGAGAGAGATTTAGTACTGTGATGGTATACAGTATGTGTATTTGTGTTTGTGCGATTAAGTGGGCAAAGCTATATTGGTCTTGGCATTCGGACATCAGCTGGCAGGTGCAGACGCTCTACTGGTGACCCAACCCTTTTAAAAACACACTCACAAGATATGCATGGCATTGTGGGTAGGAGAATGCTAAACTGTACTAAGTCCTCTGTATGACCGGTGACAACAGAGACAATATGAACACTAAACAGAATCTAGTAGACTTTTGGAAAATAAAAGTCTCTGCTGGATTCTGAAAATCCCTCAACACTGTGTAGTGAGATACATTATTTGTATTGGGTGGCAAAAGATAAGAAACACAACTTTCACTGAAAGAGGGATTGTGTGAGCATCATTTTCTTCATTTACTCATTAATTTGTCCAATTATATGTCTATCCGATGAGCAGAGACAAAATTGGATTCATTCATGAAAATTGGACAAATGAAGTATCACAGGGTGCATAAGGTTATATAAATCAACCTGGTAAGTTATCTACAAATCAGTCTAAACTACTGCAATAAACTGATCCATCAAGTTGATTTTGATCAATTTGGAACATTTACGATGTTATTTTACCATATTTTGGTGACAGCCAGTTAAGAGTTACTTAGATATGCCTAACATGTCTTACAAAATGTCTAAAAGCAAAACCACAATTTGTTTTCACAGTTGAAAGTAATCTTTACCCCGACCATAATAAAGACACCTTCTCATCATTTATCAAAGGTCTCTATTATTACTGTAGGTAAATAGTCAAAACCAACAGAAGCGCCTCACGCTACAGACGATGCAATTCATCTTCCTCATCGAATCAATACAACAATCAACTTCAAGTTGATCAGAGAACCTCAACATGACCTTAAAAGCCAGACCGCTGCCAACAGTTTATGAACAACTGTTGTTGTGTGCAGCACTGAGGAAGGGGGGGGTATCTGAAGGACACAGACGCCATGTCTGCTCTTCACATTACAGATGAGATCATAGCCCCGGACACGGATATAGAGTGGGCACATTGCACTCAGTTCACACCACTGGATTTGAACATGAACCAAGTCAACATTAAAGACACATGTCTTGCTGAAATGAATCACCAATGATACAAAAGCTCAACATATTACTTTATATTCCTTAAGTAGCATTGTGTGGTATTTTACATCTGCAGTGATATTACTAGAGATGCACCGATCCAACTTTTTCATTCCCGATATCGATAGCAATACGTGGGCTTTGAGTATTGGCTGATACCGAGGAGCGATCCGATACCAGTATTTAATCAATAAGCTGTGCCAATCTTTGTAGAAATGACTGGATCATTCTTTTATGTGTAAGGCAACATCAGGCTTGACTTAAACATTGCTTTCCTAACAAAAAATACATAGATTTATTATCAAAATAATAAATCGTACACACGCAACTTGATAAAAAATCTTCAAAATTAACAGAAATTATAATTGAAATTTAAACCTTTTTAATGCAGCAACAAATAGGTGAAAACTCAAACAGGAATTAAAATTCCAGTATAAAATGTATATAGAATATAAATATAAAATTGAATTGAACAGATCGGTGCCATTGTCACCGATACCCGATCCAGCTATTTGAGTCAATACCTGCCCGGTGCATCCCTAGATATTACTGCACTTTTGGTGGTAAATTTTCGAATATCTTATTCTGGATTTCACACATGTTGAACATTTATTTGTGGTGCAGTATCAAAAACTGCAAAACAGCATTGTATTCACAAGGCTAGTGTCTGATTAGAAGACTGCACATGAATGCACCATTCCTAATCAGTCACTTCAGACTCCTCAGACAGTGGTTTGAGGATTTCATCACACAAAAATACAACAAAAATCTGTTTGAGTACTGTAGTGCAAAATCTGTTCAACAACATGAGCTCTGTGCGACTGCTGGTAAAGGGTTAAGTCTGAAGGACACACAGGCCAGATCACCACTTCACAGATGAGCTCATAGCCCATTCTAAGGTACCACTTGGCTAAAGTATGGACTGTCCTGCATACAGCAAACACAACTCAACAGCACAGTTCTACTGCTTCCCTAAGAGCTCCAGAGGATCCCCAGGAAAGTGAGAGTTAATATCATAGTTCAGTTCAGGTAACGTTATCAGATGTGTGTGGAGATGTGTCACATATCTCCTTACCTACAGCAAGTTACAACCAGGCGTCGCTTTTACTGCAACATTAGCCTATATATAAAAAAAAACAAAAAACGTAAAACTTGCTTCTTACGACAAATAAATGTGTTTCGGGTCTACAGCTTCACCTTTGAGAAGCAGAGACAAGAGAGTGTTGAAAACACTGATCCGACACATTAGTAATGAAGAGCTCTAACCTGCTGGCTCAAACTAATCACTAAGAGATGAATGGGGTTGTTGGATAACGTTAGCTAACAGTTAGTTAGTTTCATTTAAATGAATCTCCTCCTGCCTGTCTGAGAGAGAACCAGCCAGATGACATAAAAACCCAGAATAGACCACTGTCCCACAGCTCCAAACATAGTTTGACCTTTTCAGGAGGACATCACATATTCTGTCTCCAGGATATAAACAAGACAGGACAACTAGCTTGTTTCAAGATTAACGTCAATATAGAAATACATTGAAGTTACACAGGGTTACAACTGAGACTCCTAATAGCTCCAGTCCGGTGCAATAGACAGCCGGTGCATGTCCAGAGAGGAGGCTCTTACCCGGTTAACGGTTCTCCACCTCTATCCTTAAACTTCAGCAGACCTACTGGCTCAATGCAACTGGACTTTTCACTCCAAACTCCGGTCTGAAGTGGGAGGCTGCACACCATAGGGGGGGTGGGGAGAGGGGGAGGGGTGCACTGCAACAGGTGACACCGCGCGCTCACGAGGCGGAGAGTCGGGGTCGAGCGGGTCCATCTGATTGGTTCATTTTGCATCGTCATCATCATAACCTCATCTGTTGAACCTCAGTGAACACAGAGGAGCTCCTCTCTGACTCACTGCTCGATTCATTCAATGTTTATATACATTTGTGTTTTAAAGCCCAAATAAAAAGCTGCATTTATTATTATTATTATAAATCAATATAGTATCCTAATCATTATCATGAAGTTCTCACTGAGCCCCATTAGGAAAGTCTCATGAAAGAAAGATGGTCTTTCATTTTAGAATGTTGCAACAGCGACCTCGTCTGGATTTAAAGAGGGACTGCAACGGTTTAAACACAATTCCTGTCTTTGAAATGTGTGCTCTTGAACGATTTACTAAAAGGAAATACCCACTACATTGTAACAATAATAATAATAATAATAATAATAATAAATAATAATAAAAATAAATAAATAATAACATTGATAACAATAACAGTAATAAGAATAAGAATAAGAAGAATACATAATATTGATAACAATAATAATAACGGTAATAATAATAATTATAATAATAATAAATATGCTTTTTAACCTTTTCCATAAACTAAAATTATAAATTGTGTTTCCATTAAATATAATAAAGTCCATACAATTGATCATCATTTTAGTGATTGCTACTGTAATGACTTGCGGTGAGGACAACACTGCAAGTTGTACAAGACGCTTCAACTACTACATCAACTGTGTTGCAAGTAACTACAAATAAGGGTCAGAGGTCATTCCTGCATGTGAGAAATGAGTGCAAGAAAAAATTAAGTAAATTGTTTTTTACTTCACAATAAGACCATTTTCTAGCAAGTAGGAGTACTACATGCTCACTATCATACACAATAGATAGCACCATAAAAGGAGAAGCACATTGCTGGTTTGAAATATTGCTGTGTTCAGTGTTATGTAACGTGTTCATATACTGTCTGACTGAGACTGATGTGTGTGTGTACCATCTACTCACTCTGCATAAGGGATGTTATCTTCCAGAGGGCTGTCGGGCCACTCAGGAGGGGGGAGGGTCATTGAGTCAGGCAGCTCAGACGGAAAGTCATCGCTGCTCTCTTTGAAGGAGGAAGTCTCCTGTTGGAAAACGGCCTCCTTTTCCTGTCGGAGAGAAACTGCTTCCTGCTGATGAACGGCCTCGATCTCCAGCTGCTCCTCCAGGTCTGCATGGAGGGGTGCAAAGCAAGAAATGAGTGACCCTAAAAGCAAAACTGATCATTTTTATTGTTTAATACAGTTGAACAGTGAACTTGAAATAGAGAAATGAAGGTGCTACATAAATGGAATACAGTATCTGACCATTGTAAACTTCCAGGATTGCTGAGCAGGAGACCGTGCCGAAGGAGTTGATGGCCACACATTTAAACAGGCCAGAGTCTTCAGGAAAAGCCTCTGTGATCACCAGTGTACACAGCTCCTCTGCAGAGGGTAACACCAAAACATGAATGCATTTTTTTTATTAAATAAAAGGTGTCATTTCCACACAGGATTTAAGCTGCACTGTGTCTAAAGACCAATACTCTTTACATCTATTATGCTTATTTTCAGGTTCATACTTACTTACTTTAACATAGTTGGGGTTTCTACTAGAACATGTTTACATGCTTCAATGTTCCAAAAAGCTTTATTTTTCTCATACCAGCTGTGCTGCAGCACCTCTTTTCACCCTCTGCCTGAAACGCTCAGTTTGAGCTCTTGCCATGAGCTCTTGCCATGTTTGTATGAATGTTTGCTGCTAGGCTAAAGGCTTCTGATAGTTTATGGCCCAAGAGAGGCGACAAATCAAGATAGAAATGATCTCTTGAAATCAACCAATCAATGACCAGTGATGTAATACATTTACCAATCCTTATTTTGTCCCTTACTCCTTGATACACGTCACTACAAAATCTTACATGATTGCACGACAATTGAAGTTCAAACTATTTTCAAGCTGTTCCTTCTTTCTTCCACATGGAGCCGCTAGTGTGCCAAGTGGCAGAGTTGTCAATATCAACAGTGCAGTTATGACAGATTTGTTTGCAGCAGTGTACTCACTACACAGGCATGGCCTTAGTCTGGACATGAGTTATGAGCTGTTCAACCAAAGAACAATGTTTACATAGGATTTGTGTCATAATGAAGAATATTAGGGTACTATAGAGTTGAAAGTATCCAGTATTTCACAAAAAACAAAACTAATGTTGAGAAAATAGAGAGTAAAGTAAGAAACCTCTTTAACTTTAACCACAGAGAAACCCCAAATTAAACCCCAAATTGCTCCCTGGGCGTTTTACAGCAGCCCACTGCTCCTAAAATACTTAGGATGGGTTCAATGCAGAGGTCAAATTCCATGTACTATGTACCTGTGTGTATATGACAAATGTAATAAAGGTTGAAAAAAGTAAACAACTTTCTTCAGATTTATCTGGGGACTCCATCCCCCCCCAACCCCCCAACATTGAGAAGCACTTCCTTTAATGTTCTACTCAACTGATTGTTAGAGCACATTTTGAGTCACTACATCTTGTGAAAAAATGTGTTGAACTTAGCTCAACCTGATTGAGCCATCTCTACCACTCGGTTTAGTTATGTCACGCTAAAGAAATCCACTACCCACTGTGTCTTTAAAGGTCCCATATTGTAAAAGCTGAGATTTGCATGTGTTTTATATTATAGAGCAGGTTTAAGTGATATATAAATACTGTGAAAGTATCAAAACACTCAATCCATGGAAAAACACACACAGCCCGTATTCAGAAACTGCGTTTGAAACAAGCCGTCAATTTGTGATGTCACAAATCTACAATATTTAGACCATTTCACAGTTTTAAACGTTAACATTCTAAATGTGTCCCAGTTTATTTCCTGTTGCAGTGTATGTGAATGACATCAGCTGACAGGATGTAAAAATGGACCCAAGCTGTTGCCTAGCAACGCAATTCCGTTGCCATTCCGTTGAAATGCGCTAAAATGGAGCGTTTCAGACAGAGGGTGAATACAGGTATATTCAGACAGTATGACAGACAGTATGAGAAAAATAAAGTGTTTTTTGAACATTAAAGCATGTAAACATGCTCTAGTAGAAACACAAAATACATGCATGAACCTGAAACTTAGCATGATATGGGACCTTTAAATAGCATGCCTTTTTAGTCTGCCTTCTTACAGTAAGTTAGCAACAAAAAAAGTCACTCCAGACATGAGGACCATTCTCTTTATACATCCATGATGAGGATGAGGAGTCTAATGTATAATTAGAATCTGTTAGGTCCAATTTTCAAATGTAAGCATATTTTTCAACATATTATAGTTTCAGAGGTTTTACTGAACAGAATTATTCAACTTGAAAAACATGCCAAACGGTTCAATTGTAATTTTATGGTAAAGGTAGTGACGCTAAGCTAATGTAATTAAAATTGACTACTTGCTGTGAAATAAAAAAAAACTTCTGACCATTCATTGCTGTTAATATTATACATTTAATGTTATTCCACTATATATATGCTGAAATAATTTGATACGTTTTTACTGTCCAAAAACATTCTCGACCAAACGGTTGAATTGTCCTTTGTAAAAGTAATGATACTAAGATAATAAATTTAAATTTTTTATTAAATAAAAAAAACTTGAATGAATATTCACTGTTGTTAATATCATTTGTTAATATCATATATTTAATGTTATTCCATTATATATTTGATGAAAAGAAATATATCAGTATAATTTTCACCATTTCTGAGATGTTTTCAAAGTAGCCTACTTACCATTACTAGTAATACTACTACTTCCATGGTAACAAGTTGTTGCTAAACTAACCTATTACTGGCATATTAACAGTACATGATTTGTATTTTACGTTTACCATGAAGTGACATCTCAACCATTGTGGGGTCTATTAAAAAAACAAAACATTGATTGTTGTTATTAGGGAAGGACACGGACATAAAAAAAAATGCAAAGAGAAAAAAATTCTATTGCTTTTTTCTTAGTGAGGACATTAAAGGGATAAAATCATTATTGTATTACCAATATCCTGTACTTACCTGGCACTGATACAGAGCTGGCCTCTGGGAAAACAAGAAGAGAGAAAAGTTATTTATTTTTGAAGGGAACTCATCACCATATAGAAATCCAAGCTGCTCTGAAATGGATCACTCAGTAGCTCAACAGTGCAGTGTATATTAGGGATGAGGTCATAATATTGCCAGATAAGGAGTCAGTTTGTAATATAATGTTGAAGTTATCTGGTCATGCAGCTTCAAAAAAGACTTTTGATTTGGTGACTGTAACTAGAATCTGAAGTCCGAGTCATGTGACCCCGACCCACTGCCAAACACACACTCACTCTTGCGTAGTATCCTGAAATCATCCGAATCCAGCACTTGCTCGTCCTCTCTGTACCACATGACCTGCAGAGGGGGGGTTCCCCTCAGTCTGCACTCCAGCACCACCAGCTGACCGTTCACTGTGGACACGTCATGGAGGTTCTGGCAGAGGTGGGGTTGATGGAAGCAGAGACGGAGGAGAGAGGAAGAGAAAGACTAGTGTCAGTCTTTTGATCAGTATTCTTTCATAATAATAATAATAATAATAATAATAATAATGATTAATCAGATGTATATAATAAAGTGTTGGGCTGGATTAGCAGTGTATGTGTAAGTAGAATAAGTGTGGGTTTACCTTAACAAAAGTAGGGGCCACTCCATTCCCTGAATACTGTTGATTGTAGATGGGACTCTGAGTCTGGAAATGGAAGACAATAGGGATGTCCATAATAAACCGTTTAACCGTTAACCGACATTAAGCATTTTAACCGATTAACGCTATCGGTTAAAACGGTTAAAAGAAATGTTAATAATTAACTCAAAAGCTGAGCGGCTCAGAGGAGCGGCGCACGTTACCGCAGTTTCACAAGCGTGTCAATCAATCAATCAATCAAAATTTATTTGTATAGCCCTTTACAATAACCAAAGGCACGCAAAGTGCTTTACATTAACATCAAGAAATAACAGGAATAAAAACACAACATATCATAAAATCATAAAAAGGTACATAAAAAGCACAGGAAAAATGTCACTGGGCTACGTGGTATTAAAAGCCAATTTAAATAAAAAAGTCTTGAGTTTAGATTTAAAAAGTACTAGGTCAGTGACAGTGCGTATATCAGGGGGGAACTTGTTCCATAATTTAGGAGCAGCGACAGCAAAAGCACGATCACCCCACAGCTTATACCTCGACCTTGGGACTTCTAAAAAAAAAGTTGACCCAATGACCGCAAAGCCCTGTTATGCTCGCAGAGAGTTAAAATCTCGGCCAAATAAGGTGGGGCGAGGCCGTTAATGGCTTTAAAAACAAACATCGAGAGCTTAAAATCAATTCTAAAGCGAACTGGAAGCCAATGGAGCGAGTAACTACGGTCGGAGAACTACGGTGGCTTTCAGGTAACGTAAAAACGCGAAAGGCTCTCTCTAGAATCAGTGTTTGGTTTGTCCGTTCTGGGCTACTGTAGAAACATGGCGGAGCAACATGGCAGACTCCGTGAAGAAGACCCGCTCCCTATGTAGATCTGAGGGCTCATTGTAAACTAACAAAAATCAATGATTCCTACTTTCAGGTGATTATACACTAATGAAAACATAGCTATGAATATTATATTCCATTTCTTCTAATAGACCTCCCAAAATGTTACTCTGTTCCTTTAAGTCTATTCATTATCATGTCTATCAAATGAGGTTGATTTGAATTGGATGTAGTTACCCTGTCAGGGCTGACACACAGCGGCTGCACCAGGCTGGAGTGTCTCTGAGCGAGGACGGTGGAGGAGGAGGAGGAGTTGGAGGAGCAGGAGGAGAGCTCTCGAGAGGAGGAGGACGCAGAGGAGGAAGAGGAGATGGTCAGGGACATGGTGCTGGTCTTCTTCTGCACCCTCTGGATGCTACACATTCACATAGCAACACATGATACAGAATTAGGAAATGATTATATCTGCTTATGTTTCTCTTCTTTGTTGTTTTCTTGTAAATATGTAGCCTTGGCATTTTGTTATTATAAAGTCCATGACCAAAGGCTATTGAGACTTTGTGCACACTGGAAATTACTGACCAATCTGGCAGTGTGGGTGTTTTTCATAATTATTTTAAAGTTTGCCACAAAACCAATTTTGTTTTAATAATTGTATTATCTATAATTAGTATTATTGTGTGTGTGTGTGTGTGTGTGTGTGTGTGTGTGTGTTTGTGTGTGTGGAGGTTTAACTTACTGAGCCATGTTTCAGGCGTTCCAGGAGGCAGTGACAGATGTTGTTTTACTCTAGAAAGACAGAAGCAGAGGGTCAGACATGTTACTCTTTCTCTCCTACCCCTCTGAGACCCACAATAGACTCGTTTCTGTCTTTTTTAGGGGGTGTACAGGGGGTCTTTAGGGGGAGATAGCAGGTCAACTCTACAGTTGTGACAGTTGCCACTTCTATGTGACAGGTAGATGTAGACATCTACCTGTCACATAGCTGGGAAACTGAAGATTTGAGATGCAGCTCAGCACTGTGTGACAAGTTCTAGTCATTAATCAGAAATAAACATTAATTAATTAATTAATTAATTATTGAAAATGAATTGTAAAAGTGATTAAGGTTTTAGAACATTATGATTGAAGTATATGATGACCATTCCCATAGTCTATGTCTCATAAGTTGTTGCAGCTATTTCAGGGTTGATACAATTTGTTACACAGATTTGGTGTTAAATTTAACCATTTTTTTACCTCTCGAGAATTGATAAAAAATGATCAGTAATCCCTCCAAATACCACATTGAATGTGATTTGGTATCAAAAACTCTTGACATTTTGAAATTTCTGCAGGAATTGCATTTTTCGGTGATTGGATGGCGAGCACTTCTGTTCTAGAAACTGCTCAGAAACCCCCTTATTGTCAATCTAGCTAGGAAAGCCATCCATCCTCTGAATGCTCTAGGTTTCTAGTCTGATCTATCCATCCTCTGAATGCTTTAGGTCTCTAGTCTGATCTATCCATCCTCTGAATGATCTAGGTCTCTAGTCTGATCCATCCATCCTCTGAATGCTCTAGGTCTCTAGTCGGATCCATCCATCCTCTGAATGCTCTAGGTCTCTAGTTTGATCCATCCATCCTCTGAATGCTCTAGGTCTCTAGTCTGATCCATCCATCCTCTGAATGCTCTAGGTCTCTAGTTTGTGGTTGTAAAGTTTCATGAGGCTTTGACCATCCTAGAGGTCACCACAGGTCATTTTATACAGTGAGGTCAAGTTTTAAAAAATGGTCTCACTATAATGAAATGTCTCCTATGGGGACTAACATCATCACACATGAATAAATGGGCTCATTGGATCCACAAGAGTCTCAGCTTTACAGTGATACCCAAGTTATGTAATTCAAGACTGTTTAGGGACCCCAGTATGCAGACATATTCAAACACACCGTTTTAGAATAGGCGAAAATTACATATTTATACTGCATTAAAAAAAACTGCATGGTTTTTGCCCCAAACTGCAAAGTTTAGCCTAACCTCTGAGCTTTATTTAACCTCCTTCCCACAAGCCAGCATGACAGGGTTGTTACGAATTCCTTATATCTTCTAGTTTCATATGATATATGTAGCTTCACACTACCTCTAAAACTGAACCTGCTACAGCCTCCGAAAGACAGTAAAGTCGGTCGGGATCGCCCATGATCCCACGGGTCTCAGAGGGATAACCAAATCACACACCTTTAGGCTATTCTAAGTGATCTTCTTTTGATAACTAATGTAATAACTAATGTATTATGTTCACTGAGCCTCCCCTAAACTGTTTGGAGCCCTCCTGGGGAGGCCCGCCTCACACTTTGAAAACCTTTGATTTAGCTGAATAGGCATGAATAGGCATAGTGTAAGAAAAAGCCTGTGTGTGTTATTCCCTGGGAAATCCCTGTTAGAGCAAACACATTACAACACATTTTCTAAGGGGAACAGCAGGTGGTTGATTGAATTTGATTCTGACATAATATAATTTAACACACTTGACAATATCCATAAAACGCACACAGAAAAAGGGAAGAAAACCAAAACAGAAAACACAGATTCAATCCAACACGGATATATGAAGACAAAACATATACAGTATAATGAAACAAAATAAAACAAACTGTAAATAGCATGTAGCATAAACAAGATACTATGCATACATTTGAAGTCTGACACAGGAAAAAACACAAAAGGTGTATATGTCTGTGGTGGTACTGACTTTACTTGTCACCAAAAGTCTGATGTCTGCAAATAAACAATGTGTTAACATTGATCGACTGTTATCAGTTGCTATAAGCATCATTGATGTGGATCAGTAGGGGCATACTATGTTGTAAAAGTGAAAGCAAATATTAAAACCAACACGATCTAACACGTTAGATCTAACTGAAACACTACATTTTCAACAAAAACTAGATTCTTTAGGTTTAGGCAACAAAACCACTTGGTTAAGTTTAGGGAAAAGCATCGTTTTTTGGGTTAAAATAACTACATTTCAAAAGTGAAAGTGAAAGTTCTTTCAGTAATCAACCATGTGAATCAATGATAAAAACCTAGCAGGCCCCTACTTACCCACATTTATGAGCCTTATAACCACTGATAATGCACGTTTAATGCCCTGATAACAGTCTAATCAGCTGGTTGAGAAGCAGTGATCTGCGTCTGTGACGGACCAGCTTCCTGTGACACACTTCCCAAAAGATTCCGTGAGATTGTGTTAGGCCTACCGCACTGCTGCTCACTTTTTATCCTTGTTGATTCTCTGTGCTAACGTTAATCTACCAATCCCTTATCTTTCTACTCTGTGACTCTATCTGTATTTAGTTCACATCATTCTCGATTTGATATTTATTCTGAAACGTCTAGCATTAGCGGTAACGTCAGCACATTAAAGAGATCACCAAGATCGCCTTCTTTCACCTACGCAACATCACTAAAATCAGGTCTTCTTTAACCATGCCTGATGCAGAGATCCTAATCCACGCCTTTGTATCATGCAGACTGGAGTATTGTAATGTTTTGCTATCAGGGCTGCCTCATTTTAGTACCAGAAGCCTTCAAATGGTTCAGAATGCTGCAGTAAGAATCTTAACTAAAACTAGAAAATTTGACCATATTACACCAGTTTTAGCTTCATTACACTGGCTCCCAATCCATGTCAGATCAGACTTTAAAGTGCTTCTGATGACCTATAAAATTGTAAATGGCCACGCTCCTTCCTACTTGTCTGATCTACTTAAATCTTATACTCCAATCAGGACTCTCCGCTCTCAGAATACAGGGCTCCTGTCTGTCCCCAGAGTGAAAAAGAAGTCAGCAGGCCAAAGGGCCTTGTCTTATCGAACCCCTTTCTTCTGGAATAACCTCCCTATAGACATCAGACAGTCTGATTCTGTGGAGGTCTTTAAATCCAAACTCAAAACCTATCTTTTTGCCCTAACTTTCAATTAGTTAGCTGGTGGGTCGGTCTCAGGCTCAATGTATAATTTCAGCCTAGTAGTCCTGCCGACGAGAATATTATTAATTTTAAACCACTGCCTCTCAATAACCCTCTGTTGTTTATGTCCCACAAGCACTGCTCTCTCTCTCTCTCTCTCTCTCTCTCTCTCTCTCTCTCGCTATCTCTTTCTCTCCCCTCTCTCTCCTTTTACTCAGGCTTCTCTGTGCTGAACCATCAGCCGTTCTGTGACGTCTCTCTGCCTCTCCGGCTGGTGGTGCCTCATTTCACATGACATACCTGGACCTCCGTCCTCCAGGAGATTTAACCTTTAGCCAACTTACTTCAGTAAGTTGGCTAAAGGTGGACTACACATGGACTAAAGCAAATCAATCACATACTGGCACCGATGACAACCTGAATGTAAAAAAAAATTAAGAATAAGACGGGCACTTACAAAAAGGTGGTTAAAATACAAAATTACCAGAGATGACTGAATCATATTCATCATAAGTCCAAGGGGGCTTATTGGCATGTGTAACATATGTTTACATTACTAAGCAACTGTGAATTTAAAACAAAATATGGTCCTCTCTCTAGGTTCCATGGTGGAGAGGAGGTCGTGTTGCTCTGGCTCTATCTATCTGGCGTGGAGAGGAGGTCGTGTTGTTTTGGCTCTAGCTATCTGGCGGGGAGAGGAGGTTGTGTTGCTCTGGCTCTACCTGTCTGGCGTGGAGAGGAGGTCGTGTTGCTCTGGCTCTATCCATTTAGAGATGCCGGGAAGCTGCTTGACATCCTCCTGGACCCACCTTCTCACTGTATGTTCACATTGTATGTATTACTTTTGTCATATGGATTGTCTATGTTGTATTTTCATTTTGTTGTTACTCTGTACACACAACATCTATTGCATGTCTGTCCATCTTAGAAGGGGGATCCCTCCTCTGTTGCTCTTCCTGACGTTTCTTCCATTTTTTCTTTTTTTCCTGTTAAAAGTTTTTTTTTGGTGGGGAATTTTTCCTTATCCGATGAGAGGGTCGTACTGTAAAGGACAGAGGATGTTGTATCCTGTACAGATTGTAAAGCCCCCTGAGGCAAATTTGTGATTTTGGGCTATACAAATAAAATTTACTTGACTTGACTTGGTTAACTGGAATGAAGAGTACAAGAATACATAAAATATGGATGCCAAAGTATGCTTAAGAAGAGTGAAAAGAACAGTTTCCTTTTGCAATTTTACTTATGAAATCTGTAGTTCACAAAATAAACATGGCTGCCTTGATATCCCAAATCCCACTTTTAAACCAGTTTCTCTTGAACTATTCACCTCTAAATTTGCAATTTCAGACAACCATCCTGGATGCCCTTTCACTGGATGCATTAGCATCAAGTGACTAGCAATAGTATCGGCTATTGCAGCTAATCATCCTTTTCATGCCCAAAAGACCCCCACAGATCCCGGCCTGCTGCACTCTGTGGCTCACTCCTGGGCCCAGAGAAGGAGCTGACAGAGGAGGCTGAGGTTCAGGTTTCCAGGCTAAATTAAACTCTGCCACCTCCTGAGCACAGCACAGACTCTCTGACCTGAGATAAATCTCTGTCTCTTTTTTAACAAGATACATACAGACAAACAGTGGAGGATAAAACTGTCTTCACACCAGATCTTTGCCCCTGCTCTGTCTTTAACCACCTTCATTTGAGTTTTTCCTCTCTGTCTGTTGTGTCTGTTATATATACTATAAAAGGGATTGCAACATAGACTAAAGTTTAAACACTGTCTACACCAGAGGATCGCAGCTTAAGAAAAAATAGCCGCAGCATGTACAACATCCATGTGTACATCCAGTTTTCCCCTCGGATAATCACTCCCAGCAGGTGTGTTTGTGTGTCTGTGTGTACTTTGGTTGAAGCCTCCTGTTGATAAAACAACAGCTGCTGCTGAACCCCTCGTCTCGATTGTCTCTCGGTTACATAACCAAAGGGTTTATAGCAGCGGCAACAAGCTGCATTCACACATCCCCTCTAATCTGTTGCCTGGCAAGCATCACATTGATGGAGACCATGCAGGAAGTGGTGGACAAGTTCAATGACAACCAAAACGAGCACACAATATTCATAATGTGAAATCAAGGTGCAGTAAATGTTCCAATTAAAAGGCTACTTCAGCAATTTAATATTGCATTGCTATAAAGTTGGGGGATGTCACAAGAAACAGACTAAAAAAAGAATGGAAACAATCGAAGCAGCAGCGGACAAGATATCCTGACTTTAAGTCTGTATGGCTCCAAAGTAACTGGATCCTACATTTCCCATAATGCAACTTGATAGTATCTTTCAACAGGCCCAAACCGAGACAACCCGGATGACATCACTATGAAGTCATCTATGACTGTAATTTCAAAAGATTGACTGTAGGCATCTCATACACTGCAATGTCCTCACTATAGAAATAGAATAGGAATAGAACGGACATTCCCATTCAAATCAACGTTGCAGGATGGTCAGAGCAAGCCCCCAGAAAGTGCGCCGGTCGTCGAGCCGGACTTTCGTAGTGGCCAAACGGCGGTACTGTAACTTTCGTGTCAGTCACGTGATGCATTGGGGCCAAAAAGACTTTTTCCCATAGACTTTCATTGGGAAAGAGACATCTGTAACTCAGCGGATAATTTTTTTTTGCTGCGGTTAGTAGGCTAGGCTACTACAGCAGTAGTACCAGTCTACCAGACTGCTAGCTACCGTTAGCTACGAGCAAGCAAGCTCATGAACGCGCGGTAAACTACGCAATGTTCATGTGAGCCAGCCGTGACGGCGGCATGACGCAGCGTGACGGCTGTGACCCCGTGACTGAGTCAAGTGACCGAGTCATGTGACCGAGCGGATGCTACTGTGCATGTGCACAAGATCCACCAAGATCCACCAAGATCCGGGTACTTTTCCAGACGGAAGTCGAGCCATTTAGGCTTTATACGCCAATGAGCAACTCTCATAGGAATGAACGAGGCCCCGCCTCCAACGCTGGATCCACTTCTCTTTATACACCCATGGGTCAGAGTGGCGGCCATTTTTATGTGTACCGTTGCCAAAAGCGAACGGAGTAGTGGGCTAACTTCTGTATAAACTAAACCCACTTACGGCAAGTTGCATGCTCACTGAGGTGAGGTTTTGCAGTAACGACTCGTTACGAGCATGAGCACTGAAGCTGTAACATTAGCATACAGAGTAGGAGTAAATTAGAACAATTCAACAACTTAATGCTTCATCCACGTACTCTTGTCACAGCATAGGAAAGCACATTGCTATCGTCAGAAGAGTGACAACTTTGTTCAGCTCATTTTCTGTAACCTGTGTAGCATTAAAGCATGCTGGAATTAGCTATTTAACCAACTAGCTAGCTGGCTAACTAGTGGACAGCTGGCTAGTTAGCTAGCTTGTAAATTCCAGAATGAGGTGAACAGCTGGTCACCTCAGCGGCAGCACTAGGTGGAACTGTCCCGCCACCTCACTCCCCGCCCCTCCGCAAAAGGACAAGCTAACCTAGCTAACTAGCCAGCCATCTGGAGCTGCGTTTGTTCTCTTCCTGGCGAGCCGCAACCACACTTTACGGCCCCACTGACGTGTGTTCTGATGTCACCATAACCAACTGGCAAAAATCGCCATTTACTTTTATACTAGTCAAATGACTATGGAAAACAGTTCAATGTCCGCTGTACTCCTATTCTATTCACTGAAGAAGTTTCACAGTGGCGTGAATTGTGTATTTTATGACCTATTAGCCGAACACAACTACTATGGTGTCATGCATGTATGGAATCTAATGCAGAATTACTATAGAAATATTATCAATTAAGGTTTAATTCAACTTATATACAACGAATGTTGTATATTAAGTGTTGTATTGGTCAATTCAGAGGTGGATGATATTGGCTGAACCAGATCTGACATAAAAAAACAAAAAACAGTTTTACTAGAACTATTAGATCCACATATGCACCCGATTCGACTGTTATCAGCTCATTAAATGTGTGTTATCAGTCGCTATAAGCACCATAGATGTGGGTCATTAGGGACCTGCTAAGCCTACTACTTTGTAAAAGTGAAAGCGAAACTTAAAAGCAACATGTTCTAAAATGTAAAACTGAATGAAACGTTACCTTTTGAACACAAACAAGAAGGCTTCTTTAGGTTTTGGCAACAAAGTCAGTTACTTTGATGAATTGGGTGAATTCTGAGCAGATTATTTTCTGTGAATATTGCAGCATCAGAGATGAGTTTTCCTGTTATTTTTAGGGACTTTTAATACAATTCTTTATATTGTGTATTTTTTTCGTTTTAAAGTTGTCTTACACCCCTTAAAATCAAGAAGGCAACGCAACTCCCCATGAAGCTTTGGTGACCCCTAGTGGGGGCTCGGAACCAGTGGTCTAATCGGCTGACATATTAATGTATCAGTCCAAGCCCACTCTGCATGTGGAGACCAAAGTGAGTTTACTGTAGTCCCTGAGTGACCCAATAAACTCCACTAGTGACCTTGAATCATGTGTGAAGCTGCAGTCTGCTTTTGGATCTTCAGCCATAATTTAAGAAACACATTGTACTGATTTAGATCAGAAATAGCTACATCAGAAATAGCTATAAACAGGTTTATATTTGCCCGTATGGTTTTGAATGAGTAGGACATTTACACTGTTGTTTGCATGTCACACTGTTTAATAGTCATTAACAAAGGTTCTTAGGTTTTATTCTTTTATTTTATTGTATTCAAGTTGTAAAATGTTATTCTATTTTATTGTTATTTTATGAATCATTTATTTTATTTTATTCAAGTTGTATAATTTATTCTATTTTGTTGTTATTTTATGAATCACTACTTTTATTGTATTTAAGTTGTATTGTTTTATTATTATTTTATTAATCTAGTTTTTACTTCACACTGTTTTACTACTATAACTGTTATTAAAGCTTTTAATTCTATTTTATTACATTTTTATCATTTAATTGTCTCATGTGCATTGCTTTCAAATCATCAAATTGTTATATTGCTGAATTGTTTTGTCTTTTATTTCATTTTCACGGTCCACACTTGCTCTGTCTTATTTTTGGCTTGTCAGTCATCTGTAAAGCACTTTGAATTGCACTAACCTTTATGAAAGGTGCAATACAAATAAAGTTTGGTTGATTGATTAGACTTGTCAAAAATGGAAAACTGATCAGTTTGACCTCAGTTTACATTCTAAAATATTATGTCTGCCTATAAAAGTGGAAAACAAATTCTGCCTATGCAAATACACAACATAACACAACCAACAGATGTTCTGCTATTGCAGTGCTGCAGTATGTTTGGACCTATGGCACACAACCCCGGTATTTTATGTGTCGAGGAAGAATAATGGCTGGTATTTTTATCACTGCGTATATTCTCCTGGGACGATGTTCATCCTCCCACCTGTTCTGCTACACAGGAAAGAGTCGCTGCACTTTCTCTGACATTCAGAGTCGTATATTACCGTGTTTCCGAAGGCAGAGCCACCTGTTCTCACCAGACAAGAGAGAGTCAGACGTTCAGGATGAGTCACGGTAGGGGACTTCGTCATCTAGTTTCCTATATATACCGTAAAGTGTTCAGAATCTGGCAGTATAGATGGGTAGAAATTTGGAGGAAAACACTGCGAGGTGATTCATGTGTCAGCTGTTGCTATAGAAATATCCTCTTGCCTGTACCACTTTGGGTCGTGTAATTGATTCCATACATTAGAGCGGCAGTAGGCAGAATATTTTTGGCATCATTGGGCAAACATTCCATAATAACCTTTCAGCATATTGTAATTCAAGTGTTCTGAGAGAAAACTAGACTTCTGCTCCTCCTCATGGCTCTGTTTTTAGGCTTTAAAAAAATCTAGCAGAAGACTGTGGCCAATCACAGGTCATTTCAGAGAGAGAGCGTTCCTATTGGCTGTTCATTCAACAGAGGCAGATGTCAATCTCTTGCGAACTCCGATCAAACACCTCCGGCTGGTGGGCGGTGCTTGGTATTTCCTCAACTGATCTCAACATGGCTGCCGGTTCACAAACTTTCTCATTTTACAGCTAAACAGTACACTATAAGATGTTTCTGAGAACATTTGAGGAGAGAAATAGGCATTACAGTAACAGAATATTGATTCATATTTGATCAGCGCTGCCTGGTTTGACCTTTTGATCAGAGTTTCCGAGTGATTGACAGCTGCTCCAGCTCGGCTCTGATTGCTTGATTTCCTCCGGTCTGTGAAATCTTGCAGATGCCATTAGGAGCACCGGAGGACACCGAGGCACATGAGAGAACAGGAGTAAAAAGACCTACCCCCAAGCCCTGCATACAACACCATGAATCCTCCAACCCCCAGCAGCTCTCAGCTGTGGACAGATTTAGCACAGCAGCGGCGGCATATTCTAGCAGCAGAGCTGAAATCAGCTAGTGAGCAATCATTACATAAGTCTGTGGGCTCTTCTTTGATTGACAGGGCATCAAAATCTGTGCATCCAGCAGCCAGACAACAGTCAAAAGCACAAGAACAATCCATATGCATGCACAGTGTGAAACTGTGCATCCTTCATGCATGCATAAAATCCATGTGACTCAAAACAGATACACAACTGTAGCACAAAAAATATGCTCAAATCATAACATGGCAAACTGCAGCCCAACAGGCAACAACAGCTGTCAGCGTGTCAGTGTGCTGACTTGACTATGACTTGCCCCCAAACTGCATGTGATTATCATAAAATGGGCATGTCTGTAAAGGGGAGACTCGTGGGTACCCATAGAACCCATTTACATTCACATATCTGGAGGTCAGAGGTCAGGGGACCCCTTTGAAAATAGTCATGCCGCGTTTTCCTCGCCAAAATTTAGCTTAAGTTTGGAGCGTTATTTAGCCTCTTTCCTCAACAAGCTTGTGATGATACCAGTATCCTCACTTTAGCTTTAAAACTGAGCCCGCTACAACCTAAAAATCCAAGTTGCGTAATGACAATAAAAAAATGAGTATCGTTAAAACAAATTTGCATTATCATGTTATTATCGCGTTAATTTTGACAACCCTAATTATTATATAAGAATCTTGCCGACTGCAGCTTTCTTTTTACGTTCAAAATGTGATTTCAAACTGGGATGTAAGGAGCCAGTGTTTGGTTTGTCCGTTCTGGGCTACTGTAGAAACATGGAGGAGCAACATGGCAGACTCCCTGAAGAAGACCCGCTACCTATGTAGATATGAAGGGCAAATGGTAAATGGACTTGCATTTATACAGTATATTGTCTTTCTAGTCTTCTGACCACTCAAAGCTCTTTACACTACATGTCAGCATTCACCCATTCACCCACCCATTCACCCACCGATGGCAGAGGCTACCATGCAAGGTAGGTACCATGCATCAGGATCTAATCTAAATAGTAGGTACCATGCATCAGAATCTAATCTAAATACTCATTCACACACCGATGGCTATGCCTTCAGGAGCAGTTTGGAGTTAAGTGTCTTACTCAAGAACATTTCTAAATGTGACTGGAGGATCCGGGGATCGAACCGCCGAGCTTCCGATTGGTGAGTGACCTGCTCTACTCTGAGCCACAGCCGCCCAGAGGGCTCATTCTAAGCTAACAAAAACACAATTCTTAGTTTCAGGTGTTTATACACTAATGAAAACATAGTTATGAATATTATATTCCATTTCTGAAAAATGTGTGTTCCACACCTCCACAGTCAGCTTTTTGGGGTATCTTGTATCACAGGGCAGTGTGAGGATGGACCCCAGCAAGGTCAAGACAGTACTGGAGTGGCCTCAGCCTGACTCGTGCCTTTTTCTCTCTGCGTTTTCTGCCCGCCGAGAGGAATTATGACATGGGTAATGAGGAGCTTCTGGCGGTGAAATTGGCCTTGGAAGAGTGGCGCCACTGGCTGGAAGGTTCAGAACATCCGTTTGTTGTCCTGACGGACCACAAAAATCTGGCTTATATCCAGCAGACCAAACGCCTGAACCCTCGCCAAGCGCGGTGGTCCCTCTTCTTCAATATGTTTGACTTCAACCTGTTGTACCGTCCGGGTTCGAAGAATCTGAAACCGGACGCTCTCTCCCGTCGGTTTGACCTGCTAATAGATCCCCCAAAATGTTAAACACTGTTCCTTCAATTTAAAATCTTCATCACCCAGTAATGACATAAATAGTAAACTCTACACTCCTCCAACAAGAGTCTATTGCAATGCTAGCAGCTCTGTGAGGCTCTATATAATTTATATGATATACAGTATATTGTGTCACTTTAAATAGATTGGTTGCAGTGTACTTGGTGATCATGTGGTTTACTTAGAGGACAACCTATGTTGTTTAATTGTATTATAGTTGTTGTATAATGTGTCATGTGTCATGTGACTTTACCTGGTTGTGATTGGCTGTGGAGCGGGGGCTAGCGAGGAGCGGGTGGTCGAGTAAGAGAAGTGAGGGAGCGGCAGCGACGGAGAAGTTAGAGAGAAGCGAGTGGAACAGAAGGAAGAATGAGAGACGTAGTAATTAGAGATTTACGGTGTAAAGTGTGTTTGCAAGTTATAGCGCTGTAGAAACTAGAGCATAAAGCCTGGGACACACTAGGAATGTCAGGAGCGCGTGGCGGCTGCGTGGTGGCTGCGTGATTCACGCGTTTGGTGTTCACACCAGCTGCGTGACTGCTGCTGCAGCTGCTGCTGTCAGCCCTTTCTTTCTACATAGAGTTTGCCTTTTAATGGCCACTTCATTTCATTATAAATATCATTTATATTTATTTTAGACCGAGAAAGGTTAAGAAACGTGTGGTAATTTGTAAATAATAGTAATAATCCACAATTAAAACTCCGTACTATATTCATTCATGGAGCTCTCCAAGTCATTGCACGTTCTAGAACACTGTCCAGCACAAATTTCAGAATAAAAGCCTTGTATTAACAAATGAAGGAATTCTGTCCACAGAAAAAAAACGCTTGAGGGCTTTTATTTTGAAAATGAAAGCAGGAAGTGTTGATTTAAAAATAAGTCTACTTTTTTTATCTCCGTAACATATTCTACAGATAGACATCGAAACTGTAGTAATCTTGCTGGTATGATGTCAATATACAGTCAATACATCACCTTCACTGCGTGCGGCACGCGTCAAAAATAGGCGAGACCTCTATTCTCTAGAAGAGACGCAACTGAGACACACGTCTCACGCGGGCAGTGTGGCTGCTCTAACCTGTTAACACGGACGCCAAAATAAAAAAGCAACAGGTAACGCAGCCGCCACGCACTGCTGATGTTCCTGGTGTGTTCCGAGCGTAAGACTGCAAGCCAGTGAAAGCCGAATGTATACATTGCGAGTAGTTCAGTAAGTATCGATGCCGTAGCTGATAATGCGCCATTAGCCTTTCCAGCTAACTAGCCTAGCTAGCTACCAACAAAGGACATTCTGGACTTCCCAGATAGCGCTCCAGGTGACCTGGATAAAGCCTGGTAGCTCCTCTGACAACGAGGGAGAAAGAAGGTTTCACCCGTCTGACCGCCACGGTCAGCTATCAGCTTATCAGGCTTATTCCACCACGCTTGGAGGTGCAACATTATGACTCTGTGACACAAACTCTGTTACTGTGAGAACTCAGCTTTTATTTTTCGCTCGGTTAGAGCGAAACGGCCTCAACTGCCACTACGTTCCCAAGCATCGACCAGGCCTGCAACAGGGTTTGCTTTCATTTAGGGATGCACCGATACCACTTTTTTTCAGAACGAGTACGAGTACAAGTACTTACATTTGGGTACTCGCCGATACCGAGTACCGATACGAGTACTTGTGTGCCAAAAGACCCTCGTTAACAGCCAGCTGGAGGGTTTGAGCGACACACGGCAGGCTGGGGAGTCCCGCATACGAGGCGGGGCGCCGCGACCAACTCTAGGTCGGCTTGGAAAAGACTCGGGGCAAAAGTGTCTCGCAGACGCAGCTATACAGCGTTCCTCGCCAGGACCTCACCGCACCGTGACGGGGCTCCCTGCTCCCGGTGCGACTGTCAACCAGGACGAACTGTCCTCAGTGCGCCCCAAACGCGTGCCGCGGCCCATGTAAAAGGTGCCAGGGGTCTGTGGCGATGTCGGCAACCCACCCGACCCGTCTTGAAACACGGACCAAGGAGTCTAACGCGCGCGCGAGTCAGAGGGTGCAAGCAAAACCCTGTGGCGCAATGAAAGTGAGGGCTAGCGCGCACCGGCTCAGGTGGAATCCTGGCCCCGCGGGTTCGGGCGCACCACCTGCCCGTCTCGCCCGCACCGTCGGGGAGGTGGAGCGTGAGGACCCGAAAGATGGTGACGAGATGTTAACGTCACGCTGCTGTAAAGTGGTATCGGTGCCGTTGTATCGGAGCCGCTTTGCGAGTACGAGTACATGAGCACAGTATCGGACCCGATACCCGATACTTGTATCAGTGCACCAGGTTATTATTGGTCAAGTAAAAGGAACCATAAGAGTTAATTTCTTATTCTTTGGGATTTCTTTATGTTATTTTGGGCTAGACCAAGTACATTAAAGGGTAACATATATGCTAGTGACTCCAGAAGGTTAAAGGAACATAGAAGATTGATTTGTGTGAATACTGACTTGTTTATTTCTGTGAAAGGTCAAAGTACTATTTTCTTGGTTTACTATTATTGAGTGTATTGTGAACCTTTTTACTTTATATATTTTTGACATGTCATTCCTTTTTAGTTAATACATTTTGAGTTAATTGGTGGGGACATAGTTGCCCTGTGATTTTTGTTAGGTATAAACATATAAGAAATAGGGAGGAAATAATTATGGATTATTGAACTAAAACAACAACAACAGGAATAAGGGTTTACCTAGAGCCAATTAGGGAATTAAGTTTAGGAACACAGAGGCGCTACCTACAGGAAAAGGTGCAGAAAGCACTACATAGGGTGATGGTATGCTTCACAGGAAACAATCAGATAACCAAAATACAACTTCCTGAATTGTCAAAAGAGTCCTCCGTCAACCCCTTTGAAAAAACGGCAATGCCAGTTTTTCCTCATCAAAATGTAGAGTTTGGAGCGTTATTTAGCCTCCTTCCCGACAAGCTAGTGATGATACCAGTATCTTCACTCCAGCTTTAAAACAGAGCCGATTACAACCTAAAAATCTAAGTTGTATTAAAGAAATAAGTGATGTTAAAATTAATTTGCGTGAACGCGTTATCACGTTCATTTTGACAGCCCTAATTATTATATAAGAATCTTGCCAACTGCAGCTTTCAGTTTTTTACGTTCAAAATGGGATTTCAAACTGGGATGGAAAGGGACTATTGGTGGAGGAAAGGAAGCCTTCTACTTGCTGTAAATCCATTTTAAATTGTCTCATTTGCAACATTCTGAAAAAAGCTCTGAACCCTCCACCATCTCCTCCACCTCTCCACCATCTCCTCCACCTCTCCACCACCTCTCCACCATCTCCTCCACCTCTCCACCATCTCCTCCACCTCTCCACCTCTCCACCACCTCTCCACCATCTCTCCTCCACCTCTCCACCACCTCTCCACCATCTCCTCCACCTCTCCACCATCTCTCCACCACCTCTCCTCTACACCATCTCTCCTCCACCTCTCCACCATCTCTCCTCCATCTCTCTTCCACCTCTCCACCACCTCTCCACCATCTCTCCTCCACCCCTCCACCGTCTCTCCAATTCTCCCAACTCCTCAACTTCTCTGCTAGCGGGACCGATTTAGCCCAGACCGGATCACCTGACCTCTCTGTCCGCCAACCAGGGCTCAGAGGCCGAACACTGCGTCATACTGGCATGCCAGGCTTGCACTGTAAACCCCCCCCCCCCCCCCCCCACTCTGCCCCCCGCTCAGCTTCGGCTGGTATGTCTTGTGTTGCCTCACCCTGCTGGCTATATAACTGACACACTTTATTTTTTCACTTCTGCCCTTTAAACTCCCAAACGGATGTTACAGATTGACAGATATGGACGCGTATAGGTAGATACAGAGATATGACACATTTAGATAGAGATAGATATATATAGACAGAAACATAGAGCTTTTTAGATAGATATATAGATATATAGATGGATAGATAGTTGAGCATATGGACACATGACACAGCATATAAATTTAGCTCCAGACAGATCATCCCAGCTGTCCTCTTCTTTCTGACTGCAAACTAATTCACCACATTCAATCCAACGCTGTCTGCAGTATCAATACCATGCAGTATCAGGAACCTCATGGCCCTCGACCAAGTGAATTACAACATTTGATCATCTGATTACCCGGAGCAGCATCTATTGCGACAGCGAGCTACGTGTGAACCATGACGCAGAACGTTCCTTTACTGAATTTCCACCTTTGCCAGAAGCATCCATGTGCAACAAAAAGTATGTGGTGTCAAATAGGTGCCTTCACCCCGCAGTGAAAGGATCTCAGTGTGATATGTTGCAATTCCAGTGTTGATCCAGCCATGCACATTCAAAACAGGCCCAGCAGCACCTTCAACACAACTTTATCCCAACTGTAGAAACCAAAATATGATCCTCCTTACCGGTCTGGCCTTTTCCCAGCAGGCTCAAAAACAACAACAAACGTATTGATCCAACAGGAAGTGTGAATGATCCAAATGCCAAACTGCTGTGTGTCTGTGAGGCTGCCAGTCATGGCTCGGTCGCCGGACGCTCCCTACTCTGGGTGAGCTGACACACACATTTACACACAAACACAAAGACGGGGGCAAGTGTGTGTGTTGAGGTGGGGGGTTCTGGTGGTGGAATGGGGTTAGGAGGGAATCTGAGGCTGGTGAGGGGGGGGGCAGGGCAGGAGGGGTTCAGTTGGAGACGTACTAAAGAGATTAATTTAGAGCGGAGTGTAGTGTTCGTCAACAGTGACGGACTCGCTGCAGGGCAGAGTTCCAGGTCAAAGGAAACGGGTGAAAACTGCTCAAAGGAGTCCCCATGTTGGCTAATGTTAGCAGCTAACATCAATCCAAACCAGCCAGGGTTGAGTGGAACAGAGGTCAATCTTGTAGAGGTCGCAAAAAAAACAAGAATACCCGTATGTATGTTTTGACGATTCCAAAAGATGAAAATGTGGCTGATGTGTTGCTGCTGGAGGCTCTATGACCCAACTTCATCCAAGAGTGTGAGACACGACAGGAGCCAGGAAACCTGCGTCTGGTGCCAGGGAGTCTTCGGGGGACATATGAGATGAGACCTCTGGAATGAGAGTGAGGAATAGAGAGAGACAGAGACAGTAGAGACCCAAAGAGACTTTCTTTAAACCGCAATATTTAAGGTGCTCTGTATGCTATTTGGAGCATTAATATAGCAGCAAACCATTATAAGCTATGTAAAGATATAGAGGAGTAATGTCTACCTGAGCAGAGAATGAAGTCGCTCTCTCTGCATGTGTTGTAATCCGAGCTGCTTTGTTTACGTAGCCGGGCCCGTTGCATGTGCTTTTAGTGCATGTGAGTGTTCCCCACTGGCTAGCTCAGACACCGCCGCTCTGCACTGCTCTCATATGGCGGTTACAGCTGAAATCCCCCCCCAGGTTAACACTGTTAGCTCAGTCAGCAGTGGTGACGTTGTTTCCACTGTTAGCGCTGTTAGCACCCTAAACTGCAGCTGCAGCCATGTTGAGAGAAGCCTGTTGTAAGCTCCTGATATCTGAGGGCTCTTATTTTGAAAATCTCCCCGGTAATCCTCCTTACCTGGTTGAGACTCTTATTGTCAAAGTTCAATGCTGTGTGCTGGGCCATTTGGCCATTTGGTCTGGTATGACCAGTAACTTAACATTAGTTAATGCAAACTTCACAAAACCACTGGTGTCCTACTGTATGTTGTAGCATCAACCATCAGCACAGCAACGCGTGGCCACAGGTGCTGCTGTTCAACAAAACTGATAGTAGGCTCGCTTTAAAGCATACCGGTATCGGGTATCGTGTTCGATGCTGTGCTCATGTACTCGTACTCGTAAAACGGTACCGATACCACTGTACAGCAGCACAACGTTAACTTCTCATCACCATCTTTTGGGTCCTCATGCTCCACCTCCCCGACGGTGCGGGCGAGACGGGCCGGTGGTGCGCCGGCCCTCATTTTCATTGCGCCACGGGATTTTGCTTGCAACCTCTGACTCGCGCGTGCATTAGACTCCTTGGTCCGTGTTTCAGGACGGGTCGGTTGGGTTGCCGACAACGCCACAGACCCCTGGCGCCTTTTACGTGGATGTGGCACGACACGATTGGGGCGCACTGAGGACAGGTGAGGTCCGGGCAGGGAGTGCTGTAAAGCTGCGGCCGCGAGCCACCTTCGCCCTGAGCTTTTCCAAGTCCACCTAGAGCCGGTCGTGGCGCACCGCCTCGTATGCGGGACTCCCCAGCCTGCCGTGTGTCGCTCACACCCTCCAGCTGGCTGTTAACGAGGGTCTTTTTGCACAGACAAGTACTTGTATCAGTACTCGTTATCGGAGAGTACCCAAATGTATGTACATGTGCATCACTAGAATTATGTAACTAAATTCTCAATGAAATGCAACGAATATGGCCAAATTAATTATACATTTTATGTTGATTTCCACTTGCAACACTCATTGCGAATGCACATTCAATCATGTTTTAATTCAAACGTATGTCTATGTTTGAAATAGTGGGTGGAAAGTGTGACGTACCAATGGACGGCCTTCTTTGACCAAAGAAATATAAAAATATTACTAATATATAACTAATTCCCTACATAAAGGTCCCAAAGGTCAAAAGTAGATTGGGCCTCATAAGGATATGAAAATAAATAACCAATGCTTTTGCTGGTGGTGAAGATTGTCCCAATGACAGATGCAGTGTGCATCACTGTTTCACAACTTAATCAGATTTAAGTTTTCTGATGAGTTAGTATTGAAATGAAAAAACACGTCAGTACACCTTTTAAAGCAAACAACAACAACAACAACAACAACAACAACAAACCACTTAACATATTTATTGTTGTCTCACTGTCTTTTGCCTCTTTACATGGAAACACTAGTTAGTGTGTGTTCATCTCAAAGCAGGAAGGGGGGGGGGGGTGGGGAGGTACAGTATATGATGCATCAAACATAGGTCCAGTGCAAAAAAAACAAAAACAAAGTATCAACTTTATAACGGTTGAAATGAAACGGTTCAGGGGAATATAAATTCTTAAGTAGGCTGCAAATCTATAGAATATTTGGTATCCTCAGAATTGACAACTTTGTAAGAACCCAACTGTCCTGTGTGTCATGTGATATCAATAACTCCATATTGCAAGCACACTCTTTTTCAAGAGTTGTGTAACTTGATCAAGTTCATCCACAACATACTGACTGAAATTATAAATCTAAACTTTAGGGAAATATCACTCATCAACAGACGATACCAGTCTGGCATATATATCACTATATACATCACTATGGGCTCCAATAGTGGTGCTTTACAATGAGTGCTATCTATGTGGGAGATTCATTTGGCCAATGGATGGAACACATGTAGAAATCTACACCTACAAAGGTTATTATCACTTCCTCTTCCTCCTTCTCTTCATCATCACCATCATCTAGACATTCTCAATCCACACGTGCAGTTTGGTGCCCTCTGTCGCCATGCTGGCCCCTCTGTTAGCCCCTCTGTTAGCAGCTGAAATAAACTGCTTTTTTCCCACCTTTTTCTTAAATTGAGCTTTTGAAACCAAGATAATTGTAGACTACAGCAAAAAAAAATGTAAGCAACATCACTGTTCCTTCTATTTAACTGACACCTGACCGAAGCCACCGACTACTAACTCTATCCTTCCTTCCTTCCTTCCCTTGCAGACTGAATTCCTGCTTACTGAACACCTGTTGCCATCTACATCACACCCTCCCACACAAACACACACTTTCTTTAGAACTGCACAGCTCATCCACAGACTCTTGCTCATACTGTACACAGGCTGGAAAAGAACAGATGTCGCGCAAAGAGATGAAACTTTTAAAAGCAGATAGAAGACATTCTTCCTATAATTAATACACAATAAAACACACCCTTGATCCCTTCAATATACTCCGGTGTTTTATCCCTACACAGCCTCCGTGGTCTGGTATGACCAGTGGCTTATGGTGGCTGATGGTAGCAAACTTGTCTGTAACTGGCATTACAGTCAGATCACCGACTTTAGAAGTCTTTTCTACTTGTTGCTATGGTTACGCTGTGTCTTGTAGCCACAGTTCAGCAAAAGTTACATTGCCAGGGTGGGGCCAATTCTGTGGTCCGTTTTCCATACTCTTGATTCTATTGAAGGGACTGTATGTAAGTTTTTACACATATAAACGTTTTTTAATCGTTTAACAAGTCGTGACCTCACCTAAAAAATGAGACTTTCTGGGTTTCCTCTCTCAGCCTGTAGACGGCTTTTAATGTGAAGAACCTGGGCCCGTTTTTCCGCGAAAATCCAACGGATGTGACGTGTGTCATGCGCGCTCGCGAGTGCCTTTACTCTCTTCAGCTCCGCTACAGGGCTAACCGTGTGCTACCATAGCTAACATTCGGTTAGAAATGGAGTCCGCTAGCGTCAAAAACGACCGTCTCCCACCACAACTCAGACTCCAACACAAACTCCACGGAAGCACAGTAAAAGGTCTAGTCTATTGAAGCCCGTCTTGCAAAACAGGAATGTGACCGACGTCTGAGGAAAACTAGTGTTGTGGGAGAATAGCAGAGCCAGTGCGAAGAGTGTGTGTGCACGTATGAAGTGAGTGTTGAAGCAAGAGAGAGAGGGAGTGGCAGTGTGTGTGTGAGAAACGAGCAAGCAGCAGAGCAGAAGACAGTTAGTTTAGCTTTGAGAATATCAGGGATGGTAGAGTGGAAGTTGCAGTTTGTGCAGAAATAAATGCAGCAGCTCCGGGGGGTGGGGGCTTAACTCTGGAGCGAGTAAAGTTATCCACTTTGGCCCAGGAGACCAAAACTACGGAGTCTCTCCTGTTCCTTCTGACCACGGTCGGGAGGCTGAGGCAGGAAAAGTTAAAACTAGGATCAACATCGATTCATGGAGGGACCTCTGTTTGGTAAGCTAATATTACGGCCAAGCATGTGAAATATATAGCGATATTAGCTGTTAATGTCGCTAACATTTATCAACATGATGCCTGTCAATCCCGTTCAGTCTTGTGTGTGTCGGTAGTGCGAGCACAAGCGCGAGCAACAGGATGCTGACTGTCATTGACGTAATGGCCACAGGTGCCGCTGTTAACAAGCCATTTGTGATTCTTACATTTAGTCCCTTTAGGTTGGTAAATTATGCAAAAGTATTTGATGCAATACAGATGGGTAATGGTATGGTTCACAGGAAGGAATCAGATGAGCAGCAGCTCAGAAATATGAGAGAAAAATGACAGTATCGATAAGATTGAAATCAAATGTTCACACTGCATGATTTCCTTCATCATACGAGTGCATTTTGAGAAGTGTGGTTAATCAAAAATAAAACTTCCTGAAGTGGCTAAAGAGTCCTCCTTCAACAGGACAAGGAGCTAGATAAAGATGAAAGATGTAGACGGTTAGAGGAGAGATGCCGAGGGAATAAAAGGCGACGTTGAGAAGAGACGTGTTGACAAAGTGAGATGAAAAGAGTTGGTTGGAGAGATGGAGATGGAAGTCACCGTGGGCCTGAAACAGAATCTATCATCCTCCTAACCAGTGGAAGGTTTGTAGGCGGTGAGTGCGCTGATCTCTCTCTCTCTCATTAGTGTAGCTAGACTCAAATGTTCAGCACAGGAAGACAAAGAGCAGGAGAAGACAGAGAAGTTTGTTTCTAATAACCTACGAAAAAACGTCCTCATTGTGTCTCCAAACTGTAGCTTTAGCTTTAGATGACAAATGGATCAACCCACATGTATAACACATCATTAGGTGAGAAACCGGCTGTTTGTTAAAGCAGGATGAAGAACGCTGCAGATAAAACATGATGCTGAAGGGAAAACTGGCACATCTCTTCACACTATTAAGTGAAACAATGTAGAGAAAAATAAACAAATCTCAAACAACATGACCTTTGTACTGAGCTAAAACTCGATAGTATAAGGACGCCAACAAGACTGAATTCATAAATTTGCCAAATTATAACTCATCTGATCACGGTAATATAATTGCATAACAATGATAAACATGATTACCTACTCAAACGTTTACAGTTTTGCTTTAAAAAGCAGGGACATGAAATCAACAACAACAACATTTCTCACAAATTCTGACTTTCTTATGAAAGATATAAAGACTTAAAGGGACAGTGTGTAGGATTTGGCAGCTTCTTCTGGTGTGGTTGCAGATTGCAACTAAATGATTACCTCTCCGCTTGCTGGCGATACCACGGTTTAGCACTCTGCGGCTCATGTTACCGCAGTTTTACAAGCGTGTAGAGAACTACTGAAGCCTTCAGGTAACGTAAAAACGTGAAAGGCTCTCTCTAGAATCAAAGTTTTGTTTGTCCGTTCTGGGCTACTGTAGAAACATGGCGGAGCAACATGGCAGACTCCGTGAAGAGGACCTGCTCCCTCAGGGTTCATTTTAAGCTAACAGAAACACAAAGATTCTTAGTTTCTTATACACTATTGAAAACATACTTATTACTATCATATCCCATTTTTGCAAATAGACCCCCCAAAATGTTACACACTGTTCCTTTAAATCAAAAGGCTGATTAATGAAAGGACTAGTTTGTTAGCTTGTGCTTACTAGCACCACGTGTACTGTTGATCACCAGACAGCAGTGACAGAGTGTGTTGGATAGTGAAGTCTAAAACACTGTTGCTGTACATTGTCCATGTGAATGTAAGGTGGAGCTGAACACACGATGGAACCACTGTGGTAGTTTAGGACTAGTTTTGGTCTGGTCTCCTATCCTGTCTGGACTCTAATGGCTCAGGGTCTTGCTCAGGAACCTTGCCAAACCTGCAACAGACCTGACCACAAGCTAGCATAGTGCCTGATTCTAAATACATGCAAAGACTGTATATAAAGATGGACGACATGACAGCTCCCCAAAAGTGAAGCCAAAACATCTGGATCGCCCCCTGGTGGCTAGCTGCAGTATAGCTCATAAGTCCCGCCCCCCTCCATGTTAGCGGATGGGACATGGGCCAAACTAAAAAGTCAAAGTACACGTCAAATACTTTTTCCCCAAAGATGGTTTCGGTCATTTTAGGTAGTTCTTATCACGCCGATGTATGTTCAAGTGTTCATTTTTTCTGATAAGTTTGGTTTTAATGAGTTATTTGATGCTATAAAAAGGGGGTGAGACGTCATGATTGGCAGCTGTGATTGACAGGTGCTCTCAGTGAAGTAGTCGTGGAGCCGGAGGCTCGGGAATTGTACGAGAGAGGAGCTGTACCTTTAACTTTCCACAACCGTCACCAGTCTGTGTAATAGAACATGTGTCAATTTGATCATAAATGTAGTAATAAAGATATTATGGTTAGTTGTTGTGTCTTTCTAGCCAAACAGCTACCGTGGTGCTAACGTAGCAGCTAGGTGGCTCACACTAACAAGCTCGTGCTTGGCTCGGGCGGTCGTGTGGGCGGGACCTCGATACTGCAGCTCTAGCCCCCCCGATCACTACTGTGCAGACTCTGGCTGCAAATGACGTCAAAACTTCAAGATTGCAGCTCCCGTATCCAGGATATTTTGGCTTCACTTTTGTCCCATCTATGATCACATACAGGACGTCTGAACGCATTTATGTCGTGACTTCAAGACAAAACATTCAACACTTATGTTTTATGTGACTCAAAATGTATTTTGAGTGCTAAAGCTGTATTGGCCCAAATCTATTTTGATCACATGTTGCAGTTGTTGTCGGCTGCACATAGAAATCAATTCATTTCCAGTGTCCAAAATCTGCTTTCAATTAATGTTTATGAAATGATATTGAGAATTTTATATATTTTGAATCACAGCATATGAAATGTAGTTGTGGAATATTGTATTCATCTTATGTGGAAACTGAACACAGCATAGTAACTGTGTACAAAGAGAAAAAGCATTTTGTTGCTGCTAGCCAAACTGCTCTGCTATCTTAGCCACATGTTAGCTAAAAGCTCTATCACAAGCTAGCTAGCTCGCTCCGTTCTGAAATGTTGCTGTTAGCTAGCAGTTCTGCGTCTGTTAGCCCGTTAAGATGAGTTTACACTCCTGTATGTCCTTGCACTGTAGCCATGCTAACTAGCTCTCTGTTTCCCACTGAAACACGTAGGACGTTTGGTAACAAGTTAGCAATGAGACAGCTGTTATCACAACGTTCATTTTCCAGTTGAACATATTCTCACAGAACCAGCTGCAATATTTATATCAAGTCCATAATAAAAACTCACTGAGTATAAAACATTTGGGGCAAATTTTGATAGCCTCAACATTCCAGAGTAAATATAATATGGAGGATAATGTAACACAAAACATTACTAAAGTTAGCCATAGAGTGCTACAGGAGAAAGAGTTAGCATTTTAGCACGTCTGGTTCCCTCGACTCCAAGTCGGTGGGTTTTTCGAATGGCTTTTTAGTTAGATGCCTGAAATAAGGCACAAGCTTAAGAGATTTGAGCTATTTTCTACGACATAAAAATACATCAATAAATACCCCACTCATGAATTTTAAAGCCTTTATGTGTCTTTAAAAAGGCGATTGCTAACAAGTGTCTAAATGAGACTACTAAACGCCATCACACCATCTCGTCCACCGTTTCAGCCTCGTTGTTGGTTCATGTGACCGTGGTGTAGTTCGCTTATAGCCTAACGTTAGCTTTTTACTTCAGAAATCAAAGTGGTGTTCATTTGGTGAAGATCTTGCTGAACAAAACATGTAAGTATCATAAACCTGTGTTTGCCACAAAGCTTATTTTCTGCAATAATCCAAAACCCAATGGAACATTCCCATTGGCTTTCTGTCGAGGGAACCCAGGGCGATTCTAACTTCCTGGTTGGCCGACAAAAATACGTCATCTCTGGAGCACTCTATTTGAGCAAAATCTGACAAAGGAGAAACAGTATAATTGAAATGGATCAGAAATGGACAAATTCACATTTGAAGGTAAAACCAATTATTTCTTCACTGCAGCACTGTCTAATGCATACATGTAAGCTATTAAATATATGAACACTAGCAACATTAAATTGCATATATTTTGTTGCGATTTAGCGAGACACATCATTCCTGGGAGATCTTCCAGGCCTCCGTATATCTGATGTGTTGTCTTTGTACAGTGTATAATATATGTTGAACTTTTGAAAATAGAGATAAATCTTTCCAAATCAAATAGTCAGTTGTGATTTGTTAATTACTGGTATCTTACAGGGTTAGATTCAAGGAAGCCAATATATCAAAGCCTTTATCTTTGGTGTGTAAATGACAGAAATATCAAGAAAAACAGAGCAAATACTGTACAACAGGCCCAGCTCATTGCATCTCATCACATCTAGGCTCAACGAATAATCTCAAAGCGACCCAGCAAAAAACAGGTGTGCGTCCCACGTTGAGTAGTGTGAGAAATACTGATCCAAAAGCCAGAGGCTATCAGTTCTATCTTCAATACTGACTACAGAATGGCTTTTCAAAAGGATGCTATATTACAGAAAACATGTACGAGGTGGCCATTGTGCAAAGAGCCTGACAGAATTCGTACGATACGTTATTTGATCTCGAACACTTCGACCAGGAGCCTTCAAGTTCACCGTCAGTAGCTCGTGTTCACGTTTGCTTTCAAAGATCATGAAAAATAACATGTACGAACTCTGTTCTGGGATGGAATTTTCACATTCATAAGCCTGATCATAATTCTGTACACATACATAAAGATGGCTTTATCAATTATAAAATATTTAGAAAACAGTGCATCTTACAAGAATATATACATCCTAAGCTGTACAACGTCGATGCAGAGAATGGTTCTAAGCGTGTTACTGCGTGTGCAGCTGTTTCTTGTGTTAAAGTACGAGGTCCTTATTATGGAATAATACGACAATACTAATGTCATGGTCCAGATCTGTGGTGGACGGAATGCTCAGAGCGGGATCTAAGAGGACTGGTGAGGTACTGTATTAAGACGTTGTTAAATAAAAACCTACTCAACTCATTTTAATGCAAAGTGTGCAGTGCAGCGGGTATCCCCATGGCAACTGGTTTCAGGCAAGGCAGAGAGCAAAGTGGACTTCCATTTGATCATAAGGGATGACTTATGAAGAGTCCAGAGTTACTGAACAATGACAGGAATTCAATTGTGACAGTTTGCCTTATTATAAGGTTCAGTATATTTACAGCTGTACTGATTGGATCTATGCGGGGGGGTGCTATACTGACTTCCTGTCACCTCAGACAAGAAAAATACAAACTCTTCTTTCAATAATAGAACATTTGATAGTGCATAATATAATACTGTCTAATAATACAATATGGTAATGAACAGAATGAGGATTCAGTACAGTAAGGGACTCATTTGTTTGGGTCCTTCATGTCTGCTTATAGCAGTGAAGAAGAAAACACTGCTGAGGTATCGGAGACACAGGTGGTTCTGGAAATTGATTAAAGAAATCAATAGGAAGAAGGCAAGCAAAATGTGGAATGACATAGGCTGTGATCGAAAAGTCAAAATATTACGTCCTAATGTCTTTTCCTAACCATTTCTCCTTGACCTCGATGGAAAACGTCATGAGGTCGAGGAAAGATGAGAAGGAGGATTCAGAAGGACTCAGGAAAAGACTACGGTGGTGTTCAGAGAATCCGACTGCTCTTTCACTAGGCTCCGTCATTATGATGCGACGGCAGCGGGTGTTAGTGACGCGGGTCTGCCGTGGTGAGACTACAATGTTCTGAAAATGGATTTCTGCTGCTGGAACACTTTACATCAACATATAATAAAGGATTATCTTACCAAGGTTGGAATTGAAATAAAAAAAAAAAGAATATAGGCTACCAGTCACAAAGGTTTATATGACACATTTTGAACCAATGTTTGAGTTGTGGAGAAGCTGTAGAACCATTAAAAGTATACTTCTTCCTTCTCCTTTTTGGACGTCATATTGATTGATGTTGATTACTTGTTTGCTATATGTTTACTGTTCATTTGATTTGTTAGTCTTGTTTTGTTTTTTACTTATTTGTTTCTTGTTCAAAATAAATAAATAGAATAAAGAGAAATTAAATGGTTTTCGCTGTCCTCTCATATTTATCAACAGGAATCCCAATTACTATATGACTGTATGAAAATAACTGTTAAATCTATGCAAGATCAGCATATCGTTTGTTTTCATGAACGGCAGAACGGTGCGTCAATTTAAATGTTGCGGCCGCAAGGAATTGTTGGGCGGCAATCTCTTCTTTCCTTCTGTAAAGGATGCTCCAGTGTATCCTCTGTTAAAGGAGATAAGGAAGGAGACAATGAAGCTCCTTTTCTCAGCATTTAGAGGATTGGAACAGCTCTCATCACGGCTGCTACTGAGATACTTCCAGATCATTTCACTCCGTTAGGAACCTTCCTAAGCAAAATAGATTTTTCGACCGCAGCCATAGAGTAGTTGTCCTTCGTAGTCCACATTTAGGTCTCAACACAGTTTTGGAAATGCACAGATGATGTTCACTGGAGGGAATGAAGGACTTCTGTTTTTGTTGCTTAGCATGAAGACATGAACCAGACAATAGCTGAACACCAGAGAAGGACACATTCCTCCCCTCTGGTCTGTACTAAGAGAACAGTTATCCAGGACTTGACTTCATCAGTTGATCCAGTAATACACCACGGCCAGGCATTGTTAAAGCAAATATGAGTGAATAAGTGATATACACAGAGTTAGCTGAGTAACTGATACGATGGAGTTCTTTAGGGAAAGAAAAAGAAAAAAGCTGATCCAGGAGTGATGTGAGCTGAATGTGGAATCCGGTGCTGACGGATGAGAGGAGGGAACGGATCGTCACTGATGATCTGTTGTTCATTAGAAGTCGCCACACAGTCAGCTGAATGGAGCCATCAGTTCTGCTTCCAGGTAGATTTGAATAAAACTGGACACGAAAGGAGTCTTGATTTGTGCCTCACTGGTGCGTGCGGTGACGGTTTGCAGCCTGAATCCTACTGGGAAAGACTCCAGGTAACTGTGGAGTTCAGACATGACAACATTGCTCTGTGACGCTGACACTGCTAGTTGTACCTTTCAACACTTCCGTGGATGGGTGAGGTGGCAGTGTACTAAAGGTGCAGAAACTCAGGTTTAGATATTTGTGTCTCTGCAGCTGATTCAGGATGGAATGATGGATTCAAGCAGTTTTTTGCTTTCAGCCAGGGTTGCCAGATCAACCTCAGCTGTGGATACACTCACACATTTAGGTGGAAACTAGACAAAACAGAGTGATGGATCCAGGAATGATTAGTTCATCTTTCTATGACGTCCGCTATCCATGGAAATATAAAAAGGCATCACCATGGCAAACCCAGAATAACGAAGGCAGACGCCACCAGTTGATCCCAGAGTTACAGGTCCAGTCGTTACCAGCTGAACTGTGAGTTCTGTCCGAGAGTCATGAAGTAAATCTGACTGCTGCCTCCTGACTGCACTGACGCAAAGAAGACCTGCGGCAGGAGAGAGACGAAGGTTTAGGAATAATATTACAAGTTTACAATGTTTTCATGAATACAGCTCACCGTGTTGTAGGTGAAGCAGATACTTCAAAGACTTGAACTCCTACCTTGTCATTCCTTTCACACAGGAACTTGAGTTTCTGGGCTTTTTTGTGCATGAAAACTCCCTCCAGGTTCCCCGTGTTGGCCGACCTCAGCTCTATGGCCTTTTCTCCCCAACCCATCACTTGGTTGGACTGAAGGTAGGCTGGAGACAGAGAGAGATGCAGCGGACATGGATATGAGGAGACAGAAATAAAATAAAGACAGCTATAAACTGTAGAAAGTAGGAGAATTGTGTGTGTGTGTGTGTATACAGTATGAGTAAATAAAATCCCTACAGACAGTCCATATGCTAGAATAATGACTACTGGAGCCACTAACACACACACACACACACACACACACACACACACACACACACACACACACACACACACACACACACACACACACACACCTTATTTTTAGCCCACCCTGTCCCAAATATGTCTTCAGTGAATCTGGTTCAGGGTGTGTTCTCAGTGCTCAGGACAGCTGCTGATCTAGAGTCAGACAGTAGTAACTAAAAGTGAGATTTTCATGTCTTTTATATCATAAAGTAGTTTTAAGTGCTATATTAATACTGTGAAGTATCAAAACGCTCAATCCATGGAGAAATACACACAGCCCGTATTCAGAAACCGTGCGTTTGAAAAAAGCCATCAGGATTTCCGTAATTTTGCGATGTCACAAATGTCCAATATTTAGACAATTTTTACAGTTTTAAACGCAAACATTCTAAATCTGTCCCAGTTTATTTTTCGGTTGCAGTGGATGTGAATGACATCAGCTGATAGGAGGTCAATATGGACCCAAACTGTTGCCTAGCAATGCAATTCCGTTATAATTCTGTTGAAATGCACTAAAACGGAGCGTTTCAGACAGAGGGTAAATACAGGTATATTCAAGCAGACAGTATGAGGAAAATAAAGTTGTTTTTTTTAACATTTCAGCATGTAAACATTTTCTAGTAAAAACACAAAATACAAGTATGAACCTGAAAATGGGCTTTCTTTCTACTGTACATAGAATTTGCCTTTTAATGTCCATTTCATTTCATTATAAATATCATTTATATTATATATATAGAAAGGTTAAGAAATGTGTGGTAATTTGTAAATAATAGTAATAATCCACAATTAAAACTCCGTACTATATTCATTCATGGAGCTCTCCAAGTCACTGCATGTTCTAGAACACTGTCCGGCACATATTTCAGAATAAAAGCCTTGTGTTAACAAATGAAGGAATTCTGTCCACAGAAAAAAACGCTTGAGGGCTTTTATTTTGAAATGAAAGCAGGAAGTGTTGATTTAAACCCCATACTTTAGCAATTCATGGAGCTCTCCAAGTCACTGCATGTTCCACAGCATTGACTGCTCATATTTCAGAATAAAAGCCTTGTTTTAACAAATGAAGGAATTCTGTCCACAGAAAAAACACCTGAGGGCTTTTATTTTGAAAAAAAACAGGAAGTGTTGATTTAAAAATAAGTCTTTACTTTTTTTTCATCTCCGTAACATATTCTACAGATAGACATCGAAACTGTAGTAATGTTGCTGGTATGATGTTAATATACTGTCAATAGATCACCTTCACTGTCCGTTGCTGCTGTGAGACGCGTGCGGCATGCGTAAAAAATAGGCAAGACCTCTATTCCCAAGAAGAGACGCAGCTGAGATGCGTGTCTCAAACGTGCAGTGTGGCTGCTCAACCTGTTAACGCGGACGCCGAAATAAAAAACAACAGGTAGCGCAGCCGCCACGAGCTGCTGACGTTCCTGGTGTGTAGGAGGCTTAACAGTCTGTGGTTGACATAAAAGATTAGGATTGCCACATGTGTCAACAACTTGAGCTGTGATTAGGGATATATGATATATCACACAGCAGTACCGGCAGGGATACATACAGTCCATGCACAGAAGCCATTTCCAAGGTTGCTACGCATAGCGCCAGATCTTTACTCGCGGTGTGCTTGTCTGCCTGTCTATTCACACGAGGAGCGCAGTCAGACTCCGCAGATACAAGCGAGTACGCAGGCAGAGTGTCACTCTGTCTGAAAAGCCCTTTAGACCTCGAGGGACGCGACAAAGCGGCGGTATTTGACGATCTGAACGGGCTGCAGACCCTGCTTATTGGCAGACGAGTCCTGAACACAGCAAAATAAGGAGTACGAGAAAATCCAGGCAGAGGGCTGCAGGGTCTCTGTAGACACAGACACCACCACCTCCCCTCTAGTGGGTCAGAAGGGATGATTGAGAGGGATTGTTTTTGGTATCAGTCTATTTTTTTTTTTTTTTTAGAAAATTCCTGCATATTATACCTTTAACAGTGTGATCCAACTGTTGAAGTTATGTGTGTGTGTGAGTGAAACTCACCGACCGATGCAGGCATCTCCCCCCACTGCAGCACTGTATCCTTGGTGATGCGGCCGTAGGTGTCAATATAAACGCCCTCGTCTTCATAGCAAACCAGAACCTCTGTTCCAGCGCTGTTTGGCAAAATGATGATGGCGTGGGGACGGATGGAGCCCTGGATCTACACAACAAACACACACAACAAACACACACAATAAACACTTTGTTGAACAAATTCATGACAAAAAGAAGAAGCCATGAACAAAACTACACAATTGGCTGCAAACCCCTAACAGTTGAGTTTGTTTCAATGTTTGGATACTTTGTACATAAAACATAAAGACACAGCCATAAATAATATACAAACTCTGAGATGCAACAGCATCCTGCCAACTGTTGACATCACCATCTGTTTTATGATATTCAAAGGTTATCTTATGATGACTTTCAGTTGTAGAATCAAAGAATAAGGTTACATTCTTAGGTCCAGACCATTACAACCTGCCAAAGTTAAGACAATCGAAGGTACAAGACTGTAGAGAAAAACAACAAGTGTTAACAAAAGATATAATAATAAAGAAAACAGTTCAGAGAGGGACAGATGGGATTTTACTGAAATGCAATGAGATACAATTTTCTAAGTAGAAAGAAAGAGAGTGATATGTGGTTCTTCTTTCAAAGATGAGGTTTAATTCAATTCATTATAGTCCCTGATTGAAGCACAAAGGTCATTTGAAAATTAAATTCAATGGTATTGTGCAGGAGGTGACGAAAACTCTCCTGCAGTCTTTTGAATGAGCTCAGAAACATGTATATAACCAGTTCAGAAACATGTATATAACCAGTTCAGAAACATTTAACTAACCAGTTCAGAAACATTTATCTAACCACTTCGGGAACATTTATCTAACCAGTTTGCATGTATATAACCAGTTCAGAAACATATATCAACAGCTCACATCTAAACTAACAGGGGATCCCTGCAGTAACGCAGCTCCTCCAGGAAACAATAATGAAGTAAGAGTGTATTGTTATGTTACAAAAAGTGTTTAAATCTAGTTTATGTGAGCATGTTTCATACATTACCAGAGTGTGAGCCACTACAATCCTGAGCATCAGAACAGGCATCCACAGACGCAGCGCAATCTTAATCCTCTGCCTTGGAATCAGCATTGTTACATAGTTTGCAGGTAACAGTGGGAGATGCGTGTGTGTGTGTTGCTTTAAGTAGGTGAGTGGTGTATTGTGTGTGTGAGCGTGTGGCTTTAGGCTCGTGTGTGTTTGTGAAGAGGTGAATTGCTTTTAGCAGTGATTAGGAAATAGTGATCAGTGCTGTGAGTGAGTACGTTTTACTGTTGATGCAGGTGGGTGTGTGGAAAGATGCGCACATAAGAAGAGAAGGTGTGTGTGTGTCTCTAGATATACAGCAGTGAAGAAAGCCCAGGAGTGTGAAGTGTCCTCAAGAGTACTCCCAGAAAGTGAACTACAGTATGAGGATGTTGGAGTGTAAGTGAGTGGGTTTAATAGCGCTCTCGACTGTATAAGAGAGAAAAAGAAAATGGAAGAAGAAGCGAGGCTGGAGAGCTGAGATCATGTGGCAGCAGCAGCAGCAGCAGCAGCAGTATAAGGCACCAGTGTAGTAGGGAGCTGTGTGCACGCTGGCTTAATATACCAGAGGAGCAGTGAGGAAAAAAACAGGTCAGGACACACACAGTTAATGATGGCGAAGGAGGACAGGAGGGAGGTATTTTTAGAGCTTGTTTTTCTTTTCGTATGTCCGTCCCTCTACCTCCTCATGCTTATAGAAAGTAGCACACGTTAAGGGGGGCTGGCACGGTGTGTACGAGTGAATGAATGAGAGACAGAGAGGGCAATAGAGTGCTACAGGAATGAGTCCTAAAACTCAGAAATGAGTTAGCATTTTAGCACTTCCTGTTCCCTCATCTGGAGGTCAATGTCTGAAGAGATTTTAACGTTTTGTTTTACAATATTAAATACGTCAATAAATACCCCACTCATGAATTTTGAAGCTTTTACGTGTCTTTAAAAAGGTGGTTGCTAACAAGTGGCTAAAGGATGCTACTAAACGTCATCACGCCAACTCGCCTGCCTTTACATCCTCGTTGTGTATACTCACGCTCATGTGACTGTTGTGTAGTTTGTTTCTAGCCTAACGTTAGCCTTTTACTTCCGGTGATTGTATTTACACTTTAAAAATCATAAAAGTGGTGTTCATTTGTGAAGATTATCTTGCTGAACAAAATGTGTAAGCATCATAAACGTGTTTGCCACAGAGCTGATTTTCAGCAATAATCCAAAACCCAATCCCATTGGCTTTTTGTCGAGGGAACCCAGTGTGACGCTAACTTCCTGGTTGGCATACAAAAAAATATCCTCCCTGGATCAGTCTATAAAACTCTGGAGTATGCACAACTCTAAAGTGACACTATTAACTAGGGCTGTCAAAGTTAACAGAACAATTACGCATTAACGCAAATTTGTTTTAACGTCACTAATTTCTTTAACGCATTAACAGAACATGTGATTTTTAATTAACCTCTTAAAAATCCGTGCCGATTCGATCTTTCGGAGGTTGCTATCGGGCTCAACGGGTTTAAAGCTAGAAGAAGAATACTGGCATCATATGAAATTAGAAAACCTAAGGAATCCATTTTTACCAACCATGTCGTACTAGCTTGTCGGGAAGGAGGTTAAATAACGCTCCAAACTTAAATAACCAGTTAAGGAACATTTAACATACCAGTTCAGAAACATGTATATAACCAGTTCAGAAACATGTATATAACCAGTTCAGAAACATGTGTATAACCAGTTCAGAAACATGTATATAACCAGTTCAGAAACATGTATATAACCTGTTCAGAAACATGTATATAACCAGTTCAGAAACATGTATATAACCAGTTCAGAAACATGTATATAACCAGTTCAGAAACATGTATATAACCAGTTCAGAAACATGTGTATAACCAGTTCAGAAACATGTATATAACCAGTTCAGAAACATGTATATAACCTGTTCAGAAACATGTATATAACCAGTTCAGAAACATGTATATAACCAGTTCAGAAACATGTATATAACCAGTTCAGAAACATGTGTATAACCAGTTCAAGAACATTTCTCTTTTCAGAACTCTAAAGTGACACTATTAACTTCGGCTGTCAAAGTTAACGCAACAATTACGCATTAATGCAAATTTGTTTTAACGCTACTAATTTCTTTAACGCATTAACTTGCATTTTGAATTAACCGTGTCGTACTAGCTTGTCGGGAAGGAGGCTAAATAACGCTCTGAACTTGTGCTAAATTTTGGCGAGGAAAAACTGTACTGAACTGACCTCTGACCTCCAGATCAGTGAATGTAAATGGGTTCTATGGGTACCCACGAGTCTCCCCTTTACAGACACTTTATGATAATCACATGCAGTTTGGGGCAAGTCATAGTCAAGTCAGCTCACTGACACACTGACAGCTGTTGTTGCCTGTTGGGTTGCAGTTTGACATGTTATGATTTGAGCATATTGTTTTATACTAAATTCAGTACCTGTGAGGGTTTCTGGACAATATTTGTCATTGTTTTGTGTTGTTAATTGATTTCCAATAATAAATATATACATACATTTGCATAAAGCAGCATATTTGTCCACTCCCATGTTGATAAGATTATTAAATACTTGACTAATCTCCCTTTACGGTACATTTTGAACACATAAATTAATAATAGATTAATTGCGATTAAATATTTGAATCAATTGACAGCTCTACTTTTAACACACATCCAGCTCACATCTCAGCTGACAAAATCACAATTAGTTAGACATTGATGCAGTCTATACTGTGGTCTACGTACTGCATCACTCCAAAAAGTCATCAGGTTAACCTCTGTTTCTTGAACTATGGCTAAGATCCAAAATTGGGTTAATCACCACATTATCACAAAATGATTGAGAGAGGAGGAAAGCGTTTCTATGAACCATTAACCCATAGAAACCAGAGGAACCCTGTTCCCTGCTGCAGCCACCCACTCAACACCATATATATGCAGTGCACAGCACTCTCTCAGACCTAGGGCTGTCCTCCACCAAAGAAATTCTTTGTCGACTAACACACAACTTTGTCGACTAATGGACGAGTAGATTTAATCAACATCTGTAAAACTGAGTTTCTCCACAAAGAATCACACAAAAGATTCACTTTAAATCTTATTTTTTTACCAGAGATGTGCTCATAAGTTTCTTGGAAATTAGTCATTCAGCATGAACAAAAAGCATAAGAAATGACTAAATAAATCTTAGTCTTTGGACTAAGACCAAAACGACCAATTAGTCGACTAATGGAATAAGAGGGGGCAGCCCTGATAGGAAACATCAAAACAAATGACTACGGACATTGGAAATGCAGGTTACACTTTATACTGTATGTGGAAATAGGCTAAAGAAAAGTGTTTAAGTACTTATCATATCCTGAACCTCAAACCTCTCCAGTTCTTTCTAAAAGCATATTTAATCAGAATGTGAATGACTCACCAGAGGCTAGAGCGAGATCTACATGCCCACATACAGAAGAGGAGCTGCTCTACAGTACCTCTAATTGTACCAGCAGTGGGCGATTCGTTCACATTTAAAGACACAAATACATTTTGCACAAACCTCTTTGAAGATGGAAAGCGCTTTACAGACTTCCATAAGTCATTGTAGCACAAGGAAGTTAGAATCTTATGAATAGATTTCACAAATATTACCAACACATTTCATAATACTGTGGAAATGCTTGCTATGTTTAGCCACCAAATGCAGTCAGCCCTCATATTCAACAACATGATTATTATTTCTGAGACTAAACTAGAAATGAAAAAAGATTACTGCAGTGAGTACCAGTACATCATACTATAATTATAGACCAATTATAGACCAATTATAGACCAATTAAAGACTATTCCAAGTTGGACCAAAGTTCCCATTCTGGCAACTTTTTGGTCCAACATTACTTCCCGTCAGCTACTGCACTAACAAACATTGCAACATGAAATACAAAGTGACCCATTTAGAATGTTTATGTTTGTCCAACATAAGCCCATTGGTAATAACTATGGGTGGGGGAAAATATCGATACAGCATAGTATCGCCATATTTTGCATGGCAATATTATATCGATACAGAGAAGACAAGTATCGATCATTTGGATCTCTGAGAAGTGAGATCCAAAAACACACCTACACTTACTGTTTATCACCATAGGTGCCCCCCAAAGAGAACGAAATGGAGATCTTGGAGATTGTACCTTTATGGGGTCACCAAAGTCATTAGGTCTCAGCCTCAGGATGGAATTTCATGGCAAATTTAATGGAAATCCATCCAATTGTTGTTGAGATATTTTTGTCTGAACTAAAGTGGTGAATGATCGACAGACATTGCCGTCCCTAGAGCCATGCTGGTAGTTCGGCTAAGAATATAAACTAACAAACAAACCAGATCATGTCTTTGTGTTAAGTTTTATGTGGTTGTATTGGGAAAATCATAAGTAAGATGTAAGATTGTGTTGTGTCACTCTCTGGATTACATTAAGTAGTCTAAATAAACTCAACCTATGATGGTCTACAACCATCAACAATATCTACTGAAGATCAGAAAGGGCACACTTGATCAATATCTACAATTTAAACCAAAGTTCAAACGCCATGCGAGGGGTAAAAAAAGATAATGACTGAATGGAAATGTGAACATGAGTCACAACAATCTGCCACCCATGGACAGACAACCCACAACTAAATGCCTGACCCCAACCCTCACTCTAACCCTAACCTAAACCTAATTCTAACCTGAACCCTCAAACAGGCCTTTGAAGGTCCGTCCCAAAGCGAGGACCGGCCAAAATGTCCTCACTCTGAAGGTCTAAAACTCAGATTGGTCCTCACAAAGATAGCTGTACAAGAACACACACACACACACACACACACACACACACACACACACACACACACACACACACACATACATACAGAGGGAGAGAGAGCAATGATAGTTTGGTAAATGAAGTGAAAGAGAAGATAAAAATGAGCAAATGAACAATGCCACATTGGATGACAGAGTGGGAGGAAAAGAAGAGAAGAATGGAAAAGGAAGAGAATAATGTTTGACAGCTGTAAAATGAGTGGGAGGAGCCTGGAGGGACGTGGAATGAGGAAAACGGGAGAAATAAAGGAGAGCAACGACATGTGCAGACTGAGTGGGAGGAAGAGGAGGAGGAGAAGTGCATCCTGAGAGATTGAGAGGAGTGAGGTGATGTGGTTGAATAGAGAGATAACTGCTGACTGAATAGAAAAACGTAAAAAGTAGAAGTCAGGGATGATAGAGAGCTCCTGCCACAGTGAGAATAATATCTCTATCATGTCCAACCCAATCCCCCAGGTAGAGCGCCGGGCTTTGAGGCATATTTTACGTAGTGGCCAAACGGTGGTAGTACAACTTCTGTGTCCGTCACGTGACGCCATCGGGCCCAAAATAACTTTTTCCCATCGAGTTAGATTGGGAAGGAGACGTCTGTAACTCAGCGGATAATTCTTTTTTAGGTAAATCAACTTCCCAGCAGAAACACTAGAATAGCCCTTATTTAAACCATTGGGTCTTGAAAGTTGTGAAATGCACTAACAAATCCAGAGTTATTTCCCTTCCTCTGTTCATGTGAATGAGACCCAGACCGAGGCTGGAGCGAGGGATGGTAGGAGGAGTTAAAGGAAACGCTACTGCATTTGCTCTATGGGCCCAATGGATGCAGAAGTTCGCCGGAAGATCTGGGTACTTTTATACTCAGAAGTCAAGCTCTTTTTGCTTCATGCGCCACTTCATAGGAATGAACGTGGGCCCTGCCTCCAACGCCGTATCCAGTTCTCTTTATACATCAATGATACTACTTCAGAGATCAGAGATCTCTTTACTTCATGGATCTCTAAATATTTCATATTACAGTATCTAGCGTTTTCATAAAAAATATACACTGGCGATATGGGCTTTTATGGAATCCCTGAGAAGGAAGTAGGAAAAGAAATTCTGGTGATCCATTTTCTAAGTCTGATCTAAATTGTTTTCTCTCCTGTGATAATCTTTCCAAGCTCTTTAATATTATTTTTCTATCCGTGAAAACAGGTAAAAAAAAATCTAATATTTTTTTCACCTAGTAAAATGTTTTCCCCCCCACCTGTTTCACGGATGAAAAAAATGAAGGAACTTAGAAAGATTATCCTGGCAAAAGCTTTTTTCACCTTAAGTCATAGAAACAGGAGAGAAAACTATTTAGAATTTAATCAGACCATGAAAATGGATCATCAGATTTTTTTTCTCACTAGCCTCTCTGCTATAAAAAGAGTATCACCCCCTTGATCTTTACATGTATCAAGGGGTTGTAAAATGAGCTCAAAATTGAAAGTATAAAATAAATAAATAAAAAGTCGAACTAGTTTAGTCGAACTAGAATCACCGCCTCGTGATTGTACGCCTTCGCAAACCAGTCAACTTAAAGTTTACATCCATGTCTGTCCAAAATGTCCTCACTTCATAATTTTATCCTGTTAGACATTTGTGTGAAATTGTCATAATTAGCGTATGAATTCTTGACTCATAATTGTGTTTTGTGAGGTCACAGTGACCTTGACCTTTGACCACAAAAATTTAATCACTTCATCCTTGAGTCCAAGGGGACATTTGTGCCGAATTTGAGGAAATTCCCTCCAGGCGTTCCTGAGATATCACGTTTACGAGAATGGTACGGATGGACAGACGGACAGACGGACAGACGGACAACCCGAAAAAATAATGCCTTTGGCAACGACTGTCGCCGACGCGGAGGCATAATAAAAGTCTAGTGGTATGTCCACCTCATGGAGTGAAACAAATGGTTTATGGGGACAATCATGCTGTTTAAAAACTTGAAGGAACTTTTGCATTCTTAAAGTGTATTTTTCTGGAATATTAGACAACCCTGATTATAAGAACACAACACCTGTTTTTGGAGAAAGACTTTTTTAAGATGAGAAGCGTTTCAGAGACTTGTCCTATTCCCGAAGACATTAGTAGTCTTGAATTTTAAGTTTCACTCTCATAACAGTGAAACATCAAATCCAGACTTAGCTACTGAGTTTGACCTTTTTAAAAACTATTCTTCACACAGACAACCAGACAAACGAGCAAATGCACTGAGCATAGAATATATTATGAATATATACATATTAAGTGGACTCTTACGTGTGTAGGCAGGTAGAGGTCATAAGGTGTTCCAGAGTCCACATCAATGGCGTGGAAACCAGACAAGGAGCCGTAGATGACCTTTAACCTCTGGCCTTCCTCCACTGTCAGGTCAACAGACAGGGGTTTTTGAGGCAGGGATCTGAATGACTAGGTAGACAAAGACAAACACAGACACCAGAACAACTTAGTAGGGATAGTCTGAACACTTCAATCGTTACTTTTAATGATGCATTTTCAAAATAAACTGGAACAGCAGTAATCTAACTGGAACTGCTGCATTAATCAGCAAGTGACTTTGACAATTTGAAGAGCAGTTGCATAAAACAGGCATCCTAAGATAGTCGTGCTATCACATCCACAAGGTGGTATATTTTGGGCCTTTTCTGAGGAGAGGGGGTTAAACTACGTTGAAGGAAAAGTAGCTCAGGCCACAAAGGACAAAAAGAAATGGGACACAGCTCTGCTGAGAATCTGTGTGTATGACTCTCACAGCCTGGATGTGTCATGTCTACATGTATGTGCACGTGTCTGGCTGTGGAAGTGTCCCTATTAGATTTCTTTTGGTCCATGTCTGTACCAAATTTCATGGCATCCATCATTCATCCATCTAGTATTCCAGATATTTCACTGGTGACCAAAGTGTCCAAGTTGACATTGCCATCCCTATAAGTGATAGTTTGGGTGTTTTGAAGTGGGGTTGAATGAGGTACTTATCCATAGTCAGTGTATTACTAACAGTAGATGACGGTTGGCACGCCACCTGCCAAACAGGCAGGACTACCAGCACGGGAGCAAAGCAATGTCCTGCTGTGAATGGGGCCGGCAGCAAAACGTATTTTAGCCACATAAAAAATCAATATCCATTTAAATGTACGCTACATTTAGAATATTTTCACCACTTTATCTTGCCGTCAGACAGCCCTTTACGACGGGGAACTGGAGCAGTTATATCCATCTATGCTGTCTTCAAAGCCACCAGACTCCTTTGAGAAAAACAGTAATTTTACCTTGCAGAACACGAAAGCTGCTGGTCTACCGCTGCCTCCATCGGTTAGTTTGTGTTATTGTGTGACTTTGGTAAATCCAAACTAACCAAAGTCACACAATAACACAAACTAACTAACCGATTGAGGTAGCGGTAGACCAGCAGCTTTCGTGTTCTGCAAGGTAAAATTACTGTTTTTCTCAAAGGAGTCTGGTGGCTTTGAAGAGAGCATAGATAACGGCTTCATTTCATTTCCCTGTCGGAAAGTAATGTCTCACAGCAAGGTAAAGTGGTGAAAATATTCTAAATATAGCATACACTTAAACTGATATTCTTTTAGGTGGCTAAAATATGTTTTGCTGCCAGCCCCGTCCACAGCAGTATTGCTATGCTAACTATAGCATAGGGGAGTGTTGGGGGTGCTATGCTGCATTGGTACTCATCTGTTTCTCCAAACTGGGGGCATGCCGACCGTCATCTACTGTAGGTAATACACTGACTATGGATAAGTAGCTCATACAACCCCACTTCAAAAAATCCAAACTCACAGTATATGTTGCTAACGTTGTCGTTCCTAACTCTGTTCTTTCCCACTGACAACGCAGAAGATGCATTTTCCATTTTCTCTAAATGTTACCCACCTTGAAGGCCATGAATTTGTGGTAGGGTTTGGGGGCCCAGGCGTACACCTCCACAGCGTTCTTCAAAGCAATCACTAAGAACTTTATCTTCTCGTAACGCACTGAAGAAACAAGATGGACAAAGAGACCTTAAGAAGTTGACACCTGATTATTACTCTGACTCTATATATGTGGCTCTCAAAGATGTCCACCAAAACAATAGTGTGTACTTACCCACTTTATAGTGTTGACAACCTTCCAAGTCACCTACTGAGGTCCAACCCTGTCTCTTCTCCACCTCTGGGTCGTTGTGGAGGATCTTATTCCTTAACCAGGACAGGTAGTACAGACGAAGCTTGTTCTTTTTACCTACAGACACAGAGAGAGAGAGAGAGAGAGAGAGAGAGAGAGAGAGACAGAGAGACACAGAGAGAGAAGTGTGAAGGTGAATCCTGTTTAGATGAAACATGACAGAGTAAACAGTAATGGTAAATGGTAAATGGACTTGGACTTATATAGCGCTTTTCTAGTCTTCCGACCACTCAAAGCGCTTTACACTACATGTCAGTATTCACCCATTCACACACACATTCATGGCAGAGGTTACTAAGGTGCCAACTTTGCCCATCAGGATTTAATCTAAATACTCATTCACACACCGATGGCTATGCCTCCGGGAGCAATTTGGGGTTAAGTGTCTTGCTCAAGGACACATCGACATGTGACCCGGAGCAGCCGGGGATCGAACCACCGACCTTCCGATTGGTGGACAACCTGCTCTACCCTCTGAGCCACAGTACCAGTAATCAGTGCTCTCCTTCCCATTCATCCAGTTACATTCAGTTGCACAATACTCTGGAGTATTTGCTCAAGGGCACCTTAACAACAATCGATGGTGAAAGGAAAGTAATTCATTCTTCAACGTCTTGACTAGATCCACCCATTTGGGTTGGGACCATAGACCGTATATAAGAGGTGGACGTAGTCACCGTGACGTCACCCATTGGTTCGTGGACTGCCATTTTGAAGCCTCTAGTTCAGCATTTTAGCCGTCACCATCTTGTTTTTTTGCAACCAATAGTGCACGAGAGGGTGGAGCTACGCAACACTGAACGCTGAATAAGACATTTTTAGGCGACCATAAAGGTTATAATTAATTTTCATGAAAACTGAAAACACACTGTGAAAGGGTTAAAGTTTCAAGATGAAAATGACAACTCCCAGACAGGACAACGCCGTGGTAGCGACCTGTCAATCACAAGGTAGCCCCGCCCTACACGACACCCTGCTTTATGGTCTATTTCAGTAGTTCCCAACCTGTTGGCTTTGAAGCCCCCTCCTACTTGTATCTAAGAAAAGCGTAACCAGAGGAGTCGCCCCCTGCTGGTCATTAGAAAGAATGGAAGATTAAGGCACTTCCACATTCGCTTCACTTCTCAGACCTGCAGGTAGCCCACTGGTTGGGACTGAAAGATGACAGCATGCATTCATGCTGTTAATGTTTAATCTGCGTGCTCAACATTAAAGGGGAACTACGCCCATTTTCAAAATTCTTACATGTTATTGCTCTGGTCTAACAGTCCAAAGATTTCAGTAAACATGAACAACTCTCTCCCAAATCCCAAAACTAGAGCGCTAAACCTCAAACTCGTGATTTGGCTCCGGAGCCACATGCGTCTCTTTAGCTCCTCTCCAGTGGCTCCCTGTGGATTTATAAAAATGGAAATGAATAACTGTTTTTTGTTTACATTTTCATTTTTATAGGTCTATGGTACGACGGTACGACGGAGTATGAGGGCCACATTGAGGCAAAAAATTATATCTGAGATTTCAAGAATAAAGTCATATAACGAGAATAAAGTCATAGGTTTACGAGAAAAACAGTTGTAATATTATGAGAATAAAGTCATAATATTATAATATAGTAGTTTTACATGTTATTTTCTTTTTTTCTCATAAAGTTATGAATTTTTTCTCATAATATTACGACTTTTTTTCTCGGAATAATCTGACTTTATTCTGGAAATCTCCGATGTTTTTCCCCTCAATGTGGCCCTAATACTCCGTAGTACATTGTCTCTTTGGCCCTCACTGCATTAGACTTATATACTATATACTTAGACTATAAACTGTGTTACCTTCATCACAATGATTAAATGTTTTGCGGCTCCAGACAGATTATTTTTTTTTGTTGCCTAAAATGTCTTCTTTGATAGTAAAGGTTGCTGACCCCTGACCCAGGGGAATGTTCTGAGTATATGGGTACATTTTCTGTTTCACAAATGACAACACTACAATAGAATAAAACTCATCTGGGTATAAAAAAGAAAACAAGCATTCTGTGGGTCCACAAAATCAGCCTCCCATTCATTGTTAATGGAGCAGCTCCACACTTCGAGAGTAGCTCATGTCCATAAATATTTATGGAACTTTCTTAGGCCATGGAAATAACATATTGGAATTCTTAATTTAGGTGGTGTTCCCCTTTAGGAATCTAAAATGACGACATACTGCTGGTTCTGCAAACATTAGCATTAGCAAAGAGAGTCACAGAGAAGGCAAACGTGGAGGAAATCAACACTGTGGAATCTACAGTACATCAAGTGTACAGAAGACAGTAAAGAACAACTATTTCTCACATTATTGTTAGATATTTTTAGATATGAGCAAGGCTGGTGGCTGAATTACACTCTGTTTGGTCTGTTTCTGTCAAATATCCTAAATGTGAATGCAGATAATTGAAAGTTCTTGGGTGTTTCTGGAGCTACTGAAGGCTATGGATGTTTCTATCTTTTATATGAGGTGCTCTATATGAAAGCTGAAGAACTGTATGTAAGCATGCATTCATCTGTGTCAGTGTATACTTGAACCTCGAAGTACCTGTACCTGATATAGTGATGAGCACGTTGAGTCCTTCCAACACGTCCATCTGCTGAAACCTTCGTCTGCTGATGAGCGAGTAGACTTTCCCCTGACCGCTCCGATCCAGCAGCCACAGACCATTTTCTGTCCCCACCAACAGATTCACACCTGTACAACACAACAGACACAACATACAGCATCATGCATCCATCTACTGTGTCAGTAAAACATCAGTGAATCTGTAGAATGATGTTCATTCTAAAATAAACTAGATGGAGTCTGCACATTGTCAAGAATAGGACAAGAAAACAAGTACAATAATGTTTGTTTGTTTCTAAACACATCTACAATATACAGTACACGCACACGCACACGCACACACACACACACACACACACAGGGACCAATAAAACACTCCTCCAGAAACAAGCAATATAAAACTACAAACCCCAGAGTCCAGCACAGAGAACCTCCGTGTTGAACTTCTTCTTGTACTTGCGGATCTCTGGCGTGTCGCTCTGCGGTCGAATGTTGGTTGGGTTCACATTCACCACAGAGCCCTTCCTGTGGTTCTCTCTCTTGATTGGCTCACCCTTACCGTACACTACAAAACACAATGTTAACAATGCATGATGTAAGTAAATGAGTACAGTGTCTGACAGGGCCCAGCAGTAAAACTGTGTTCTCTCATGTATATGAAGTCAAATAATTCATCGATTGTATACATGAGTGCCTTTATTTACTTGATACAGATGAATATGGAAGTATGCTTGCTGTAATGTGTGTTAGTGTACAGTAGGTGTGAGTGTAGGTGTACTGCCTTCGTCTGTGTACGTAGATGTACTCACCAGGGCTCAGTGGAGGCGATGACATGGGGATCAGTCGTGGATCGATGAATGACAGGAAGGAGGAAGAGGAAGACGAGGAGGTGTTTTTACCAGTAGGACTGCTGACGGCCTGATGATGTATAACAACAATACAAACTAGTTATTCAACACCAGAACTTTTATTGATTGATTTTGGCTCTAGTAGGTTTTGGCTCCATACGTATACAGCTTTATAGATCAGTGACAACAACTGTGCAACCTTTTCACATCACCATTAACTGTTAGGTTCGATTTCAAGCCTTCTTTCATTTCACTCTCTAAAACATTAGATTGGTATTGGCATTCTTGGTTCTTAATGAGGGCACCTGTGCACCTAAATTGTGCCACTACTTCCCTCTGCTGGACAAAAGTAACTAATGCAACTAGTCACATATTTGTTTTGAAGTAAAACACCCTTGGATATAGAAAATACTTTTACAACTTACATACTTAATACAAATGCTCATAAATAATGTCCATAAACTTGTATTAAAATTGTCTCAAATCTGTTTAGGTTATACAGCCCGCTATTATCAAGATAATATGTCTTAATAATGTCGAGACAAGATTCTTTCAAACAGGTCATCTTATTTTCAGCCCGATGAGAGATTTGCTTCTACTTTTTAAACCGTCAATACAAGACTCGGTGATACCCCACCATAGACCTTTTTAATGTGGACATTATTATGCATTTATGTGCTCACCACTATAATGTTGCAGCTGGTAAAGGTGGAGCTTATTTTCATCACTTTATACAGTATAGTACTGTGCTGGTTGGCTTATATTATTCATTGATAGAAAATATAAATAAGCTAAGTAACTAGCAACTAAAGCTTTAAAATATGTATTGCAATATGTAGTGAGGTAAGAAGCACAATATTTGCCTCTGAGATGTAGTAGAAGCATAAAGTAGCATAAAATGGAAATACCAAGTAAAGTACAAGTAAGTCAAAATTGTACTTAAGTAAAGTACTTGAGTAAATGTAGGCCTACTTAGTTACATTCCACCACTGACAATCAGGGTTTATGCTGTTAGAAAGAGGTGAATAACTAGAATGGCACTCGGAGAGCGCAGACGTTAGACGCATCATCAGTTACACTGTGCATGTGTTCTACCCAGAGATCTTAATGTTGTGGCTGAGCAGAATCCTTAAAAAAATTCCCAAATTCGGATCATGATCCGGATCGCCACCAAAATCTACTGGATTGTTCATTGTGCCACACCCCACCCCTCCAAAACATTCATTCAAATCCATCGCAGGCTTTTGGAGTAATCCTGCAAACGGACAAACCTCCTTCCTTGGCCGAGTTAACAACTATTGACAACTGAGGGGCGGAAAACATTACTGAAGTTCCAGCAACTTCTGTGAGTCTTAGGACGTTTTCACATTAGGTACGACTGATCCGTACCGTGCCCGAGTACGATTGCCCCCCCTCTCCGCTCAGCTTTCACATTAGTAAAGTTGTTCCGTACCCGAGTACACTACGTCATCATCCACGTGTATTTGTTTATGTTGAGATCAGCTGTTCTAGTGGCGGAGCATCATAAAACACTTCATTCAAACGTGACAGATACAAAATAAAACTCAGCAACACGTCGTCGTTAGTCTTTCCAACAATCACCAACTTCAGTTTGGCTGAAATAAACTTTTATTTCACCGCGTTTTATGTGAAAATATGCCAACTCCACACGTTGTCTCCCCCCCCACCCCGTCTCTCTCTCTCTGCCCGCTGAGCAGCTGAGCAGCTCTTGTTCTTCACAGACAGACCATTAAACCAGCTAAACAAAATAACAAACGTCACTCAACCCCATCACCTATTGTCTATATTTTAGGGAACCTCTCGCCGGCCTTCCTGCTGTATCATCCACGGCCGTGCAGTTCAGAGGATGAGATAGGTGCATGCTGCGCGCAGATACAGACATACTGTAGATATGAAACTGTTTTATGTGTATACAGATTTCGGAAGAGACCGGCGGCGTTGAAAACATCCTGCCCTTTCACAACTACTCGCTAACTGCTAACGTTACTTGCTTTAAATAGCGGTCCACTTCCGTATTTCAGTACGGTTGGCTTTCACACCTGATGTGAACTGTACCCGAGTCCACATGAACCGTACTACAGACCACCTTTTCAAGTGGACTCGGGTACGGATCAACGAACCTTGCCCGAGTACGGTACGGAGCGTTCACACTAATCAAACGAACTGGCTTTGGGGACAAGTGTACTCGGGTCCGGGCCCGGGTCCCTGATGTGAAAGCAACCTCAGAAACATGCGGTGCAAAAACCTTCAGTGTACTTCAGTCGCATATATGATTTTGTGAAGGAAGCGCCATCTCATGGTGACACCCTGCAATTGAATGAATGGACGTGTTTACAGTGGAGTGTGTGGGGGGGGGGGACTCCCAGTGGCTGGGATCTGCCATCTGTCATTCGGCTGGAACTAAGGTGGGAGGGGAAATTCTAGGTGGCTGCACCTGTACCTGTGACTCTCTGACTCTCTGACTGCACACTCCTCCTAATAAACTCACATGTAGTTCCTGGTGTGTGGGGGATCGAGGGGCTGTGGGCGACTGCGAGTAGTTGAGTTCACATGTTCGCTGTTGCTGGCCCAGTGCATTGTGGGTAGGACTGGAGGAGGAGGTTTTCTGCAGAAGGTCTGGTAGCAGGTAGGTATCGTCTGAACCTGTCCGAGAAATCTGTAGGACACAGTGAGAGACAAAGTCTGAAGTAAGGGGGGGGCTGTAGTGAAAGTACATCTATTACATTAAAGTAATCGAGGTGTAAATGACCTACACAGGTTTAAAGTTCCAGTGAAACCGAAGTTAGAGTGTCATTAGCTTCTGTACTGTGAGTATTCCCCAGTGAAACAGAATGTTTGAGCGGTGTACAGTTAAAAGAGGGATTTAAATCGAATCCTTCGTATTTGATTGGAGCGCTAAAAAGGGGACAGGCTTAGAATGTAGCGTGATACGGAGCCTCCAAACACCTCCCTTGTCACTAAAGGTTGCAGATTGATTGATGGATGGATGTCATGATATTATTGGTTTGAAATTGCTTGGTACTAGCTTACGTAAAGACGCATCACATAATGTTTTACAGGAAGAAAAGATGATTGGATTTTGATATATAATACGAAGAAATACACATATTGTTAAATAGGTGCACAATGTTACATTGTTACATTAAAAAGGCATTTTTAATTTCATCTGGACTTTAAATGCCTGCGACTCTCTACCAGTCAGTATGTGGAGTATATGTGGAGTTAATTTGACAGTTCAAATGGCCATTTGTCAGTCATCTGTACGCATGTTGCACCCTCTAGCTGTTAAACATGAAAATGCAAAAAGGAGAGACGGGAGCAGTGTGTGTGTTTTTATGTGTGCAGAGTACCTGGTTGAGATTGTGGTGAGGTTGCAGCACGATGCCATCAGGTATTCCTCTGAAGTATCTCCCCTTCCCATTGGACAGGCCAGACCTTGAAACACACACAGACAGGTTGAGATTATAGACCAGAGCCTGACTGCAGGTACTGCATTTATTAGTTGATCAATACATCCTCAAGATCAACAACAAAAAAACAGGCTGATTAGCTTCTTGGGATCAAAAGTGAAACCAAAAGAGATATCATTTATGTCAAAAATAATGAACACTATAATCTAATCACACCCACCATAAGCCAACATATATGCACTGTATCACAGTAATAATACTATTCACTTTAATGGCACATTTGTGAGAAAGTAAAATGTTAACCAATGACAAATGTAGCCTGTCCTAGCTTGATTTTCAAGGCTTAGATGGTCCAATAAATCCTAAATGAAGAGAAGGGATTTTAGCATTTGAACGTGTTAAGTTTCTTAAATTTGTTAAGTTTGTGTTTTGGGGTTTAACTCAGCCTTGGTAGTCAGCAGAAACATTTCAACATACAGGGCTTCTCAGTAGAAGCGTCAGAATTCAAAGTAAAGATAGCATCTTTTTACTTCAACGTTTCTCTCATTCTTAATATTGGTTTCACAGTTGGTATGTTACATCTCGCGACAGGCCGTGTTTCATAATTGTGTTGTTTGGAAACACTGAAAGAAGAATTACTCAATTCTTTGTCTCAAATGTTAGTCCCTGCCAATCTGATATTCAGTTCTTTGGATTAAAGGTCCAGTGTGTAGGATTTAGCGGCATCTAGCAGTGCGGTTGCGAATGGCAACCACCTGAATACACACCCTCATACTCCCTTTCCAAGCGCGTCGGAGAACTTGCGGTGGCCTTCAGGTAACGTAAAAACTATAGACTGTGTATAAGAAGTGGACGAAGTCAGCATGACGTCACCCATGGGTTTGTGAACTGCCGTTTTGAATCCTTTTGGTCGTCGCCATCTTGGTTTTTTGCAACCGGAAGTGACATGAGCGGGTGGAACTAAGTACAACCGAATGCTAAATAAGACATTTTTAGGCGACCGAAAATGTTATAATTAACTTTCTTGAAGTGAAAACACACTGTGAAAGGGTTAAAGTTCTAGGACGGAAACAGACACCGGACAACGCCGTGGTCGCAACCTGTCAATCACAAGGTGATGCTACGCCCTAAAGCATCCCCTGCTTTATGGTCTATCTGACTCTAAATGGGATCATAATTTACTAAATGAACATCATGCTGTATTGAAGAAGACTTGAAACTAGTGATTGAGACCATAAACTCATGTTTACAATGTTTACTGAGGTAATAAATCAAGAGAGAAGTAGGCTCATTTTCTCATAGACTTCTATACAATCAGAGGAGTCGCCCCCTGCTGGCTGTTAGAGAGGATGCAAGTTTAAGGCACTGCAACATTGGCTTCACTTTTCAGACTCAGAGGTAGCCCACTGGTAAAAACGCAAAAAGCCCTCTCTAGAGCCTGTGTTTAGTTTAGCCTTTCTGGGCTACTGTAGAAACATGGCAGACTCTGTTAATATTAAAGGCTCATTCTAAGTTAATGAAAAGACAACAATTCTTAGTTTCAGGTGATTATACATCAATGAAAACATGGTTATGAATATTATATTCCATTTCTGCTAATAGATACCCCTAAATCCTAAACACTGGACCTTTAATAGGAAATAGCAAATGTTTTCAGAATCATCTTGTAGTGCACAGTTTAGCTGTAAAATGAGAAAGTTTGTAAAATCTGTTGAAGGAACGCCAAGCTCTGGTCACATGACCGGAGCACAGCCAATAGGAACGCTCTCTCAATGAAATGACCTGTGATTGGTCAAAGTCTCCCGTCAGTAGATGTTGTAAAGCCTGAAAACAGAGCCATGAGGAGGAGCAGAAGTCTAGATTTCTCTCAGAACACTTGAATTACAATATGCTGAAAGGTTATTATGGAATTTTTGCACAATGATGCCAAAAACATTCTGCCTACTGCAGGTTTAAATCAGGAAAGTTTTTAACAATATAACAAGCACACTGCAATTAACATATACTGATGATGAAGATCTCACCTGTTCCTCTCTTCGTCATCACTGCTGCCGACCTCGTCGCTAGATGAGGAGTATTCTGTGGCCTTGTTAAGTCGACCCAGAGCAGATCTTACACCCTGTGTGACGGAGGTGAGGAACGACACGAGTGAATGAGGTCAGAAGGTCACTTTTGTGGTACAGATGCAGATGATTAGACAAAACAACTTCTACATCTACATGAGGGACTTAATCTGAGGTCACTTCACATTAAATGTAGAAGGGCAATTTTGTGTGTTTTGTGATGCTGCTGCTCCTTGTTGTTAATCAAGATCAATGTAGTAAAGCTGATTGTTCTGATAATGTTTCTGTCGTGCCTGCTCACACATGCCAGAGCACGCAGGTCTACATGATGTGTATAATGTGAGGCAGAACGGCACAGTTTGGTCATAGCTGTGAAAAGGTCAAGGAAAAGCACTCTTAGTTTACTTGTGTATATCCACTGGTTACATGTTCTTGTGTCCTCCTGTGCTGCTGTAGACGGTGCTGTAGAAGAGGACTCTCCAGTTTGTAGTAGCCTACAATACACAAACACACACACATACAGTATACTCATTAGTTACATTACATTAATAGCAGTTATGCAGTGTGAAAATAGCAGCAGGGTGGTGTTAAGCAAACCACTGAACCCCTACCGAGTTAACATTAGTGGTGAGAGGTATAATTACCGTGGAAAAATGAGGCCATTGTCACAAACATGGCTGCCTTTGCTAGCCTCTACATGGGAGCTAACATTGTGTATCATTAGGCTGGATAGCTTTACAGCCATAAACTGTAATGTTGGAGCAGACGCACGCTGAATGGACCTAAAACAAATATTCCCTACTTTACACAAATATTTTAAAAGGTGTCATAAGAAAACACATTAGAACATTAGCTATTGAAATACATATATACTATTGACAGTATTTCCTCCTGCATCGATCAAATTCTTTACAAATTGGGGCAGTGCAACAGGTGCTAAACACAATATTGGCACCGACTCTAAATGGGACCATCATTTACTAAATGAACATCATGCTGTATTGAAGAAGACTTGAAACTAGAGATTGAGACCATAAACTCATGTTTACTGAGGTAATAAATCAAGTGAGTAGTAGGCTCGTTTTCTCATAGATTCTATACAACCAGAGGAGTCGCCCCCTGCTGGCTGTTAGAAAGAATGACAGTTTAAGGCACTTCCGCATTGGCTTCACTTTTCAGACCCGGAGGTTGCCAACTGTTCAAAGCTATGCTACATAACAGTTTTGAGCACAATAATGATAGCCACTGTCCTTCCACCACATACCAAGAGTTTCTGGAAAATAATCTAAAAGAAGCAATAACTTCCATGATCACACAAATCAAAGGGGTTCATGGGAAATACTGTCTTCATTTTGACACCTACGGTACTACAGACAAGTAGTAGTAGAGTTTACCAATCCCTTGTCCGCCTACCAACTGCATTATCACTGTTTTGATGGTATTAAATCAATGTATAATAATCAAATTGTACTTTCTATATATCAATGCTACAAATACCCTTTCCAACAACAGTATAGTTCAAAGAGGAAAGCGGCTTTTTCTTACATCATGAGCCGATAAAAAGCTTTTTACCACAGTAAAGCTGTACGAGTCTCTAGGAGAATCTCTGATCTGTAGCTCCAAACAAAGCAGGTCGAGGCCCGCAGCCAAACTGAGTGGGAGGCATCAAAAGCTGTTTCCTCCCAACTACACACAGAGGGAAACTTTGAAATACTAAACATATTCTCCCCATCTTTCTATCTGTTACACTCACAACAAGAGCTTCCCCGCTGCCGTGCACAGAGTACACAGAGAGCAGAGCTTTGAGAGAGATGAGTTGTTTCTTTGTCTCTCGACACAGGTAGAGAAGGCCGGCTTTGAGCTCATTACTCTGTGTTGTGTGCTCTCGCTGCTTTATAGTAAGTGTACTGTCTGTGCTGGAGCTTGGTGTGGCTGCATTTAGCTGGCGTGTGTCTGTTTATGAGCATATTGTTTAGGGTGTGAGGTGTATGAGCATGTGAACTGGCTTGGCATATGTGTGTTTGGGATGTGTGGGCTAAGCTGAGAAACTGGTGACTTAATGGTTCATGCACGCGACCACCTCACACATTCACAGCATTAGTTCACACCAGTGCCATATCTGTGGGAAAACAAGCGCTGAGCTTATGAAACCTCATGTAGCCGACAACAACAGTCGTCTTTTGGGTCAAAAACAAACAAACCAATTTCCAACAAATCGTCACAAAAATTACATTTACATTATTACTTTTACATCTTGAATCTTTTATTATAGAAAAGAAAACAGTATGTGCTCAGGCTATTGTCATTAGTACAGAAGCCCTGAGGGCAAAAACAAAAAATCTGGTGGTCCATTTTCTAAGTCTGGTCTAAATAGTTTTGTTTCCTGTGTTTATGACTTAAGAACAGGTGAAAAAAAGGTTTTGCAGAGATAATCTAAATTCCTTAATTCTTTTTTTTTCACCTTTGAAAACAAAGTTTTGCCAAAGGATAAAAAAAAGTTTTGCTAGGATAATTTTTCTTTTTCAAATTACTTTTTTTGGCAGGCGGAAGTTTTATTATATTTTTTCTTATCAGGATCATTTTTTTGAGTGTTTGTTGTTGTAATACGTATTTATAAGAGGCTGAAGTGCACCACTACCCCATGTTCTATATAGGACTAAAAGCATTCATGTTTTCTTCTAGGTGAGTTTTAATTTCTCCATGCACTCTAAATACAAGGTACATAGATTGTGTTAAGTTATGTAAATTAAAACTCACCCGCAATGAGTATTACAATAACAAACACTTTCTGATTCTGACAAAAAAATAAAAATAACCTGTTTAAACTTTTTTTTTTCATCTGTTTTCAAAGAAAAAATATCCTGACAACAAAAACAAAATCGAAAATAAGTAACTTGAAAAATTATGATGAAAAATTGTCCAAGCAAATCTTTTTTTTTCACCTTTTTTCCTGTTTCATCCTGGCAAAATCTTCACTCGTCATGAACACAGGAGAAACAACAATTTAGATCAATATTAATGGATCGCTAGAATTTTTTTTTTTTCTCACTTGCTTTTCGGCGCTTCCGTACTAATGACAGTATCCTGAGGATATACAGTATGGTATGGCTTTCCGTGTCTTGTGAAGTGACGGAGCTCTACAGAGATTTACGTTGTCTTCTCGTTACCGACCGGGTGCCGGTGTCTCCTCTGCTCTCCGGCTGCGGGCGGAGAGAGCAGAGGAGACACGCTGGAGAGCCCCGCTGCCTCAGCCTGCACTTAGGCAGGAAAAGCCAACACTAGGATCAGATCTAAATCATGTTCATGGAGAGACCTTCGTCTGGTCAGCTAACATTACTGCCAAGCAGCTGAAATATAGAGTGATATTGTGGTTTTAGCTGACTTGTGTCGCCTCACTGTTTTGAGTGATGCTCGTTCAGGTATATTGAGAGCGAGCAAGCGCGAGCCCGACGCTGACTTTCGTTGATTTCACGGCCACAGGTGTCGCTGTTAAGAAGCATTTCTGAAAGTTACAAATAGTCCCTTTAAGAACTTAGAAAGATTATCCTGACACAACCTTCTTTTTCACCTGCTCTTAAGTCATAAACACAGGAGAGAAAACAACTTAGAACCCTAGACTTAGACAATGGATCACCAGAATTTTTTTTCTCACTTGCCGTACATTTGTGCCTATTAAGAGTTAAATTCTGAGGTAAAAATAATGTAGTCTCTAATTCTTGTCATATAGGAACCCAAACAGAATTAAGTCTCATTAAAACAAACTGTCATTTCAGAAGCTGCCAGAGATGACAGAGCTACCCATTGTAAGCCTGTAACCAGAGTTGATGAACCTGTATTTTTATAGCTCATAGAGCAGGTAACAGCATGTGGCTGAGCTCAGCGAGGTGCTGAGTTAAGGTGACAGACCTGGGTGGTTGCTGCTGCTAGAGGAGACTCCGTGAGACGCAGACCGTCCACTCTTATCTGCTACAGACACCGGACCGCCACTAGATGGAGAAAGAGACACACACACACACACAGAGTGTCACAGATGGAGAGTGAATTGTACATTATACACTTCTATATGTTCTAATCTTGAGTATATCCTTCACGCTGCCACTGCAACGACCCAATTTCCTCACCATTAGTTTCATCTAATCGAAAATAATCATCCAAGCTAAACTAATCTGATGTACCCATGACCGATTGTTCTCTAATAATGTACGCCAGCATGCTGAATCGTAGTGTGTTATGAACCCTCACAATAAATGAGGTTCACTCTAGCTGAAAGGATAACTGTGTGGTAAAGAACTACCCTGCTCGTAGCAGGGTTACAATACCAAAGATCACAAATAAATAGTGTTTATTCACATTCTATCTGAGACTAAGACTTCTCTTGTTTCCGATTTAAGGACAGACAGATGCATTGTATCTTCATGCTGCTAAGCAACGCTCAACTATGTGCTGCTTTAGGGCGGCGACCAGCTCAGCTGATACTTAGAGCTAAACTAGCTTGTAGGTTCCTCACAAAGTCAAGAAACACCTCACTGTTATAACTCTACTTCGTTGGTAAGTACAGTATATCAAATACACAATATGAGCCGGTGGATATAGGTTCAGCAATGTGATAAGTGAAACTAAGTAATTAGTCTCGGGTCATTTTGTCATTTATTCATTCATTCATTCGTCATGATTTGAACGAGATCTACCGTCAATATTAAATATTGACTTTAGAACTTCTCGGAATCATGACAAAAAGTGACATTAAGTCATCACCTTATGTACAGACAAAACATAGGCCAACCTTTATAAATGACTAGGGATGCACTGATAATGAAATTCTGGGCCGATACCGATACTGATGTTTAAAATAACTGTTTGGCCGATAGCCGATAACGATGTTTTTGCTGTTATTTATTCCCCTTTTTGCCAGGAAAGCTGAGCTGTTATAAAGTCATTCAGCATTTCATTACACTGTCTTTGAAAGAGCACAGATTCAATCATACAAATGTATGAAACAACCTTTATTATAACCTTCTTTCACATAAAAAAATTATCTTTTTTTTTTTAAATAACTGCTTCAAAAGCCTTTTCAGCTGCTATACAACAATGAGAAGAGAGTTTCAGTACACAGCCCAACAAAACAACTTGTTTTGTGAAACATAAATGAAATGTAATAAATATAAATGTAGCAGAAACATAACATAGACTTTAAGTGGGCATGCCGCCCATTTATTAACGGACGCCAAAGTATATTTGGAGACCCATTTTAGCACTCCTCAATTAGATTTTTTTTATCTGTCCATGAGAACAACGTCATCTGTGATCGGTTATCTAGTGGACTAGTAACGGCAGAGCGGGGGAGCGGATGGAGAGCTTCGGGCCTCACTGCCTCAGCTGTCCCGACCCACGGTGGAGCTGCGGGACTGAGATGTGGCGGCCCACTCTGCTCAACCGGAATTGGATCCCGGTATGGGGGAAGGACTGCTGCCCGGGCTACGGAGGACGTTCCCACTGTAACATACCGAGTGCTGCGTCAGCCCTCGTTGGACTGACAGGCTTCTAGTGACACATCACACACACACGAGGTTCACTCTCATCCAGACCGCACTGATTGTTTTTAAGAAATCTTGTAAGCCGTTGTTTTACTGCTTAATTTATCATTGAAAATAACAACGTTCTTATCGCTGATCTTTCTCCGAGACAATGTAATATACTCCCACACGGCCCACTTTTTCTTTCACTTTAATTTGTAAACAAACCACACGTGCGCACGGCACCCGCCGTCATGCCAGAGTCGTGTCCCGCCTGTGGATTATCCTCTCAATCAGCACCTGGTTACTGTTGTCCGAGAACAACCAACACAACATTTAGCTGCCAAAAAACTGATGCAACACAACAGATAAACATCGGTCACTGCCGTCGACGAATGTCATCTTATTTTCCAATATGCCGATGGCAGTCAATAAGCCGATACCGATGTTCGGCCGACACATCCGTGCAACCATAGAAACGACACATATCTCTATGAATTGGTTGTGGTCTACCTTGAAGCCGCCCTCTTATGCCCCATCACCAGCTCTCGACAGTAGAACTTGGAGGTAGTGCGTTCTGGGACCTGGGATTTACACAAGACAGAGAGCAGAAGAAGAATCAGTTGAACAGACTTGACAGAAACCCATAGTGAATACACAAAGAAGGCAGTCTCCTGGTGGTCCTCACTGCTTGTTTCACTTCTCAGAAGCTTGAGAGGGCTCTCCTGTTTACGAGGATCTCGTGTCTAGCTAAGCAGGGTTTCAGCTAATTATAGGAAGGTTTCTGCGGTTATGAAACCTTTATGTACAACAAACTCTAAAGTGCCTGAAAGGGTGTAGAGCAGAGTGCAATAAAAGCGTTAATAAGCCACCGGGAGATATTCATTTCTGAGACTCTAATGAGACTGTTTGGCTTTTCTTCACATTTCAGTGTTGCTCATTTAAACTCCCCAAAACCACGATGTCCAAATCTCACATGTGGTGTGGAAATATTACTGACTCAGGGATGTTTCTTAACCTTTTTTTTTAACAGTGTTGCATTCATGATATGACAAGAACAGCATTGTGAAACCAATTACCAGATCAATCTGTGTAAAGTGTTGCAAAGCACTGTGTTTTAAACGGGATCTTTCAACATCTCATTCTTCTCGAGCTCTCTGTCGTACCAACCAGCTGGTGACTGTTTGACCTCTTGTCTCCTGGGGTCACATGGCCCAGTTGCAGAAAGGAAGACACACCCAGCAGAGCAGGAAGTGAACTGTGAGAATACCCATCATCCTTCTGACAAGTTGCCCACATCCTGCATCTGGCTACCCTGAGTGCACACACACCCATGTCAAACTCGGTCTATTGTTTCCTTTCTACTATTGCGGCACATACATGATACTCAAGTAAGAGCCTTTAGTCTACTAAGAAGGGGTTTGGATTATCAAAGAGCTACCACCTTGAGTTTAAGACTATTTAAGCTTCAAGCTAAAAGAAAAACATCAAATGTCTGCTTTTGCTACAGCACATTACTGGCAAACACTATTGTGGTGTAGGTCCCCGAAAGTGAACAGTTTTAAAGCCACAGCAGCTCCTGCAATTACAGGACGGAGTAGAGAGTTATTAACTGCTCTACCGACTCCATATGGCCTACTGTTAGCTCAACAACATAACACAGCAAACACAGCTCTTTATTGGGCTCCCCTCCTCTCTCTGTAGTAGTTATTAGTTGTTCTATCAGCTCCATATGGTGTTCTGTTAGTAAATATACCTAACAGCATATTGTGTTCTTAAACACAGAGCGGGGGAGCAGTGGTGTTAGACAGAAAACAACGGAGAGAGAGAGAGAGAGAGACTGAATGGAGGTGTGTTCATCACGAGATGTTTTTAGTTAAAAGCACTTCATAACAAGTCTGAAAGGGATGGATTGGCTGTTTCTCAGTGGGGTTGTATGAGGTACTTATCCGTAGTCAGTGTATTACCTACAGTAGATGAGTGCTTCCCAACCTGGGGTCTGGGCCCCCCTTAGGGAAGCACCAAAGATCACAGGGGGTGCACCAGGATTTGTCTGCTCTGAGGTTGTCAAAATTAGATTTGCACATGTATAATTAAAATCATAATAACATACTTACTGGATAATTTATACAAAACTCTGTATATAAAACTATTTAAAAAGATATATTTTTTGCTACTTAGTAAGTCACATTGGGTTTGAACCTGGTATTTCTGCACGGCTGCAGATAAAGATCAGGCTAATATTATTAGTATTATTATTATATTTGTAGAATTAGATTCCTGTGGTGGCTGCATAGGATTGTTTCCGACTCCTGTGATCCAAACATTTCCATAACACCAGAGTGTTGTTACATCCAAAAGTCAAAATTTATTGGAAAAAGTTAGAAGTAATCATTTCCAAAATTCACGTTTTTATCCAACGAAATATCCAGATTTTTTGGCGTTTAGCTGATGAGTTATGGTCATTAAAGAATGCAGCAAAACGTATTTAAGTCACCTGAAAGAAAGGCTCACCTTAAAAAAATCAATATTGCTATATGCTCTCTCCAAAGCAACCAGACTCCATTGAAAAAAATCATTTTTAGGGCTCTCAATCGCATTAATTAATCGCAAATAAATCACATTTTTTTATCTGTTCAAAATGTACCTTAAAGGGAGATTTGTAAAGTATTTAATACTCTTATCAACATGGGAGTGGACGCATATGCTGCTTTATGCAAATGTATGTATATATTTATAATTGTAAATCAATTAACAACACAAAACAATGACAGATATTGTCCAGAAACCCTCACAGGTACTGCATTTAGCATAAAACAATATGCTCAAATCATAACATGGCAAACTGCAGCCCAACAGGCAACAACAGCTGTCAGTGTGTCAGTGTGCTGACTTGACTATGACTTGCCCCAAACTGCATGTGATTATCATAAAGTGGGCATGTCTGTAAAGGGGAGACTCGTGGGTACCCATAGAACCCATTTACATTCACTGATCTGGAGGTCAGAGGTCAAGGGACCCCTTTGAAAATGGCGGTGCCAGTTTTTCCTCTCCAAAATTTAGCACAAGTTTAGGCAATATTTAGCCTTCTCCGCGACAAACTAGTATGACACCGTTGTATCAGTATCAGTGGATTCCTTAGGTTTTTCTAGTTTCATATGATACCAGTATCTTCACTTCAGGTTTTAAGTGAGCCCGCTACAACCTAAAAATTGGAAGTTTTGTTAATGCGTTAAAGAAATTAGTGGCATTAAAACAAATTTGCGTTAACGTGTAATTTAATCGGTTAGTTTGTGTTGTTGTGCGACTTTGATTAGCTCGGATTCACCGAAGTCAAACAATAGAAGAAACAAACCAACCTATCGAGGCAGCGATAGACCAGCAACCCCCGTGTTATGCGAAGTAAAATTACAGATTTTTTCCAATGGAGTCTGGTGGTTTTAAAGAGAGCATCGATGGATACAACGGCTAAGAGATAAAGCCACGAAAATATTTTAAATATAGCATACAGTTAAACTGATATTGACGTTTTGCTGCCCGCCCCGTCCACAGCACTACATTGCTTTCCTCCCGTGCTGGTACTCCTGTCTGCTGCTCCAAACTGGGGGTGTGCCGTCCGTCATCTACTGGAGATAATACACTGACTATGGAGAAGTAGCTCATACAACCCTACTGAGAAACACCCAAACTATCCCTCTAAGGTAAGCACAACCCGCTCCTCCCACAATCATGCACACAAACACACACATTTTCCTCAAATATTAACACACACCCCCACAGTGTGCCATCCTCGTGCACCACTTCCTTAGCTTGGTATGACCAGAATACAGGATGCTTGGCACACACTAACACATTATGCCAACCTCATGTGATGCAGGCTACACCCTGCTCCTAGCATGACTATAGCAACAACTTCCTCTTTCGATTGGTTACATTTCTTGCCTCGTTTCTGGAAGTCATCTAACCTGCTGTGTCATCAGTCGTTGCTCACCTTAGGTGGCGTCCCTGAGTCCCAGAAGACATCATCAGTTGGGGACAGGGGGGAAAATGGGGACAAAGGGGAGATGGCCATATCTGACATGGAGCTGCTGTGAGGGGCGTCTCGACTAGAGCGCAGATTGGCATTCTGGGAAAATAAAAGGTTAACCCATGGTCATTTGTGACTGTAAATTGAATTTACACATTGTGGATTTTAGCAACATCATCAAAAGTAAAGATTCACTTGTAGTATTTTTGAGTGGCAGTAGTAACAGTGAAAGAATCCCGTGTATAAAAACATCCTAACACATAAGTGAAGTAGTGAATGGAAAAGATAGACTAGATTAGAACCAGGGTTATTATAGTAAACTAAAACTGAAACTAAAACAAAAACAAGCAGTGAAAAATATTTTTTTGTAAACTGACACTGAAGAAAAACATCTTTAAGAAAAATTAAACCTAAACTGAAACAATATTGCCTAAAAACTAACCACGTAGTTTGTATGTATATAGCTTCATACTCCTGAGACATTGTACCTGACCCTAACAAAACCAAACTAAAACTACTGTTAAACTAAATATAGAAACACTAAAACTAACCTTTCTGATAAACTGAAACTAGACTAAACATTAGCAAACACACTCTGAAAACTAAACTAAAATGAAATCGAAAAGCCAAAACTAAACTAAAATAAAAACTAATTGAAATGTAAAACTATTATAGCCTTGCTTAGAACAGACTAGATAAAAAACAGTGCTTAAAGTATAAGAAAGAGAAGAAGAGGAGAGCAGGATACAATAAGAAAATAGCGGGACCGTGTGAAGTGATATAATTGTGTATACTGTACCTGGCTGAGGTGAGCTCTCTGCATGGCTGGAGTACAAGGACTAGAGCTGCTCCCAGAGCCCAGCCTGGAGTGCACCTGGCTGGGCAGACCAGCAGCCAAAAGCAGCCTGGCCAGGTTTGATTCTTGGAAGTCCATCTAGAAACAGTAAACACATGTAAGACGTGCGTGACTCAGCCCTCCGTCTAATCAGGTAGTCACACTGAGATCGACATTTCTTTTTCTCACATATAGTACAAACCCAACTGTACCACACATTCTGTATATACAGAAATGCACTGTATATATAAACTCCAAAAAAAAAGTTTGGAAACTTGTGTTTGGTGGATTATTTCTCTGTTGTTATAATGCTAATTGTCATTGTATTTTACATGGTTGGAAAGCCGGTTTATTTACCTTCACAATGATGTCTAACTTGTAAGCAGCACAGCTGATTATGTGGGTAGCGCCCAAGAAAAATGCCGATGCTAAACAGTGTATTCTCCTGCTATGCTGATTGTTGCACCGATGGAGCAACAGCTTTTGGTGGGGGCAGTGTCATGGTGTTGGGGGGGGGGGGGGGGGGGGGGGGCGGCATCTCCCTCACTGGCAAAACAAGGCTTGTCATCATTGAAGCCATCTCAATGCAGTGAGATATCGGGATGAGATTCTGCAGCCAGTGGCGATCCCATATCTCCACAATCTGGGACCTAACTTCATCCTCCAAGATGACAACGCTCACCCCCACAGAGCCACGGTTATCACAGACTACCTCCACAATGTGGGAGTAGAGAGAATGGAACGACTCAAAACAAGAGTCAATACCAACAGGAGAATACAAAGTTTAGCATCAGCAGAAAATGTTGGCATATTTTGGCAAATTTCACATAATCAGCTGTGCTGCTCATCCCACAAATGCATGATCCTTACAGGTTGGACATCATTGTGAAGGTAAATAAACAGGCTTTCCAACCATGTAAAATACAATGCCAAATAGCATTGTAACAACAGAGAAATAATCCACCAAACACTAATTTCCAAACTGTTTTCCCCTAGTTTATTAATATATATGTATATATATATATATATACATATATATTAAGCATATATAATGTGGGATACAGTGAATGACCATGACTAGGAGCGCACGGAACTGTGATGCAGCCATGACACATCACCTTTGGAGGCCTGCTATTGGCTGATTCAGTGCTTTAGGGAGGGCATTGTGGGTAAACATGATTGCAGGGCAACACTTTGAAGTCACTGCAGTCAGCACAGTCACACGCAAAAACTGTGTTAAAAGTTACTTTCAACTACTTTATACAAAGCTTCTCAGTCCCACTTTTACTACAATTTTTTTTACTCCTAGGTCAAACTTTAGGAATGTTCTGAAGATCATTTCTGATCGGGTCTGAGAAGTGAAGCCAATGCTGAAGTGCCTTAAACTTGCATTCTTTCTAACAGCCAGCAGGGGGCGACTCCTCTGGTTGTATAGAAGTCTATGAGAAAATGAGCCTACTTCTTACTTGATTTATTACCTCAGTAAACATTGTAAATATGAGTTTATGGTCTCAATCTCTAGTTTCAAGTCTTCTTCATTACAGCATGATGTTCATTTAGTAAATTATGATCCCATTTGAGTCAAATAGAGTGCTCCAAGATGACGTATAGTTGTAGGCCACCCAGGAAGTTAGCATCACCTTGGTTACCCTCAACAAAAAGCCAATGGGATAAAACACATAAAGGCTTAAAAATTCACGAGTGGGATATTTACTGATGTATTTTATATCGTAAATCAAAACGTTAAAATCTCTTCAGCTTGTGTTAACCACAGACTTTATTTCAGACATCTTACTAAAAACCCATTAAAAAAAAACATGACTTCCAGATGATGGAACCGGAACCGCTAAAATGCTAACTCATTTCCAGGTTTTATACTCATTCCTGTAGCACTCTATAGAACATAAAGCAGGGGGTGCTTTAGGGCGTGGCTACCTAGTGATTGACGGGTTGTTACCACGGTGTTGTCCGGTCTGGGTGTTGTCCACCTTTTTTTGTCTTACAACTTTAACCCTTTCAAAATGTGTTGTCAGTTCATGAAAGTTAATTGTAACATTTTTGGTCACCTAAAAATATCTTATTCAGCGTTGGGTTGTACTTAGCGCCACCCTCGTGTCACTTCTGGTTGCAAAAAAACAAAATGACAACGGCCAAAAACCAAGATGGCGACGGCCAAAAGGCAGAACTCAAGGCTTCAAAACGGCAGTCTACAAACCAATGGGTGACGTCACAGTGACTACGTCTACTTCTTATATAAAGTCTATGATACTGGCCCGGACATGAAAAGAGTGCTACTAATCAGCCTGTGTCACCTAATCTAACATTATAGCTCAGTGTTTTTCTTAGAAGTTCCCATTTCCAGATGTTCAGTAGATTTGCTGCTAAATCTGGCATCAACATCCTCAGCATCAAAAAAATATATAGTTTAATGCACTTTGATGCCGATGATCTGAGAGCGTAAGTTACAGGGGACGAAACGAGGGGACACACGAATAACCATACAGTATAAAGTCCGAAAAATCATTTTGTCGAACTCAACGCAGTTCTGTATTAAAGGGACTGTTTGTAACTTCTTACACGTATAAATCAATACGGGTCGGTGTCTGATGCGCGCTCTCATATGCGCGCTCGCGTGTGGCTACGCTGTTTAGACAAGACTCCAACACAAACTACACGGAAGCACCAAAACCTCTTGGTTGTATCTAGTGAAGCCCGTCTGTTAAACAGTGTTGGCCGCGGTTGGAGGTCGTGGGGGAGACCGTAGCTTTGGTCTCCAGGACCGGAGTCTCTGCTGTACTCTGCTCCTCTGCCTGCCTTCACTCACACACCACGCTCGTTCTCACTCTTTCGCTCCACTCTCAGGTGAACGCGCGCACACTAACACACTGCAGAAGAGTTAGTTTATCTCTGAGAATATCTAGTGAATGTACAGTGGATGTTTGTGCAGAAATAACTGCTGCAGCTCCTCCAGACCAACAGAGGTTTCCCGTGTCTTGTGAAGTGACGGGGCTCCGCAGAGAGAAACGTTATCGTCCCCGTCCGGGTGCCGGTGTCTTCCCTGTTTCCTCCGGCCGCGGTCGGGAGACTGAAGCAGGAAAAGCCAACACTAGGATCAGCACTGATTCATGGAGAGACCTTCTTCTGGTCAGCTAACATTACTGCCAAGTAGCTGAAATATAGTGATATTGTGCTTTTAGCTGACGTGTGTCGCCTCACTGTTTTGAGCGATGCTCGTTCATGTCTATGTAGAGCGAGCACAAGCGCGAGCAACAGGACGCTGACTTTCGTTGACTTAACGGCCACAGGTGTCGCTGTTAACAAGACATTTCTGATTCTTACAAACAGTCCTTTTAAGTAATAAATAAATACATAAATAAAACATTATATTTTTTTTTACCTTTTAGTCAATGATTTGACTGTCAGCGGTTTAAAAATGCTTTCTTGTAGAAATAGCACCTTTGGTCTGTTTCCTGTTCAAGTTCCCTGTGTGGTTTAGCTGCTATGCTATAAATAAAGGGTATGAACCACATGTCGTCTCCCCACACAAACAGTCAGCATGTGCCACCATGCATATACACATGAAAAAGATCAAAATACATGAAGCGGATCAAATTGTCATACTTCATGGCAAAACGGAACACTTTCAGCTGAGTTTTTAGAGTCATCACACCTAAGCCACCAAGTGGCGAAGTCAATGCTGGCAGCGTGGTGATGGGGTCTCTGCCCTCAGTTCTTCCTTGGGGAAATGTCTTGGTCTGAACTATGTTTATCTAACGTAACCACATTCTGCCTAACATTTGACTTACTTTCTGCAGAACTTTGTGACCTTCAGGTGAAAGTGGCCTGTCGACTGAGATAAGGATGATGTGACAAACCAAAAGAAAGTAAAAAGGTTGGGGAGGAGGGACTACACACAAAAAAGAAATCAAATAAAACGAAACTGAAGAAATGAATCATCAAACCCAATGAAAGTGTTGGCCAGAGAGACTGAAAGATGTGGGATGTAGAGGTGATAAAGGGTGCTAGACAGCTGAGGGAGGAAGGGTTTTACCGCTGAGCGCTGGCTGTTTGCAGGGCGGCTGGGCGAGGAAGCAGCAGCAGCAGCAGCAGCAGAAGCAGCAGCTGTGCTCCCGCTATTAGCCGTTAGCTTCTGGACAGCTGCCACAGACTTTTCTCTCTGCCGCTGCCTCTCTCTCTCCCTGTGTCTGTGGTCGTGCTGCAGCGACAGGAGCTGGGTTTGGTCCTTGGGCAGGGTGCGGTGGGATCTCCTGCCCGCTGAGGGCTGCTGATGCTGAGCCAGAGGCTGGGGCTTGGCTTGCGGCTGGAGCTGAGGCTGGGAGAGCTGGGCCTTATGCTGAAGCAGCTGGTTTGGAGCCACGGCTCTCTATGTAGCAGACATGAAAAGCACACATAGGAACTGACGGAGCCTGGGAGTGTCTTATAACATACATGTATAGTGTATTGTAAGGCAACAGTGTACATTCAGTGGTCGAGATTTACGTCTTACATAAAGTATATATAAAATCAAGAATAAAAAGCATCTAATACTGTATTAAAGGGTGACTTTGGTATTTTTCAACCTGGACCCTATTTTCCCCTGTTTTGGGGTCTAACTGACGAATAGGGGCAACACTTCTTTAAAATTGGTCCAATATTGAGGAAGAGCACGGTAGACGGCAGCTGCTCACAAGCTGCAATGTTGTGCTATTGGGGCAAGCTGGAAGCGTCATTTATGTCCATTAAAAGTGCTTGTTTTTACCATGACAGGCTCTGATTGTTATTATAAGTGTCTGACAACATTATGGAAAGAGTCTCGCTCAAGGAGAAGTCTCGTTCTGAAATCTGGCGAGGTGACATGTTGCCGGAAGACAACGGTGGAATACAGGATTGCACCCAGCAGGGCAGAGTTTGTTGCGTTGGTGTACAGAAAGCTTAGCTTATGCCGGGTACACACTACACAAGAATCAAGACAATTTGGGCCCCGATTCCCCCCCTCCCAAATATCGTCAGCAAAGCCGTGATTTGATTTGATGGTTCTAAAGATTGTCTTTCCAGATATTCCTGTGGTGTGAGGTTTGTTAAGAGTGTTTTTTACGTCCCCGATCGGCTTGATCGGGGATCCTGGTCGCACCGATTTCAAAACGGATATCAGACATATCCTGCTGTGTGTGGGGAACCCAAAGCACAGCCGATGACACAGTCACGTGAGAAAGAATGATAGCCAATTGAGAACCAAGCTGACTGAAGAAGGAAGGATAACCACCGCCGTCATGGCAAAACATCGCTAATTCTTCCTGCCCATCGTCCACCATGTTTGTTTACATTAAACTCACATTCGATCGCAAGAGATTTTACGAGATTTCTGTTTTTTTAGTCGGGACTCTTGTTGTTCATGAATGGAATCTGTTAGTGTGTGGTGTGCTGTTTTGGCCAAATCGTTGCTGTCCACACACTATAGGAACAAAACTGCTAAATTTAACACATAACGTGTTATGTGTGGGCTCTCTCACATTTTCAAAATCTGTTAAGATTTGAAAACTCTTTTAGTGTTGGCCAGCCTTTAGTGTTATCTAAAAGATATTCAGTGTCATGACTGAATATTTAGATGATTTCCACAATGTGGATGAGGTCTTTGAATTTGATGGCCGCCTGTATTTATTTGAGCCAGAGTATACGGATATTCACATTTCACAACGAGACTTCTTGAGCGAGACTTGGACACAATAACAAACAGAACGCATTAAGCGAAATGGTAGAAAAGGTTTAATTTCTCTGAAGGGTCCTTTCCATAATGTTGTCAGACACTTCTAATAACAATCTGAGCCTGTCAGTGGAAAAGACAAGCACTTTTAGTGAAAGTAACATTACATTGACGCTGCTCACTTGCCCTCGCAGCTCGTTCCGTAGCTGCCGTCTGCAGCGCTCTCCCTCAGTACTGGACCAATTTCACAAATTGTTGTCCCCATTAGTCATTTAGACACAAAACATGGGAAACATGCTGGATATACTGACATTACAACCAAACACTTCTTCACTTCCCCAGAGTGAACAAGTGATGAGCGGTTCCTGACAACGCTGCAAGCAACACTTCTGGGGGCCGAGAAATGGGCTCTAAAGGGCCATTTCCTGAATGGGCACTGCACTAGTCTTACAAATTAAGAGTGGGAGATTAAATCAGTTTTCATCACTGGGAACCTTTTGTAACCTGCTCCAGCTCAATACTATCATGCCTTGTTCTTTCATTCAGCAAAAAAGTGAAAAATACCGAAGTTACCCTTTAATACAGGGAGATGTTATTAGTCTTCATCTATAGATCATTTTAGACTTTTTTCAGAATTTCCCTTTACTGTATCTGGGGCATACGATGATATCTCTGTCACACGACATCTCTAAATCTCAGAAGTCACTTTTTGAATCTGCAATCCCTCAATCTTATAAGCTAGTTTTATGCAAACAAATGGACAACACATGCACTATAATAAAACATGAGAGTCATTTTCAACGGATTTTAACCCCTCTTGCCACGATTAGCTGAATCTTCTTAATTAAATTGAATTACATTCTCCATATTTTTGCCGGATGACAATATTCTCAAATAGCATGCAGGCTGAATGTACATCAAATGATTTTTTAAGTTTTCAGTGCAAATCGAGTGAATGTTGTGCATGCTAGTTCTGAACACAACGGACACTCCCAGTTTCTGTAGAAACTGACAAGACAAACCACAGTTATAAAACACATACTGTATCATCATGCTTGTGGTGACACACATTCAAAGAAGCACATAAGAAAGAAGCTGATTTGATTCTTTTAGTGGAAAACATAAACCGACATGTGAAAACATTCATACGATAGCAATCCGTGTAGCGCTGGCAATGAAGCCTGGACATACTGTACGACAGCAGCTGCTTCTCTGGCTGGACAATCACTACTTTGTCCAGAGGAAATGTAATAAAAGTACAAATGAAGAACCACTGCCACCATCTACATCTCACAACTCTGATTGTCCTAAGGTTGCAGCTTTAACAGAACCAATAGATATTTCATATTTCCAGGAGGGTGAATAAAAAAAGGATGACAAATCGTAGTCCTTTTGGTTTGATTTGCGCTGAGGCTAGCCACATACTAGGGGTGAGATTCACCAGAGGCCCCGCGATACCATATTATCACGATTAAATTAACTTAAATCACGATACATCTCATCTTATTGCAATCTTAATCCACGATACATCTTATTTTATTGCGATCTTAAGCCACAATACATCTCATCTTGTTGCAATCTTAAGTCACAATACTTTTTAGTTCCTCCAACACCACTAGAATGGAGAGAAACACTTGGTGTGCCTTCGTTCTGTCCACATAAGACGTGAACATGGCTGTTATGTGCCAACTAGATGAGATGAGATTCATGTGAATGCTGCTATAGAGGGGGAACCACCAGATATTTAATGCTGTTTGTTGAGAATGAGAGGACACACAGTCAGAATACTCAACATTCCTAACTAACCGTGTTCAACTATCAACAGCACTTCAGCCATGGTAACATGACAGCTTCTTGGTCTCTTGAAACAAGGCCTATTTGCTGTAACTATATTACAGAACACTCCATGGCAGCTATCTGCAATGTACCATCCAAATGACCACTAAAGAATTGTAACTTGAATAAGAATGCATGGTTGCTCTATTTGGTAACTTACACAGGGATTAATAATAAATAAAACAGTGAAAGATGGTGACACAAACAGAGAAATAATTAGTCCATCTGATATTTCATTTAAAGTTGTGTGACACACACTGATATTAAAGCTGTTAAACCGTTAAACATAAAAATGTTAGCAGTTAACATTAAAATGTGGAGCCTCCATGTCTCCATTAACAACGGCAATAGATGTCTTCTTAATAATTGATGGTGTGGTGACAACTGAAGCAGCTTAATATGTTATAGTTGGCATGACAACTGATGAGAAATGAACGTCAGACAGAGGGGGAGGAGGGAAGCGGGGAACGGTCATTTTTGTCTTTTTCTGCTGAGCCCAACTGACCAAGGAATATGTACCAATTTACTGCAAATAAGGTGGGTAAGTATAAAAGAAGACATACACACTAAATGGCAACCAATGCAGAAACAAGGTTCTTTACACGATATCCAGAGCATTAATATGTATATATGTAAAGATATAGAAGAGCAGTTACAGCTAATAACGCCGTCCCGACCGATGGCGCTATCACGGAAGCGTAGCACCCACCCTCCAGTTCCCCTCAGGTTGACACTGTTAGCTTTGTCATCAGTGTTGCTGTTGAGTTCACTGTTAGCACCGTTAGCTTCGCGTCGCCATGTTGAGAGCTGTGCGGAGGCAATAAAAATGCTCCCAATCTCGCATTTATCACCTTTAAGTTACAGTAGTTGACTAGAATTATTGCATATTAGAGATGAAAACAGCCGAATGAAGACTAATCTTCAAATAAATCCCTGACAGTTTGCTTGTGATTGTAACAGTTACACATAATATATCAACTGTGTAGGGTTGCAAAGGGCTGGAGCCATAAAAAATAAATCTTCCTTCACCTTCTGTTATTGAGTTAATGATATGTCTTGTATTCTTTAATTGTGTGTATCTACAGCCCATGGAGTAATAATCAAACTCTCAATATACCACATAATCATAACAACATCGGGGCACGACAGGTTAGATAGAAGAGAAGAACAGAGCGATGAGGGACTTGGGGATGCGAGAAAGTGTTTGAAAAGAGAGATGTTTGGTGAGTTTGTATTTCTGAAACACCTACTGAGATTAGATAGTCACATTTTGGAACAAAAACCGAGGGACGTGTCGAAAAACAAAAAAAGAGAAATAAAAGAGGTTACATGCTGTGAACGACGGAGGGAGGGAGGAAACAACAAGTGAGGAGAGGAGAGAGAGAAGGCATGCTGGGACAAGCAGAAAGAGAGAGAGAGAGAGAGAGAGAGAGAGAGAGAGAGAGAGAGAGAGAGAGAGAGAGAGAGAGAGATGGAGAGGGAAGGCTTTAAAACAGAAGTGATGGCATGCTGTGATAAGCACGGGTTTAAAAGCTTGTCAAGATGTGACTCTCCTGCTACAGTACACTATATATTACTGTTGTCTCTCTGAGTTCCAGACAAATAGAGAATTAAAAACTCCAATCCAGCCCCAGCAGGGTGTCAGGCACCCAGAGCAGGAGTCAAACACACTGTCATTCTTTATCATTTTAACACGTGTACAGTATAAAGACACTAGCTTTTCCCTTTCTGTTCTCCTCCCTGCTCCATTCAGTGTTCATTTTGTCACCTTTTTCTACATTTAGTCTTAGTCTTAAAACAAAAAATGCTCATTAGTTTTAGTCACATTTTAGTCATTTTTATCCTCCATAGTTTTAGACGATAACTCAAAACGTTTTAGTTTTCCCTCTTAATTCATTTTGTCAGCAATTTTTTTTTGTTTAATCTTAATCCTGTTTAGTCATCAGAATATATTGAACATTTCTGTAATTTTAGTCAAATTTATTTCACATACAATTTGATCTTATCATTATCTGATGAAAAACACGGGTTGAATGATGAAGAATGCAGCTTTGGACTTAGTTTGAGTGCTCCTGACTGCGCTCAATAATGATGCGCGGTTCAGCCACCGGTCCGTCATGAGAGCCCATCCACCCACCCAACATGTAAAATATGGGTTACTCAACCACCCGATACGACCCGCAAACAGACAACTTTATGCTTTATAGTAGCACATTTGTCAGGACTGAGGTGTGAGACAAGGAGGACAGAGACGGACTGAGCGCCGCTCACACAGTGCGTTGTGTGTGTGTGTGTTTGAGACAGAGAGAGGGGAAGAGAAGGTGCAATGTGACAAAAATAAAGAGAGATTTTGGTAAAGTTTTTATCTTTTTAAACTATATTTTAGTCTCGTCTTTTTTCGTCAATGATATTGCATGTTTGATATCGTTACCGTTATGTGTTTAATGCCGGCAGTGCCGTCTTGTCATCGTCTCGTCTTAGTCGTGGGAAAAAAATGTTGTTGACGAACATATTAACGAAATGAACACTGGCTCCGTTGCTATGTCTTGTAAGTCTTTCCTGGCTTTTACTTTCATCTCACAAGTGGTCAGTGACACAGACAAGAGCAGTGAAGAAGTCTCTCTCTCTCTCTCTCTCTCTCACACGAACGATCAAAGCATTCTCTCTTCTGCTGTAAAAAATCATCGTATCATATCATCAAAGTTGGAGCAGCGCTACTTCAGAAGTCACCACATCTTTTTTTTTCATCGATAAAGCTGCAGATTATTTTCTACAGTAATCGATGATCTATGAAATTATCTAGAAAATACTGAAAAATACCCATCTCAAAGTCCTAAAGCACCACATGATGTCTTTGAATGTCTTGTTTTGTCCGACTGACAGCCAAAAAGCCAAAGATATTGAGATCAGTATCACAAAAGACAAAGATATTGAGATCAGTATCACAAAAGACAAAGAAAAGCAGCAAATTCTCACAACTGAGAATGTAGAAGAAGAGAAAATTTGAAATTTTTGCTTGGAAATTGACTTTAACAATTTAATAATTATAAAATTGTTGCAGATACGTTTTCTGTCGATTGGCTTATCGATTATTCAGCTAATTAATCGTTTCACTTGTAAATTTTTTTCCACCTCATTAAGGCGATGCAACCATATAATACAGTTTTCATCATTATATTGTTCCCTGCACACAACCTGTTGCTTGTTAGAGTCTTAATGCAAATATTTGTACATATTTCTTATATTCTCATTTTTAATTTTAGTACTTACCTATATTTCTTTACATATATTGTGTTTATATTGTAGTATTACTTACATAATTTACATGTTATGTACTCCTTCATTTCTATTTTATTACATTTCTTTATGTCTATACAAAAGCAACTGTAATGCCCCAATATCCCCCCAAGGATCAATAAAGTATTTCAGATTTTGATTAGTATTAACAGGTCAAAAAGACAACAGATAAAGATCTAGGCCGTATGTGAAAAACACAAACATTGGAGGACACGTAGAAATCATGAAAAAGAGATAGAAACAAAAAGGAGACAATCGCATAAGAGATAGAAACCTTCCAAGAAACGTAGCAATCATAGAACGGAATAAATGAGGTCCACCTGAAAGGTTAGCAGTTTGCACACACTCAGGTCCACATTGCAGACTCCCACGCAATGCGTGTTACCGTCAGCGGCGTTAAGAATCAGCACACATTCAGAACATTTCAAAAGAAATCCCAACCTGCCCTCACTCCTATGAAAAATGGAGGAATTAATGAGGAGTAAGTGAAAGATGTAGAGTGAAGGTTTGTTACCTGCTCTGCGGCGGAGTCCAGAGGCCTTACTGACACATCGGTACTCCGCTGCCTGCCTGCCTGATCCTGTTGAAGACACACACACACACACACACACACACATGAACAGATACACATGGTTGACTGATATCTGCCAGTATGTTCCATGATTTTGATTACTTTTTTTTTGTTTAACCCTAACAACTAAATTGAACCTTAATTCGTATTCTAAAATCCTCTTGTTCCACATTATTGTATTCTTTATTGTATCCCTCACAAGAATACAAAAAACACTGGTACCACAACACACACACACACACACACACACACACACACACACGGATGCTTACTTTAATTAGGGTATACTAAGATCTTGAGCAGAATTCTGAGAGGTGGGAACTAAAATATTCAGAGTGTGCAAGATGGCACGGAGCTTTTAGCCAACGCCCTCGACTCTAAATATTTCATCATGACCTCTTTTTGAGTTTCTCCTGGAAAATCCTTGTATGTCCAATTAGTCCCAACTGGATGTTTTTACATTTACAATGTTGAATTAAATCTACTCTATTTAAATAGTTGCAGTGGTTGCACCATTGCCTTTAGATTGTGTTTACATTGCTTGGATCTGAAGGGTCACATTCAACAGAGCTTGAGCTGAAAACGGCAGCTTAACTGGATGAAAAAACTTCCATGATGAAACTTTGTACATGTAATGAAAACGTATGTGTCCTTCGAGCCATAATCCAAGGTGACCATGCACACAGAAGGTCAATCTAGTAATGTATTAACAAGAGTAACAGGGATGGTACAAGACACCAGCTACCTAATGTTGCAGGGTGACTGGTGAGTACAGAGACCTGGTTCTTCCACAAACAACGCAACAAACAAACTAACAAACAAGCACTAATGATCAAACAGGCAACAACAGCTGTCAGTGTGTCAGTGTGCTGACTTGACTATGACTTGCCCCAAACTGCATGTGATTATCATAAAGTGGGCATGTCTGTAAAGGGGAGACTCGTGGGTACCCAGAGAACCCATTTACATTCACATATCTGGAGGTCAGAGGTCAAGGGACCCCTTTGAAAATGGCCGAGCCAGTTTTTCCTCGCCAAAATTTAGCGCAAGTTTGTGGCGTTATTTTGGGGTTGGTACCAATGGATTCCTTAGGTTTTCTAGTTTCATAGGATACCAGTATCTTCACTCTAGCGGAAGTTTGGAGCGTTATTTAGCCTCCTTCACGACAAGTGAGTATGACATGGTTGGTACTAATGGTAACTTAAAACTGAGCCCGCTACAACCTAAAAATCTCAAGTTGTAATAATGCATTAAAGAAAAAAAAACAATAAAACAAATTTGTTCATATCGCGTTAACTTTTGCGGTCCTATTCTTACTGCAATACTCAGCATATCGCAAAATATTTAAAATAGCAATGAGATTGTATCGTGACTAAAGTATCCCAATAACATGGTAATGTGGGGCCTCTAGTGATTCCACACCCCTACTTTATACCCTATGACATCACAAGTTTGAGTTTTAGCACTCGGTTGTAGGGATGTTAATAATTAACTGTTTAACCGTTAACCGACATTAAGCATTTTAACCGATCAACGCTATCGGTTAAAAACGGTTAAAAGAAATGTTAATAATTAATTAAAAAGCTGAGAAAAACTCGTCACTTGAAGGGGAAAAGCTGGTCCACCTTAAAAGCCCACCTTAAGAGCCCACCTTAAGAGGCAGAGCCAGCGTTACAGATACAGGAAGTTGGCTCCCGTCTATAGCTCGCTTGAGCGGAAGAGATGTAGCCTCGTAGCATTTATTCACCGACACGGAGCCACCGGCAACGCTAGCAGCTGCTAATGTAGCACAAACACACACTCTGTTTCTCGGACAATCGCTATCATTAATCCGGGCAGACAGAGTGTCGTTACACCGGGCAGACACACAGCGGACAACTTGCTAAACTAAACTAAATGTGCGGTGGAGACTTTTACTGGGAAAGTGGCTGCCTGCTAAATTAACGCTCCCGGACGGTGAACTGGAGACAGTGAACGCAGCATACGCTCCCATACGGTGAACTGGGGACTCAGTTGTCTGTTGTGCTCGTACACTGCAGCTGGTGCGAGGCACGAACCTTGTTGGTTAACGGTTAATAATCGGTTAACGAGGGTTGGTTATTGGTTAAGAGCATTTTTAAAAATTAGCATCCCTACTCGGTTGTTCATCCATCCATCCATCCATCTGCAACCGCTTATCCCGTTAGGGGTCGCGGGGGGGGGCTGGAGCCGATCCCAGCTGACATTGGGCGGTTTCATGTTTACTCTATTTTTTGGACTGTCTTAGACCATAGGAATAACATGTATGAGTTTTGAAAATGGGCGTAGTTCCCCTTTAAGCCACCGATAAGCCGCTGAAATACATTATGTGAAGCTTGCCAAATCAATCAATGTGTGAAATGATTGGAACTGCTGCGCTGAGACAAGTTCTTCATCTGACAAAACACAAGACATCACATCACACACTCACTGAACCTGTCACGTAATTAAATGCAGATGCATTAAAACTTAATGAAGCATCGGATAGATCCATTAAGCATGCTGAACTTAATGACTTAGAGGCAATCTGTGTAATCAGAATCTAATACGTACAGAGAGCTCTCTGCCACACACACCAAATAGACATATAATATAACTAGACAGTTATTAATAGCATTGAAATACAGTGTCTTCTACATGAAGAAATCACAGTTCCTAACCTGCTCCTTGGTGTTAATATGCACCTATTGAAAGTCACTGGTGTGTGGGATGGATTCATTACACCCCGTGTTCAAATTAATGACTAAAAAAGGAGTCTCTGATATAGTGGAGAGAGCTATCTGTCTTTCTTTAAAATGACACCCTCACACACACACACACACATACACACACATCGTCACTGGCACTGTTGCTTTGTAACAATTTCTCACAGTGAAGGTGATTTTTAAATCCCACAGATTAGTGTGATGTTATAAATTAAGTTTTAACAAGGTAAAATATATTTTTATAGCAACTTTATGGATCTTCTTCAAACAAGAAACTGCAGAACAGAAGCAAAACAAAGGATTTCTAAAACTTATTCAATGTCCAACTAATTTACAAAAACTTTTGAGAGTGCTGTGAAATGATAATTTCTTTTGGATATATATATGTGGACCCTGTCTTTTATATATGTTTAATTCCTCAAGACTTGATTGAAGCAGCACCTGCATACCGCAAGTTCTATTTGATGTAAAATGTATTTAAGAAATGAGAAGAAGGCTCCCGCTTCTTGTGTTATGATGGGATTAAAGTTGATGGAAATGTGTCCAAAAGCTCACTTTCCATCTCATAAAGTTTTGTCTTACACAGTTCATGCTTGTAAAATTATGAATTGTAAGATCTGCCCTTAAAAACTCTCTTCTGGCCCGCCGCGTCAAGGAGAGAGTGTTTTTATCACCTGGGTGACGGAGGCTGACAGGTGTAAGCAGCGGGCATCAAACACACACCTTTCTGAACAAAACAAGCTCATGTGTTAACTCACTGCAGCGTCAAATACACACAGAGCCTCGCACACACACACACACACACACAGCATTGCCACTAGCTACTCCTTCTGACAGGTAACTTGGGTTTTTGGTAAAGACAGACATTATGTAACGTTGGTCTTACATCAACTACACATCCCAAACAATCTACACTTGAGACTGTTTTATTCATTTGTATCCAAGGTGTGACTGGCAAGGGGTAGATGTGGCACCAGACTGATGCATTTAACTTTAAGATGTACAACATTTTCTTCCGGGGGAGTTTTGTTATTGTTTTGGTGTTTTGGTGTTTCACATTTTCCCATAATAATGTCTTTAAAGAAATGATCAATGACAAATCTGCAAAGGTCTTTATGCCTTTTTTTTTTATTCTGCATGTAGTGATTCACTTCCTTATCCTTATTCACTATTAGGTATTTATGAGGAAGAATCCAGACCTTCTTCCAATGGCCTATATAACTGATTCCAATATGCCATGACATCTGGAATAGAGACAACATATCTTTGAAATAGGGCAGCTATGGCTCTATTATTATTTTGGAGATGTGGTGAGAAACATATTGTTCCTCCTGGGGAGTCAGCTGGGTTGGGCTTATATACTTTCTTATTAAGCAGTTAAACAACGACTTACAAGATGTCTAATAAACAATCACTGCAGTCTCTCCATGGGGATGAACTTCATGTGTGCGTCTGCGTCACTAGAAGCCTGTCAGTCCAACGAGCGGTGACGCAGAGCCCAGTACGTCATGGTACGTGTCCATAGGATCCGTCCTTTCCTAGCTTCCCATTCATTGTCTTTGTAAGCAGCCATGCAATGCATTCTGGTAGCGTGGCGGCGCGATTTGAGAGACGGAGCGTTACAACGACCGTTCCTCATTTGCATAAAGTTGAAGTCTAGTCTATTTTATGCAAATCACGGGTGTCCGAAGCGACTCGCCACCTCTCGAAACTCCCGAGAATCTTTTAAAATAAACGTTGTCGATTCAAAATAAAGACAGATTCATCAACTGCATGGCTTGTTTCTCGCCTCGGATGTGTTCGGAAACACATTTCGGTGAACTATTTTCGTGAAATAAGAGAAGAAAGTTTCCAAACGAGCCGCCATATTGTTTCTGGTTTGAAAGTTGGTAGCAGCAGCCCACGGAGGGAAAGCGTTCGTCCAATCAGGTGCGGAGTGCCTAACCCTAACCCTAGTCAACCTGCTGTCAATTTTGTATACTTGTAATTTAAGAAAGCCCAGGAAAGGTTATCCTCCCTTGGAGCGTCATTTTATGTTCAGTATTTTGGCCAATCACAGACAAGCATGAAAAAAATGAAATGCATTGAGTTGATAGGAGAGGTCCTGCCCTAAGGGAGGACCGAGGGTGCTTGTCTTCCTCTACCCCCCACGATGCCACAACCAATTCACACACACATGCTGCCCTTTCCTCTCTGCCCTGCAGGCGTCACTGTTGAGGCATTTTAATTAGAATCTAAATAATGGATTTTTTCCAAAGAAGAGAGAAAAATATTTTATAATTGATACTGAGATTTGGTAATGAATTATTTCAGCTAATTACTCTTTTTAATATTTTGATCTCCCTCTTGCCTCTCAAAAAATTGAGGAGGAGCAACCTCCTCCGCCTCTATGGACCAGCCTCCACGGACCAGCCTCCACGGACCAGCCTCCACTGCATCAGACAGCTCTTTCCGACGGGGAACTGAACTGAAAATGAAACTTATCTATGCTCTCTTCAAAGCAGCCAGACTCTCTTGACCAAAACAGTATGGATAAGTTTCACTTTCAGTTCAGTTCCCCGTCGGAAATATTCTAAATATAGCGTACACTTAAACTTCTATAGTTTTTTTAGGTGGGCCTTTCTTTTAGGTGGCTAAAATACGTTTTGCTGCCGGCCCCGTCCACAGCAGTACATTGCTTTTGTTCCACGCGGTAACTCCTGTCTGTATCTCCAAACTGGGGACGTGCCGACCGCCATCTACTGTAGTTATACACTGACTATGGATGAGTACCTCATACAACCCCACTGAGAAACATCCGAATTATCCCTTTTAGCAAAAACAAAAGCACACCAAAAATTGCTAAAAATTCAAGCTTTCCCTAAACAATCAGTATTTTTGGACACGAAAAAGTGCAAACAGATGTGTAATTATCTGTGTCTGGCCAGATTTACATTATGTTTAGCATGCTAACATTTAATCAAGTTTTTGAGGTATCTTCATGAACTCAAGTGTTGGAACATCTGGAGATTTTGATTCACTGATGGTACTAGAAAAAAGTCAGAGATCACCAAAATCAATTGGATTTGTCCTCAGAACTACAGAGACTCTGTTTCGTGACGTCCCAATGTGGACCAACGGACCAACGGACCAAACAGAAGCACCATTCCTAGAGACCGGTCGCTGTTCTGGCTTCAAATATACGGACATTTCTCAACTTCTCCTAATGCCCATAAGGAAGTGGAAAACATTGTAAAAACTCTCAGGATGGCAAATTGAGACATCCAAGGTACGGGTCCCACATCCTCCTCACCCACCAGCATAAAAACTAGCACAGACCAACAAGGTAATGATTACTACACACTACACACACACTAAGTCATCACACTGAAATATCTTGTGACAAGTACAAAACTAGAACTTCATCTTTACCTGTCTCTTGTCACTCCTCCTGTGTCTCTCATCCAATAAGATTCTGTTGTCATGGAGATCAGACTCGTCCCCAAGCAGGATCTCTTGAAGCTCCGCCCACTGAAAGGCGCAGTCCGCCAGCTGCCGCCTCTGCTGCTGCAAACAGCAAATAGTACTGATAATACTCATAATAATAGAAAACAGTCAAGCCAACATCATTTACATGAACAGGAACTACAATTTAAATACTTTTTGCAAGTATTTGGTATCATTCTGTTTTTTTGTTTACTTGATAGAAACATATACATTTTCTATTGACTACGTTTACACAATATTCCACTATTATTCAGAATATGACAATATTCTGAATTTGATACGGGTCATGTAAACAGCATATCCCGTTTGGATATTCTGAATTAGGCCTTATTCTGACTGGAGCATTTCCTGATTAATACATGTGGGATATGCTGATATTATTCAGGGTTTAGGAGCAAACTTTGGACATGTATACAGCACATTCAGAATATGCGTCTCAAATGTTTTTTTTACATCAGTTTGCGACTCACAGCCTCTTGCCTGTTAACGGCTAGCTCTGTGCGTTGTACACAGACCAACTAGCCGACAGTTTGCAGAGATGCATGCCCAAAAGAAAAGCCCACATTTCTGGTCGGAAGGAGAAACACACCTACTTTAAAACATTAAGAAAGAAAGACTTGGATAGGTAGTTGAAGGAATGGAAGAGGGAGGCTGTGTTCTCACGGTCGAAAAAGTCCGCCACCATTATGTTAATCGGAGTATGCACGGCTGCATAAATGGGAATATTAGTGGAATATTCATTTTCATTAGCCGTGTAGGAATATTGTCTTTTTCGGAATAAGGGCAGAATTAGAAATGCTTGTTAACAGCGACACCTGTGGCCATTAAGTCAACGAAAGTCAGCGTCCTGTTGCTCGCGCTTGTGCTCGCTCCACATAGACATGAAGGAGCATCGCTCAAAACAGTGAGGCGACACACGTCAGCTAAAAGCACAATATCACTCTATATTTCAGCTGCTTTCCTGCCTCAGCCTCCCGACCGCGGCCGGAGGGAACAGGGGAGACACCGGAGTTTTGGTCGGAGACGATAACGTTTCTCTCTGCGGAGCCCCGTCACTTCACAAGACACGGGAAACCTCTGTTGGTCTGGAGGAGCTGCAGCAGTTATTTCTGTTAAAACGTCCACTTTCTCACTAGATATTCTCAGAGCTAAACTAACTCTCCTGCAGTGTGGAGTGAGGTGGAGCGGGAGAGGGAGAACGAGCGCGGTGTGTGAGTGAAGGCAGACAGAGGAGCAGAGCTACGGTCTCCCCCGCGTCCTCCGACCGCGGCCAACACTGTTTCACAGACGGGCTTCACTAGATACAACTTTGCGGTTTTGTTGCCTCCGTGTAGTTTGTGTTGGAGTGTCGTCTGAACAGCGTGGCCACACGTGAGCGCGCATGGAACACCGGCCCGCAATGATTTATATGTGTAAGAAGTTACAAACAGTCCCTTTAACAAGTACAACCTGCAGTAAAACTACAGCTGTCAGATCATCAACATAACACAAAGTTGCAGTTTATTGTGGGTTTCATGATATACAAATGAAAGTGTCTGAGGTTGAAGGCGTTGCGAGAGCAGTCAGAGTGGGCAGAGTGAGGATGTGACTCAGCAGGTGGAAGGTGACACTGAAGATATAATGATAAAAGCTGGTGGAAATGAACTAATCTTCTCTTCATCTGAAATGTTTGATTTCCTGCTTACTCACCTATAAATTCTGAGTAAATACAGAGGAAAAATGTGAATAAGCAGCACTTACGTCCTCTAACTTTTGCCTCTGCTCATGTTGCTGTTGGATCCTCTTCTGTCTGTCGGCCAGTAGCTGCTGCTTGTATCGTTCCTGCTCCGCCAGCTGCTGCCGGTGCTGCTGCAACGCCTGGACAGGAGTTATTATATGATCATAGTTCAAAAACTATTAAGAAAATGATTTTCAAACTCTCAAAGTCTTTGATTTAAAGGTTAAATATATGAAGTTGACTCGGCTCTGTACTAGTAAAGCCAGAAGTGAATTATGTTTGACTTTATCCAGGGTCAAATGGCTGCTGTTCCAACCGTGATATGAGGCAGTTACGCCTAAAACTTTAACAAGACTAGAGGTAAATGCTGAGTGTGAAATGGGATTAGAGCTCAGAGTGGACATTTCGGTAGTCACTCTACTGTTCTAACTAATAGGATGACTTTTCCCATTTGAGTTGAGTTGATTAGTAAATTTCTTGCGTGATAAAGAGCTAAACTAAATGAATTAAATTAATGAACCTGAACCCGCTGTACTGAAAGCACACCTGTAACTACTACTACTGTATTATTCCATTACTACTAGGGGTGGGAAAAAAAGTAATCGATTCACTTATGTATCGCAATTGTTATTTTTACGATCTTTAAATAATTTTTTGAATGCCAGAGTCGAAATATTTGCTTCATTTGAGTATATGCAGAGGTAGAAGGAAGTTACCGCTTTTATTGTTGTAGTCTGAGTAACGCGACGTCATATCTGTTCCGTATCCGTCATACATACATGTAAGTGAATCCATTTATTTTCCCACCCCTAATCACTACAATACAAATGAATGTGTAAAAGGTTGCATATGAACTGGACACCTACCTGTTGTCTTTGTTGACCACCACCTCCCCCGTGGCCTCCCTCTCTGCCCCCGTCACGATCCTCCGTCTGTAAGCGAAGAAACTCCCGTCTCAGCGTCCATTCACCGGGAACGTTCACTATGGAGCTGGAAGAGGAGGAGAGGGAGGAAAACAGTGTTAACAGAGACTGTTATGTACTGAAATACACTCGAGGATGCAGAGAAAAATACCAAATGGCTGTTAATTCACCAATGAGATGGTCATGGGCAGAGTTACACACATACACACACTTAAAGCTCATCCTAGGAGAAAGTGCTCAGTTCCTAGTGCCATCTGCTGTTTGACATCCAGGGACGGCAGCAGAGAAGCAAACACACACACACATGCCCCGTAGTGACTCATTCGCTCTGTATGTGAGCAGCACTTAAGCAGAGGGAGAGTTCATAATGACACAAGTGTTAATCTACCGATAAGCACTGATAATGATAGTGATGATACATTTTCAACAACTCTTTGAGACATTGGTTGCGTGTTTATCCAGATTCATTATGTATGCTTGATACCACATCCTCTCTGCATGTTGAAATCTGTGGTTCTAAATGATTACTCCGTCTTTCATCATACACCCTGTGGTCAATTTCTTCATGCCAAATGTGAAAAGGCTTTTACCTGGGTTCTCCTTCCTCCTCCGTCACCTCGTCGTCCTCTTCTTCGCTGCCACTGTACTCATACTCTGGACCCTCTGAGAGAGAGAAATCAGGTCATTAAAACCAAAAACTCCAATATGTCCTTCCAAGGATCATTGGATTATTGAGATAGCTATTAGAGCTGAAACGATTAGTCGCTACAAAGAAAATGACTTGGCAACTATTAGGATAATCGCAATCAAAATATCAGAGTGGATCTAAATATGTGAACATGTAACAGTAGGCATCCAAAACACACCAGCTGCACTATTATGGAATGTGTCCCACTTCACTCTGGTGTCCATCTTAACACCAGCTGCATGTCTGAAATCATCTGGCAAAAACTTTCAGAAACATTCACGAGACTCGCTGCTCGACGACCGATCCTAACCTTAACTATTCCAGGTCCGTGCCTAACATTAACCATCTCGCGAGAGTTTCCCAACTCGTGGGTTCCCTTCTTGACACGACCTGTCTTAAGTTAGGTTTATGCTAGCCATAGTGTCCCTGGGGCAAAGGTGCGGGCACCAAAAAAATGACATCATCACGTATTGTGTATAAAGTTGTCGCAGCACTTGGTCGTGCACCTTCGAATTTTTATGCACGCGCAGGGCTTTTCAGACATGACTGCCACAAATACACATGAAAGCAAATCATTTAAAGTAGACACCATCTTGTGATGGGATCACACCAGCCGCAATGCCAAAACATAAAGTGGGGGGCCCGTTCCCCACTTCCTACCCCCCTTATGCCGGCACACTTGCTTGCACACCGTCTTCGAACTTCATCCTCAGTCTCAAACTTCAGGCCAGGGGCGTATAGTGTGCGTGTTCTGGGGGAGTGTCTTTGGAGGGAGGCCTGAAGGGACGGACTGTCAGTGTTGCTGACTTGGTGACTTCCTCACTAGATTCAGGGACTTTTGTAGCTCGTGCTGCTTACTTACTTACTTTCATTGTAAAAGAGTTGGCAACACTGGGCTGGGTTCTTCAGTTGAATCTTTTTTTAAATCTAGCGTACTCTTGCTGGTTTCTCAAAGTTACCGACCCTATCTTTAATATGTCTCAGGATTTTGAAAAAATTGTTTTTAAATGATTTAAAAGTAGGAGATCTTAGAAATCTACATTTGAGTAAATATTTTTTAATCAAATTGTTTACAGGATAGTAAACCTTTCAACCTTTGTTTCATTATAATTCATTTGTTCTTCCAAATATTTGAGTCCTTTCTTTACAGGGATTGTATAAAGGCGATAAAGCATGTCCTTGAATATTTTATATGAGTTCTTGCTTCTTTACAGAATATTTTGTTTTTACGCCCCTCGGCCGTTTCGGAGAATACTGCAACGAACAACACGTTGAGCATAATAAAACAACTTTGTGCGTGCTCGTAGCTCGCGCGACATTTGTGGAGTCCCGCTTCACGGTGCCTCACGCCAGTATAAACAAGGCTTGAGCGTGAACCTAGCAGGTTCTCTACTGTAAAATGATGTGTTCAGTGTTTGTCAGAAGTTACGTATGGTCATGGGTGGTGCTTGGAGTGAAAGCCTCTGATGTGTTTGCACTGGTGTGGGGTATTCTCTGGCTTTCTGAAGCAGCCACTGTTTCATTAAAAATTCCTCCCTGCCTGCCGTCTCGTTCCTTCATCGTCTAACTGCCAGTAGCAATTTAGTCATTATCAAAGCCACACAAAAGCATAGTGTGGGCAAACATGGGCAACAAGTAAGTAAGTCTTGTTTAGTGGAAGACATGTGGGACGGAGCTGTTACAGCATGGCTTCAAAACAGCACTGCTGAATCATCTCAATCCTGACCCAGTTCACATTCACAACAAAAGTCTTCTCTCCTTTACCATGGGATCCATAACACATGTGAATTAGCCTCTTTCCCTGCCCACACACATCACTGTTTTTACATTAGACCTAATGGTTTGGATTGTGGATTTGGAAATTGTCAAGTGTTTCTGAGAGTCTTTCTACACCAGAGTCAGTGCACAGGCCAGCACTATTCCAGGGGGCTTATTGTCCAAAGGCCAGGAAGATGGGCCAGCCAGCTTAGCATAACAACATTTGGCCAACATATGGTGTGAAAGCAGCTCGGGCTAACTTGAACATTTACTTGACGCGCCATATGTTGCCATTAACACGCGGAAAGGTGTGTTTATTCAAGCCAGAGAGAAAATTTTTAAAAAAGGAGGAAGACGAACAGATTCTGCTTTCGCGATGGACGGAGGAAGTCTCCGCTCTGCTGCTGTGATGTCATGTTTGGCTCACGGTGCGTCTTTCTGAGCCAAAGCCGCATGAGAGGAGAGCAGTTTGAGGGTTAATGCCTACTCTTGCTGCCTCTTTTTTTTTGGGAGTGATTCCTCTTCCAAAACATAGACAATCTTTGGCTGAACTACACTCTTGGGTATGCTGAAAATGACACTTCCTTTTTGCATCATGTTCTGTCATGAGCATTGATTTTTTTCTTTTTCTGCAGCAGGGACTTTTTCCCACATGCACCAGCATTTCATTACTCTGAAGGGGCACACACACACATACACAAACGTGGTCTTAAACACATTGCATGCACACACACACAGACACACAGACACACACACACACACACACACACACACACACACACACACACACAACATGCAGCATGCAGAAAGTCTACCAGTCATTAGTGTGTTTTTATAAGCTAACAGAAGATTAGAACCAGATGGCCGTTCTGTTTCCTCCTTCCTTCCCCTCTCAGCTTCTCTCTCTGCTCTGTTTCGGTGTGTCTCTCTCTCTCTCTCTCTCTCTCTCTCTCTGTGTTGTCTCTTTCTGTCTCTCTGCCCCGCCTGTCTTTCACTTTCCCAAATGAAGATGAATAAACCTAATGGAGAGGATTTGAATATTACCGTGAGAACAAAAGAGGAGCAACATGGTAAATATCTTCTTGTCCCCTCCCCTAACTCTTTTTCTCACAGTTTGACTGCCGTCACATGCAACTCATCCAGAGTAGAACTCATTTTGAGAACTGGACAGGGATAAAATTCTCCTACCCTCCCTCTCCATATTCCTAATGTGTTTCTTTGTCTCTAAGTCCCTCCCTCTTTCTCTTTTCTCCATTTCTGTGTCTGTAAAACATTTTCCCAACTGAATACTGTAGAGAAGGGAAGGAAAGGTCAGCCGTGTACAGCCTTTTGGCCCGGCGCAACATTCTCCCTCTTTTGCTCTCTCGCTCATTTTGTCTGGCCGTCTCGCTGTCGCCCTTCCTCTGTTTTCAACTCAATTGAAATATCTGACATAGCTGGTACAGTTCACATTGGCACAGGAGGGAAACCTGTTGTCCAACCAGTGGTAGTGTATGAACTGCATTTTTAGAGGTGTAATCGTACATCAGACCGGCAATACATCATCCAGAGTAGGCTCGCATGACCACGCCCCCTTTTGGGGGGAAAACAATCCCATATAGACAGTGACAGAGTAAACAGAAAAAGTTGAAACATGTCTCCAAACTTCTACTTTAAACAAACCAGTAATAGTAATGACACTATACTGAAGAGTTGCTGTGTAGTTGGTTGCACCAACAATAAATCCAATAATGCTGATCTCTGATTTGTTCCCCTGCCGTGTCCTAGAAAAGATGTAATAGAGGAGCTTTATGGTTCCAAGCTATAAATCAGACCGGTACATACCGGTACTTCGAAAAAAGTCAAGGCTGTGTCCCCTTTTGGGGGACAGGAAACCAAAGCTCCCATAGATGTCAATGCTATTTGACATATGTTTGGATTGTAATTTTGACAAGTTCATATGCATTCATCTCTTGTTAAACAAACAGTTGTTTTATACACATGTCTACTAATTATTTAACGTTGATCGCCGTCATGTCCCTTCAGTCTTCCCCAACACATTGGCCAGATATTGCTTATCCAGATATCTATATGTATTAGATTGAATCACGTTAGGCTAAGTGTTATCTGTAAATAACCCATGTGTTAATAGTCAACTGTTTGATCTATAGGCTGAGATTTAGTTGGAGACGACAGTCTGATGCTGCTATGACGTTAATGTATGACTGTATTACTGCAGCAGCCTCACACTCAAGCTAACGCTAGCTAGCCATGCTATCACTGTCACCAGCATCATTTAGCGTTTTACCACACTGACAGTGAATATTCACGTATCTTATGTGGCTCAGATGTCAGTGTGAAAGCCTCGGTTAACCCGCTACACCACAGCTTTTCATCATTTTCTCTCCTGTGACGGCGTGTTTCTTTCCCCCAAAAGGGAGCGCAGCCTCGGTGATGACGCCATGCTGGTCTGGTCAATATATCAGACCCACAATACCTCATCGCATGATTTCTAGAAAGAGACATTGCTGTTGAGTTTTTTCAAATATATTTTTGGGGCGCTTTGAGCACCACAAGCCGAATGCCGTCTAGTTCCATTATATTGGAGACATCTCTACGGCCGATATCTCCAACACTCGGCATCTCACACCAAAACTATCTACATTGATAAATAGCGCTACATGTTAGAGGGAAAATATGTATTTTTGATTTTGGGGTGAACTGTCCCTTTAATATTCATAACATTCATCCATTCGCTGTACCCGTTAGTCCGTCTAGCCATCCTTCCATCTCTCACTCCCTCATGTCTGTAGCCTATCTTATTGGTATATCCATTTCTCCTCACCTTTCTCTCTTTTCTTCCTGGTTCTATCCAGGTGATCTTTGAGCATAATGCGAACTTGTCTCTCATTAGCCAGATCTCTGATGAACGCGTGTCTCAGCAGGGCGTCAGTGGTGGGTCGATGTAGGTGGTTTTTGACCAGACAGCTATCGGCAAACGACAAGAACCGCTTCGACCTGTGAAAGACAGAAAGAGACAGCCAAAGAAAGGGAACAGAAAATGTTGGCATGAGCAGGCTGTAGCAGGTTCAGTTTTAGAGACAGAGTGAAGGTACGGGTATCACATGAAACAAATTCAAAGGATTCCCTTTTTAATTCTGAAAACAGAATTAAAAAAGGAATCCATTGGTACCAGCCATGTCATGTTAGCTAGGTCCTTTGACCTCTGACCTCCAGATATGTGAATGTAAATGGGTACTATGGGTACCCACGAGTCTCCCCTTTACAGAAATGCCCACTTTATGATAATCACATGCAGTTTTTGCATGCAGTATAAATGTGTTATTTTCGCCCATTCTAAAAATTGTGTATTTTAATAATTTTTTGCATACTGTTGGCCCAATTGTATTCATATGTGATGAGGTAATTTTAATGTATTGAGACAATTTTTTTAAACTTGATCTTACTGTATAAAATGACCTATGGTGACCTCTAGGATAATCACAGCCTCATGAAACTTTACAGCCACAAACTAGAGACCTAGAGCATTTAGAGGATGGATGGATCAGACTAGAGACCTAGAGCATTCAGAGGATGGATGGATCAAACTAGAGACCTAGAGCATTCAGAGGATGGATGGATCAGACTACAGACCTAGAGCATTCAGAGGATGGATGGCTTTCCTAGCTACATTGATAATAAAGGAGTTTCTGAGCAGTTTCTAGAACAGAAGTGCTCGCCATCCAATCACCAGAAAATACAATTCTTGTAGAAATCTCAAAATGTCAAAAGTTTTTGATCCCAAATCACAGCATGGCTTTTTCTCTGGTGTTCCTCAAGGTCTTGGTGTCTTAATGTGGTATTTTGGATGGATTATTGATCATTTTTTTATCAATTCTTGAGTGGAAATAGTCCCATTTTGGGCTTTTTTAGGGGGGTACAGAGGGTGTTTAGGGGGAGATAGCAGGTCAAAAGTAGATGTCACATAGAAGTGGTGTACATCATCTGAAAGCTGAGAACCTGGAGATTAATTTGAGATGTACCTCAGCACTGTGTGACAAGATGTTCTAGCCATAAATCAGAAAAATAAATAAGATAATTAATGATTTAAAATATGTCCCATAAGTTGTTGCAGCATTTTTTGGGTTGATACAATTTGTTACACAGATTTGGTGCTAAATTTAACCATTTTTTACCTATCGAGAATTGATAAAAAATCATCAAAAATCCCTCCAAATACCACATTAAGATACCAAGACCTTAGAAATAGAAACCAGAAAAAACAGAAAAAGTCATGCTGTGATTTGGTATCAAAGACTTTCGACATTTGGAGATTTCTGTCTGTAAAGGGGAGACTCGTGAGTACCCATAGAACCCATTTTCAGTCACATATCTGGAGGTCAGAGGTCAAGGGACTCCTTTAAAAATGGCCATGCCAGTTTTTCCTCGCCAAAATTTAGCCTCCTTCCTGACAAGCTAGCATGACAGCCTCTGAAAGGCGGTAGAGTTGGCCGAGGTGCCAGCAACCTCAAGGAGTGGACGATGTTAAACTCTTAAACATTTATCCATCATGATTGGTCCCTTTCAATTAAATAATCTCTTTATTAAGTGAATGTTTGCATGAAGAGGACCATAAAACCAAAAAAGTGCAATCCAAAGTCAGAGTGGTTAAGTCAGAACTCAGACAGAAACCAAAAAGTGGAGCAAAGTAAGATGATGTGTAAATCATATGTAGTCCAAATTAAACATGAAAAAAAGAGAACACGGAATGTCTCCAACAGCAAAATGGAACAGACCAATATAAAAAGCAGCACATTTATTATTCAAACATGCTTAAATCAATGACAGCCTCTTAAACATGCTGCAAAATGTAAACTCACCTAGAGAACGTGAGCTAGTAATCACTTGTTGGATATTTACCAAGGCAAATCCTGTCAAAAATGTTGAATTTTGCTCATGAAATATCTGCATACTGAAACACTGACAGACAAAAAATTGGAGAGGTGTGTTGTCCGTGCTCTGAACACACAGAAAACAGGGAAGGAATATGTGTTGCTGCTTAGTTTGTGGTGTGCTTGTCGCCTTGGGGAGGCCCTGAGGTAAAAGGACTAAAGCACTGTGTACCAGCAGACCGTTGGAGCTATTAAAAGCTGTCCTACCAACTAGTGTTCCTGATGACATTAATACTGAATGAAAGACAGCACGAGTTCAACCACCAGTTCAATGTGAAGAGCTTATCCATTATAAATGGAAGGAAAGGAGACAGGATGACAGGAGAGGAGGAGAAGAGAGGAGAGAGAAGGAGAAGGAGTGAGAGAGAGAGAGAGAGAGAGGGGTTAATAATAACAACTCTGATTGAGATTAAAAATGGCAGCAACAACATTGTGTCCATTCTAATAAAAGCCTATTTTAAGACCGGTTGTAAGATTTATCTTGTTGCCTGCTGAACATGCCTGGACATATGGAGGAGGCAACCTGCCAAAATCAAAAACAAATAAATAAATGGCTTGATAAATAAATAAATATGTCATTAAATGTAGCAAAAATAATATTACAAATAAATGTAGCCATTAATTAATTGATAAAATGTGACATAAATGGATATTTCTGTTTCAATTAGCTTCTTTATTTATTCACTCTTCTATTTAATTTTCTCTTTTATTTATTTATGTATTTATTTTTTTATACATTTTTAATTTTTTTATTTATTTTTGACTGTATTTTTAATTTATTCATTTATTTTTGCACTTATTTTTTATTTATTTATTTATGCATGATTTTCCCTTTGCATATCACTCCTTATTTATTTCCCCAAACATATTTATTGCTGTATTGTTTTCTTTATACATTTCTTGACATGTTTCTTTTTACATTTCTTTATGCATTTCTGCATAAGTGGGCTGTCACTCAACGTGTGTGACACATTTATTTATTTATAGAGTCATTTATTCATTATTTTTTATTTCAGCAAGTTGCGTCCTCCATATGGAAGATGCCAGTGACTTTGAGCTGTCAGTTTCTTCGTGGGAAGAAAGTGTTAGTGGGATATCTTTTGTCTGATTGTCTGTTGCATGAAACCCACAACAAAGCCCTGTTTTCAGAAGAGAAATCCTTAACACTGCCATCTACTTCCTGCTGGGTGTATATACAGTCGGTGTGTGTGAGTGTGTGTGTGTGTGTTTTCGCAGACTTACCATTTCTTTGATTTAAGTTTGGGTGGAGCGTTTCGGGGGATCAAAAACAGCGCTCTCATTGGATGCATGTCACACAGAGCTACGAACAGAGATAGAGAGTCAGAGAGAGAGAGAGGACCGTAAAACGGAGGGGTAAATGAATCCTGAGTGGAAATATACGTACAGAAAAACAAACTGTTCAACCATATCAGTGAACAATGTGTGTACGTGTTGATGTATTTGTAACTTACGAGGGGCTCCTTCAGCCATCTCTAAAGCAGTGATGCCTAAAGACCAGAGGTCACTCTGAGGACGACAGAGACAGGAAAAGGTTAAGCCTGGTGCGACACACAAAGCTTAGCTTGACTTCTGTTCATTTCCTGTAAACTTTGGATTTCCTCTTTATATTCAAACAGTGAATCAGTTTGTACGTAGTGTGAGAGCACAGATCCAGGATTTGCAGATACAGTTTCCAAGACTTCAAGCCAAACTTCTGGCATTTTACACAAGAATCAAAGAATCGGTGGATTCCTTTCAATGATCTACTGGATTTTATAAGTCAATGTCTAATTACTTCCAGAAAAGCATACAACTAGCTGAGATTCCATTCAAGGATGTATCTAATCAGTAAGAGTGAAAGGAAACTTTTAGGTCAAAAGTTGGGATGAAGTTTGCTCAGCATCACAAAAGAGTTTTTAAGCTCGCTTGAAAGATTTTCTGACACTGATGAAATTCTGTGTGGCTACAATGCATTATAATCTGCTTATAGCACTAATAAATCCATAATGCTTTATAATAATAATCGTAACACATTATACAGCATTTTATAATGACATAAGGCCAAGCATCATAATACTTCATAATTGCTGGTCACTCACTGACTTTTTTATTTTTGCAAGGATCACAATGTATTATAATTCTAATAGTTGTAATACATTATAATTAGGGCTGTCAATTGATTAAAATATTTAATCGCGATTAATCGCATAATTGTACATAGTTAATCACGATTAATCAAATCATAAATGATCATCACAAATCATAACATGGCAAACTGCAGCCCAACAGGCAACAACAGCTGTCAGTGTGTCAGTGTGCTGACTTGACTATGACTTGCCCCCAAACTGCATGTGATTATCATAAAGTGGGCATGGTACCGATGGATTCATCAGGTTTTCTAGTTTCATATGATGTCAATATCTTCACTCTAGCTTTAAAACTGAGCCTGCTACAACATAAAAATCGCAAGTTGCGTTACGCGTTAAAGAAATTAGTGGCGAATTTGCATTAACGTTATTATCGTGTTAACTTTGACAGCCATAATTATAATCTTTTTTATTATGCATTATTATGACTGTTATAATGCATTATAATGTGATTACAAGTTACTCTAAGTGCTCATTATTTGCTTTAAGGGAAGTGAAAAACTTCAACTGCTAATGTCTACCCTGCATCGTCTTTTAGTTTTGCACTGTCAACACCTCCAAAGCACACATCCATTCACTGCTGATCCACACATTCCATTGTTATTTTACGTTAACCTCAGTTTTAATAAATTCCATTTGTTTCAAGTAAATCTCTTACATGGACACCCTCCCTCCATTTCTTGTTACAAGAAATGTGACAACAGGCCACAAAAGGGCTTGAATTGTGCTAGCGTGCTATACACTAGTAACCGTGACCTGGAGCATATTTTTACATCAATTGTATTTTCTTCTGTTGTCCCTACAGTGATTGTGCGTTGGGCTCTGAGCAAAGCCAAAAGTCGGGTGACCTATACCCTGAACGCATCTTGTGTAAAAACTGAGTGTAAACAAAGTGTCTTAAAGGGTAACTTCAGTATTTATTTTATTCATTCGGTATTTTTAGACCTGGACCCTATTTCATGTTTTTGTGTCTAACTAACTAATGGGGGCAACAATTTCTGAAATTGGTCCAGTATTGAGGGAGAGCTCTGTAGACGGCAGCTGCTCACGGGCTGCAATGTTATCCTATTGGGGCAAGCTGGCAACGTCATTTACATCCACTAAAAGTACTTGTTTTTGCCATGACAGGCTCTGATTGGTATTATAAGTGTCTGACATTATAGACAACGGTGGAATAGTGGAATACATCCATGGTGGAAACAGGGAGAGTTGTTGTGTTGGAGTACAGAAGGCGTAGCTTAGTGTTATCTAAAAAAATGTCAATGTCGTGGCTGAATATTAGGATGATTCCGGCAATGTGGATGAGTTCTTTGAATTCGATTGCAGTTCTTATTTGTTTGAGCCAGAGTATACGGATATTCAGATTTTACAACGAGACTTCTCCTTGAGCTGGACTTTGACACAGTAACAAACAGAGCGGATCAAGCGAAAGGTAAGAAAACGTTTTATTTCTCTGTAGGGTCCTTTCCATAATGATGTCAGACATCTATAATAACAATCTGAGCCTGTCAGTGGCAAAAACAAGCACCTTTAGTGAATGTAACGTTACATTGACGCTGCTCACATGCCCGCACAGCTCGTTTCGCAGATGCCGGTTACAGCGTTATCCCTCAATACTGGACCAATTTCAGAAATGATTGTCCCCATTAGTCACTTAGACACAAAAACATGGTTGGTCCAGGTTGAAAAATACCAAAATGATAAAAATTACATAATTTGATTTTAATCTGGGAATGAAACATCAAATGATGTGTAAATGGGATCTAGTTCAGTCTAATTGCATAACAGTTCATCCGAATCTCTGCTGTCTCTTCCATGCATGTTGTTGCATGTGGTCGATTAATTGCTACATTAAAGTATTGGCATTTATATTTCTTGGTTTTTACCTTCAGACAACATCACATATGGCCTGCATTACAGCAGCTAGTACTAGAGGATAATAACTTTCACAGTACTATTTCATGTTTGAATGTTCTCCATTTTCCTGTTGAATACCTTGCTTATACATTCATGAAAAAGATGAAAAATTATGATGAGAAATGTTTTTAAAGGGGACATATGCTCATTTTCAGGTTTATACTTGTATTTTGCGGTTTCTAATAGAACATGTTTACATGCTTCAATGTTCAAAAACACATTATTTTTCTCATCCTTTCTGTCTGAATAAACCTCTTTTCACCCTCTGTCTGAAACGCCCCCCCCTCTCCCGAAAAGCCCAGTCTGCTCTGATTGGTCAGCTGGTCCACTCTGTTGTGAATGGTCAACCGAACCAAACTCTTCGGACTCCGCTCCAGCTCTGCTCTAACTAGCTTTGTTTTAGGGCGTGCCAAACTATCCGCTAGGCAGGTATTACGAGAATGTGTTACTTGGTGACATCACCACGCAAAGGAAGAAAAGGCAGTTCAGGAGTAGTGTTTTTGTGGGGGAGAGGAACTCCCTTTGGTGTGGACTAACTTTGCAGACCTTTTACATGCACAAAAAACTATATAACACACTAAAGGAAAGGGCTCTTGTTGGCTGAAAACATGACTGTTCTTATGTAAATAAGTACCCTGTAGTCATAAGTGGCCTCGGGGTTCTCGTCACAGGCGATGACCTCCGGAGCCATCCAATAGGGCGTACCGATGAAGGTGTTCCTTCGACCGATCGTCTTATCCAGCTGTGCCGACACTCCAAAGTCAACTGAAACATAAAAAGATATGGGACAATTTCACGTCTCAAAGCAACCACAATCTTTGGTTCTTTATGAGGTGTCTTTTTGCGGTTGTGTGATTTATGTATGTATGCATGACTGTGTGATTGTTCTGCAGATTTGCCTGGAGAAACGCGGATGTGCGTGAGAAACCACGGTGCGTGTGTCGATGTGTCATACCCAGCTTGACTTCGGCGTTCTCTGTGAGCAAAACATTTTGTCCCTTAATGTCTCTGTGAATCACATGATGGGCGTGAAGATGGGAAAGACCCTGGAAGACAAACAGACACACACATAAACACATACAGTGGATACACGCAGTCAGATGACCACAATCACTATAAATATGAAGTCGCAAACACTCCTTTGGAAGAGTAGGAGCATTATGCATTTATTTTGAAGGAAAACTCAACAAAGAGTAGAATATATTTCAAATTTGTTGCCCTGCTTTTCCCCTTCCAGGAGAATTCTGAATAACTTTGCTTTAGGTGGCAGAGTGACCTACTGCAGTAGCACAAAGGCTACCAATCAGTGGCACAGTTTGAATGTGTGTGTGTGTGTGTGTGTGTGTGTGTGTGTGTTTGTACTCTCGCTTCTTCAAAGGAGGTTAAATAAACAGAGGAAGCTTATTTCAGACAATGACTTCACCGTGCTTTGCCGAGTGTCTGTGTGTGTGTGTGTGTGTGTGTGTGTGTGTGTGTGTGTGTGTGTGTGTGTGTGTGTGTGTCTGTGTCTGTGTGTGTGTGTGTGTGTGTGTGTGTGCGTGTGTGTGTGCTGCGATGTTGTAACAATGAAGAGACAGCGTGGCTGACAGCAGCAGGGAAAACACTGGCGACAGTCCAGAGCGCTTTGTCTCTCGAAGTATTTAAAAAAATCATCTCACTTTCGTCCCGTCCTTGCTAACGTCAGCATTAAGGACAGAAATGCTGGAAGTGAGTTGATGTACTGTTTGTGTATGTGTAGGTTTGTTACTAGAGCCACAAACACACAAATGAAACAGTGCAAACATTCTTTCTCAGGACCTTGTGATCTCTCATAATGATAACCATAACATCCTACAGACATGTGTTTTAAACTGGCCTTTTAAGTATATAAATGAAAAGATAAATCAGTTATTGCCTCGGAGTCACAGTGGGGAAAACATGAGAGAGATACTGATCCCTGAACATGAAGAAGTATCGCCGTCAGTTTGGCTTCCTCTCTTTGATGTTTTGGCAAAGAGTCCGACGCTAAAAGTAGCATCATGTTTCTTATACAGTAACTCATCCGGCCTTTAGTTTGCATCCACACGCAAATTACTACTTCTGCTTTTACCAGCACTAAAAAGAGCCTCTACCAGAACAACACCTCAGAAACAAAGCTCCCTTGTTGGGTCTACTACACAAGTACAGTTGTATAGTGTGTATTAAGGCTGGGTATCATTTAAAACAAGGGTTCTCAAACGTTTTTGAGCAAGGGACCCCTTACAGTTCTAATAGATCCAGAGATTTAAACTTACCAGTCTAGAGGTGACTTTCAGAAAGTGCTTCAATTTAAAAAATAATGAATTTATTGCTGTGAGTCACAATTATATCAGAGTTTCTATTGGCCCAAAGCTAATATGGGTGGGAGTAATGGACACAATTTGCTTGTGTTATTGGCACCAATGCTCCCCATCTGTAGATACGCACGTTTTAATCATACAGCACAGTTTTATGATTTATAGCTAATTATTTTGCAGACCCCCTGACAGAGTGCCATGGACCCCCACTTTGAGAATCACTAGTTTAAAGAATGACGATGCCAGTATCAATACCAATACCCTTAAAGTGATACCGATACCAATAGAGTACTTCATTCGATATTCATCATATGAATGGAAGCCGTGTGCGTGTGTGTGTGTGTGTGTGTGTGTGTGTGTGTGTGTGTGTGTGTGTGTGTGTGTGTGTGTGTGTGTGTGTGTGTGTCCCACTGGCTAGCTCAGGGAGCTGTATGTTCCCTCCGCTCCCCAGCTCAAAGCTGCTCCAGGCCGCTCCACTCAAAACGCTCACTGCCCGCTCCAAAAAGAAAAAGTTGCTTTGTATTTTAAATAGGGCTGTAAAGTACCGAACATCTCTTATACATTTAAAGCCTCTATTGAGATTTTCAGATGAAGTTTTGAATGTCTAGCTGCTCCACAGCATCCGCAGACAGCGCAGACACTCTCCTTGCCACAGTATTAGCACCAAGTTGTACATCAGCGATAGCAGACATCATTTCTGTCTTACTTTTATGGTCCTTGAATAGCGTTTCAGCCACCGCAGTCATCGCCTCTTTTACAACGCCACCATCAGTGAAGGGTTTTTTGTGCTTCGTTAGGGTGTGCGCCACTTTAAATGAAGCCTCTGCTGCAGCGTTGGCCTTCTTCGTCGGCTTGGTAAACAGAGACTGCTACCAGCCGGAAAGTCCCGTAAAAAGTCGCCTTGGACTTTGGTGAAGTGGCGTTCGACGCTCACACCGCAAATGAGACGCACACATTTGTCATTCACATTTGTGAAAAAAAACTATTTTTCCTGTTCCTCATGAAAATAGTATGTTTTTTGTCTTTTCTTGGCCTGGCTATTTTCCGCGGTCAGTGTCAGATCTGGTGTGTGCTACTCGTGTGCTACTGACGTAACCAAACTTGGCAGCAGCGTAATTGACAGCTGATTGGCAAATAATCAGTTTGTGTCAGAAGGGGGCGGGATGTCTGTGAATTGGATTGGATAGAAATGTAGGTTTACCAAGTGACTTTGTCTCATCAAATTTGTTTACAAATTCTTTGAACCTTTAGCGAGCGACTCAGAAACGGGTCACGAGCGACGTGTTGGAGACCCCCGCCTTAAAGGTATTCAGTACCGATATCCAACCCTAGTGTGTATGTATGCTGTGGTGCATGTTTTTTTACATCAACCTTACCCTGAGCACCTCTCGGCAGATGTAAGCTATCCAGTCCTCCTTCAGACAGTTCCCCTTAGTCTTCTTCACTAAGTCTGTGACAGAGCCGGCTCCACAGTACTCCATCACCAACTAGATGGACACATAGAGAAATGTCAGGCACACAGGTACCACCCAAAACAACTATCATTATTATGAGAATGATGAAAGAATACACATAATAAGACAGAAACATATGATAATTCCAGAATAAACCCAGAAGGGTAGCAGCTATTTAATTCAAAACATGAGTCATATAGTCGTTTTTTTAACTCAATAGCAATAACAGAGTAGTTTACAAACCCAGAGTTGGTGGTCCTGTCCAGCAGGACCTTTCTTAATAAAAGCTCCATAATAAGTAGCGATGTTTCTATGGTGGGAATAACTCTTCAACATGTTGATCTCCAGTTTGATCTCCTCTTCTTCTTCCTATACATAACAACAGATACAGTAGGAATCAAACAACATGTACAGGATATATATGTGTGATGAAAACATCAATGTCAGACAGTTTGATGGGCATTTAACCTTTTCCACTCCCTGCCCTCTTTTTCATAGACCCATTTCTGTCTTTTTTAGGGGGGTCCAAGGGGTCTTTAGGGGGAGATAGCAGGTCAGCAGTAGATGTCACATAGAAGTGGTGTACATCATCTGAAAGCTGGAACCTGAAGATTAATCTGAGATGCAGCTCAGCACTGTGTGTCCAGTTGCTCTAGTCATAAATTAGAGATAAAAAATAATTGATTAAATAATAAATTAAAATATATTGTGAAAGTGTATAAGGGTTTAGAACATAATGATAAAAGTATATGATGGTCATCCCCCATGCTCTATTATGTCTCATAAGTTGTTGCAGCTATTTTGGGGTTGATACCATTTTTTACACAGATTTGGTGCTACATTTAACCATTTTTTACCTCTAGACAATTAATAACAATGACACAGAGACCTTGAGGAACACCATAGAAAAAGCCATGCTGTGATTTGGTATCAAAATATTTGGACATTTGGAGATTTCTGCAAGAATTGCATGTTTTGGCGATTGGATGGCGAGCACTTCTGTCCATGGAAACAGGCTGGAAACCCCCTTATAGTCAATCTAGCTAGGAAAGCCATCCATCCTCTGAATGCTCTAGGTCTCTAGTCTGATCCATCCATCCTCTGACTGCTCTAGGTCTCTAGTTTGATCCATCCATCCTCTGAATGCTCTAGGTCTCTAGTTTGATCCATCCATCCTCTGAATGCTCTAGGTCTCTAGTTTGATCCATCCATCCTCTGACTGCTCTAGGTCTCTAGTTTGATCCATCCATCCTCTGAATGCTCTAGGTCTCTAGTTTGATCCATCCATCCTCTGAATACTCTAGGTCTCTAGTCTGATCCATCCATCCTCTGAATACTCTAGGTCTCTAGTTTGATCCATCCATCCTCTGAATGCTCTAGGTCTCTAGTCTGATCCATCCATCCTCTGAATGCTCTAGGTCTCTAGTTTGTAGTTGTAAAGTTTCATGAGGCTGTGATTTTATACATTGAGGTCAAGTTTTGAAAAATGGTCTCACTATATGAAATGGCTCCTATTGGGACTAACATCATAACACATGAATACAGTTGGGCTCATTGGATCCATAAGAGACTCAGCTTCACACTGATACCCAATTTATGTAATTCAAGACTGTTTAGGGACCCCAGTATGCAGAAATATTCAAACACACCATTTTAGAATAGGCGAAAATAACACATTTGTACTACATGCAAAAAACTGCATGATTTTAGCCCCAAACTGCATGTGATTATCATAAAGTGGGCATGTCTGTAAAGGGGAGACTCGTGGGTACCCATAGCACCTATTTACATTCAGTGATCTGGAGGTCAGAGGTCAAAGGACCCCTTTGAAAATCACGATGCCAGTTTTTCCTCGCCAAAATTTAGCGTAACTTGGTAGCATTATTTAGCAGTCTTCCCAATATCCTAGCATGACAGCACTCTAGCTCTAAAGCTTGCTACAGCCTATGAAAAAGGTAAAGTCGGCCGAGGGCACTAGCACCCTCAAGGAGTGGAAGAGGTTAAACAGTAGTAGAGTTCTACATAGAGCAGTACTAAGTGTCATACTTCTGCTTTGAGAGTAACTCCTCTAGATCCCCATCCTCACTTCCTGCTTTTCTTCCTTCGAGAATGACATCAAACTATACATCAGAAATATGGCATGTTTAATCCTGCTTACGCTGAGGTTCATCTACAAAGTTTGAAAGGTGGCACTTTCTAAAACTTTTCCTTTTTATTTCCATTTCCATAGAATCCATACAACGCAAACACGTACACATTCAGACAGATAGCATCTCCAATCAGACTGTTGTGTAACCTCTAAATAGCCTTTCACCCAGCTATTTGACCTTAATTCAACTACTGCTATTTCTCGACAAAACAACTAGGGTTGGTCAGTGTTACGAGACGCAAGGACCAAAAAAAAGAGAGCAGAGGAAACTGAGTGCGGTAGTTTTTGTTTTCTCGGTATAAATCCCGGAAATGACTTGTGACTTCTCCAATTCACTGAACCCCTAAATCTACACTGGACTGGAGGAGAGCTGGAGGAGAAGAGGAGAGGTGGAGCAGGAGGAGCTGGATGTGGCTGTTCATCAGAGAAGAGGAAACAACAGAGAGCTTCTCCCAGTCACTGACCTCCTTTAAATCTCCACAGGACAGGAGGGGAGAAAATGACAAGGCAGAGTTTGAACTTTCACCTCCCTCGAGAAGGGAGATAATAGCCAAGCATTTCCTGCTACAGAGTTTGTCTGCAACACAGAAGACCCAGAAGAATTCCATCTACAGGAAAGAAACCAGTGTCCCCAGTTCTGCAATAAGCTAATTTTTAGCAAAGTATAAAGTGGAAAGAAGCATAAAGTATGACCAGTTTGTAATACCTGGTTCCTGACATAATAGAAACTGCACAGAAACTACTTAAACCAGTGTTGTTTACATTTTTTTCAGTTAATCAATTAATTATTTGGTAAGTAAAATGGAAGAAATGGTGAAAAATGACCATCACAACTTCCTACAGCCCAACGTGACGTCTTCACAACAGTCCAAAACCCAAAGAGATTCTGTTTCCTATCACATTCAACAAAGAAAAGCAGCAAATCCTACCAATTGAGAAGCAGGGCAAACAACTTGCTGTGACAACAAAAAGCTGTGCTTTGAACTAAATGCTAACATAAGCAAGCTAACGTCCTCACAATGACAATGCTAACATGTAACATAAGCAAGCTAACATCCTCACAATGACAATGCTAACATGGCCATGTTTAGCAGGTATAATGTTCACCATGGTCACCATTTAAGTTTACAATGTTAGCATACTAATTGATGTTAATTAGCACTAAACACAAAGTACAGCTGGGGCTGTTGGAATGTCATTCATTTTCACTAGGACAAGTTCACATTTTGACCCGATGATGACCGCTAGATGAAAAGTTAAGAAGAAGTAAGGGATTATCAAAGTCAGTTTAGGGTTCATCCTCTGGGAACCTGTACCTGTCTGTACAAAATTCCAAATTTCAGTGACATAAGTGTTGGATTGAACGGAACGACCGCCAGAACCAATTGCCTTCTCTAGAAATATTGATTATCAGTCGCTAATGAATTTTCTGTCGATCAAGTAGTCAATAAATCCACAAATATTTCACCTCTACAGACATTGACGCATTGATTAGAATTTACACTATATACCTTAACACACCAGTGGAATAACGAATTAACGACACGGAAATGTGAAAATACTCGCCTGCGAATATTATATATCCAAGGCTTTTATTGTCAACGGTAAAAAAGGAAAGAGTGAATTTGGTCTGTGCTGCCTTTGTCAAGGTAATAAAGGTTGGCATCTTGGATCAGACTACGGAGCCTCCATGTTGTTGTTTCATAAATATAGTCTCATAGACTCAACCCGTCCCGTACAATGGGATTGGTTGATGCCTTCATTCGCAGTGCGAAAGCTCCGAAAATCAACCTAGTTTCGAAAAAAAGTGTAAATTTTTCGCCTCATAATATTTACATTTTGTGTGAAAGTATTCATCTAAAAAAAGGCAGTTGGAAAAAATATATTGATGTTTGAATTAATAGCACGAACAAACGCCTCCAATCTGTGAAGACCTATAGCATATTCCTCTGAGGCCCTGTTCAGACCTGGTATTAACATGCGCCCTCAGTGATCCGATCACAAGTGGACAGCTCTGAGTACAGGTGTGAACGCACTCAAGACGCATTGAGGACGCATTGAGATCGGATCTTTCAGACCACATTCAGAGTTGGTCCGGGCCACATATGACCATTCTTTTAGTAGTGTGTACGCAAATGTGTCCTGGGCCACATTAAGGACCGCCTACTCATCTGACGTCCAGCTGGGATCCGCGGGATCACCGCGCCCCTAAGGTGAATAAACAGGCGAGCGCTCGACTGCCTCGCAGCACGGAAACGGCCTCTTTGCTAAAGGGTACATAGTCTACAGACTATCAGACTGGGAACAGGAAGTGCATTATTATCGTACTGTCGGAGATGTATTAGTGTTTTTGTTCTGCTGCTTTGCGTGGAGCTAACACCCGCCCGCCTGACCGCCTGCTCGCTCTCTCTCCTCCCCGGCTTTCTGGAACTCAGTACCCGCTGTTTTCTGGCAAAGACAACGTTGCCAGCGGCGCGGTGGTCCCCGGGGACCGCCGGTCCAAAAATCTTATATTTCGATGTTATAAAAATGTTAATAAAATGTACCCAAATCCACGATATTACTACCGACATTCCTGTAGTACTACGTCACAACGTCTGCTGTATTAGCCGTGTGTTTACCGTTAGCCGTTAGCCGTATATTTGCATATAGAGCGGGAAAGTGAGATCGGATCACAAGTGGCCACTGAAGACGCATGTGGAGACGCACTCTAATGCCAGGTGTGAACAGACATACTTAAGCCTTGGGCACACTGCCCGCTTCAAGCTCGCGTGACGGCAGCGTCGCGTCGTGGCTGCGTGATGCCCACCTAGGGTGTTCACACTAGACGCGAGTTAGCTGCCTGTCGGGAGCGTGTCTGCTACCTGTCAGCTGTGTTTCTGGTGCTGCTGACAGCCCTTTCTTTCTACATAGAGTTTGCCTTTTAATGGCCATTTAACTTCATGATAAATATAATTTATATTTATTTTAGACAGAGAAAGGTTCAGAAACGTGTGGTAATTAGTAAATAATAGTAATAATCCACAATTAAAACTCAGTACTGTATTCATTTATGATGCTTTCCAAGTCACTGTTTGTTCCACATCACTGTCCGGCACATATTTCAGAATAAAAGCCTTGTGTTAACAAATGAAGGAATTATGTGCAAAGAAAACCCGCTTTAGGGCTTTTATTTCGAAATGAAAGCAGGAAGTGTTGATTTAAACCCCATACGTTATCAATTTTTTGAGCTCCCAAAGTTACTGCTTGTTTCACAGCACTGACTGCTCATATTTCAGAATAAAAGCCTTGTGTTAACAAATGAAGGGATTCTGTCTATAGAAAAAACGCCTGAGGGCTTTTATTTTGAAATGAAAGCAGGAAGTGTTGATTTAAAAACAAGTTTACTTAACTTTACTTTTTTTTCATCTCCGTAACATATTCTACAGATAGACCTCGAAACTGTAGTAAAGTCTTGCTGGTATGAAGTTAATATACAGTCACTAGATCCCTTTCACTGTCTGTGACATATTCTACAGATGTCTAGACATGTAAACTGTATTATGTAGCTGATATGATGTCCATATACTGCCAATAGATCACCTTCACTGTCTGTTGCTGCTGGGACACGCAGCTGAGACGCGAGAGGCTCGCGTGTAAATAGGCGACCCTTCTATCCTATAAAATAGACGCGCGTCTCATGCGGGCAGTGTGTCCACTCTAACCTGTTAACATGGACGCCAAAATAAAAAACAACACGCCACGCGAGACTCACGCGAGCCTGATGCGGGCAGTGTGTCCACCACTTTAGAGCTGTCCACTTGTGATCCGATCACTGAGGACGCATCTTATTACCAGGTCTGAACAGGGCCTGAGAGAGAACTTCTCAGAGGACAGGATAAGGTTCAGCCTGACCACATTAGAAATAATACGATCAATCATTGCTTTGCTACATTATGGACAACATGTTTCACAACCTGCTGCAACATGCTTTTATTAGGCCACATTAAACCCCATTCTGCTGGCACTGGTGCTACATCTGTAAACCACCAGCAATATTCAATAAAACCTCCACACCTCTCCTGTTTATCCCCACGTACAGCTGGAAGACCACAAGGCAGAGCACACAGAGTCAAATCAACTCCTTCTTTAGACCCAAACTAAGAGTTAAAGGTGTAATCCGTAATCCACATACAGCTGTGAGGCTAACCTCTCCACTAGAATTCAAAATACAGTATCAGAGAGATTGTTTTTCATCCTCAAATTGATTTACAGTATGATGCGCTTTATTAATATTATATATCACGGGAACTATCTGAGATTGTGGCTTTAAAAGTTAACAGAACTTTAATATCAAGGAAATTCTCCTGGAATCTAATAAAAAACTACTTCTGGGTCAAAACAGAAATATTGGTGGGACTCAGAGAACTGTGAGAAAGAAGATACTATTTCATGCAATTTAATTTTGTCAGGCGAGCAGTATATTAAAGTAGATCTCTGTTTGATCCTCGTGTGTCTACGCTTTGGGGAGGGAGTTAGGAGAGGTTGTCAAATGCACTGTAAGAGTTCCATCGCTTCAATTACCTGCATGAGGGGGGAGAGAATTGAATTGGGAATAGATAAGAGGGAGACAAACTGCAAAAACTACTCATTTAGTCCAATAATGTGTTTTAAAATGTGTTTTCACAAGTGCAAACACCCGCAAATGCTGTGATATTGCTTCATTTGTTTCTAAGGCGCATTGTTTAAAGGAAATACAGTACCTCCCTTAGATAATATCTTGTGTTCTGTATTCTTTAGGGATAATGTCACTTGAAGGAAAAAAGCTGCAATACAACAGAAAGACAACTAGAGAGGAAGGTTTCAAACAACTCTGTTAGCAGCTCTTGATGCCTTAAAACTAACGGACTAATTACACTCATTCCTTTGTCGATCATGACAGTTTTGTAACACTGTTTGTCTCTCTCTTTTCTCTCCTTCTCCTCCCTCTCTTTTCATCTGATATTTTGTGGACCTATTTATTCCCCCCCTTTGTTTTAGCTATGCTTGAACATACTGCAATATTGTATATAGCCGGCAGATGATCCTTTGGTGGAATCACTAGTTTAAACTTCTCAAACCATTCCAACTTTTAAAACCAAATGACACCAGCAAGTGTGCTTGATTAGTGTGTCTTCAACATCACAAATAGATATCAAACCAAGGAATGAAATTAGCACCTGCCACCTGCAGGTTAAATGTTGGCTGTGGCAGGTAAAAAATTCAGGTCAACTGCCACCATGGCAGTTAAGTTTTCCTTAAATTGAGAAATATAATTTTTTAGGGCTGTCAAAGTTAACGTGATAATAACACGTCAACGCAAATTTGTTTTAACGCCACTAATTTCTTTATCCATTGGTACCAACTGTGTCATACTAGCTTGTGGTAAAGGAGGCTAAATAACGTTCCAAACTTGCGCTGACCTCAAGATATGTGAATGTAAATGGGTTCTATGGTACCAACGAGTCTCCCCTTTGCAGACATGCCCACTTTATGATAATCACATGCAGTTTGGGGAAAGTCATAGTCAAGTGAGCACACTGACACACTGACAGCTGTTTGCCATGTTATGATTTGAGCATATTTTTTATGCTAAATGCAGTACCTGTGAGGGTTTCTGGACAATATACGTCATTGTTTTGTGATGTTAAAGGGACTGTTTGTAAGAACCAGTAATGTCTTGTTAACAGCGACACCTGTGGCCGTTAAGTCAACGAAAGTCAGCGTCCTGTTGCTCGCGCTTGTGCTCGCTCTACATAGACATGAACGAGCATCACTCAACACAGTGAGGAGACACACGTCAGCTAAAAGCACAATATCACTCTATATTTCAGCTGCTTGGCAGTAATGTTAGCTGACCAGACGAAGGTCTCTCCCTGAATCAATGCTGATCCTAGTGTTGGCTTTTCCCGCCTCAGCCTCCCGACCGTGGCCGGAGGGAACAGGGGAGACACCGGAGTTTTGGTCGGAGACGATAACGTTTCTCTCTGCGGAGCCCCGTCACTTCACAAGACACGGGAAACCTCTGTTGGTCTGGAGGAGCTGCAGCAGTTATTTCTGCACAAACGTCCACTAGATTCACTAGATATTCTCAGAGCTAAACTAACTCTTCTACAGTGTGGAGTGTGCACGCATGCACGTGAGAGTGGAGCGAAAGAGTGAGAAGGAGTGCGGTGTGTGAGTGAAGGCGAGGAGCAGAGAAGCAGAGTACAGCAGAGACTCCGGTCCTGGAGACCAAAGCTACGGTCTCCCCCGCGTCCTCCGACCGCGGCCAACACTGTTTAACAGACGGGCTTCACTAGATAGAACCAAGAGGTTTTGGTGCTTCACTGTAGTTCGTGTTGGAGTCTGAGTCTCAACAGCGTAGCCACACGCGAGCACGCATGGTACACCGAAAACACAAACAGTCCCTTTAATTGATTTCCAATAATAGCTAAATACATACATTTGCATATAGCAAGCATGTTTGCCCACTCCCATGTTGTTAGGAGTATTAATTACTTGACAAATCTCCCTTTAAAGTACATTTTGAAACAATAACAAAATGTGCATTTAATTTCCGAATATTTACGATTCAATATTTTAATCGATTGACAGCCCTAAGAAAAAAAAAATACTTTTTTCCTTTTTGAGTGCTTATATTTTCTTACACAGGGAGGATAAAGGACAATTGATTTAAACTAAGAGAGAACTCCAGCAATTTGGTGTTGCACTTCCGTTAAGTTGGGGCTTTAACGAGGGAAAGATTAGAAAAGATTTGGTCAAAAATCAATGCAGCACAGGTTGGCATATCCTGATTGTCCCTCCAATGGGTCAAACTCCAAAACCACTGGATACTACATTTCCCATCATTCCATTTAATAGCATCTTTCATGAGACCCAATGCCTCTTAAATGCCAGTTTCTTTAAAACCCTCCACGACTCCAGTTTGTGATGCTGGCTTTCTTTACACATTCACAATCCTCCATAACATCATCAAGGTTGTTTTTTTTCAGATTTTGAAACTCTCCCTCCAGAGCCACAGAGGACTTTATACAACTGCTTTCACAGGCTGAAATGTTCTCTTCACGGCAAATAAACTGCACTTTATGTGTAAAATCAGTGGAATCGCCCCTTTTGTTTTTGTCTTTTTTCAGACATTTTGAGTACCCATGGATGCCCTGTATGATGGGATCTGTGTAAATGATTTCCTACACGGAATAAAACCAGGTCAGCTGTGTGGATCATGCGTGTAAATAAGGCATGTTATGTACAATTTACACTGACAGCATGATTATCAGATGGTTCTGGCAATGCTAAGATTAATTACCCTTGATGTTTTAGATTTAATATTCACATTTGCTCTCCAAAGACAGGAAAAGGGAAGAGGAAAGAAGAAACGGTGGGTAGAGATAGAGAAAGTGTAATTTTATGAAATGCTCTTTTACCTCTGTGACTTCCATGACTTTGATAGCTGCCAACTGGCCCGTCTTGACATGACGACCCTGGAGAAATACATGAGGAAAAAGTTAAGATCACAACAGACTAAAACTAGAATCAATGCTTCGTGGTTGTATGCCTCTGCCAACAAGAAAAGTTGCAGTTTACATCCATGGCTGTCCAAAATGTCACATTTTATCCTATTAGACATTTGCGTGAAATTGTCATAATTAGCATATGAATTCTTGAGTTATGGCCACTTGTTTTCTGAAGTCACAGTGAGATATCGCTTTCACGAGAACGGGTCGGACATCAGCCTGACCTTGACCTTTGACAACCAAAATCTATTCAGGTCATCATTGAGTGCAAGTGGACATTTGTACCAAATTTGAAGAAATTCCCTCAAGGCATTCCTGAGATATCGAGTTCACGATAGGGATGTGCATTCCAAGCAAAAATACTATTCAAAAATCACTGGGAATTATTCGGTTATTATTTGAATACACCCCCCCCATGGGATGGGCAGACAACCCGAAAATATAATGCCTCAGACCACGGCTGTCGCCGGCGCAGAAGCAAAAAAAAAGTAGTACTCACATGTAAAGGAATGGTGTATACTGGTGTAAACAAATCTTTATATGTAGAAAAAGGCATACAGTTTGATGAACAACATAATTCAGTACTGTGTACTGAAGCCTGGGATTAGAGTCCTGTCAGTAAGTAACACCCCCAAATCACACAAGATCACAAATTCACCACAATTCATCAAAAGCATTTTGTCTAATGAGTTTATGCTGCAGTTTGCATGCAAAAAAAAAAACAGAGGAAAAAAAGCCAGATTTTGGCAAAATTGTGGAATAAACTCTGCAGAGGGACCTGACCTGTGGCTCTGTACTGCAGGGTTTACGCCAGTGCAAGCCTGGCGGCCCGCCGGGCATAAGCATCGTGGAATTATGTATTTTTAAGATGCTTTAAACTAAAATGTGTTACAAAAGTAGCAAGCTCCTTTAAGGAATTACTCAGTGCGTCGGTTGTGCGTTTAATGTTAGCAAGTGTTGGTGTGCGGTTGAGAGAGAGAGAGGGACCAAGAGAGAGAGAGAGGGAGCATGTGTGTGATGTACTGACGGCGAGTATGAACAGTATATTTATGAGCATAGCAGTGCAGTGTGTGTACGGTTTAGGTCGGTGAAGATATGCTACAACCAAGCTCCAAGGAACAGCACCAGGCTTTGAAGCTAATTTTCCTAGTGGCCAAACAGCGGTAGTACAACTTCTGTGTTTGTCACGTGATGCCAAAAATACTTTTTTCCCATAGACTTACATTGGGAAAGACATCTGTAAATTAGCGGATAACTTTTTTGAAGAAAATCAACTCACCAGTAAGTCACCAGTAAGAACTTATTTAAATCATTAGGTCCGAAAAGTTGTAAAATGGACTAACAGCTGAATCCAGAGTTATTTCCCTTCCTCCGTTCATGTGAATGAGACCCAGACTGAGGCTGGACCGAGATCTGGGAGGCGCGGTTAAAGGAAACGCTAGTGTGCCTGCTCTATGGAACCAATGGATGTGGAAGATCCCTGGATGATCCAGGTACTTTATGTCTCGGCAGTCGAGCCATTTTGGCTTCATGTGCCACTGAGCAACTCTCATAGGAATGAACTGGAGCCCGCCTCCAACGCTGTATCCAGTTCTCTTTATACATCCATGGCTAGAACCTCCTCCTCCGTTTACTGAAGGGGTTAGCCCTGAAGCTAGCCACAACTTCGGCTCAGGCCCGTTTAAGGTGGGCTGTTAAGGTGGACCAGCGCTCTTCTCATTATGACAGCACCCCAAATCCCCACACCCCGCCGTTACTGCCGGTCGTAACAACCTTTCTGACGGAAACCCCGGTGAAACCTGGATGAACTGGATTACACAAAAATATTCCTGACTCCATATATAAAAATCAAACATGTTTAAAATGATCACCAAAGCAGGATTGCTTTGTGAACAGAATTCACACCATTACTTTCCCGAGAGTTGACGAAAGTGTGACTAATGTAGTGATAAAAACAAAAGTGAATCATCACACACTGGGAGGCTCAGGGCAATTTTCTTCATAGATTCATATTCATTAAAACACAAGTGCAACTGTGTGAACAGTGTTTGAAGTGATCTTGATGGGAACAACGGGCAGATCAAAATGTCAAATATTATAATTCAGAAACACAGAACATTGGTGGCCCAGACTCTCACACATTTGGTCCAATTGATGTTAAAATCACAACTATAATCAGCCCAACAACTGTAACTGTACACACACACACACACACACACACACACACACACACACACACACACACACACACAGACACAGAGACACAGACATTACAACACCTCCTCTGAGTGACTACTTGGATTGTGATATCATTTTCAGCGCTGGACATGGCTATGTCTACATAATTTCATTTTCTCATGAGAGGCCCAGTCAGAAAGAACAAGACAGGAGGTGACATGAGAGAGGGAGCCGGCCAGAGCTGTTAAGTGCAGTCAGGTGAAAAGGGGAAAATTGAAAACCTTGTCATGAGTCAGAAAGCTGACAAGATACTAGAGTAGCTACTCTATAAGCCTTTAAGCTGTGATGTATGACAGGGCTCTGAGCGTGTGTGTATGAAACAGACCGGAGGGCAGGACAAATCCCACTATACTCAATCAGTCAGCTAATATTCAGGTACAGAAAAACTGTGGGACGAAGATGGATGGACAGCTTGAAAATAAACATTCTTAATATCTGCCTATTTGTGTTTTATTTTCTCTGCAGCTAGAAGCTTCTCTTTCCAAAGACATATTACTCAGAGGACCACTATATGCATTATATAGTAGACCATGGAGGACAGCAGAGTGTTGAAACCTGTGTGTCTAAATCAAGTATGTCCACATCAGAGAAGTCTTCAGGAGATTCCAAGATTTAATGTGATTAGTTCAAACACATCAGTCATAACACAGCTGAATGGACACGGTGTATGTGTTAATATGATTATCTTATGATGTGGTCTACATTCAGAGAGTGGGATGGGCTCAACTAGATGTCATGAGGAGCACGTCTCTCTATACTGTACTGCATGCTGTTTCATCGCTGTATAAACTAACGGTAGCATGAAGCATTTTAGTCGGCAAGCTTATGCTAACAAAGTTAGCTAACCAATCAATATAGATGATGGTACCACCACTGCTCATTTCCTTCTCACATTAGCAGAGGGGTTTCTTATTTCAGCGGAGGCTGGGCAAACCCTGAAATGTATCTGTGACGACAATATGTAAAATGACTTGAGGTATTGGTTGGCATAAGAAATTTATGGATGTCACTATACCAGAAATTTAGTAGTCGATACGCCCACGAGTCTCCCCTTTACAGACATGCCCACTTTATGATAATCACATGCAGTTTGGGGCAAGTCATAGTCAAGTCAGCACACTGACACACTGACAGCTGTTGTTGCCTGTTGGGCTGCAGTTTGCCATGTTATGATTTGAGCATATTGTTTTATGCTAAATGCAGTACCTGTGAGGGTTTCTGGACAATATCTGTCATTGTTTTGTGTTGTTAATTGATTTCCAATAATAAATATACATAATAATGCAAAATAAAATAATACCTAATATATATACATAAAGCAGCATATTTGTCCACTCCCATGTTGATAAGAGTATTAAATACTTGACAAATCTCCCTTTATGTGTGATTAATCGCGATTAACTATGGACAATCAAGCAATTAATCGCGATTTAATATTTGAATCGATTGACAGCCCTTAAAACAATAATTCCCATGTACTTCAACATACACATACACACATACACAGGAAGTTTAACAGGTCATAATTCTCTCTCTATTATCTATTCTTTATGAAAACATCTCCTTCAAACAACTGGAAGTTTCTTGCCCAAAACTACATTTTAGGAGATTACATTTGAACACATCATAATAACGTCAGAATTTACCTTTGCCCAATACTCATTTTTACTGAACAGAGCCTGAACGCATCAACGGCACCTCCGATGTTGAAATAGGCAGGACGAGAGCTAGTTACCGTTAACTAGCTCTCGTCCTGCCGATTTCAACACATATTTGCTGGCTACAATGTAGCATTATCAAGGAAAAAATAGGATGCGTTCCCTGAATGCCTTGATATTGAGTTTAATAAATCCCAAACACATTTTCTATCGTCCTCAGAACGATGTTAGTCTCGAGCCCTGGCGGTACCTGTGATACTTTAGAAAGAAAGAGTACCATCACGTTTTCAGAATTTTGGCATGGACTTGGTACCTACGTATCAGTTCTCATGACAACACTACAAGAAAAACGGCATGCTTGGGAACACCTTATGTATAAATAGTCTCAACAGGCATCAACATGTATGTTAATGTAAAATGTCAAAGGGTAGAAAACAATAATAAAACAGCGTAACTAGGGGTGGGCGATACATCGAATATAGTCGATGAATTGCGGCTTGTCCCACGCGCGGTGTATAAAATGACTATATTGCGAACAATCGATTACAAAGTGTCATGTAATGTTTTTAAGCTACCCCACCGGCATGAGACTCGATTTGGCATTTCCTTCTCTCCCTCCCTCTTTTGCGGAGAAAGCTCTACCGGAGTTCTACATTTCAGTGAGAGAAAAATTGGCCAACCAGCTAACAGAGGTGACCCACTTCTCCACAACTACCGATCTGAACGTCCAGCTAACGGAGTGGACAAGACTGCAGTGCTTTGGCCACAGGCAACAGCTCGAGATTGGTGAGTCTTTCTACTAGGGGTGTTAACAATTAACCGTTTAACCGTTAACCGACATTAAGAGCTTTAACCGATTAACGCTATCCGTTAAAACGGTTAAAAGAAATATTAATAATTAATTAAAATGCTGAGAAAAACTCAGATGAGCGACTCGTCTCTTTAATGAGAAAAGCTGGTCCACCTTAAGAGCCCACCTTAAGAGGTGGAGCCGGAGTTACAGATACAGGAAGTCGGCTCCGGTCTCTGGCTCGCTTGAGCGGAGGAGATGTAGCCTCGTAGCATTTATCCACCTACAAATAAACTGTACACACACTGTCTGCTACACCTACGTTCACAGCTAGAACATCACCGACAAACCCACACTACCTGCTGACACACACACACGGCCTGTCGTACACTCGCAAAAGTTACGCTGCAATGACTGAGTGGCGGCGATCACGCAGAGCTAGAGCTGCTAACGTAGCACAAAAACACACTCTGTTTGTCGGACAATAGCTATCGTTAATCCAGCAAGACAGAGTATCGTTACGGCGGGCAGACACACAGCTGACAATCTGCTAAACTAAACTAAATGTGCGGTGGAGACTTTTACTGGGAAAGTGGCTTCATGTCCGCATCGTAGCTGCTACTAAGTTCCTGGACTTTTTCCAGGACAAAGTCGAGTCCATCCATCAGCAGCTCCTGGTGCCTGCCCACCTCCCTCCACACACACCTCAGCCACTGGGCGTGGCTCCCTTGGATGTTCGCCTGCCTCAGTGCTCCCTCTCCTTCTTCTCCCCTGTATGTGCTCCTCAGGTCGCAAAGTTGGTCACTAAGGCCAAAGCCTCCACCTGTTCTCTGGACCCCATGCCCACAGCCTTGGTCAAGGCGTGCCTACCTGCCCTGTGCCCCATTATGGTGAACATCATCAACTCCTCCTTGGCATCTGGTTTTGTACCCGACAGCCTCAAGATGGCATCAGTCACTCCCATCCTCAAAAAGCCAGGTCTGGACCGGGATGACAGCAACAACTACCGACCGATCTCCAACCTTCCTTTCCTGAGCAAAATTCTGGAAAGAGCAGTGGCCGCCCAACTCCATCAACATATGGCCAACCATGAGCTCTACGAAACGTTTCAATCTGGCTTCAGACCACACCACAGCACAGAGACCACCCTCATCAAAATCACAAATGACCTCCTCATCGCTGCAGATTCTGGTCACATCAGCATCCTCGTCCTCCTGGACCTCTCAGCTGCCTTCAACACAGTCTCCCACACCATCCTCCTCACCCGCCTATCTGACTACCTTGGCCTCACCGGTTCAGCTCTCTCTTGGTTTCAGTCCTACCTCACAAACAGAAAACAGTTTGTCACCATCAGAGACTCCAGTTCCACCCCGGCCCCAGTCAACCATGGCGTAACTCAAGGCTCTGTGCTGGGACCCCTCCTCTTCACCATATACATGCTCCCCCTTGGTCAGATCATCCGCCACCACGGTCTCAGCTTTCATTCATATGCTGACGACACACAACTATATCTCAGCACCAAACCATCCACCCAGCTACCCCCACAGTCACTTGTAAACTGCCTACATGCAATAAAAATCTGGATGTCATCTAACTTCTTAAAACTCAACAGCAACAAAACCGAGCTCATGGTTGTGGCTCCCAAGGCCCTGCTCCGGAAGGTTGGAGATCTCCACCTGGATGTTGATGGCTGTTCCTTCTCCCCATCCTCGGAAGTCCGCAACCTATCACTATCATTCCAATCTCATATCAGGTTCATCACCAAATCCGCCTTCTTCCACCTCAAAAACATCTCACGTCTCCGGCAATCACTCTCTGACTCTGTGGCAGAAACCCTCATCCACGCTTTCGTCACCTCCCGTTTGGACTACTGCAATGGAGTTCTGTCCGGGGTTCCCAGCAAAGCCCTGGACAGGCTCCAGTATGTGCAAAACTCGGCTGCCAGGGTTCTCACCCGCACCAAGCCCTGGCAGCACATCACCCCCACCCTCATCCACCTCCACTGGCTCCCGGTCAAGTCCCGCATCACCTACAAAATCCTCCTCCTCACCTACAAATCCCTCAACGCCCTGGCTCCTCAGTACCTATCTGACCTCCTCCACCCTTACACACAGCCCCGGAACCTTAGATCCTCAG